>NC_091993.1:97155080-97809068 GCF_044704955.1 Pristiophorus japonicus | reverse complement strand
TAAAGTTACCCAGACTCAATCACAAAACCCTTCTATGATTTGACTGGAACAAATATATCACCAATTCCTTAGCTGTCTTCTGAGGTTGCAGCTTGTCCTTTTCTTGG
Organism: Pristiophorus japonicus; assembly: GCF_044704955.1. Taxonomy (NCBI): domain Eukaryota; kingdom Metazoa; phylum Chordata; class Chondrichthyes; family Pristiophoridae; genus Pristiophorus; species Pristiophorus japonicus. The sequence goes on along the minus strand of NC_091993.1, from coordinate 97,808,961 downwards.
TTGCAGCTTGTGTCCCAAAGACTGGATGGCTTCTGTTGCTGTTTCGACTCTGTTCCTGTACTCCCCTGGACTTCGAAAATGGGTCTTCTTTATACCAAAAACCAACTTGCAATCTTGAAACAGATCTAACATGATGGCAGCATCAAATAAGAACATAAGAAATAGGAGCAGGATTAGGCCATTTGGCCCCTCGAGCCTGCTCCGCCATTTAATACTATTATGGATGATCCAATCATGGACTCAGGTCCACTTCCCTGTCCGCTCCCTATAACCCCTTAATCCCTTATTGGTTAAGAAACTGTCTACCTCTGTCTTAAATTTATTCAATGTCCCGGTTCCACATCTCTCTGAGGTAGCGAATTCCACAGATTTACAATCCTCTGAGAAAATAAATTCCTCCTCATCTCAGGTTTAAATGGGCGGCCCCTCATTTGAAGATTATGCCCCCTAGTTCTAGTCTCTCCTTTCAATGGAAACATCCTCTCTGCATCCACCTTGTCAAGCCCCTTCATAATCTTATATTTTTCGATAGATAACCTCTCATTCTTCTGAATTCCGATGAGTTGAGGCCCAACCTCCTCAACCTTTCCTCATAAGTGAACTCTTGATGGCTAATTGTCCGTTATTTAGGGTCATTGTCCATGATTACTTTGGTCACCGCCTGTCTGTGGGTGAGGTTCTTTACAATATAACCTTCCCAAGGTGACTTAATTGTTGGTTTCTAGTAGTATTCATATTCAAATGTCCAGGGCCCAGTCCATTGTCTAGGCATACACTGATATCAGCCTTTCTGGAACCATGGTCCAAGGTATGCTTCTTTAACAATGCAACCTCTTAAGGTAAATGAATATGTGAGTGTTCGGCCCTGACCTGCGAGAGACCATCAGCAGCAGGTCGGGGCCATAAAAGGAGCAGCGAGCGGCGGCCATGGGCAGCGTGGCAGCATTCCACTGCAAGGTACAGCGCGAGCTGGTGCAGCAGGGTGATGGCAGCGAAGAGGGAAGTCATCAAGGTCCAGGCCAATGATTGGAGCATGGCCAGATACAGCAGGAGTGGTGCGGTCGGGGCGAAGGAGAGGAGAGAGATTATAGAGGGACCTGATCAGGGCCCAGGAGAGATGTGAGTTCGGGATCAGAAGAGGCGAGGGCCCAGGGGCAGCACGGGCCAGCCCACACTGTGATATGTATGCGCACTAGGTCAGTGCAGCAAAGCAGGTCTCCAGTCGTCTTGGTTTACCCTTGCCACTGGATCAAGTCCTAGCTCTGTCAAGCCCCATGTGGTGGCTGGTGCGCAACGGCCACCCCACGTTAAAAAAATCCACGCAGAGGCATCTTCCACCCTTCAGGATGTAGTTCAGGACCTGGAATATTAGGTCCATCATTGAAACACCTGTGAACTCATCCTTTTTTGGCATGGAAGCAAGTCATCTTCGATACGAGGGACCGTCGACGATGAGGATGTTCCTGTGTCTTTTCAGACAGCAACCATTAAAGGTGTGAATGTCTCTCTTCTGGTGCTCTGATAATTTGGCTGCAATGTTTCAATTAACCCTTTCCTGTCCAGCTCTTTTTTACAGGATGTAATGCAGTTCTGAGTTTTTACTTTAATAGTCCAATTTTTATGGACATACTTATTTGTACTGCCAAAATGGCTGCCATGCTCCACCCTTTGTCTATGATTGGTCTCCTTGGAGGATAAGCCACATCCTGGAATGTGTAACTTGAACCATCAGTCCCAAAGTCTCACTGACTTTGCAAATTGTAATTCAATCCACTGTGACTTCATAAGGACATAAGAACATAAGGAATAGGAGTAGGAGTAGGCCATACGGCCCCTCCAGCCTGCTCTGCCATTTAACACGATCATGGCTGATCTGATCATGGACTCAAGTCCACGTTCCTGCCCGCTCCCCATAACCCCTTAATTCCTTATCGGTTAAGAAACTGTCTGTCTCTGTCTTAAATTTATTCAATGTCCCAGCTTCCACCGCTCTTTGAGGAGGCAGCGAATTCCACAGATTTACAACCCTCAGAGAAGAAAATCCTCCTCGTCTCAGTTTTAACTGGGCGGCCCTTCTTTGAGTTTATGCCTCCTAATACTAGTCTCCCCTATCAATGAAAACATCTTCTCTGCATCCACCTTGTCAAGCCCCCTCATAATCTTATACGTTTCGATAAGATCACCTCTCATTCTTCTAAATTCCAGTGAGTAGAGGCCCAACCTCCTCAACCTTTCCTCATAAGTCAACCCCCTCATCTCTGGAATCAACCTTCTCTGAACTGCCTCCAAAGCACGTATATCCTTTCGTAAATATGGAAACCAAAACTGTACGCAGTATTCCAGGTGTGGCCTCACCAATACTCTGTATAACTGTAACAAGACTTCCCTGCTTTTATACTCCATCCCCTTTGCAATAAAAGCCAAGATTCCTTTGGCCTTCCTGATCACTTGCTGTACCTGCATACTAACCTTTTGTGTTTCATGCACAAGGACCCCCAGGTCCCACTGTACTGCAGCACTTTGCAATTTTCTCCCTTTAAATAATAACTTGCTCGTTGATTTTTTCTGTCAAAGTGCATGACCTCACACTTTCCAACATTTTGCTCCGTCTGCCAAATTGTTGCCCACTCACTTAGCCTGTCTATGTACTTTTGCAGATTTTTTGTGCGCTCCTCACGCGTTGCTTTTCCTCCCATCTTTGTATCATCAGCAAACTTGGCTACATTACACTCAGTCCCTTCTTCCAAGTTGTTAATATAGATTGTAAATATTTGGGGTCTCAGCACTGATCCCTGCGGCACCCCACTTGTTCCTGATTGCCAACTCGAGAATGAACCATTTATCCTGACTCTCTGTTTTCTGTTATTTAGCCAATCCTCTATCCATGCTAATATATTACCCCCAACCCTGTGAACTTTTATCTTGTGCAGTAACCTTTTATGTGGCACCTTGTCAAGTGCCTTCTGGAAGTCCAAATACACCACATCCACTGGTTCCCCTTTATCCACCTTGTTTGTTACATCCTCAAAGAATTCCAGCAAATTTGTCAAACATGACTTCCCTTTCATAAATCCATGCTGACACTGCCTGACCGAATTATGCTTTTCCAAATGTCCTGCTACTACTTCTTTAATAATGGACTCCAACATTTTCCCAATGAAAGATGTTAGGCTAACTGGTCTATAGTTTCCTGCTTTTTGTCTGCCTCCTTTTTTAAATAGGGGCGTTACATTTGCAGTTTTTCAATCTGCTGGGATCTCCCCTGAATCCAGCGAATTTTGGTAAATTACAACTAATGCATCCACTATCCCTGCCGTTACTTCTCTTAAGACCCTAGGATGCAAGCCATCAGGTCCAGGGGATTTATCCATCTTTAGTCCCATTATCTTACTGAGTACCACCTCCTTAGTGATTGTGATCATATTAAGTTCCTCCCCCTCTATAGCCCCTTGAATATCCACTGTTGGGATATTGTTTGTGTCCTCTACTGTAAAGATTGATACAAAATATTTGTTCAGAATTTCTGCCATTTCCATGTTCCCTATCACTAATTTCCTGGTCTCGTCCTCTAAGGGACCAACATTTACTTTCGCCACTCTTGTCCTTTTTATATAGCTATAGAAACTCTTGTTATCTGTTTTTATATTTCATGCTAGTTTACATTCATAGTCTATCTTCCCATTTTTAATCATTTTTTTAGTCATTCTTTGCTGGCTTTTAAAAGCTTCACAATCTTCTGTCCTCCCACTAGTTTTGGCCACTTTGTATTCCCTTGTTTTTAATTGGATACCGTCCGTTATTTCTTTAGTTAGTCACGGATGGTTATATTTTCTCTTACACCCTTTCCTCCTCACTGGAATATATTTTTCTTGAGAGTTGTGAAATATCTCCTATAATGTACACCACGGTTCATCAACCTACACTTTAATCTAATTTCCCAGTCCATTTTACCCAACTCTGCCCTCATACTTTCATAGTTTCTTTTATTTAAGCTTAGTACGCTGGTTTGAGATCCAACTTTCTCACCCTCCATCTGAATTTGAAATTCAATCATGCTATGATCACTCATTCCAAGGGGATCCTTTACTAGAAGATTGTTTATTAATCCTGTCTCATTACACAGGACCAGATCCAAAATAGCCTGCCCCCTGGTTGGTTCCATTACATACTGCGCATACTTCCTGAATCGACAGAGGCAGAGGTCCCCAGAAGACAGCAAGGGCCAGCCAAAGTGCCTTACCCCAGTCCAAGTGCATGCCTCCCCCAGTCGAAGTGCCTCACCCCAGTCCAAGTGCATGCCTCCCCCAGCCAAAGTGCCTTATCCCAGCGCAAATGCATCCTTCCCCCCTCCCACCATAGATGGGGTAGGCATTGTGTACGGATTGTTAACAGGTTTATTGGGTATGAAGTGAATAGTGACAGTGCCGTGACTTCTGGATATTGATGTCCATTGTCAGGGGTTGGAAGAACATGACCCGTCTTCCCTGAGTTCCCTCTTTCCCCTCTAATTCCCCCCCACCCCCCACCCGTGTCTCTCCACCTCACCTGTGTGTGTCTCTCTCTCTCCCCCAGCCTCTCACTCTCTCTCCCCAACCTCTCTCTCTCTCTCCCCCAGCCTTTCTCACTCCCCCCAGCCTTTCTCTCCCCCAGCCTCTCTCTCCCCCAGCCTTTCTCTCTCTCTCCAGCCTCTCACTCTCTGTCCCCCAACCTCTCTCTCTCCCCCAGTCTCTATCTCTCTCCCCCAGCCTTTCTCTCCCCCAGCCTCTCTCTCCCCCAGTCTCAATCTCTCTCCCCCAGCCTCTCTCTCTCTCCCCCAGTCTCTAGCTCTCTCCCCCAGCCTTTCTCTCTCCCTTAGTCTCTCTCTCCCCCAGCCTCTCTCTCCCCCAGTCTCTATCTCTCTCCCCCAACCTCTCTCTCTCTCTCTCCCCCAGTCTCTATCTCTCTCCCCCAGCCTTTCTCTCCCCCAGCCTCTCTCTCCCCCAGTCTCAATCTCTCTCCCCCAGCCTCTCTCTCTCTCCCCTAGTCTCTAGCTCTCTCCCCCAGCCTTTCTCTCTCCCTTAGCCTCTCTCTCCCCCAGTCTTTCTCTCCCCCAGCCTCTCTCTCCCCCAGTCTCTATCTCTCTCCCCCAACCTCTCTCTCTCTCTCTCCCCCAGTCTCTATCTCTCTCCCCCAGCCTCTCTCTCCCCCAGCCTCTCTCTCTCTCTCTCCCCCAGTCTCTATCTCTCTCCCCCAGCCTTTCTCTCCCCCAGCCTCTCTCTCCCCCAGCCTCTCTCTCCTCCCAGCCTCTCTCCCTCCCCCCCCAGTCTCTTTTGCTCTTGGCCCCAGGCCCGCCGCTCCCTGGGCGGGCAGGGGGAGAGAGTCGGGTCCTCAGCAGATTCTCGGGCCTCAGGTCCTGCTTCTCGGCACCACGTGGGGGGAGTGATTTGGGTCGGGAGGGGGCTGGAGCTTGACAAGAGAGGGGCTTGACAGGGGCGGGGCTTGACAGATGCCTGTCTGTCACAAAAAGTGCAGTACAAATAGTTATATCGAATTTTTACCATTGTGGGGACGAATGAATCCTACATCTCCTCCCTTTAATATCTCCTACATTAGAGCTATTACGCCCATCCATTCTTGGTGCAGGCTCGAAGGGCCAAAAGGCCTACTCCTGCACCTATTTTCTATGTTTCTGCCGTGGTGAGTGAATTGCCGGTCCCAGTCGCACATTCTTTTTACACAATCAATACATTTGATTTTATAATCCCAAATCCCCTTTATACACTTCTCTTTTTCCCATTTTACCCTTCGTTTCGTTTTATATGACAACTCGAATAGATACAACAGCATAATTAATTGCACAACTATCAATAATGTGAGGCAATTTGAATCCAGGGAGGAATTTCAATATTAAACCCAATGTTTAATAACCAAGCACCGTACATCATTACTTGGTCTTCCCGTAATTACCCTCCCCCAGCATCTTCTTTAACTGATCCCGTAAGGTATTGACCTGCATTTGCAGCTGAGCATCATCTATACTATTGACCAGTGACCTCCCTGTATTAAATACTGTGGCCGCGTCATTGATCAATCCGCTCGTCTGTTTCCCCAAACCGGTGTGACTGTTGTCAGCTCGTTTCTACAAATCTTTACGACTTTCATCCCCATAGTTCAACTTGGAACAGTTTACAATTTTTCCGTTTCAGCAGGGCACCACCTTTGTTAAATTAAGGATGACCGATGCTACCTCGTAATGAACGTCAGGGTACAACACTGTCCCAGTTGGAATCATTTCCCCATTGTCATTATGGGGCACTTAACCTCTATATCCCATGTCTTTGAGGCTGATGCTAGGGGCTTCCTTTTATGTGTTACTAACTCGGTAGCATTGACTATGCTTGGAGGATCTGGGACCACACATGAATCAAAACTCTGAGACCAGCCTATTCCAGACCCGGTATCTTGTCATTGCCGTTTAAAAGCGACGGACACCCACTTCTGGCATTTACGTTCCGATCCTCCCACACACACATAAACCCCTTATTCCTCCTTCCACCACTTGTCCCAACATAATTTCATCCCCCCCCCACCTTTGTCCCCATAATCCATCTGTACGAGTTGCTCCCCAATCTTTCCCAATCCGTGGATTCATTACCCTTTGCCTTGTCGGTCTTCCGTAGCCACCACCACCATCCCACGGAGATAGTTCCCCAGCATTCCAGGCACACTTGCCTTCCCTCATTCACCAGTACCTTTTTGGTGGTGATATTTAATTTGGGACAGGGCACTGATGCTTCATCGGATTTGTAACCAGTGTAATCGGAATATTTAGTGGAATTTGACCCCAACCAACCCGGCCACTTTCTCTGATGGAAGTATGTAGCTATCCAATCAGTGCCCCGTCTTATACCTCCCTGTGTTACGGTGGGCCCGGCTCCTCCCATAAACCCGTAAGTAAAAGATATCGCAATGTCGTCTCTCCATCTGTCCTGATCTGATCAGGATTACCAACTGGCTCACCCAGAGAGTGCATTTCATCCTGCGCCCTCCGTTCGACTCACCTCTGCAAATAAAAGAAAGGAAAAATATCACCGCTCTGTGAGAGGTCTTCCCTCCACAGGTCAAACTTCGGTTATATCCATTTTATACATGCTGTAATTACTGTAATCACCGCATCCCTTTTTCCTTTCTATCCTTAAATTTCTGATAAATTTCCCTTTCCGAGTGCTTGAGCAGCAACTCATATCAATTTAGCAAAGTCAATTTTAACAATTATCACAAAACCCTATGTCCAGCCTTTAACAATACAAAATATATCTGCAATGTGTTTGGATGCAAGTTCTTTATCTTCCCTCTCGAGTGTTGTGGAAGATAACACATGACTCCAAATCATTAATTCCAAGCATTAAAAAAAATCAAGTCTTAAGTTCAATTTTGTCACCATGCTGTGGCATTTGAGATCCATTACTGCAGATAAGAAGTTGAACATTACTGGAGCTTTTCTCTTTTGTTCCAGCAAAAACTCAAGTTCGGTAACCTTGAAGTAATTTCCATATGAAAGAACCCCTCTCGTTAATCAGCACTCCTGCTTAAAAAGAACAACCATTGTGGCTTTCCTACCATCCCAATGTGTTAACTCATCAATTCTGATCCCCTTTCTGTTACTGAGGGTAACATTCACTCAAATTCGAAACTTAAAATTTTCTTAAAATTTTAAAAATGCTCAAAATATTTACATTCAACTCTGCACAAGGTGTTGCTTTCTGAAGTCTTGTGCAGAGAATTATCTTCCTTTTTTCAGATTTTAAAAGTTGCATTACATTCTATACCCCACGCATAACCATAGCTTACACATTACAATCATTCTGTAGTCCACGCATAATAACAGTCCCTCCCTTTTTCTCCCCTGGTCACATATTCTTGAAATTGGTCAGAAATTTTTGTTTTTAAAGTACCAAATATATGTGATTACCTCATGTCCGGAACTAGAGGTTTTTTCACACAATTTAAACCAACCAGAATTTCACCATGGCCATAACAAAAGTCTGGTTTTAACAGGTTAATAAACCTCAATAACTGCAAATTAATTCAAATCAATCTCAAACTAACCACTGCCAGTTGGGAAAAAAAACTACATACATACTAAGAAAAATACACATCCACATGCCTTTTTAAAAAAACTTTAAACATTCTCCCTGAAAACATCAAAGGTTTTTACCCAGACAGGCTTTCACACACAACACGTTTCATGACTTCTCAAACATCCATAGTAGAAAATTCTATGTTTTATTTCTCTCGGCACGGAAGTTAGAAGCTTAAGTGTCGGTTTCACCTTCTTAGACTCATAGAAATGCTTTTCTATTTTGTTTGTTTCTTAAACAAGCGTTTTATTGTCCTAAACACAATGCTTTCCTGCCATGCTTTGTACTCCATTTTGGATCCTGCAAGGTCCTTCTGCCCACTTGTTTCACCTTTTTCTGCACCACCTTACTGTCAGCTTTCAAATTTCTAAAACTGCTTTTGCAGCTACTGAGGAGGAGTTGCTTCAAGTCCACATCCCTCAACTCTGGGTTACCCCTCCAAAAATCCGTTCAGCGTCTATTAACATCCAGCGGACCATCCGTGGAGTTAATGGAGCCTATATCCCGCTCAATGCTGCCAATTTGTCTTCATCACAGTTATTGATCAGTCTCGGTGGTCACAGTGCTTCAGGAGCCGGCTGACCCTCACTATACTGGGTCCTATCATTAGGTTCTTTTTCCTCCTCATCCCAGTCTACCCCAACTTCCCCTGGTGCCATGAGACAAGCCATACCGCTGGCACAGGATAATGTTAGGGTTAACTTACAGATTTCTTCTCAACAGGGCCCGTGATCGGCTTCTTCATGTATCCGATTTTTGGCTACCCTGTATGCCACCTTTATATCTTTTAACTGATCCTCAGCCTTGTCAGCTATCTCTGAGTTCCTATTTCCTTCCTCACGCTGAGCCTGACACTGCCTTCTACTTTCGATGGCCTGACATTGCAGGTACTCTATCGTGTTTCTAGCCGTTTCTTCCTCCGCTTTCCTCTCCTGACTTTCAATGTTCAAATCTTCTGCCAGCCGGTTCACTACAGCCTCTGTCTCTCCTGCCCTACTTTCTGATTCCTGTTTCTCTTTTTCTAAATGTTCAACTTTTTCTAAATGTTCAACTTGCTCTGTGAGCATCTGAATTTATTTCTGCATACATATTAACCAAATCGCCTTTTCCTTCGATTTCTTATGTATGCTACTACCCGTCCATTCTATCGCTTTCTTATACGGACTGTCAGCGTGTAACATTTCTTCCATCCAGTGCTCAGAAATGTTTACTTTTCTAAATACATATGAGGATATCCTATCCTCCATTGCAGGTTTCTTGCCCTTAACCCTGTCCATAATTATTGTTCTAAACCTTGAGTGTCCTGCCGCAGTCGCCAGTTCTGTAAAGGTTTCTAAATACCTAGTCCACCGTTACACAGTTCTTTGATGTCAGGTTTATAAGAACAAAATACACATGGCACAGGGTTTTGGCTCAACCAAAATTCATTCGTTTTATTGAACATACATATAACTACCTCCCCAGTATAAATCACTGCGATTTATATTGGATTAACGAACCCCAAAATACAAACCCCTACGAAAGGGTCATTTGCATCAGCACAACTGGACACAGTTAAACCCGTCCGCAATTTGACTGCTATACATAAAGTTACCCAGACCCAATCACAAAACCCTTCTATGATTTGGCTGGAACAAATATACAATCACCAATTCCTCGACTGTCTTCTGAGGTTGACTGTCGGCCCTTTTCTGGGTTGCAGCTTGTGTCCCGAAGACTGGCTGGCTTCTGTTGCTGTTTTGATTTTGTTCCTGTACTCCCCTAGAGTTCGAAAATGGGTCTTCTTTATACCAAAAACCAACTTGCAATCTTGAAACAGATTTAACACGATGGCAGCATCAAATGTGAACTCTTGATGGCTAATTGTCCCTCATTTAGGGTCATTGTCCATGATTACTTTGCCCACCGCCTGGCTGTAGGGTGCGGTCCTTTACAATGTAACTTTCCTCAAGGTGACTTAATTGTTGGTTTCTAGTAGCATTCGTATTCAAATGGTTCAGGGTCCGGTCCATTGTCTAGGCCTACACTGAGATCAGCCTTTCTGGAGCCATGGTCCAAGGTATGCTTCTTTAACAATGTAACCCCTTAAGGTAAATGAATATGTGAGTGCTCCTGTATCGTTTCAGACAGAAACCATTAAAGATGTGAATGTCTCTCTTCTGGTGCTCTGATAATGTCCAATCTCTCGATGAGTCATAGTTTCGCTGCAATGGTTGGGACCATCAAATGTGTGAATGGCATTGTCTGTATTGATTGTCTCTGGCCCAGATAAAAAACCATTGACGGTGTGGATGTCTCTCTTCTGGTGCTTTGATGATTTGGCCGCAATGTTTGAATTAACCCTTTCCTGCCCAGCTCTTTTTGCGGGCTGTAATGCAGTTGCAATTTTTCTTTAATAGTCCAATTTTTACCGTTGGGGGAGGGAGGAACGGATACGACACCCCCTGAGGCGTGAATGGGGCTATAAAAAGGGTCAATTTCACCCCCATAAGATTTTGACGGGGATTGACAGGATCGATGCTGAGAGGTTGTTTTCCCTGGCTGGAGAATCTAGAACTAGGGGGCACAGTCTCAGGATAAAGGGTCGGCCATTTGGAATTTTCTACCCCAATATGCTGTGGATGTTGAATTGTTGAGTATGGTCAAGAGTGAGATAGAAATATTTTTGGACTCTAGGCATATGGGGATCGGGCGGGAAAGTGGAATTGAGGTCGAAGATCAATCGTGATCTTATTGAATGGCGGAGCAGGCTCGAGAGGCCATATGGCCTTCTCCTACTCCTAATTCTTATGTTCATATGTTCTTATTTTAAAACTTTGCATTTATCTGAATTTTCTCTGCGTACTATTTTACAAGAGAGAGGAATGGCAGATGAAAGTGTTAAGCATGTAAGCAAACTATTCATATTTTTATATCCCATCGCATACTTTCAGGGCCAAAAGTCTGTTGGTGTTGCACCATTTTGTGCAAACTCTAGTGCAAGTGTCTGTCTGGGTAAACGTGTGGCGGTTTCTGGAATGGGACAACCATCAAAATCTAGTGGTTATATGGTCATTAGTTTAATCTTCACATTTTGTATTATTTTTATAACCCCTGCCCCATGCTCAAAAGTCATAATCCACATATTTGCTGTTTGTCTCACTAACAAACAGAATCCGAGGGACCACTATTCCTGTTTTGGCAAACAGCCAGAAGAAAAGTATTTTTTCTGTTGCCATCGTGAATGAACTGCTAACAAAATTGCAGCAACGAGTGGCTTGCAAATGTGTGAGTTTTGAGAGCGTGATTTGATTAGCAGCAATAAAAAGGTAGCAGCGATCATAATGCATCCACCGTAATGACCCTTTCAAGATTCTCACACAGCCAGTGAGTCATTTTACCGTTACGTGTTAAAAAAGAATCCAGCTGTGAAGCACGCATTTGTTGGAGCTCTACCGATTTGACATTTCTGGACAAAAAATTTGTTCAGAGAGAAATAAAATCTCCACCCCAAAGTACAATGTTTTATCTCTGCAACATACTTACAGCAGAGAAGTGTCTGATGTTTACACAGCTGCAACTCCAATAGAACAGATCCTAATTGCTTACAAATTAAATTAGCAGTTGCCATGTACAGTGGCCTCCAATTACAGCAGTTGTGGTTTGTCCAGACAATCTAGCAAAGTGGACAAAAACAGTTTTCCCAAAACAAAATACAGTGCAGATAAAGCATATTTCATTGGTTATGGTGACCAGGAATACTGGTTTGTCGAGAACTCCTGCCAACGAACCGGAAGCTACCGGAAGCTGCGCAGAAGCATTCTGCACATAACTGTCAAGTCCCAGATTTTTAAAAATAACGTTCACCACAACAGGCGGAGAATCTGAGAAGTGCTCCGGCTTCCCGGCATTTTTTCCTCACAACCCGAACTTTCCCATAATTTTTCCGCTCTCCCGTCATTTTTCCTCACAGCCCGATCTTTCCCGGCATTTTACCACTTTCCTGGCATTTTTCCTCACAGCCTGCTTTTTCCCGGCATTTTTCCTCACAGCTGGATCTCTTCCGGCATTTTTCCGATCTCTCCCAGCATTTTTCCGATCTCTCCTGGCATTGAAACACTTTTTGTTAACGAACCCGCTCCTCTGATGAACCAGCAACGCGCATGCGCAGTCCACTTCTGGTTTGTTGGCAGCAGTCACGTCCTTTCTTTAATTGACTGCAGTTGTGGAAAACACAGGTAGATGAGTTATGATTTGACTGTTTCGGGCATCATTTTATTTCTGTAGTGCTCAGAATTTGGACTGTTTTAAACCATGGGGATCACTTTAAGCGAACCCACCCGCTGGGAAGCTAACAAGATCAGGTCTGCCGCCCTTCAATGCAGGGCAAAATCGGGCAGGGTGAAAAACAGGCGGCCAACCTGAGCCACTCAGCTTCCCGCTGGGCGGGTTAGGAGAAAATCTTTGCGACAGTGGGTTGTACATCGAGTTAGACACTGGGCTCTCATTGGATCCGAGTTTGACTCAGGAGACTATGTAAATGGGTTTGGACTCCCCTAATGTGAAAGGAGGCAGAGTAGGTGGAGACTTTCTCTCTTTAAAGCACCTGGCTTTATTATATCTGATTTGGGTAATTCCCCAGCATTGACATCCTTCATTTTAATGAGCACAAAATTCACTGATTTTCTTTTTAAAGGCTGCAGAACTCCAACTTTTGCAAAGTTGCAATTGTTTACTTCTCCTTCATACAATGTATTCTTCAGAGAATTATATCACTGCACCGATTGTGTTCTGTAATGGCCCTATAAGCTTTCCAGAGAATACTTGTTGAATAACAACTAACAGATAGGATTGCTTTCTTGATGAGCCATAACTCTGTGGAAATGTTTAGATTGTTCAATTGTGTCACATCTTTAACGTCCCACTTTCTGCCATAACTAATCTTCTGATAATATCCCCATGCCAGGCCATTCCCAAGGTGGAACAACTCCAATGTCTGGAGGAGATTTCATTCACTTGACAGTTAGATTGTGATTTATCTTCTTTTACATTTTGCCATTCTTTACAAGAGACAGAGGAAAAAAATCCGACTTTAAAATGTTAAGCGGTAGAACATTTCAAAATGGCAGAGAAGTGTCCCAATAAATCTAATGGAACAAAGAAATGAATAGCTTTTCTGGAAAAACATATTATGTATAAAATGGACTATTAGAAATGTTGAAATACCAGGAAATGAGATGTTAAGTAGATTGTTGAGATGCTAGCTCAACAAAGAAGATGACTTGCAGAATATAATAGAGCTAAGAAACAAATTAGAAATGTATTTTTTTGTCATGTTGGCTGCTGTCTGGAGCTGGCTGCTCCCGACTCACCTGCACTCATCACCATGACAATCAATGCTGGAAGAAAGGACTAAAGGGGAGGAAGACACTTTGCAGGAGTATTCCTGGTAGAGCTTGATTGGCAACTCACAGGCCAGCCTAAGTAGTATAATTGGACTGGAGTTTGCAAAGCTGTCTCCTTCTCCATGCTCACATTTGATTTGAGTAGTTCTTTCACTTTATGGGCTCTAGCCATTAACAGGCACTAGGAAAATGAATACTCTCACCAGAATCACTGATGCATATTTCCCAAGCAAAACGGAATGTCTGCCAGTGACGTAAGATATTGGGTTGATTTTCACCTGCATTGCCTGGGTGTAAAGTGTAGTCTGGGCAGAGTGCATCGAGGAACATTAGGCAGGGTGGACCACACACCCATACTGAAGTGCGCCTGATTGTCCATTTATTTAAATTATTGGAGTGGAAGTTGGACAGACTGAGTTACTGGCATTTTACACTCTGTGCTGCATTCAGATGGCACAAATGAAAATCTACCCCATTACAGTTGATAAGCAGTATTTACTCAATTCAAGAAGGTATCAACCATGGTGGGCAACAGCGCAGGTTAGTAAATGAGGTGGTGATGCTGCCACAGCCTCTGTAGGTCAAGCAGACCATCAAAATAGTGATTAATGGGATTAAAGCATGTTACAGAACAGAAACTTACTTGGAGATAAAAGTTAAAAGGACCTCCTTTGACTGAAAAAACAATCCCTAACACACTAAAAAAACATTCATCAATTTTTACCATAAACATTTATTCTATTCCAAGCTACTTTTGAACAATTAGATTCTCCTAAAATTCCATCCCTATTATTAATATATGCATCATTAATTTGTTTACAAATTTCAGCTCATTTTTCTTTCTTTGTGTGATATCTATCATATTCTCCCAGTAATGTGGCTGGGCCTTTGTTCAGTCCAGAAGGATTCCATTTAGAGCAGAGTGAGTCTTTAATTAGTACCATGATATTGTGTTTACTTAATAACATTACCCCTATTCCTTACGCAAGTTTTATTGCCAATCCTGACCCGGGTCAGCCATATTTTAGTTACTGCTATTATGCCACGATTTCCCATGTTAATTGCTAGACCCCATTTTATTCTTATATTTTGTGCATTAATATACATAGGTTTTAGTTTGGATTCCTTTGGTTTCACAATTTTTCCCTTTTCTGCCTTACCTCATCCTAATTTGTTCTTTTTTCTTATCATATTCTGGTTAACCTCTTTCACATTACTACCCTAAAGCTTTCTGGTTATTTGGTCTACCCATATTTTAAACCCTCCTCACATTTCTAGTTAACCTTCCTCAGCTATAAGAACACAAGAACATAAGGATTAGGAGCAGAGGTAGGCCATTTGACCCTTCGAGCCTGCTCCATCATTTAATGAGATCATCATTGATCTTCTACCTCAACTCCACTTTCCTGCACTATCCCCATATCCCTTGATTCCCTTAATATCCAAAAATGTATCGATCTGACGTGAATATACTCAAAGACTGAGCCTCCACAGCCTTCTGGAGTAGAGAATTCCAAAGATTCATAACCCTCTGTGTGAAGAAGTTTCTCCTCATCTCAGTCCTAAATGGCCGGCTCCTTATTCTGAGACTGTGACCCCTGGTTCTCGACTCCCCAGCCAGAGGAAACATCCTTCCTGCAATATACCCTGTCAAGCCCTGTAAGAATGTTATATGTTTCAATGAGATCATCTCTCATTCTCCTAAACTCTAGAGAATATAGGCCACGTCTACTCAATATCTCCTCATAGCATAATCCTCCCATCCCAGGAATCAGTCTGGTGAACCTTTGTTGCACTCCCTCAAAGGAAAGTATATCCTTCCTTAGGTAAGGAGACCAAAACTGTACAAAACTGTACAAAATACTCCAGATGCAGTCTCAATGTGCAAAATTAAGGCACATGGGATTGGGAGTAATGTATTGACGTGGATAGAGAACTGTTTGGCAGAAAGGAAGCAAAGAGTAGGAATAAACGGGTCCTTTTCAGAATGGCAGGCATGATTAGTGGGGTACCACAAGATTCAGTGCTGGGACCTCAGATATTTACAATATATATTAATGATTTAGATGAAGCAATTGAATGTAATATCTCCAAGTTTGCAGATAACACTAAGCTGGATGACAGTGTGAGCTGTGAAGAGGATGCTAAGAGGCTGCAGGGTGACTTGGACAGGTTAGGTGAGTGGGCAAATGCATGGTAGATGCAGTATAATGTGGATAAATGTGAGGTTATCCACTTTGGTGGCAAAAACAGGAGGGCAGATTATTATCTGAATGGTGACAGATTAGTAAAAGGGGAGGTGCAATGAGACCTGGGTGTCATGGTACATCAGTCATTGAAAGTATGCATGCAGGTACAGCAGGCAGTAAAGAAAGCAAATGGCATGTTGGCCTTCATAGCGAGAGGATTTGAATATAGGAGCAGGGAGGTCTTGCTGCAGTTGTACAGGGCCTTGGTGAGACCACACCTTGAGTATTGTGTGCAGCTTTGGTCTCCCAATCTGAGGAAGGACATTCTTGCTATTGAGGGAGTGCAGCGAAGGTTCAACAGACTGATTCCTGGGATGGCAGGACTGACATATGAAGAAAGACTGGATCAACTAGACTTATATTCACTGGAATTTAGAAGAATGAGAGGGGATCTCATAGAAGCATATAAAATTCTGATGGGATTGGACAGGTTAGATACAGGAAGAATGTTCCCGATGTTGGGGATGTCCAGAACCAGGGGTCACAGTCTAAGGATAAGGGGTAAGCCATTTAGGACTGAGATGAGGAGAAACTTTTTCACCCAGAGAATTGTGAACCTATGGAATTCTCTACCACACAAAGTTGTTGAGGCCAGTTCATTGGATATATTCAAAAGGGAGTTAGATGTGGCCATTACGGCTAAAGGGATCAGGGGGTATGGAGAGAAGGCCGGAGTGGGGTACTGAAGTAGCATGATCAGCCATGATCATATTGAATAGTGGTGCAGGCTCGAAGGGCTATTTTCTATGTTTCTATGTTTCACCAGGGCCCTATATAATTGCAGTAAAATGTCTTTACTTTTATACTCAAATCCTCTTGTAATATAGGCCGATTTGCTTTCTTAATTGCTTGCTGTACCTGCATGTTAACTTTCATTGGTTTGTGTACAACGACACCCAGATCCCTCTGAACACCAACATTTCCCAATCTCGCACCATTTAAAATATACTCTGCTTTTCCATTTTTCCTACCAAAGTGGATAACTTCACATTTCTCCACATTATATTCAATTTGCCATTTTACTGGCCACTCACTTAGCCTGTCTATAGTCCCTTGAAGTCTCTTTGCATCCTCCTCACAACTTACATTCCCACCTAGCTTTGTACCACCAACAAACTTGGTCCCCTCATCCAAATCATTGATATAGATTGTGACTAGCTGGGGCCCAAGCACCAATCCTTGCGGCACCCCCATTAGCTACAGTCTGTGTCATGTTTGTAAATACAATGTAACATCACTGTATTACTGTATACACTCAACTTAGATGCATACCTTGACCACAGGGGGTGAACATGTGGGAGACACTCCTTACCTGACCACACGGTATATAAAGGGAGGTCCCACACAGGGTCATCACTTCTGGAGTCCTGTAATAAAGAGTTAAGGTCACAGAGTGGCCTTGTCCCTGGAATGTGCCTTGTGTGGTTTCATGCAGTAGAGTAAGGACTTTACATTGGCGACGAGAAACAGGAATTCACAACCCACGAGAATGGCCACAGGTAGCACAGATGAACGGTACTGTGTTGGAGAAGACTGGGACAATTTTGTCGAGAGGCTCCAGCAAAGCTTCGTCACGAAAGACTGGCTGGGGGATGCAGCGGCCGACAAGCGACGGGCTCATCTCCTGACCAGCTGCGGGCCAAAGACTTATGCGCTCATGAAGGACTTACTGGCACCCAAAAAGCCGTCGGACAAAACCTTTGAAGAGCTTAGCAAATTAATCGGGGAGCACCTCAAACCGGCGAGCAGCATACACATGGCTCGACACAGATTCTACACCCACCGACGTCGTGAAGGACAGAGCATACCGGACTTTGTAGCGGACCTCCGGCGTTTGGCCAGCCTCTGTAAGTTCACAGATGCCAGCAGGGGGGTGATGCTAAGAGACTTCTTTATCGAGGGTATCGGTCATGCGGGAATTTTTCGCAAGTTAATTGAGACCAAGGACTTGACCTTTGAAGCGGCAGCGTTGTTAGCTCAAACTTTCATGGCCGGGGAAGAAGAGACGAAAATGATTTACACGCGCAATTCTGCCACTAACGCAGCGATGGATCAGGGAATCAACATCATCAATGCTGCTCAGAGCCCCGCAGGCAGGCAGGGGCAGTCTGATATTCACCAGGCAGCAAAAGACTCCAGAGCAGGACCTCAACAGAGACAATGGCAGACTGAACGGATGTTCACGCCATCACAGTGGACAATGCGGCGCGGGATGGGGCCATTGACACCCACTAATAGGGTACTTACCCGCTCCCAAGAGTGGAGGACCTCTTCGCCACACTGGCAGGTGGCAAGCTGTTCACCAAGTTGGACCTCACTTCAGCCTATATGACCCAGGAACTGGCCAATGAATCTAAACTACTGACCACCATCACCATGTGTTTGGCATTCAATCAGCGGCCGCGATTTTCCAACGTAACTGCTTAAATCCATTCCGGGAATGATCGTATTCCAGGATGACATCCTCATCATGGGTCGAGACAGCGAGGAACACCTCCACAACCTGGAGGAGGTGCTACGCCGACTGGACCGGGTAGGCCTATGACTCAAGAAGTCTAAATGCATGTTTTTAGCTCCTGAGGTTGAGTTTCTGCAGGAGGGTTGCTGCAGATGGGATTCGGCCCACCGAATCCAAAACAGAGGCAATTCGACGAGCACCCAGGCCCTGCAACACATCGGAGCTGCGTTCATTCCTGGGACTGTTGAACTATTTCGGGAACTTTCTGCTGAACTTGAGCACGTTGTGGGAGCTGCTACACATGCTCCTGCGTAAGGGTTGCGATTGGTTATCGGGGGATTGTCAGGAACAGGCTTTTGATCGGGCGCGAAACCTACTTTGTTCAAACAAGTTGTTGACCCTGTACGGCCCCTGTAAACGTTTAGTTCTGACATGTGATGCATCGTGCTATGGGGTTGGGTGCATGTTGCAGCAGGGTAATGCTGAGGACCAGCTACAACCAGTGGCTTTTGCCTCCAGGTCGCTCTCTCAAGCAGATTGGGGATATGGGATGTTCGAGAAGGAAGCGCTTGCATGTGTCTATGGTGTAAACAAAATGCATCAGTACCTCTTTGGTAGGAAGTTTGAATTAGAGACGGACCACAAGCCACTCACATCCCTGTTGTCAGACAGCAAGGCTGTCAATGCTAACGCATCAGCTCGCATACAGCGGTGGGCTTTCACGTTAGCTGCTTATGACTACTCCATCCGGCACCGGCCCGGCACTGAAAACTGCGCTAACGCGCTCAGCAGGCTTCCACTGGCCACCACTGAGAGGGCAGCTGAGCAAAGTGCTGAGATGGTCATGCTGCCGATGCCTTTGACAATGCAGGCTCCCCCATCACAGCCCGCCAGATCAAAATCTGGACAAACAGAGATCCCCTGCTATCCCTGATTAAGAAATGTGTCCTGACTGAGGATTGGGCGCCCGCACACGGAGCATGCCCTGAGGAGGTCAGACGGTTCCATAGGCGGATGGATGAGCTCTCCATCCAAGCCGACTGCCTACTATGGGGCAGCTGGGTAGTTATGCTCCAGAAGGGCAGGGAGGCATTCATCAGGGAACTCCACAGCAAGCACCCAGGCATTGTGATGATGAAGGCCATTGCCCGGTCACACGTTTGGTGGCCTGGAATTGACTCAGACCTGGAACACTGTGTTCGCAGGTGCACGACCTGTGCCCAGCTGGGTAATGCCCCCAGGGAGGCCCCGCTCAGCCTATGGTCCTGGCCCACCAAGCCATGGTCATGCATTCACGTTGATTATGCGGACCTGTTCATGGGAAAAATGTTCCTCATTGTAGTAGATGCGTACTCGAAATGGATCGAGTGCATCTTCCTGAATTCATGCACGTCATCCACCACCGTGGAAAGCCTATGTGCGATTTTTGCAACTCATGGCTTGCCAGACATCCTAGTTAGTGATAATGGCCCGTGTTTCATGAGCTATGAATTCCGGGAGTTTATGTTGGGCAATGGCATCAACCACGTCAGGACTGCGCCGTTCAAGCCGGCCTCCAATGGCCAGGCAGAATGGGCAGTCCAAATCATTAAGCAAGGTATTCTCAGAATTCAAGGACCCTCCCTACAATGCTGCCTATCGCGCCTCCTGCTGGCCTATAGATCCCGCCTGCACTCACTCACGGGGGTTCCGCCTGCAGAGCTACTCATGAAATGGACACTCAAAACTCGATTGTCCCTCATCCACCCAGCCCTGACCAACATAGTTGAGGGCAAGCGCAAGTCACAAAACGAGTACCATGACCGTAACTCAAGGGGGAGATGTATAGAAATAAATGATCCTGTATTCATCCTTAATCATGCCATGGGGCCCAAATGGCTTGAGGGTACTGTAATTGACAAAGAGGGGATTAAGGTCATCGTGGTAAAACTCAACAATGGCCAGATATGCCGTAAGCATCTGGACCAAGTAAAAAAAAAAGGTTCCGCATGGACACGGAGGAACCTGGAGAAGACCATGAGATGGAGCTCACACTACCGCCAGCGAACGTGCAACAAGAGCAATCAGAAGAATGCACAGTCCCTGAGGTCAGCCCGGACAGGCCGGAATCACCACAGGTGACAGACACTCACGTCAGTGTCCAGCTGCGGCGCTCCACGAGGGAGTGTAGACCACCTGAAAGACTAAACCTATGATCCCAATAAGACTTTGGAGTGGGGGGGGGAAGGTGATGTCATGTTTGTAACTACAATGTAACACCACTGTATTACTGTATACACTCAACTTAGATGCACACCTTGACAACAGGGGGTGAATTTGTGGGAGACACTCCTTACCTGATCACACAGGTATATAAAGGGAGGTCCCACGCAGGGTCATCACTTCTGGAGTCCTGTAATAAAGAGTTAAGGTCACAGAGTGGCCTTGTCCCTGGAATGTGTCTCGTGTGGTTTCATGCTGTAGAGTAAGGACTTTACAGCCTGCCAACCCGAAAATGACCCGTTTATTCCTACTCTTTGTTTTCTGTCTGTTAACCAATCCTCAATCCATGTTATTATATTATCCCCAATCCCATGAGCCCTAATTTTGTTCAATAACCTCTTGTGTGGCACTTTATCGAATGCCTTCTGAAAATCCAAATACACCACATCCACTGGTTCCCCCTTATCGATTCAAAAAACGAACAGATTTGTCAAACATGATTTCCCTTTCATAAATCCATGTTGACTCTGCTCAATCCTATTATTATTTTCTTAGTGCCCTGTTACCACATCCTTAATAATAGATTTTAGCATTTTCCCTACTACCGATGTCAGACTAACTGATCTATAGTTCCCCGTTTTCTCTCTCCCTATGTTCAGGTATAAGTTACCTTTTTGATATAGCTCTATAACTGTCACAGGAATCTGAACCCTTCCCGTCTACATCACATATAAACATATTTTCCTCCCTAATCTGGCTGTTCCTGTACTGGATGGTATATGACACCAATAGTAATCAATCTTCAAATCATGACCTTTGAGGTCCTCTTTTTTATCGATCATTTACCTCCTGAAACTCTTTTTGCAGGAGCTGAACCCTACATGCTTCATTTTGCCATGAAACCCCTCTCACTCCCAAGAGCTTCTGTACTGTCATGTATCTCACACTACTGTACATAACTGTATCTTACCATTCTATACATGACTGTAACTAGAGATGACCTGTAACAACAAGCTTACCTTACCACCAGGGGTGCACTTGCAGGAGACACTAAATACCTGTCCCAGACAGGTATATAAGGACAGGTCTCAGGCAAGTGTGGCATTCGAGAGCTGTGTAATAAAGGTGCAGGTCTTGAGTGACCTTGACTTCAGCATGTGCCTCGTGTGAGTCTATACTGCAGGGACAGGACTTTACATGTACCCAATCTGTTATGTTCCTGGCCCTGGCAGATGAGAGGCAACACATCATTGGGATTCATGTTTATGATTGTGGAAGTGAATATCTACTCCTCCCACAATCAAATCTCTAACTATCTTTGCATTCCTACACTTACCTCTATGCAATGCACCCCCCTCCCTCCCCGCCATAGTTTGTATAATGCAGCATAAATGGAAAACAGGCATGCCAGCAGAGGCAGAAGCTCACGTACATAGACCAGTGAAGTGACTTGGCACTTGTTGGCCTCTGCAGCTCTTACTTAGCCATTGAAGAAATTGCAGAATCCATCCCACAATATAAACGGTGCAGTTTCTACAGTATCCACAACCTAAGTTCCTATTGCACAACCAAAACAATATAAAGGCTTAAATTGCTTTTCTCAGTTCTATGCAGAACAGGGCCAATGCTGACAGGTGTAATTGTGTGTATTGTCAGCTGTGATTCTAATAGGTGAACTGCTATGTTCATTGCTAACTTGTTTTCTCTGTCTCAATAAAACTGCTCAGGCGCGAAATTGGGCTCAGTAGCGCCCATTGTTTGGGTACTGTTCGGAGACCAAAATGGCGTCTGCTGCACATTTGCATACTTCTGTCATGAATCACGCCTATTGGTGAAGACGTTAGCTCGTGCACGGCTAACGTCTGCCTTAAGTATGCAGAGCAGGCAGATCATAATGTCAATCAGCATGCAACACTGAATTGAAGCCAGAGCTGCCATTTTGGAGCTCCACGCTCCAGCCGATGCCCTCGCTTAATCTAGCACAGCTGAGCACATGTTAAGCGACATGAATGACCCCCCACCAGCGCTATTTAAAAGGAACATCAACTATTTGCAGGTTAGTTGCCGGTTGATTTATTCTGGCGGACGGTACAATTCTACAAGTGTTTGGTGCTTTCCATAGATGTTTCAAGGTCTACAGGGTGTGGTGGGAAAGGTGTTAGTGGACTTTTTGCTGACTTAAAAGGCTTCTGCACATCCAGTTGCTCCCAGACATGGGTGGCCTAGTGGGCTTCCTCTTGGCATTGAGCATGACTGGGAGAATGAGCAGAGGCCACCTACAGCAAGACAAGCTGTTAGACGACTGAGGAGGGGGTTAAGGGCTCTCAGCAGGAGTCCATGGAGCCAAAATTGCCCCTCTTGGTAAGGCCTGTTAGCATCTCAAACTGGCGGCCATGCTGCGGGGTGCAGTGGTCGCCGAGTTCTCGTGAAATGGCCGCCGAGATAGGTATTGCCTAATGCGGCTTAGCGACAGTGTGCAGCACTGCACCTCTTCCCCCCCACTTCCGCAGTGGTGATGGACAGCACTCCTAAGTGCATCGTCACTGTGCACACCGCCGAGATCCCAGATCGGAAGCCCTGTTGCCCTTTAAAAGTCGTCCGGCCATCGGGTGGAGCATCGTTGCTGATACACACCGCCGGAGTGCCTTAAAGGATTGGTAATTTAATTGGATTTAGTGTCGGCGACTTTCTTTCATTCTTTGAGTAGCAGTGCAAGGCTACAGTACACACTGTTTTACGAGTATTGGAGCCGCTTCAAGGAGGCTGCGTTTGTGGGGGATGCTCTTTATAGGAGGAGGGCCGACTACATCTCCTTCTCCATGACCGGGAAGAAGCAATAGGAGGGCCAGACTGTATTCATGTGCATTGCGCGCTTCCCCAGGGTCCACCCATTGACTGCACCCATGTAGATCTCAGGGCACCCCACCAGGCTGCAGAGCAATTCAGAAACACAAGGGCTTCCTGTTCCTGTCATGTATTCAACCAGCACTGTAACCCATGTATAATCCTCAACTACGCTGCAGGGCCCAAATGGCTCGCAGGCACTGTGATTGCCAAAGAGGGAAATAGGATTCTGGTAGTTAAACTTACCAATGGACAAATCTGCCGCAAACATGTGGCTCAAACAAAAAGAAGGTTCAGCAACCCCATAGAAGAAGCAGAGGAAGAACACAATATAGAGTTCACTCCTCCACAGGTGACCGAACACAGGAACCAAAGGGAGGAGAGCCCAGTCACTGTGGGCAGTCCGGATAAGCCTGAGGCACCGCAAACAGCAGACACTCAGGCCAGTAACCAACAACCGGAGCCCCAACTCAGGCGCTCTACAAGAGAGCGTAAACCACCAGAGAGACTTAACCTGTGATCTCAATAACGCTTTGGGGAGGGATGTGATGTCATGTATTCAACCAGCACTGTAACCCATGTATAATCTGACCTAAGTTGTACACTGTGAGAACAATGACCACTAGGTGGTGAACTTGTGGGAGACACTCCTAACCTGGACCTTCAGATATAAAAGGAGAAGCTCCACCCACTTCCATCACTTGAGTGCTAAGGAATAAAGGACAGGTCACAGACTGACCTTCTCTCAAGCATGGGCCTCATGTCCATTTATACTGTATAGTAAGGACGTATCAGTTCCCTCAATGTACAACTCGTTTGCAACCACAGCCGCAAGATTATTCAAGTGGAAGCCCGGTACCCTGGCAGCACCCACGACTCATTCATACTGCGCCAGAACGGTGTGCCACGTGTCTTCACTGGTCTCAATGAACATTGTGGCTGGCTCCTGGGTAACAAGAGCTATGTGCTGAGCGCTTGACTCAGGCCTCCTCTGTGCAACCCGAGAACTGATGGGCAAGTCGCGCACAATGAGAGTCTGACGACCACCAGGGTCATAATTTAACAAACTATAAGCATTCTGAAGCAGAGGTTCTGTTGCCTCAACCACTCAGGGGATGTACAGTGATACTCGTCTGAGTGTGTCTCCAGATTTGTGGTGGTGTGCTGCATGCTCCACAACCTGGCCATCATGAGGGCGCAGCCAATGGAGGACGAGGCAGCAGTGGCACCTGTGCAGGAGGAGGAGCGGGAGAAGGAGGCCCATGAGGAGGAGGAGGAGGCTCAGGAGGAGGAGCAGGAAACGGGTGGACAGCCACGCGGGAGGCGGCGCCGTCTCAAAGCTGCCCGGTCCACATAAGTTAGTGCCCACTTAAGCCTACATCTGGCCATGTCCATGGGCCCACCTGTGAGCCCTGTCAGACATCATTCACGCACATTGACGTGAGAGATCTGATCACAAATTCCAAAAGATTTATCACAACCCAAACAATAGGTCTCAAAAACACTCACATTATCACCCTTGTCCAACTCCTTATCACCCAGCTTACGTAGACCTATCCTTACAGTATGCTGCAGTGTCTCCCCTGTGACTGCCTCATGGCTTTGGGAAGGCGGCTGTGTGTGTGTAGAGGAAGCTGCAGATGTCCTCCTCGGACGCCCTCGACCAGCTCTGGCCCTCGAAGGGCCGGCTGAAGACTGGGCTGCATTCCCCGGCACACCTTCAGTCGGAAGTGGCTGTGACGAAGCCATGGTTGGCAGCAAATGTGCACTGGCGGCTCTCGGCTCAGGGCTGATGTGAACCGGAGGGGCAACATCAGTATCCTGGTCCAAGGAGCCAGCGCCACTCCCCCAGGGCAGCACCCCACCTCCCCACCAAGCTGCTGGAGCACAGGTCGGCAAGGTGCGGTTGCACCGTTAGGCCCCTTGGTGGACCCAGCCACAATGGCAGCAGTCAGATGTCGCGGGGCCTCCAGCTGAGACTGCGTGACAGCAGCCACACTTTGGTAGCCATCAGAGACGAAAGCAGTCAGATGCTCCATGCCCTGTTGGCCAGAGTGCATGAGAGCATTCTGAGCTTCCAGGGCAGCGGCCATCCTGTGCAAAGAAAGGTCAAGCGGAACTCAAAACACAGCTGCAAAACTTGCCCTTTAAGAAGGCCAGGGAGCAGCTGCATCATTAGCATGATGATTTGCATCAAATGGATAGGAGTGGGATTTTGTGGTCCAAACTCCACTCAGCAGGCACACCGCTGAAACCAGCCATTACCACCGGGAATTAACACTCCGCTTCGTGTCGGCTACGGAAAAGGGAAATTTCTATCTTATTGACACTGCATCCATATCGGCGGTAACTGACGGTCAAATGCGGTGCATGCGCCCCGTTTCGGGCGGGGGTCAATTTCAGCCCTCATGTCTGCAGAGGTATTTTAGGGAGCACATATGTTGGAGAACAGATTGTAGGAGTGCTGTGACACCCTGGGAGCCCTTTTGCACACTGGTATCCCATCATCATCATAGGCAGCCCCTCGGAATCAAGGAAGACTTGCTTCCACTCTTAGCATGAGTTCTTCGGTGGCTGTACAGTCCAATACGAGAACCACAGTCTCTGTCACAGGTGGGACAGACAGCGGTTGAAGGAAAGGGTGGGCGGGGTGTCTGGTTTGCCGCGCGCTCCTTCTGCTGCCTGCGCTTGATTTCTGCATGCTCTCAGCGACGACACTCGAGGAGCTCAGCGCCCTCCCGGATGCACTCCCTCCACTTAGGACGGTCTTTGGCCAGGGACTCCCAGGTGTCAGTGGGGATGTTGTACTTTATCAGGGAGGTTTTGAGGGTGTCCTTCTAACATTTCCGCTGCCCACCTTTGGCTCGTTTGCTGTGGACGAGTTCCGAGTAGAGCGCTTACTTTGGGAGTCCCGTGTCTGGCATGCAAACTATGTGGCCTGCCCAGAGGAGTTGATCAAGTGTGGTCAGTGCTTCAATGCTGGGGATGTTGGCCTGGATGAGGACGCTAACGTTGGTGCATCTGTCCTCCCAGGGGATTTGTAGGATCTTGCGGAGACATTGTTGGTGATATTTCTCCAGCAACTTGAGGTGTCTACTGTACATGGTCCACGTCTCTTGAGCCATACAGGAGGGCGGGTATTGTATCCAGGTTCTCGGAGCTGCAATCCTGGCATTGACATCCATGGCTGTTTGCTCCTACTGCCTTTTGATTGTGTGTCTGGAGGACCTCCTGCAGATATAGAACATCGCTCCTCCTTTCCAGCTCCTCCACCAAGACCTCCGTTGAAGTATCAGAAGAGCTTGGAGTTCGCTCTCTCCCATGTTGTGCCATTCTTCACCATTTCCCACATCAGATTCACATCCTGCACGGCTCCAAGCAACTGCTCCAGCCACAATGCACCGCCCCTTTAAAAGGTGCAGGCTAGCTTCAAGCTGCACAAGTTAGCTTTAAGTAGTGTGAGGAAGTTACGATTTTAGGCCCTCTGCTGATGTGTGCAGCCAATGACCAGTGCGGCTAGCGCTGGCTGTACGCAGAAATCATGCTAATGAGCAGGCAGCACAAAGATAGCCTGCTACCTGCATTTCAAACAATGGGCACAGGTTAATCACTCATTGGGTTCCCTGCGCCTGATTTCTAGGGCCATCCAATTTAGCCTTTTTACCTATATGTGCCCAGCATAGATCCAAACAAACTGATTCAGGCTTTTCCTTAAGTGTTATGCTTATAATAAAGTAATGTAACTGAGTACTGTAGACAATGAGTAAGTGTGACCTTAGCTCCTTTATTCAAATTCCAGAGTGTTGGTACAGCATGGGAGGCCTGCTTATATACAGTGCTCCCAAGGGATGCTGGGATCCCTTGGGACTCCAACAGGTATGCCCTCTGGTGGCGGCATGATCCAGGTTGCCTAGGGTTGCATACATAACACTAAGTAAGTTAGCCTATGTGATCCCAAGGATCTCCGGCACATGTACATGAGCATGTTCAATTTCTTTCAGAAAGACTAGCAACGTAAGTCAGTTCTAAAGTCCAATAATTAGAATTTAGTACTTTTAGTTAAAACAGTAATATTTTTGAATTATTTTTAGACATGAATTCTCAAGAGATTTTTTAAAATTTCTTGTTCTTTCCCCTGTATATTTTTTCCAGAACACAGAACAGCATGCTATTAAACCATAGGGAGAACTTGCATATTATGTTTGTTCTCTCAGTATCAATAATCACTGTTTGCACCTCATCAGTCACGACAATCGTTACATTAGATCAAAAGATTTAGGTTATTTGAAAAATGGAGTGGGTAAGAAAATTTTCCTGTCACATCTGCAATGAGTGTTCATATCTAGGCCATGACTGATGAGATTAAAGTTCCCTAACTGAAATGAGTTGAGGCAACTTCAACCAGTTCCTGGTGGGCATAGAGGAGAAGTTTGCATAATCAAGCACTAATTGGCATTAAATTGGCCATTTCACTCAGGGAGGTTGCCCAGTGATTTTATCAGAGAAACTGAACATTGCTGTATTATACTTAAATTATATAAGCTTGAATGAATTGAACAGATACTCTTCATTTTAATCAACTGCTGTCTATTTCCGGTCTATGGCTTCAGAAAATAATCCATATCTAGAGGAGGATGTAAATGCGGGTAAAATGTTGTAGTGCTACAAATGCGTTTAGAAATGTGTAAAATGAGTTTGATGGTCTTTACCTGGATTCTGGCAGGCACAGATTTACAATATAAAACGGACTATAATTTGACATTAAATTAGCAACGTCACTCAGACAAGCCATAAATATAGTTGGTATATATATTACAGTGGTGCAGTAGGGAGTGTCCTTGAGATTAATGGGTAAACAAATTAGCAATCCATAGTATATGCAGTTTTTAAATATCATTATGAATTTGAAATTGTAATGGTTTGTGCTTGCAATATTAGTTCTTAATTTTGAATTGCTGATCCAGCAAGACACCAGATTCAAAGCCCACCTCATTCACCGCCCGCAATATTCCCGCCCCGAGTTAAAATTAGGGCTGCATCATTTCCATCATCCCCAATAATTATCCAGACCTTTTTCTAATGGTCAAAATTCCTGATATATTTTCTTACCATCAGCATTTTTCCAATTAGAATTGCCTTAGAATTCTTAGAATTCAGGCAATACCTCCTGCGCATATCGCATGTTGAACATGCAACCTTGAGAGTACCGATAAATCTGTAATCAAGCAGCAAAAGGAGAGCATTATCCTCTCCATGGAGTTTTGCTAAATTAGTCACTCACAGCAGAGCAGAGTTAAGAAGGTTTCTCACTCAAGTCTTGGATGTCTGCTTCAAGGTGACTCTAAGACCCCAAAATTCGTCAACTGCTGCTCCCGCTTGTTTCTCGACGTTACCCGGGTGGTCCTTGCATTTTTACCGCCCGCTACCACTGGGGCCAATTGGGTGCAAAATTCATCCGGGTTTTCTCAGCGGGAGTGGAGCAGGAGTCGGCAGTAAGTGCAGGCCTCTCGACTCGGGAAAGATCGGACGCCGTGTACTGCACATGCGCGAGATCTGGAATGTTATTTTTTTGTGTAGTTTTTTTTTAATGCTGAACTCACTTTTCCTGTGATTGGGGCTGAGGGGTCAGCTGCGCAGGCGCAGAAAAGCTTGGGCATGACTTCCATCCGACTGTTAGAGAAGGAATTCATTGAGAGAGAGAGAGAGAGAGGGAAGAGAATCATCAGCCATCCACCTTGAAAACCTATCATGAGTGGTAGAAAAGTTGCCAGGTAGTCCAATACAGGGAGGCTCAGAGCTCCCTGGTTTACTGATGATGAGCTGGAGGCATTGTCTCTGAGGTGAAACGCCATTACAGAGAGCTCACCCGCGATGGTCGTGGTAAGCCAGCCCTGCCCCAATATAAAGGCGTTTGGTGGGAGATTGGGGAGGCCGTGTCCGCAGTGGCCACCATGGTTCGTGATGGAGAAACATAGAAACATAGAAAATAGGTGCAGGAGTAGGCCATTCGGCCCTTCTAGCCTGCACCGCCATTCAATGAGTTCATGGCTGAACATTCAACTTCAGTACCCCATTCCTGCTTTCTCGCCATACCCCTTGATCCCCCTATTAGTAAGGACCTCATCTAACTCCTTTTTGAATATATTTAGTGCAGGAAGAGATGGAACGATATGGTAGCGGCAGCAAGAGTAAGTAAAGATCTTATTGATGCTCTCCCATACTACTGAAAAAGTACATGTAGCCATACTGTACTGTATGTGTGTGTGTGTTATGCATCTGCAAACCGGTTAAAGATTGCAACTTTTATTTTTGCAGAGAAAAAGAACAGCCAACACCTCAAAGCAGTGTGGCACGGGAGGGGGCCCACCAGAGGTCATCGAAGTGACTGACATTGAGGTGCATGCCTTGACATTGGTTGGTGACCACTCCCGTGCCACCACACATGGCGGTGCCAATCCCGTGCTACAGCATGGTAAGTTAATCATAATCTTCAGTCTGTGTTACGCTCATGTCATGCAAGGTGATGTAATGTGATGTCAAATGCATTTTAATGTACTGTCTGTTGACTATTTAGGGTGTAGAGATATAGGCATGTTAATCCTTGAAATAATACTGCGATACGTGACGGTACTCATGTCAGCCTTACCAACACCCCCTCCCCCCAGTGCTAAACACTGAAATGTTGTATTGTACTTGCAGATGATGAACCGGACAGCTCCGACTTAGGCACCCCATCCACCTCTGGCACACAAAGGCCATGTGCAACATCAACACCGTCCACCTCGACCTCATCAGGAGCCCACGCCAGCAGCTCCTTCTGCCCCCCCCCCCCCCACCCATAACATCCCCCATAGACTCCGCATCCACCTCCGCAACCCACAGAGATGAAGACCAGAAGGAAGAGCAGGGAGGAGGGCCAGTGTTTGTCCCACTTGAGCTCGAGGAGGTGGAAGAGGAGGACTCCACCCTCTTGACATGTGCCACCTGTAAGGGGATAAAAAATGGCCCAGATTATAGGGCTCATCAGTATTAGGAGGTTCTGAGGAATTGGGAGTTCCACTGTCTTTATAGGGATTATAATTGTATGTAAACTCACTTATGTATGTAAAGCACGCTTACGCACTCGCATGAATGGGTTTTACGAAGGGGAAGCAGAAAAGCTTGCTATGTTGCAAAGCTTGATGGTTAATGAACCATCATAAGTAGCCAACACTGCATTGACCCTTAGCGCAGACTGATAGAAGATGAAAACATACACTCAGTACTGAATAACACATCCACCAAGGGCAATGGAGAGTCAACAGTGCAGCGAACCATCGAGACTGTCAATGCCATCCGGCAATCGATGGTCTTAGGATATGGCATGCAACCCCCCCCACACCCCCATGCCATACCAGCCAGGCCGACAGGACCAGAGGGTCGGGAGATGCCAGCATCTTCCAGCTCAGTGCTGCCATTCTCTCCCCGGCGAATACAGCAGCAATGCTCCGGGTGCACTGCTGCACAATGTGTTGGTACCGACGCGGTGAGGGGCAGGGGTGTGGGTCGGCGTGGGGATTGGCAACCCATCAAGAGGAGAATGGGGCTCATTTGAAGCAGGGGGGAAGAGAGGTGTTGGGAGTGGGTAGAGGGTTGGATGTTGGTAATGTTTGTATATATTGTTCATGTTGTTGGTGTTTAAGATGTTGCCTTTTGATGCTAAATTTACTGTTTTTGGAAATAGTTTAAAATATTTTGCTTGACATGTTCTGCCACTTTAGAATATTGTACAATTCAATACAGAGATTTTTTTTAATCACTCTTGGTCAGTGTCTAACTTTTAGATAATGAGGGATATGTGCTGAGATACACACAAATGTCCTTTAAATGTAGTGCAGTGTGCTAAAATTGTCAAATTCCCTGCCAGCTCCCTATAAATCGTGCTGCTAGGCCACTGTTGAGGTCTCAGCAGCTTTTGAGGAAATACTCTCGTTTCCAAGAAGGAAATCTGGAAATCTGAAGCAGAAGGTACACAATTTCGATGGGCACAATAAAAATGCAATGGAAGAGGAGGAGGAGTAAGGACACCTTTCGAGACCTGGAAATGTAATTTTTAGATGGATCCTGCTACAGATTAACTGCAAACTGGGCAGCGAGCTGTGGGGTGTGGATATCCCACGAAAGCAGCTGATGGTAATTGGAATAGACGTGTACCACGATCCTGTCAGGGGAAAGCAGTCAATCTTTGGATTTGTTGCCAACCTGAATAAGGCAATGACCAAGTGGTCCTCAAAGGTGGCTTTTCAGAGGTCTAATCAAAAGATAACTCACAAGGAGCCAGTGGTGAAGAAGGGATCATCGGAGACGCCCATACCTCTGGCATAAACGATATCAAAATACCCTTCAGGAACGAGGCCATGTATCAGTACCACGTCACCTTCAGGCCTAATATAGAATGTCGGAATATATGCTATGGAATGTTGAGGGAGCACCAGCCAGTTACTGGACAAGTCACGGCTTTTGACAGCACCATACGCTACCCGCCTGTGAAACTATCCAAGGTGGTCGTTCTCAAATCGCAAAGAAAAACTGATTGCTCGGAGGTGAACATCAATATTCAAATGACCAAACTCTGATCTCTGCATCCCCTACTACAACATGGTATTCCAGAGAATATGAAGAGTCTGGAATTAAAATTGGTCGGATGAAATTTCTATGACCCAAAAAATGCATTTGTTCTCTCTCAACACAGGCTTCTTACTTCATGTAATGATGTGAGCAGAGATCCCTACTACCACTCAAGTAGCGAATCAGACCTGGCATGTACTGTTCTGTACAGCTCAGCGCCATTGTCCGCACCGTCTGCTCAAGATCAAGGTAAGACCATCTTTTGCAGAACGGTCTTTCTGGTGGGCGGTAACAGGATCTTAGGTGATCTTACTGATGAAACTGGCGTTTGGGGGGATTTTCCCATGGGCGGGCAGTGTGGACTATCGCTGGCGGTACTTCTCTGATGAATTTACCGCCGGGCGGTAGTTGGGTGATAGGTCGGAGTTGGGCGAGTTCTTTTCACCAAACTGGGATTTTTGGGCGGTTGTCGGTGGAAGTGGGCGGTAGTGCGATGAATTTCGGGTCCTAAGTCTGAATGGACTGGCGACAGTGGCTGATTCACTAAGGAGTCCTCATTTTGGGTATTCCTGTGTTTATTGTGTTTATCATCATGGTATTTTTTTTTAAAGGACACAGGTCCTTTATCTGTGACCGAGGATTGCCAACTCTGCTTGGACATATCTCTGGAGGTTTTGTATCTCACGACATCCTGCCTCCAACCGCCTCACCCAATCAGCATTTTTTTCTCCATCACCAACATTTCTATGACTAATAAATAAAGGTGTTCAAAGAATATGAAAAAAACAGTTTTTAATCCCCCAATGTTTTATTTCTCCCTCGTTGCTCACAGCAGTGTCCAGGAGATTAATCTTTAATTCCTGGAGACTCCGGGACAGCCCTAGAGGTTTGGCTACTCTACTGTGACCATGTTTTAGAGATACATGCTGATTCTTGTTTTTATTTTGCCAACTTTTTATGTGCATCCTTTCATTCATATTTCAATATTTTATTTTGTGCTTCAAATAACTATTATTAGTAGACTGTTCTCATTCCCATGACTGATCTGTAAAAATGTGGGATACAAAATGTGCTTGCATTTTGCTATGTGTTTAAAATAAAAACAAAGAGGCAATTGTGCACCAATCAGGTGACATATGCAAAGCTCTGTTTCTCTGTTTAGTATGCTGTTAACTTTTTATCCTCTAATTTTCCATTATCTCAGACATTTGCTGTCTACAGTTCAAGTTCCAAATCATTGATAATGGCTGGCAATCTCCCACTTCAATAATTTCCCACTGTGGTGCTTAATCCTCGCAAAACGATCTTATCAAATCTGTTTGCAGTTGAATTAATGTGAGACACCACTTAAATATGTTTTTTTCTCTACAACCAAAATATACGGCAACAGCACAACAGCGATGCAACAAAAGCTGAATTTAAATTAGTTTCAACGTGTGACTACAAAGATATTTCACGAAAAAAAGGTAGTACGGAATTTGATGAGTTTCCTGAGTTGACCACTGGGTAAGAAAAACAGTCATGTCCCCCTCGTCTGCTTGTGCATTCCTCCTGCAAATCAATCCACAAAATGTGAGACAATTCATTAGAATGCACCGTCAAGATCGGCTGACCAACTGGAACTAGCTACCAATTGGATCATGCATTCTAATCCAACCGAAGTTCAGACAGACCATATTAGTGTAGGTAGGATCTATGATGCTGCAAAAATGTTGCCCTAAAAAATGTTGGCATCATATTTTTCTATGAAGGAAATATCTATCAAGTTGTCATATTCTTAGCATGCAGCAAGTTTACACTGCAAAGAAAATTGTCTTTCTATCTGTAATATCTACTCACAAATGAAACAAAAGTAAGGATCTCTTGCTGTGTTTGAATAACTGGTTGTAATCTTCTGCAAGGCAACTAATCACAGGCTGTCAAACCCTGATGTCTGTAATAACATGTTCATTTTGTTGAAAAGCAACAGGTTTCAGGGTGTCACATCATCTGTTTTCCTTCCAATTCAAAATAAACAAATCTTTTGAGTATTGTTTCTTTGTAAATCTTCAGCTCTCGACCACAATAATTTAATCCTACACCCACTGTACTGATTTTCCAAACAGCATGGATATGTGAAAAATCACTGTAGAGGTGGCTCAGAAAGAATTTTATTCAAATTTACAGACATGCTTAACCAACAGAAATTAAGTCTATAGAAAGAAATTAATCTTAAGGCTAATAACAAACACGGCCTACTCACTGGTTGTGTCACCTGGATCCGGCCTCTTGCTCAATACTAATGGTCAGTCCTGGTGATGAAGCTTCAGTGGTTACCGTGGGAACACTGTGATTGAGAGTGTGCAGTTCCACGACATATTTTCCAATTGCCAGTGACTGGTGGAAAAGTTATTCTAGATGTATAGGGCCCGGTTTTTTCGGCGCACTCATGTGAGAGGCACTAACTTACTCGGATAAAAACGGCGCCAAAATGTTGTCCCCACATTCTGGCTGCTCTGTGGCCTCTCCCATGGCTTGGCGCGGCATGGCAATTCAATTAGGGGGCAGAGCTCGGGCCCTGCGTTCAAAGGAGTGCCGGCAGCTCAACGCATGCACACTGGAGGTTTCACGCATGCGCACTAGCTCCTCTGCAGCGTGGGACCCGATGTCCCGCCCCTATCCCAGACCGAGTGGCGTCACGAGAGAAGTCAGCAGTCCTTGGAGAGAGAAGTCCACCAGTCCCTCGGAGGAGAAGTCGGCAGTCCCTTGGAGGAAAGCCACCAGTCCCTCGGAGGAGAAGTCCACCAGTCCCTCGGAGGAGAAGTCCACCAGTCCCTCGGAGGAGAAGTTAGCAGTCCCTCGGAGGAGAAGTCAGCAGTCCCTCGGAGTTGACTCCTGCAGCCTCCGTGTTCTGCGAGCCCAGCCTGCTGTGTGTTGTGTGTGACCAGTTACATGCGCTCTCTCTCCTGCCCGGGCGTCCCACCCACCCGCACCTATCGCCAAAAGAGTGGCCTCTCGCACTGACTGGATATCAGAGCAAATCAGTTGTAAGTATGATGTACTTTGCAAGTGCTAGATGCAAGACTTATTACATGTATAAAAGATGGCTTTTATTTTAATTCATTCTCAGCTAGGTCTTTAGATAGAGCATTATAGTGATGTGTATCATTTCATCTTGGATAAGAGAAAGAGGCATATCGTGATCTGCCCTATTTGAAACTCAGTGTATGCGTTTCTACTCTGTCCTCTCTTAAATTTTGTACACCACATATCATTCCAAGCCAACGGGAGGCCTGGTTGGATTGGAAGACCACTCCAAAGCCTCCAGAAAGGTTGCTTTATTCGCTGTTAGAACATGGATAAGGGCAGCATAGGGTGGTGTGCTGTTATTTTTTTAACTGGCTCCTGCAGCCTGTGTGTTCTGTCGAGCCCAGCCCCCCTTTAAGTTGACTCCTGCCGCCTCTGTGTTCTGTGAGCCCAGCCTGCTGTGTGTTGTGTGTGACCAGTTCCCTGTGCACTCTCTCTCGCCGGGCGTCCCACCCACCCGCACCTATACCCGGCTGAGTGGCCTCTCACACCAGCTGACTTCCCGGACCGAATTATGAAGGTAGGAACGCAAGTTTTATTTTTATTTTTTATTTATTTATTTATTATTTATTATTGATGGTTTTTATGCTTCTTGAATGTTGTGAAGGTGTTTAGTGCTTTGCAAGGTCCTCTCTGCTTCCTTCCCCCAGCCCCCCCCCCCTTCCCACCCCCCCCCTTCTCTGGCTACCTGCGCTGATTTCTTAACTCACCACAAGGGTTTTCTGTGCAACCACAAGTGGCCACATACGCTGGCCTAAGTAAGTTTGGAGAAACTATTAGCTGTCCAAACTGGCTTAAATGGCCAAAACAGGTGTAGGTGGCTGGTAACGCCCCCTGTTGAAAAAAAAACTAAACGAAAACAAATCCTAACTAACTCACTTACACTGCCGCAAATTAAATGTGCAGAAATGCGATTTTTAAGATACTCCAGAAAAGTCGAGTTGCTCCAAAAAAAAAATGGAGCAACTCCTGGGCAAATTTGGGCCCATTATCTCAGTGTAATAGGGGGAAATAAAGTTGTGCATTTCATTCGAGATAACAAACACACTGTTCTGAATGACACACATTTTATAAATCAGCACGCCTTACATAAAGGCAGAAGTAAAGCCCAGAGGTCCCCATTACTTTTACTGCGTTCTGGTGCAAACTGTAACTGTTCCAAAAATTGCTGTAGTAATCTATTTTCCAGCTGTGTTACATCGTTTTTCACAAGGGCTTTTGCATCACTGTTTAGTGACTGGAAAGAATATTAAAAATATGATTTGTGCACCATTTTGTTTAAGCCTGAAAGGATATTTGCATTGAGTGCTGATAAGTACTACACGCCAATAGAATTCTCGCATTTTTAGAATTGAAATAAAAAATTGGAAAAGTCAATGGGCCCGAAATTCACCATTCCCGAAGGGACGGCTACCGCGGACTTTGGGCGGTCAAACAGAAAAATCGATCGATCGCCGCGGTCGGGTTTTTCCCTCCCCGAGCCATATTCAGCTCGGGGAGGATTTGAGTGGTGTTCACTTCGGTTGGAGGCAGTGCAGTGAAGCTGCTGTAAAGGTAAGTTTCCAGAGGAGAGGGAAGCAGTGTGCAGGCCCATGAAAAGCCACCAGTCACCAAGTGAAATGTAGGACTTTTCCCGGCAGTGCCCCCGTGAGGTTTTCGATGTGGTGCTGAAACGCGACACCGCAGGGGCCCTTTGCTAGGTAAGTAGGTTTATTACTTATTAGTGTTTTTATTTCATTTTCCAGCGTCTGCTGTATTTAGCTTTTGATATAATTTCATTAATTATTAGTGTTTCTATTTCATTTTTCAGCATGCGCAGGATTTATCTTTTCATATAGTTTTATTAATTGTTTTGGCTCCTTTAACCCTGCTGAGTGCTGCTCAGAGGTTTGCACATACCCCTGCACTTTTGTACAACTTTCAGGCCTGACTCTTTAGTGGAGTCCAGTGGGCAGCAGAGACCTGCCTGGCAGAGTTCACCCTGAGGATGGGAGGAGTGTTGGGATGGCAACACCTGGTCAGAAGCAGGGCGGCACGCAGCAGAAGGCGTCGTCGCCAGCACCGTGCAGACAGGCAGCGGGCAAGGGAGGCAGCAGCCATGATTCGTTCATTCTGGGCCTTACCAGTGTGCCCGCCATTTTCACCGGCCCGAATCAGAATTGCGATTGGCTGCTGGGGACAAGGGATATCCCCTGTCCACTTGGCTGCTCACTCCTCTGCGGAACCCCAGGACAGCGCCAGAGCAACATATAATGACGCTCATTGTGCCACCAGGTGCATCAATGAGCAGTGCATTGGCATCCTTAAGCAGAGATTCCGGTGCCTGGACCACTCTGGTGGCACCTTGCAGTACTCTTCTCAACGGGTCTCCATAATCATCGTGGTCTGCTGCATGCTGCACAACCTGGCCATCATGAGGGGACAGCCGCTGGAGGTGGAGCCAGCAGTGCCACCTGAGGAGGAGGAGGGGCAAGAGGAGAAGGATCCCCGTCGCCCCAGAGCTAGGAGGCGTCGACCCATCGCCACCCTGGAAGGGCCGGGTGCAGACTGGCCAGCACCCTCCTGGGAGGGCATGTCCTCACATATATGGAGGTGCCCGACACCTCCCCTGCAATCTCCCTCCATGCATTATGTACTGGCGGTCTGCCTGGTCTCCCCGCTTCAGGAAACAGTATTTTTCTTCTGTCCTCCACACCATCCATCAGTGTCTGCAGCACCAGATCCTTGCACCTCTTACACCAGCCATCCTTCCAACCTCCTCCCCCCCTCAGGCCCTGGCTGCAAACCCGGGCCTTTAAAAATGGAGCAGCTGGCTCATTAGAAACCCTTACCTGCATGCTGAATTTCTCAGTAGTGATAACGCTCAAATTAAGACAGCCACACCACTGAGAAATCCATCTTGGAAGGGTTCATTAGCACTAGAACCCATTTGTTCACTTTGGGAGCTGAATATGGGGTGGCCCAGCCACGAAAAAATTTTGGTTCCAATGGCCACCAAAAGGTGGGGGGAGCACCAGCTTTCCAGCGGTACTGAATTTCGGGCCCAATGTTCCTGCTAATTTATACAATTCTGTTTACCTACATTGATAAAGGTATCCTTACAATTATCCATTGGGTTAACTCACTTGTGGCAGTGCTTTTCAAACTTTGATTTCTGCGAACCCTCTGCAAATACTGATACACCCCAAAAAACAGTTTTAGCTACCTATAGTTTTCTTATTAGAATACAGCAACAAAAATATTTTAGTACCTCAGCAAATACAGACCTCACGGACCCCTGATATATCAACCCCCCACCCCACCCCGGCCCCCCACCCAAAGTTTCAGGACCCGAGTTTAAAAGCCTATGGTTTATTGTAATGGGGTGGCTGGTGGAGTGATTGGAGGGGAGTTGAGGAAAGATTTTTTTGTCCGAAGGGTGGTGGGGTCTGGAACTCACTGCCTGAGTGGGTGGTGGAGACAGAAGCCCTCATCGCATTTAGAAAGATGTGCATTTGAGATGCCACGGCCTACAGGATTATGGATTAAGAGCTTGAAAGTGGGATTGGGCTGGCATAGACACGATGGGCCGAATGGCCTCCTTCTGTGCCATAAATTTCTGTGATTCTGTGAATTCTGTATAAACAACAATTTGCATTTATATAGTGCCTTTCACATAGCAAAATGTCCCAAGGTGCTTCACAGGAGTGTAATCAGACGGATATAGGCAGCGAGCCAAAGAAGGAGCCATTAGGTCCGGTCACAGAAGTAAGTTTTAACCCAGCATCTTAAAGGAGGAGAGGTGGAGAGGCAAGGAGGTTTGGGGGGGGAAATGCAGAGCTTAGGACCTAGACGGCTGAAGGCATGGCTTCCAATGGTGGGGTAAAGGAAGTGGGGGATGCACAAGAAGCCGGAGTTGCAAGAATGCAAGGCTTTCACAGGGTTGTAGGGCTAGAGGAGGTTACAGAGATATGGAGGGATAAAGACATGGAGGGATTTGAACATGAGGATGAAAGCGTTGGAGTAAAGAAAAGCTACCTGGTGCATTCTTCTTCTGAATCTGATAAATCTGTTTTAAATAGTTTAGAAAAAAAGAACTTGTATTTATGTAATGCATTTCAAATCCGGAAGTACTTCACAGCCGATTAATTATTTGAGATTCAGTCACTGTTGTTATGCAGGCAAATGTGTCAACTTATTCACAGAAAGGTTGCACAAACAGAAGTGAGAAAAATGATGACTCCGTTTTGATATTGTTGGTTGATGACGATGACGAGGTACAACACCGCCTCCAATGCGCCAGTGCAGCCATCGGCGCCTGAGGAAGAGAATGTTTAAAGATCATGCCCTAAAATTTGGCACCAAGCTTATGGTCTACAGGGCTGTAGTGATACCCGCCCTCCTGTATGGCTCAGAGACGTGGACCATATACAGTAGACACCTCAAATTGCAGGAGAAATACCACCAACGATCCTGCAAATCCCCTGGGAGGACAGACGCACCAACGTTAGTGTTCTCGATCAGGCCAACATCCCCAGCATCGAAGCACTGACCATACTCGACCATCTCCATTGGGCGGGCCACATTGTTCGTATGCCCGACACAAGACTCCCAAAGCAAGCGCTCTACTCGGAACTCGTACACGGCAAGCGAGCCCCAGGTGGGCAGAGGAAACGTTTCAAGGACACCCTCAAAGCCTCCTTGATAAAGTGCAACATCCCCACCGACACCTGAGAATCCTTGACCAAAGACCGTCCTTAGTGGAGGAAGAGCATCCACGAGGGCGCTGAGCACCTCGAGTCTCGTCGCCGAGAACATGCAAAAAACAAGTGCAGGCAACGGAAGGAGCGTGCGACAAACCAGACTCCCCACCCACCCATTCCCTCAACCACTATCTGTCCCACCTGTGACAGGGACTGTAATTCCTGTATTGGACTGTTCAGTCACCTAGGAACTCACTTTTAGAGTGGAAGCAAGTCTTTCTCGATTTTGAGGGACTGCCTATGATGATGAGGGATAGATTTTAGTCAGGACACCAAGAAAACTCCTTTATAGGGGTACAGTAGCACAATGGTTATGTTACTGGACTAGTAATCCAGAGGCCTGGGCTAATGATCCAGAGAAAAGAGTTCAAATTCCACCAGTTAATTAAATAAATCTGGAATAGAAAGATAGGACTAGAAATTGTGCAGCGCCCCGTCGGGGGTGATAACTTTTGAAGAATTGCACAGTTGTATACGGGAGGGAGGGAATGGCCTTGGGAGGCTTTAATATTGACACCAGATGCCATGGCATCAGGTCAAACATGGGCAAGGAAACCTCCTGATGATTACCACATACCACCCTCCCTCAGCTGATGAATCAGTACTCCTTGTTGAAAACCACTTGGAAAAAGCACTGAGGCAAGGGCAAGGGCGCAGAATGTACTTTGGGTGGAAATGACCAAGAGTGGCTCGGCCGCACCACTACTGACTGAGCTGGCCTAGTCCTGAAGGACATAGCTGCCAGACTGGGCCTGCTGCTGGTGGTGAGAGAACCAACACTGGGGAAAAAACTACTTGATCTTGTCCTCACTAATCTATCTGTTGCATATGCATCTATCCATGACAGTATTAGTAAGATGCATGCCCGACACGAGACTCCCTAAGCAAGTGCTCTACTCGGAACTCCTACACGGCAAGCGTGCCCCAGGTGGGCAGAGGAACCGCTTCAAGGACACCCTCAAAGCCTCCTTCATAAAGTGTAACATCCCCACAGGCACCTGGGAATCCCTGACCCAAGATTTCCAAAGTGGAGGAAGAGCATCCGGGAGGGCAGTAAGCACCGTGAGTCTCGTTGCCGAAAGCATGCAGAAACCAAGCGCAGGCAGCGGAAGGAGCATGCGGCAAACCAGGCTCCCTACCCACCCTTTCCTTGAACTGCTGTCTGCCTCACTTGTTACAGAGACTGTAATTTCCACATTGGACTGTACAGTCACCTGAGAACTCACTTTTAGAGTGGAAGCAAGTCTTCCTCGATTTCGAGGGCCTGCGTATGATGATAATTAGTAAGAGTGACCATCACACAGTTTTTGTCTTCACACTGAGGACACCCTCCATTGTGTTGTGTGGCACTACCACCATGCCAATGGGATAGATTCAGAACAGGTCTAGCAGCTCAAAACTGAGCATCCATGAGACACTGTGAGCCATCAGTAGGAGCAGAATTGTATTCCACCACAATCTGTAACCTCATGGCCTGGCATATCCCTCACTCTACCATTACCATCGAGCCAGGGGATCAACTCTGGTTCATTGCGTGGTGTAGAAGAGCATGCCAGGAGCAGCACCAGGCTTACATAAAAATTAGGTGCCAAACTGGTGAAGCTACAGCACAGGACTACATGCATGCTAAAGAGTAGAAGCAGCATGCTACAGACAGAGCTAAATGATCTTACAATCAATGGATCAGATCCAAGCTCTGCAGTCCTGCCACATCCAGTCATGAATGGTGGTGGACAATTAAACAACTGATGGGAGGAGGAGGCTCCATTTTCATCCCCATCCTCAATGATGGTGGAGCCCAGCACGTGAGTGCAAAACTCAAGGCTGAAGCATTTGCAACCATCTTCAGCCAGAAGTGCCAAGTGGATGATTCTTCTCAGTCTCCTCCTGAGGTCCCCACCATCACAGAAACCAGTCTCCAGCCAATATGACTTATTCCACATGATATCAAGAAACGGCTGAGTGCACTGGATACAGCAAAGGCTATGGGCAACGAAACATCCCGGCTGTAGTGCTGAAGACTTGTGCTCCAGAACTAGTCGTGCCTCTAGCCAAGCTTTTCCACTACAGCTACAACACTGGCATCTACCCGACAAAGTGGAAAATTGCTCAGCTATGTCCTGCCTACAAAAAACAGGACAAATCCAATCGGGCCAACTATTGACCCATCAATCTATTCTCAATTATCAGCAAAATCATGGAATGGGCCGTCGACAGTGCTATCAAGTGGCACTTACTAATAACCTGCTCATCGATGCTCAGTTTGGGTTCTGCCAGGCTCCAGATCTCATTACCGCCTTGGTCCAATCATGGACAAATGAGCTGAATTCCAGAGGTGAGATGAGAGTAACTGCCCTTGACATTAAGGCAGCATTTGATCGAGTGTGGCTCAACCATCTTCAGCTGCTTCATCATTGACCTTCCCTCCATTATAAGGTCAGAAGTGGGGATGTTCGCTGATGATTGCACCGTGTTCAGTTCCATTCTCACTGAATCAGATAATGAAGCAGTCCGTGCGCACTTGCAGCAAGATCTGGACAACATTCAGACTGATAAGTGGCAAGTAACATTCGCACCACATAAGTGCCAGTCAATGAACATCTCCAACAAGAGAATATCTAGCCACCTCCCCTTGACATTCAATGATACTACAATCCTCAAATCCCCAATGATCTTCATCCTGGGGGGTCACCATTGACCAACTTAGCTGGACCAGCCACATTAAAAACTGTGGCTACAAGAGCGGATCAGAGGCTGGGTATTTTGTAGCGAGTGACTCAGCTCCAACTCCTCATAGCTTTTCCAAAATCTACTCGGCACAAGTCAGGGGTGTGATGGAATACCCTCCACTTCCCTGAATGAGTGAAGGTCCAACAGCACTCAAGAAGCTCAACACCATCCAGGGACAAAGCAGCCCGCTTGATTGGCACCTCTCCATCCACCACCTTAAACATTCATTTCCTCCACCATCGACACATTGTGTCTGTAGTGTGTACCATCTACAAGATGCACTGCAGCAACGCGCCAAGGCTTCTTCGACAGCACCTCCCAAACCCGTGACCTTTACCACCTAGAAGGACAAAGGCAGCAGGTGCATGGGAACACCACCACCTCCAAGTTTCCCTCCAACTCACACACCATCCTCACTTAGAAATATATTGTCACTGGGTCAAAATCCTGGAACTCCCTCCCGAACAGCACAGTGGGAGTACCTTCACCACATAGACTGCAGCGGTTCAAGAAGGCGGTTCACCACCATTCTCTCAAGGGAAATTAGGGTCGGGCAATAAATTCTGGTCTTGCCTGCAATGCCCACATGCCGGGAATGAATAAAAAATAAATAAATAATGTCATGAAATCTTTTATGCCCTCTTGAAGCCTTGTTGTGTAAGTATCAGTCCCCCCCCGCCCCCCCCCCCCTTCCCCCGACAAATGTCTGTCCCACCTGTGACAGGGGCTGTGGCTCTCGTGTTGGACTGTTCAGCCACCAAAGGACTCACTTTAGGAGTGGAAGCAAACCTTCCTCGATTCCGAGGGACTGCCTATGATGATGATGAGGGGATGATGTATAAGTATACCTAATTAATATGTAAGGTTATTTTATATATTCCTAACATCCAACTAATAGAATAATGTTTATTTTACATTTTTGATTAAAGAAACACCAATGTTGGAAAAGTGCATCACTACAAATTTCAGCTACTTGCAGATGACTAAATATCCTAGTGTATCTGTAGACAAGTAAACCACATTATTACAGCTCTCACATAACCCTGACTCTGTTGCATTCACCAGTCTACAGAGTCCAATTACTTTACTTTCAGTTCCTACTCTGAAATAAAGTTGACTGACAACCAGCAGCTTAATTGGCAAGAAAATGATGTGATTTTAAAATATGTGCAACCCAAGAAAGATTCTGAGACAGGAAGATAATTAATAGTGGAATAAAACTGTTTCAGAAGACTATTATTTTTGTTCTCTGACTTAC
The DNA here is from genome assembly GCF_044704955.1 of Pristiophorus japonicus. Classification (NCBI taxonomy): domain Eukaryota; kingdom Metazoa; phylum Chordata; class Chondrichthyes; family Pristiophoridae; genus Pristiophorus; species Pristiophorus japonicus. Next base: position 97,765,301 of record NC_091993.1, on the reverse strand, counting down.
AATGGAAAAAAGCCACTTTGATATTACATCTGACTACTTCGATGTGATCAAAAGCAAATGAAACAGGTACATAGCTATATAATACAAAAGCTTATTTTTTTAATAATTAGAATAACAGAATTATTTTTTGATACTGTTCATCTAAATTTAGAAAACAATACGCATATAAATTACAGTATTACAATATACACCTTCAGGACATTTTGTACTAAAAATGAAATATTTGATAATAAAATTCATATTCATGCAAGAATTTGTTCTGCGCTGCAGTTTTAACTGTTTTACGAACAGACATTATAACAAATCATAAGTCATTTATATTCAGCACACTGTATTGAATTTAAAATAAGTCATGCATGTGACAATTTATTACACAGGAGGATTGTTTTAAATGCTTTACCTTCAGTAGTCATACAGCATGAAAAACACATAAAACTAAAGAGACAAAATCTGCTTTAGGTCACATCCAGCTTTGACCAGGTGATAGGCATTGGACAAAAAGGTCTTCACTAGTAAAGATACACATTATGCCTTCCAGTTACCATTGGTTTCATAAAGGACATGCAGTTCCAACTTGGAAGTCAGTTCTATTATGACAAATGCATGCTTACCAGTTATGGAATTGTATCCTGCACAACTAAATCCTTTTGTACATCCTTAGAATAATTAGACTGGTAAACTAAATGGGGTTGATTTTCATCTTTGGGCAGATGGAGTGATTGGGTCATCCATTCGATATCTTCAGTCAGATGGTTGGACCTCCTCTGCATTCTATTGGCCAGCTGCCAATGCCCTAGCAGCATTGATAGGCAGCTTGGTGTTTTGGGAGGGTAGGAAATTCATCAGGGCAGTGACAGATTAAAAAGGATGGCTGGCTTGATCGGTGGGGTGGGGGCAAGAACTAAGGAGAGCATTAATAAAGGGGTGGATGATTAAGAGCAAGTAGCAGGGAGTACAATTATAGTAAAACTCCAGCCACAATTGTACAATGTTGCCTGACCTGATGCCAGTGCTTCCTTTAAGTGCCGTTGGTCCTGGCCATTTTCTGCTCCATATGTGAGTGGGTTCAGCACTCATTGGGCACCACACTGAATGCTACCAAAATGGCATCAGTGTCCTAACCACCTCATAGTGCCTTGATTGCCCAGCTAAATGAGGTTCATGCTTGAAGCAATGATTGCCTAAATTAAGGTCCAATCAAAAATTATGGTGGGCAATCCCCAGGCGAGAAGTTGGTGTTAAGTTCATTTTTTCAACTGTTGTGGTGTTCAAGCACTGTTAATAAAGGATGATATCAGGGCAGTTGTAAGAGATGATATTGGCTCTAATGAACAAAATGTTGAATCATTGTGGGTGGAGATTAGAGATAGTAAGGGGAAAAAGTCACTGGTGGTAATAATCAAGGGAATAATAGAGGCATGTGAAAAAGGAATGGCAGTAATCATGGGGGATTTTAACCTACATATCGATTGGTCAAATCAAATCACACAGGGTAGCCTGGAGGAGGAATTCATAGAATGCATACGGGATTGTTTCTTAGAACAGTATGTTACAGAACCGACAAGGGAGCAAGCTATCTTAGATCTGGTCCTGTGTAATGAGACAGGAATAATAAACGATCTCCTAGTAAAAGATCCTCTCAGAATGAGTGATCACAGTATGGTTGAATTTGTAATACAGATTGAGGGTGAGGAAATAGTGTCTCAAACGAGCGTACTATGCTTAAACAAAGGGGACTACAGTGGGATGAGGGCAGAGTTAGCTAAAGTAGGCTGGGAACACAGACTAAACGGTGGCACAATTGAGGAACAGTGGAGGACTTTTAAGGAGCTCTTTCATCGTGCTCAACAAAAATATATTCCAGTGAAAAAGAAGGGCGGTAAGAGAAGGGATAACCAGCCGTGGATAACCAAGGAAATAAAGGAAAGTATCAAATTAAAAACCAATGCATATAAGGTGGCCAAGGTTAGTGGGAAACTAGAAGAAACTAGAAGATTGGGAAAATTTTAAATGACAGCAAAGAATGACTAAGAAAGCAATAAAGAAAGGAAAGGTAGATTACGAAAGTAAACTTGCGCAAAACATAAAAACAGATAGTAAAAGCTTTTACCGATATATAAAACGGAAGAGAGTGACTAAAGTAAATGTTGGTCCCTTAGAAGATGAGAAGTGGGATTTAATAATGGGAAATGTAGAAATGGCTGAGACCTTAAACAATTATTTTGCTTCGGTCTTCACAGTGGAAGACACAAAAACCATGCCAAAAATTGCTGGTCACGGGAATGTAGGAAGGGAGGACCTTGAGATAATCACTATCACTAGGGGGGTAGTGCTGGACAGGCTAATGGGACTCAAGGTAGACAAGTCCCCTGGTCCTGATGAGATGCATCCCAGGGTATTAAAATAGATGGCGGAAGTTATAGCAGATGCATTCGTTATAATCTACCAAAATTCTCTGGACTCTGGGGAGGTACCAGCGGATTGGAAAGCAGCGAATGTAACGTCTCTGTTTAAAAAAGGGGGCAGACAAAAGGCAGGTGACTATAGGACGGTTAGTTTAACATCTGTAGTGGGGAAAGTGCTTGAAGCTATCATTAAGGAAGAAATTGCGGGACATCTAAATAGGAGTAGTGCAATCAAGCAGACGCAACATGGATTCATGAATTGGAAATAATTTTTAACTAATTTACTGGAATTCTTTGAGGATATAACGAGCATGGTGGATTGAGGTGTACCGATGGATGTGGTGTATTTAGATTTCCAAAAGGCATTCGATAAGGTGCCACACAAAAGGGTACTGCAGAAGATAAAGGTACGTGGAGTCAGAGGAAATGTATTAACATGGATCGAGAATTGGCTGGCTAACAGAAAGCAGAGAGTCGGGATAAATGGGTCCTTTTCGGGTTGGAAATCGGTGGTTAGTGGTGTGCCACAGGGATCGGTGCTGGGACCACAACTGTTTACAATATACATTGATGACCTGGAAGAGGGGACAGAGTGTCGTGTAATAAAATTTGCAGATGACACAAAGATTAGTGGGAAAGTGAGTTGTGTAGAGGACACAGAGAGGCTGCAAAGAGATTTAGATAGGTTAAGCGAATGGGCTAAGGTTTGGCAGATGGAATACAATGTCGGAAAGTGTGAGGTCATCCACCTTGGGAAAAAAAACAGTAAAAGGAAATATTATTTGAATGGGAGAAATTACAACATGCTGCGGTGCAGAGGGACCTGGGGGTCCTTGTGCATGAATCCCAAAAAGTTAGTTTGCAGGTGCAGCAGGTAATCAGGAAGGCGAATGGAATGTTGGCCTTCATTGCGAGAGGGATGGAGTACAAAAGCAGGGAGGTCCTGCTGCAACTGTACAGGGTATTTGTGAGGCCGCACCTGGAGTACTGCATGCAGTTTTGGTCACCTTACTTAAGGAAGGATATACTAGCTTTGGAGGGGGTACAGAGACGATTCACTAGGCTGATTCCGGAGATGAGGGGGTTACCTTATGATGATAGATGGAGTAGACTGGGTCTTTACTCGTTGGAGTTCAGAAGGATGAGGGGTGATCTTATAGAAACATTTAAAATAATGAAAGGGATAGACAAGATAGAGACAGAGAGGTTGTTTCCACTGGTAGGGGAGACTAGAACTAGGGGGCACAGCCTCACAATATGGGGGAGCCAATTTAAAACTGAGTTGAGAAGGAATTTCTTCTCCCAGATGGTTGTGAATCTGTGGAATTCTCTGCCCAAAGAAGCAGTTGAGGCTAGCTCATTGAATGTATTCCAATCACAGATAGATAGATTTTTAACCAATAAGGAATTAAGGGTTATGGGGAGCGGGCGGGTAAGTGGAGCTGAGTCCACGACCAGATCAGCCATGATCTTTTTGAATGGCGGAGCAGGCTGGAGGGGCTAGATGGCCTACTCCTGTTCCTAATTCTTATGTTCTTATGTTCTTAAATGGGGCAGTGGAAAGTGATCAACATCGGAACCACAATTTCTTCTTTTTAAATTGTGTAACATCAGGAACCCGCAAGTGGTTCTTTAATGTCTATGCTGGCTTAGCAAAGCCCACAGATTCTGTAAAAGCCTGAAAGCCCATTAACAAAAAGTGCCATTATGAATATCAAACCAAGAACTGTAGAAATAACATTGAGCCTAACAGACAACAAGGTTTAACACTTGAACTCTATGATGATCTACAGTGTAATTATTCTGGACAATTATAATTACATTGAATCCCATGGCAAATCAACTTCACCTGCCCGAGTTATCGCAGCAGGTAATTAACACCTGACTTTCATAACTACTGCCATAAAAACAAGATCCGATCATCACATGAGGATTATACAAGATCTAAAAACCAATGTGCATGGTTGCTTTTAATTTTTTGCACTATTTCAGCATTGTTACATAAAGAAGATGCTGCACGAGCACAAATGTTCACCTGTAATAAAGCACTTTTTTTCAGTTGGTCATCTCAACAATAGTGAATATTAATACTAGTAAGAGCACCAGACTGCTACCAACTTTGGCTGCTTGAGGAAGAGAGTGTTCGAAGATCAGGTCCTCAAACCTGGCACGAAGCTTATGGTCTACAGGGCTGTAGTGATACCCGTCCTCCTGTATTGCTCACAGATGTGGACCATATACAGTAGACACCTCAAATCGCTGGAGAAATACCACCAACAATGTCTTCACAAGATCCTGCAAATCCCCTGAGAGGACAGACCAATGTTAGTATTCTCGATCAGGCCAACATCCCCAGCATCGAAGCACTGACCACACTCGACCAGCTCCGTTGGGCGGGCCACATTGTTCGCATGTCTGACACGAGACTCCCAAAGCAAGCGAGCCCCAGGTGGGCAGAGGAAACATTTCAAAGACACCCTCAAAGCCTCCTTGAGAAAGTGCAACGTCCCCATCGACACCTGGGAGTCTCTGGCCAAAGATCGCCCTAAGTAGAAGAAGAGCATCTGCGAGGACGCTGAGCACCTCGAGTCTCGTCGTCGAGTGCTTGCAGAAAAAAAACGCAGGCAGCGGAAGGAGTGTATGGCAAACCAGACTCTCCACCCACCCTTTCCTTCAACGACTGTCTGTTCCACCTGTGACAGAGACTGTAATTCCCATATTGGACTGTTCAGTCACCTGAGAACTCACTTTTAGACTGGAACCAAGTCTTCCTCAATTTTGAGCGACGGCCAATGATGATGATGATGGTATTGACTAAATGTTTAACCTTTACAATGTTGAGTTTACAAGGCCACAAAAGACATGAATGTTTTCTTTCTTATAACTAGACTAAACAAGCTATATTTTTAAACTTGCAATCTCCATAACCAAGAGTTTTGAGGCATGTTTTAAAGCATTGTTATACTGCCATAGTAAATGCTCTGGGCCACAATTTGACAAATTATTCCACAACTGCATTTTGATAGCAAGCTGTTATTTATTAACAATTAAACATCAATCTCATATGTAGTGAGACTAATCGACTCTTTCCCTGTCTATTGAAGTGCAGGATAAACTAAAATAAATCAGAGCACGTCACTATCAGACTATCCTCAATAAGGCAACTTGATCGTCCCTAGATGAGGGAAGAAATCACATGACTGGAGACCAGGTTGATGCTGGAATTGAATGAGGTGATGCATGGACAAAACACTTGGACAGGTCAGGTAGGAATTTTACCAATGAATTACTGCAAAATAGTAAATGGATGAAGGTGACTGTAGTCCTATATGATGCTCGTTGTGGAATGATTCATTGGGAAATTACTGCGGTATATTTCACTTCATCAGAAGGCCTTTTAAAGAAAGAAAGATATTGTATTTATATAGTGCCTTTCTCATTTTCAAAGTGTCCCAAAGCGTTCCACTGCCAATGAAATGTTTTTGAAGTATGGGCACTGTTATTTTGTAGGTAAATGCGTCAGCCAATTTGTTATGTATGTAACAATATAAAACTTGCCACCAGAGGGCTTGACTGCTGGAGTCCGAATGGTCACCTGCACACACGTGCAGGGTCAGTATAAAAGGTTGGCTGTCATGTTGTTTAGGCCCTCTGGAGTTGTAATAAAGAAGACTAAGGTCACACTAAGTTTAGCTCACAGTACTCAGCCTCATGGAGTTCTTCTATGCAGAACAATTGGCGACGAATAACAGAATACGTACCTTCACGCAACCATGGCTGCCGTTGGAATATTAGCAAGATTCATAGAGGGTGATGATTGGGAAGCCTTCATCAACTGTCTCGACCAGTACTTCGTGGCCAATGAGCTGGAAGGAGACACTAACGCGGTCAAGTGCAGGACGGTTCTCCTCACCCTCTGTGGGTCTAAAATATGCGGCCTCATCAAGAATCTGTTCGCACCGACAAAACCAACGGAGAAGGAATATACAGAGTTGTGCATGCTGGTTCGGGACCACCTCAAGCTGAAGGAGAGTATCCTCATGGCCAGGTATCGTTTTTACTAGCACCATCGCTCCGGGGGCCAGGACATGGCGGATTATGTCGTCAACCTGAGATGCTTTGTGGGACCTTGTGATTTTGGAGCTGCGTTAGGGGAAATGCTGCGGGAATTTTTCGTGCTGGGCATCAGTCACGAGGTCATTCTTCGAAAGCTGCTGGCTACCGAAACCCGAGACCTGAGCAGGGCCATCGCGATCGCCCAGGCATGCATGGCCACGGACGATAACACCAAACAGATATCTTCTCAACATCGAAGCACACCGGCAAGTACTATGCATAAAATGACGTCGCTAGCAGGCTGAACTGCATATGGCAGCACCTATACGTCTGCGGCTGCAAGACCTGTTATGAATCAGAGTCCGCCATCGGGAATGAATGTGAATCCATTAGCACCATTTTGGCACTGCGGGGGTAATCATCGGGCCCATCAATGTCGATTCAAGCACTACGTGTGCAAAGGCTGCGCAACAATGGGGCCTCCAGCGAAAGTGCAAACGTGCTGAGACACACCACGTGGCAGAGGATGATCAATCCTGCACGGATCACAAAGCACAGCCAACTCAACCCGACTCAACTCAACCCGAGGAAGAAGTGTATGGGGTACATACCTTCACCACCAAGAGCTCTCCTATAATGCTGAAAGTCAAATTAAATGGAGTTCCAATACCCATGGAGTTGGACACGGGTGCGAGTCAGTCAACAATGAATCAGAAGGCTTTCGAGAAAATATGGAGCAATAATGCACAAAGACCCAAACTGAACCCGATTAATGCAAAGCTGCATACCGACACCAAAGAGCTCATACCAGTCACTGGAAGTGCGGCAGTGAAGGTATCGCATGATGGAGCTGTGCATGACCTATCATTGTGGATTATTCCAGGCAATGGCCCAATGCTGTTCGGCAAAAGCTGGCTCGAAAAGATGAGATGGAATTGGAACGACATCAAAGCACTATCTTCACTGGATGAGGGTTGAGGGAGGCTTTCAAATTCCTGGGGCATTGGAACCGGTTCTGGGGGAGGTGGGACCAGTACAAACTGGACTGTCTGCACCTAGGTAGGACCGGAACCAATGTCCTAGGGGGAGTGTTTGTTAGTGCTGTTGGGGAGGAGTTAAACTAATATGGCAGGGGGATGGGAACCAATGCAGGGAGACAGAGGGAAACAAAATGGAGACAGAAGCAAAAGACAGAAAGGAGATGAGTAAAAGTGGAGGACAGAGAAACCCAAGGCAAAAAACAAAAAGGGTCACTGTACAGCAAAATTCTAAAGGGTCAAAGTGTAATAAAAAGGCAAGCCTGAAAGCTCGGTGCCTCAATGCGAGGAGTATTCGGAACCCAGGTGAGAGCTCTGAGCTAGTTACAGTGGGTGAGAGCGCAGATGAACCAGGACCCCAAGAAAGAATGCAAAAGGCAGGAGGCAACAGAGCAGAGTAGCACTGGGGTAAGTGTAAACCACAAGGTGATAGGAAGGGACAATATGTATGAATATAAAGGGGCTGCAGGAGGGGTCAAAACTAAAAATCATGGTTTAAAAACTAGTATTAAAACACTCTACCTAAACGCACGCAGCATTCGAAATAAAGTAAATGAGTTGACGGCACAAATCATTACAAATGGGTATGATTTGGTGGCCATTACAGAAATATGGTTGCAGGGTGGCCAAGACTTGGAATTAAACATACAGGGGTATCTGACAATTCAGAAGGGTAGACAAGAAGAGAAAGGAGGTGAGGTAGCTCTGTTAATAAAGGATGATATCAGGGCAGTTGTGAGAGATGATATTGGCTCTACTGAACAAAATGTTGAATCATTGTGGGTGGAGATTAGAGACAGTAAGGGGAAAAAGTCACTGGTGGGCATAGTTTATAGGCCCCCAAATAATAACTTCACGGTGGGGCGGACAATAATCAAGGGAATAATGGAGGCATGTGAAAAAGGAACGGCAGTAATCATGGGGGATTTTAACCTACATATCGATTGGTCAAATCAAATCGCACGAGGTAGCCTGGAGGAGGAATTCATAGAATGCATACGGGATTGTTTCTCAGAACAGTATGCTACAGAACCTACAAGGGAGCAAGCTATCTTAGATCTGGTCCTGTGTAATGAGACAGGAATAATAAACGATCTCCGAGTAAAAGATCCTCTCGGAATGAGTGATCACAGTATGGTTGAATTTGTAATACAGATTGAGGGTGAGGAAGTAGTGTCTCAAACGAGCTTACTATGCTTAAACAAAAGGGGACTACAGTGGGATGAGGGACGAGTTGGCTGAAGTAGACTGGGAACACAGACTAAACAGTGGCACAATTGAGGAACAGTGGAGGACTTTTAAGGAGCTCTTTCATAGTGCTCAACAAAAATATATTCCAGTGAAAAAGAAGCGCGGTAAGAGAATGGCTAACCAGCTGTGGATAACCAAGGAAATAAAGTAGAGTATCAAATTAAAAACCAATGCATATAAGGTGGCCAAGGTTAGTGGGAAACTAGAAGATTGGGAAAAATTTAAATGACAGCAAAGAATGATTAAAAAAGCAATAAAGAAAGGAAAGATAGATTACAAAAGCAAACTTGCGCAAAACATAAAAACAGATAGTAAAGCTTTTACCAATATATAAAACGGTAGAGCGTGACTAAAGTAAATGTTGGTCCCTTAGAAGATCCAGGTCCGAACTTCATACTGACGAAGTGGAAGATGCCTGTGCGTGAGTTCTTTTAATGTGAGGTGGCCGTTGCACACGGGCTTAGCCGAGCAAGGTCTTGGTCCAGTGGCAAGGGGGTCCAAGACAACTGGAGACCAGGTACAGCTCTATAAGCCTAATTGCCTCCGGCGAAGTGTTGGCCGCAAGCTCGGCGCCAAGTAGCGCCATTGATGGTAGATGGCCTGAGGCTTGGTTGGGGAGCAGGGGAGCAGGGGAGCAGGCATTAGGAAGGTCGCTTCCAAAGTTATTTTAAAAGTTAAAAGTTGATGAAAATTCCCAATTTATTTTAAAAGTTCCAAAGACTTTTTAAACAAATCTTAAGATGTTGATCAATAATAACAACAATATCAACAGCAACAACTTGTATTTATATAGTGCCTTTAACATAGTAAAACATCCCAAGGTGCTTCACAGGAATGTTATAAGACAAAAGTTTGACACCGAGACACATAAGAAATTACAGCAGATGACCAAAAACTTGGTCAAAGAGAGAGGTTTTAAGGAGCGTCTTAAAGGAGGAAAGAAAGGCAGATAGGTTTAGGCAGGGAATTCCAGAGCATAGGGCCTAGGCAGCTGAAGGCCCTGGTGCCAGTGCCAAGGATGTCACCGAGCGGCTGCAAGACATTCTAGGGGGAGAGGGTGAACAGCCAGAGGTTGTGGTCCATATCGGTACCAATGACATAGGTAGAATGAGGGATGAGGTCCTGCAGGCAGAGTTTAGGGAGCTAGGAGAGAGATTAAAAAGCAGGACCTCAAAGGTAGTAATCTGCGGGTTACTGCCGGTGCCACATGCTAGAGAGTACAGAAATAGGAGGATAGAGAATATGAATGCGTGGCTGGAGAGATGGTGCAGGCAGGAGGGCTTTAGATTCCTGAGGCATTGCGACTGTTTCTGGGAGAGGTAGGACCTGCACAAGCCAGACGGGTTGCACCTCAACAGAACTGGGACCAGTATCCTCGCGGGAGGGTTTGCTAGTGCTGTTGGGAAGGGTTTAAACAAGTTTGGCAGGAGGATAGGAACCGGAGAATAGATTCGGTGGGGAGAGAAGCAAAGCTGGAATTGGGCAGCAGAAAAGTAGAAAATGAATTTGGAAGAGAGAGGAAACGAGGGCTGGAAAATAGACAACAAGGGAGTTCGGTACCACTAAATGGTATATACTTCAAATGCAAGGAGTATAGGGAATATGACAGATGAGCTGAGAGCACAGATAGACACTTCGGAGTATGATACTATAGCTATTACTGAGATATGGCTGAAAGAAGGGCGGGTGTGGCAGCTCAGCATTCCTGGATACATTCCTGTATCCACTGGAGTTTAGAAGAATGAGAGGGGATCTCATAGAAACATATAACATTCTGACGGAACTGGACAGGTTAGAGGTAGGAAGAATGCTTCCGTTGCTGGGGAGTTCCAGAACCAGGGGTCACTGAATAAGAATAAGGGGTAAGCCATTTAGAACCGAGATGAGGAGAAACTTTTTCACTGAGAGTGGTTAACCTATGGAATTCTCTACTGCAGAGAGTTCTTGAGGTCAGTTCGTTAGATATATTCAAATGGGAGTTAGATACGGCCCTTACGGCCAAAGGGATCAAGGGGTATGGAGAGAAAGCAGGAAAGGGGTACTGAGGTGAATGATCAGCCATGATCTTATTGAATGGCGGTGCAGGCTTGAAGGGCCGAATGGCCTACTCCTGCACCTATTTTCTATGTTTCTATGTTTCTAAGATAAGAAGGGCGATTTAATAATGGGAAATGTGGAAATGGCTGAGACCTTAAACAATTATTTTGCTTCGGTCTTCACAGTGGAAGACACAAAAACCATGCCAAAATTGCTGGTCATGGGAATGTGGGAAGGGAGGACCTTGAGATAATCACTATCACTAGGGGGGTAGTGCTGGACAGGCTAATGGGACTCAAAGTAGACAAGTCCCCTGGTCCTGATGAAATGCATCCCAGGGTATTAAAAGAGATGGCGGAAGTTATAGCAGATGCATTCGTTATAATCTACCAAAATTCTCTGGACACTGGGGATGTACCATCGGATTGGAAAGCAGCTAATGTAATGCCTCTGTTTAAAAAAGGGGGCAGACAAAAGGCAGGTAACTATAGGCCGGTTAGTTTAACATCTGTAGTGGGGAAAATGCTTAAAGCTATCATTAAGGAAGAAATAGCAGGACATCTAGATAGGAATAGTGCAATCAAGCAAACGCAACATGGATTCATGAAGGGGAAATCATGTTTAAATAATTTACTGGAATTCTTTGAGGATATAATGAGCATGGTGGATAGAGGTGTACCGATGGATGTGGTGTATTTAGATTTCCAAAAGGCATTCGATAAGGTGCCACACATAAGGTTACTGCAGAAGATAAAGGTACGTGTAGTCAGAGGAAATGTATTAACATGGATCGAGAATTGGCTGGCTAACAGAAATCAGAGAGTCGGGATAAATGGGTCCTTTTCGGGTTGGAAATCGGTGGTTAGTGGTGTGCCACAGGGATCGGTGCTGGGACCACAACTGTTTACAATATACATAGATGACCTGGAAGAGGGGACAGAGTGTAGTGTAACAAAATTTGCAGATGACACAAAGATTAGTGGGAAAGCGGATTGTGTGGAGGACACAGAGAGGCTGCAAAGAGATTTAGAAAGGTTAAGCGAATGGGCTAAGGTTTGGCAGATGGAATACAATGTTGGAAAGTGTGAGGTCATCCACCTTGGGAAAAAAAACAAAAAAAGGGAATACTATTTGAATGGGGATAAATTGCAACATGTTGCGGTGCAGAGGGACCTGGGGGTCCTTGTGCATGAATCCCAAAAAGTAAATTTGCAGATGCAGCAGGTAATCAGGAAGGCGAATGGAATGTTGGCCTTCATTGCGAGAGGGATGGAGTACAAAAGCAGAGAGGTCCTGCTGCAACTGTATAGGGTATTGGTGAGGCCGCACCTGGAGTACTGCGTGCAGTTTTGGTCACCTTACTTAACGAAGGATATACTGGCTTTGGTGGGGGTACAGAAACAATTCAGTAGGCTGATTCCGGAGATGAGGGGGTTACCTTATGATGATAGATGGAGTAGACTGGGTCTTTACTCGTTGGAGTTCAGAAGGATGAGGGGTGATCTTATAGAAACATTTAAAATAATGAAAGGGATAGACAAGATAGAGGCAGAGAGGTTGTTTCCACTGGTAGGGGAGACTAGAACTAGGGGGCACAGCCTCACAATACGGGGGAGCCAATTTAAAACCGAGTTGAGAAGGAATTTCTTCTCCCAGAGGGTTGTGAATCTGTGGAATTCTCTGCCCAAAGAAGCAGTTGAGGCTAGCTCATTGAATGTATTCAAATCACAGATAGATTTTTAACCAATAAGGGAATTAAGGGTTATGGGGAGCGGGTGGGTTAGTGGAGCTGAGTCCACGGCCAGATCAGCCATGATCTTTTTGAATGGCGGAGCAGGCTCAAGGAGCGAGATGGCCTACTCCTGTTCCTAATTCTTATGTTCTTAAGACGCCTCATGTGCTCAAGTGCTGAGCAAGTTTCCCTCGCTATTCGAACAAGGCATCGGCAACTTCACAGGCACCAAGGTACAGATCCATCTAAGCCCCGATGCACGGCCCGTCCATTACAAGGCTCGGGCGGTTGCGTACATGATGAGGGTGAAAGTCGAGATCGAACTGAACAGACTTCAACGCAAAGGAATCATATCGCCAGTCGAGTTCAATGAGTGGGCCAGTCCAATTGTTTTGGTGTTGAAAAGCAATGGCACGGTCAGAATCTGCGGAGACTATAAGGTAACGATTAACCGAGTCTCACTACAGGACCAGTACCCGCTGCCCAAAGCGGATGACTTGTTCGCAACGTTAGTGGGGGGGGGGGGGGAGGATGTCATTCACCAAGTTGGACCTAAGCTCCACCTACATGACACTGGAGCTGGCTGAATCTTCAAAAAGACTGATGTGCATCAACACACACAAAAGGCTGTTTGTATACCACAGGTGCCCTTTTGGGATTCACTTGGCTGCAGCCATTTTCCAGAGAAACATGGAGAGTTTGCTAAAATCTGTTCCGCACACCTTTGTGTTTCAAGACGACATCCTGATCACTGGTCGTGACACCATCGAACATCTACACAACCTGGAAGAGGTTCTAAATCGCCTAGACAGAGTGGAACTCAGGCTGAAACGCTCCAGAAGTCAAATGTCAAATTTTTGGGGAGAAAGATTGCAGCAGACGGCATCAGGCCCATGCACTCAAAGACAGAGGCCATCAAGAATGCACCCAGACCACAGAATGTGACAGAGCTGCGTTCGTTCCTGCGACTCCTCAATTATTTTGGTAATTTTCTACCCGGGTTGAGCATAATGTTAGAGCCTTTGCACGTGTTGCTACGTAAGGGTGATGGCTGGGTTTGGGGAAAATATGAAGACACTGCCTTTGAGAAGGCCAGGAACCTGCTATATTCAAATAAGTTATTTTTACACTTTGACCCATGTAAACGTTTAGTGCTAGCTTATGACGCCTCATCGTACGGGGTCGGCTGTGTGTTACAGCAAGCCAATGTATTGGGCAACTTTCAACCGGTTGCATACGCGTCTAGAAGTGTGTCTAAAGCTAAGAGAGCCTATAGTATGGCTGAGAAAGAGGCATTAGCATGTGTATATGGGGTAAAGAAAATGCACCAATACCTATTTGGACTTCGGTTTGAGCTTGAAACTGACCACAAGCCGCTCATTTCGCTGTTTTCAGAGAACAAAGGTATAAATACCAATGCTTCGTGCCGCATCCAAAGATGGGCACTAACATTATCCGCTTATGACTATGTTATCCGCCACAGACCAGGCACTGAAAACTGTGCCGATGCTCTCAGCCGGCTACCATTACCCACCACTGGGGTTGAAATGGCGCAGCCCACGGACTTGCTACTGGTCATGGATGCTTTTGAGAGCGAGGGGTCACCCGGCACGGCTTGCCAGAACAGGACCTGGACCAGCCAGGATCCTGTGCTATCATTAATAAAGAGTTGCGTTCTAAATGGGAACTGGTCGGCCGTTCCCAGGGAAATGCAAGATGAAATTATGCCGTTTCACCGACGCAAAGATGAAGTGTCCATCCAGTCGGATTATCTCTTATGGGTTAATTGCGTGGTTTTGCCAAAAAAAGGCAGGGAAATGTTTATATGCGACCTACACAGTAACCACCCAGGCATTGTCATCATGAAGGCAATTGCCAGGTCACATGTTTGGTGGCCCGGCATTGACTTGGACTTGGAGTCATGCGTACATCAGTGCAACACTTGCTCGCAACTGAACAATGCACCAAGGGAGGCTCCACTGAGTCTGTGGTCATGGCCCTCCAAACCGTGGTCCAGGATCCACGTAGATTTTGCCAGTCCCTTTCTTAGAAAGATGTTTTTAGTAGTAGTGGACGCTTACTCCAAATGGATTGAATGTGTAATCATGTCATCCAGCACATCCACAGCCACCATTGAAAGCCTCCAGGCCATGATCGCCACCCATGGCTTGCCCGACGTCCTTGCCAGCGACAATGGACCATGTTTCACCAGCTCGGAATTCAACGAGTTTATGACCCGCAATGGCATCAAGCATGTCAGGTCTGCTCCATTTAAGCCCGCGTCTAATGGTCAAACGGAGCGGGCAATCCAAACAATCAAGCGGAGCATGAAACGCGAGACAGACGACTCCTTTTAGATCTGCTTGTCTCGCATTCTGCTCAGTTACCGGACGCGAACCCATTCGCTCACCAGGGTTCCCACGGCAGAATTGTTAATGAAGAGAGCCCTCAAAACCAGGCTCTCCGTAGTCCACCTGGATCTTAATGATCATGTGGAAACCTGGCGACACCAGCAGAACATGTACCACGATCGCGCAGCTGTTTCACGTGACATTGATGTTAACGACCCTGTGTTTGTCCTGAATTACGGTCATGGTCCCAAGTGGGATGCTGGCACTGTTTTGGCCAAGGAAGGGAATAGGGTGTCTATAATCAAACTGTTAAATGGCCAAACGTGCAGAAAACATTTAAATCAGACCAAATTGCGATTTACTGACAACCAGGAACGACTTGAAGAGGACATACTATCGACGGTCCACCAACACACACCCAACCAGCAATCAACCTCACTGTCAATCACGAGGATGAACCCACCATTCCTGACAGTCCGGTCAGACCAGCCGCAGTGCAGTGCAGCAATGGTCCGACCAACTCACACACGCCAGGGTTTGAACTTAGACGATCAATCAGAGAGCGAAGGGCTCCGGATCGCCTCAACTTGTAAGTAACTTGTACCGAAGACTTTGGGAGGGGAGTGATGGTATGTATGTAATACTTGCCACCAGAGGGCATGACTGTTGGAGTCCTTATGGTCACCTGCACACACGTGCAGGGCCAGTATAAAAGGTTGGCTGCCATGTTGTTTAGGCACTCTGGAGTTGTAATGAAGAAGACTAAGGTCACACTAAGTTTAGCTCACAATACTCAGCCTCGCGGAGTTCTTGTATACATAACACAATTTAAACACATTAAGGTCTTTCAGAGCAATGAGATAAGTGGCGCACCAGCGTCAGCGTTCTCGCTCAAGCCAACATCCCCAGCATCGAGGCATTGACTACGCTCGACCAGCTTCGATGGACGGGCCACATTGTCTGCATGCCTGATGCTAGATTCCAAAAATAAATACTCTACTCTGAGCTACGTCATGGAAGGTGAGCCCCAGGAGGACAGAGAAAATGCTTCAATGACACCCTCAAAACCTTCTTTTAACAAATGCAACATCCCCACCGATTCTTGGATATCTGTTGCAGAGAAACATAGAAACGTAGAAATTAGGTGCATGAGTAGGCCATTCGGTCCTTCGAGTCTCACCGCCATTCAATAAGATCATGGCTGATCATTCAAGCTCAGTACCCCTTTCCTGCTTTCTCTCCATATCCCTATTGTGTATGCAATAATTCAATAGGCTTAGTACTGTGAACGCAATGAGGTGCGACCTGACTCTACTTTATTAGCTCTCAAATTGAGGATTAAATATGGAGGCTTTCTTTATATACAAGGGCTGCACGTGTGTGTCTGTGGCCCAATGACCTCCGACGTCGCTCCCCCTGGTGGCAGGTAAACCCAGGCATACATACATTACGTCATTCTCCCCCAAGATCTTGGTATCAGTCCTATTTACAAATTGAGACAGTCCAGGGCTTTCCGCTCCCTAGTTGATCGTCTCAGTTCAATTCCAGATCTGGGTGAGCTCTCCGAGTCATTCATGACTTGAGGCTGGGTAGCCGATCTAATGGGAGTGGCAGTGTCCATGTCGGGGATTGAAGGTCCAGATTTATTTGACAATAGCAGGGTCTTCTGATTTTGGTCTTGACCATAATTTAGCACGTGCACAGGATCATTAATAGAGATGTTGTGTGACACGGCAGTGCGATCATGATATCACTGCTGATATTGACGTCTGTTTTCAACGTGATCATTAAGATCAGGGTGACAAGCGAAAGCCTGGTTTTGAGACCTCTCTTCATTAACAGTTCAGCAGGGGGGAGACCCCGGTAAGCATGTGGAATCTCGTCCTGTAACTAAGCAATATGCGTGACAAGCGAGTCTGCAAAGAACTGTGAGTTACGTATTTCTGCTTGATGGTTTGGATGGCCCGCTCCACTTGACCATTGGACGCGGGTTTGACCTTACGTGTTTGATACCATTGAGTCTCATAAACTCTTGAAGCTCCTAACTCGTGAAACACGATCCGTTGTCACTCACAACGGTGTCGGGCAGACCATGAGTGGCGAACATGGCACGAAGGCTCTCAATGGTGGCTGTGGATGTGCTGGATGACATGATTACACATTCTATCCATTTGGAATATGCATCCACCACCACCAAAAACATTTTGCCCAGGAAAGGACTCACATAGTCGATGTGGATCCTCGACCATGGTTTGGATGGGCACGACCACAGACTTAGCGGAGATTCCACTGGTGCAATGCTTAACTGCATGCAAGAGTTGCACTGATGCACACATGACTCCAACTCAGAGTCAATTCCAGGCCACCAAACGTGAGACCTGGCAATGGCTTTCAACATCACAATACCGGGATGGGTACTGTGTAAATCCCTTCCAAATCTCTCCCTGCCTTTCTTGAGCATAACAACACGATTACCCCATACAAATGGATAGTTCGTCTTTGTGACGGTGGTAAGGTTTGGTCTCATCACACACTTCCCTGGGAATGGCCGACCAATCACCACTAAGGACACAATGTTTTACAACCGATAAGATCGGATCCTGGCTGGTCCAGATCCTAACTTGTTGAGCAGTGACAGGCGACCCTTCACTCTCAAAGGCATCCATGACTAACAATAGGTCTGCGGGCTGTGGCGTTTCCACCTCCAGTGTGGGCAACTGTAAATGGCTCAATGCATCGGCACAATTCTCAGTGCCAGGTCCATTGCGAATTACATAATCATAGTCAGATAAGGTCAGCGCCCACCTCTGGATGCGGGACGACGCGTTGGTATTGACACCTCTATGCTCTGAAAACAAGATATGAGCGGCTTGTGATCAGGTTCAAGCTCGAAACGAAGCCCAAACAGATACTGACGCATCTTTTTAACCCCATATATGCAGGCTAAAGCTTCTTTCTCTACCATGCCTTAGGATCTTTCTGCTTTAGACATGCTTCTCGACACGTACGCAACGGGTTGTAGTTTACCCGACTCATTGGATTGTTGGAGCACACAACCAACCCCATGTGATGAAACGACACAGGCCAATACTAAACGCTTGCACGGGTCATAATGTACCTGCAATTTGTTGGAATAAAGCAGATTTCTAGCCTTCTCGAAGGACCTGTCTTGAGATACACCCCAAATCTAGTTGTCGCCTTTTCTGAGCAGCATGTGCAGTGGCTCTAATAATGTGCTCAATTTAGGTGAGAAATTACCGAAGTATTTGAAAAGATCAAGGAACGAACGCAGCTCCGTCACATTCTGGGGTCTGGTTGCATTTTTGATGGCCTCTGTTTTCGAGTCCGTAGGCTTGATGCCGTTTGCAGCAATCTTCCTTCCCAGGAATTCGACTTCCAGTGCCATAAAGACGCACTTTGAACGTTTCAGCCTGAGCCCAACTTTGTCCAGACGACGTAGAACCTCTTCCAGGTTGTGCAGGTGTTCGGCAGTGTCACGACCTGTGACCAGAATTTTGTCTTGGAACACCACAGTTCTAGGGATGGACTTCAGTAAACTTTACAAGTTTCTCTGAAATATGGCTGCAGCCGAGCGAATTCCGAAAGGACACCCGTTGTAAATGAACAGCCCTTTATGCGTATTGATACACATAAGATTCTTCGATGATTCGACAAGCTCCTGTGTCATATAGGCCGATGTCAGATCAAATTTGGTGAATGACTTTCCCCCGTCTAGCGTTGCAAATAGGTCATCAGCCTTTGGTAATGGGTACTGATCCTGTTTCGAAACTCAGTTGATCGTAACCTTGTTGTCTCCACAAATCTTGACAGTGGCCATCGCTCTTCAGCACAGGAACAATGGGACTAGCCCATTCGTTAAATTCGACCGGTGAAATGACCCCTTCACGTTGAATTCTGTCCAGTTCGATTTTGACCTTCTCCCTCATCATGTATGGGGCTGCCCGGGCTTTGTGATGGACGGGTCTTGCATCCGAGTCCAGGTGGATCTGCACCTTGGCTCCCATGAAGTTGCCGATGCCCGATTCAAACAGCGAGGGAAATTTGCTCAGCACTTGAGCACACGAAGCTTCATCCACCAATGACAAAGCTCTAATATCGTTGCAGTTCCACTTTAATTTTTCAAGCCAACTCCTGCCGAACAGCATTGGACCATTGCCTGGAACAATCCACAGCGATAGATCATGAAGCACCCCATCGTACGACACCTTGACTGCTGCACTGCCAATCACTGGTCTGAGCTCTTTGATGTAGATACGCAATTTTGCATTTACTGGACTCAGCTTGAGTTTCACGGCCTTGGTGTCCCACAGCTTTTCGAAAGTCGTCTTGCTCATAATTGATTGACTCGCACCCGTATCTAATTCCATAGATAACGCACGCCGTTCAATTTTACTTCAAACATTATCGGTTGGCTCTTTGTCAGGAACGAATGTACATTATACACTTCCTCCTCGGGTATCTCGGGTTGCATTGCCGGATCCGCTCCGGATCGGTCATCATCATCCATGTGGTGTGTCGCAGCACGCTTGCTGAGCTGTGGACACATCCGCTGAAGGTGCCCCATTTTCATACAGCCGCTACAAATATACTGCCTGAAACGGCACTGATGAGGCCGATGATTGCCCCCACAACACCAACAGGGTGAAATCGGATTCGTGCCCAATGGCGGACTTCGAGCAGCTACAGGTTTCGCACACACAGTCGGGTTGGCCCTGCCAGGTGCATCTCTGCCAACCGACGCCACAATCTGGTGCACAGTACTTGCCGTGGATTTCCGACTCTGTGAGGATATCTGCTTTGTACTATCAACCGTGGTCAGGCAAGCCAGGGCGATCGTGATGGCCCTGTTCAGATCCAGCGTCTCCGCAGCCAGCAGCTTCCGCAGGATCACCTCATGGTTTATGCCTATTACAAAGTCGTCGCTCAGCATGTCTTCCAACGTGATTCCAAACTTACACGGCCCAGCGAGACGTCTCAGGTCGACAACAAATTCCGCCATGTCCTGGCCCTCAGAACGAATATGCTTGTAAAAGCGATAGCTTGAGATAATGATGCCTTCTTTAGGTTTGAGATTGTCCTGAATCAGAGCACACAATTCCACATAGGTCTTTTCCATTGGATGTGCAGGTGAGAGCAGATTCTTTATGAGGCCATAGATTTTTGGACCACAAACCATGAGGAAAATCGCCCTGCGCCTAACTGCGTCAGCGTCTTCATCCATCTTGTTGGCCACGAAGTACTGGTCGAGGCGATCTGTAAAATCCCCCCAGTCTTCTCCCTCCATGAATCGCTCCAGGATTCCAACGATGCTCATTTTTTTTTTGTGCATGAAAGTTCGTATTGTGCCTCATCGCCAAATGTTGCGTATGTAATAACTCAATAGGCTTAGTACAGTGAACTCAATCAGGTGTGACCTGACTCTACTTTATTAGCTCTTAAAGTGAGGATTAAACATGGAGGCTTTCTTTATATACAAGGGCTGCACGTGTGTGTCTGTGGCCCAATAACCTCCGGCAGTTGCTCCCCCTGGTGGCAGGTAAACTCAGGCATATATACATTTCAATATCCTTGGCCCAAGACCACTCAAAGTGGTGGAGGAACATCCGAGAAGGCACCGAACACTTCGAGTCTCTTCGTCGGGAGCATGCGGAAGCCAAGCACAAAAAGCGGAAGAAGCGTACGACAAATCAAGCACCCCACCCACCCGTCCCTCCAACCACCATCTGCCCCACCTGTGACAGAGACTGTAGATCCCACATTGGTCTCATCAGTCACCTTTGAACTCATTTTAGTGTGGAAGCAAGTCATCCTCGACTCCGGAGGACTGCCTAAGAAGAGAATTGGCCAGTTCATTTGTTTTTGGAGGTGTTGATTATGAGATAAATGTTGGACAGAATACCAGGAGAGCTCCCCTGCTTTTCTTCAAATAGTGCCATGGATCTTTAATGTCCACAGGGAGATGAAGCCTTGGTTTAATTTCTCATCCAAAATACATTATTTATTGAAATAAATATGACATCTTTATATATTTACATATAAATGAAACTACAGCCTGTAATCTCCGTTTGAGCAATAGTTGTTCAACGTTCCCCCACTAAGGAGTATTCTTTATTCTGACCAAATAAACCAATTATATTATATTCCTTCTGGGTGAACAGAACACAAGAGGCCACCTCTTTTAGATTGAGGTAAACCCAAAACTTACTCATCTGAGACAATATTGTGATTAGGTAATTCACATAATTATGTTTCTTTAACCACAGTATACCAATCATGTCACTGGGTTTCCATTATGGACAGCCTCACTGGCAGCAGAACCAACACTTTCTGATTTATTTCATCCTGTAGACATCTTTGTGCAGACTGTATATTTTCCACATTGAATTACGTAGGATTTACAGCATAGAAACAGGTAATTTGGCCCAGCAGCTCTATGCCGGTTTCTATGTTCCAGGTGAGCCTCCCCCATATTATTTCAACTCACCCTATCACCATATCCTTCTGTTGATGTAGTCAACTCATCCGTTAACTTCAGTGCATACACCACTATATTCTTATGCATATCAAGGTATTTCTCTGACTTAGCCTCTTTGATTAAAAAGAGTCCTCATATTCAATGTCTATCTACTAGTTCAAACCCCGTCAATTTCCTGTCCTTCATGGATGCCCCACTCCCAAACTAGCATTCGCTTGTTTTACATCGGAACATAGGAGCAGGAGTAGGCCACTTAGCTTGTTCCGCCATTCAATGAGATCATGGCTGATCTGCGACCTAACTCTGGGGTTGGAGGCATGTGGTAAGCCTGCTCCAGTCTCGAGCCCGCCCTCTCTCTCTCGAATCTTCCGATGATTGTGCTTGTTCAGCCTGTCCTGAGTGCTTCCCGGCCAATTAAGAGGAAGCCAGTCTGATGATATCAAGGCAACACACCAAGGTCATCGACCTGAAACATTAACACTGTTTCTCTCTCCACAGATGTTGCCTGATCTGCTGAGTATTTCCAGCATTTTCTCTTTTTATACCAATGATGATCTTCACTCGTCAGAAAACCTAGGCCTAATGTTTCCACCAATGCTGCTTTCTCATTCACTCATATGTTAGGAGTCAGGATGGCCATTTCCATAGCAATGCCACAGCTCTTCAAATTTACAGCACTTCCCCATTCTCCTTCTGCTTACAAGAAATGAAAGCCTATAACAGAACGGTCTCCCCAATTTCCCTTGATGAAATTACCCTACAAATCATTAACATAGAATTAGTGGAGCTCATTGGAAAGGGTTATGAAGAAACGTGCATCACTGCTGATTTTTCTTTCTGCTTCTAATCTTTCATACAATGGTGAGCACCAGCACAGATTTGCCTACTCTGGGAGTCTCTGTTCATGAGAGGCAGGACAAAGTACTCGGTAAGACATAGAGCACAAGTGACAAGAAGAAAGTGCAGGTAAAATTGTAAGAGCCACAACCTGCTGTGTCCAGGGACCAGGATCTCACAGCACCAACTTACAAACATTCCTTGATAGCTCAACATCAGCACTAAGTGGTGCTGTTTGAGACTGTGTACAGTTCAGGGCCATCCAAGAAGAAGTCCACAACCGTATCTGTGCAGTGCTGAACGACCACCTGATCATCATGGACCCTCTGCAATATTAACACCCCTATTCCAAGGTTCTAAGTTCAGGATTAGCTTCTCTCACAAATGCTTTAACTGGTGTCAAGAAGACATTGACCTCCAGTCTACAATAGTCTGTCTTCAGGAGTCACCGTACTGTGGGCATGGATTGAGACAGTCATAATGCAGGGCTTCAACAGTCTCATTGCTACCCAGAGGCCTGCTCCAACATATATACTACAGACAGTACTGCCGAAATGCCCAGAAGGGGGTGCGCAGGAGTTGGAACAATCATAAAGGTGTCTCATAGGTAATGTCACACCCCAATCTCCCTGCCACCCCATGCGATTAACAAACAAGTCAACAACTGTGTAGATTCAGGCAGCCTCTTCATCATTAGTTGTGGTGCCTTTACAGTCAGGCCCATCTTCAGATGCAGAAGAAGGGATTGAGCACTAACACCCAGAGCCACTCACTTCACTTGCTCACACTACTGGGGAACACTTAGAAGCCATTTAAGTTTAGAAAGTTGAAGATGTAGATCTTGACTAAGGGGAAAGTATCAGAGCAAAATGCACATAACAGAGCAGAACTTTACACTGCAATGGTTAGAAAAAGCTGCATTGACTGATATTGGAATATGTCCTGGCAGTCCTTTTAGTATGAGGCTAATTCAGGATGAAACTATCATTCCTGTATGCTGAAATACAGCTGGGCATAATAGAAAGAAAGTTTAATTTGGCATGAGGATTGGAAACACCTGGGGAAGACTGTTTACAATGGTGGGTAAAAGGGTAAAAGATATTAAATGAAACGTTTGGGAGATTAGATCACGAATGATGATTGCGGGAGTCTGAACTGTATGTTCAATAGACAATTCTGCTCCTTTGTGCTCAGTACCTTGTTGCCTTTTATCTCATTAGGTCTCTTTGCAGCGAAAAAGTTGTGTCTGACACAGCAAGCAAC
Source organism: Pristiophorus japonicus (assembly GCF_044704955.1). Classification (NCBI taxonomy): domain Eukaryota; kingdom Metazoa; phylum Chordata; class Chondrichthyes; family Pristiophoridae; genus Pristiophorus; species Pristiophorus japonicus. The sequence continues at coordinate 97,741,836 of NC_091993.1, read as the reverse complement.
TATAATCTTACAGGCCTTGACTGCTTCATACTATAGAGCTCCTCCAAGCAATTGAAATAATGAGGGTAATTTTAACAAAAAAGGGGTGGGTTTGGGTTTGGGTGGGATGTAAAATATTTTAAAAACTGAAACCCGAACCCAACCCGCCTTGATCCCGTCTACCTCCGGTTTTAATAGAGGCACGATGTGGGGTGGGTAATGAACTCTCTCCCCCGAGATGGGTTGCTCATTTAAATATTTTAATTTGGGTGCCCGTCTCAGATTTTATCTCTCTTCCAGGTTAACCCTGGACGGTCGGGTTTCCCAGGCCTCAGGAAACCAGGCAGCTAAAGGGAGGCAAGGGCTGCTGTATGCAAGAGGTAAGAGCCCTTCTAGCACTGCTTGTGGACCAGGAGGATAGGAGTGCTTTCTCCCAGCCCCCCAAACTAGCCCGCTTCCCTTCCCATGATCGAACGCTCCCAACCATCGTACACCCATTCCCCACGATTGGAACTAACCCCCCTGCAATCACCGACTCCATGCCCCCAAGATCACTGACGATCACTTCCCTGCGAACTCCGACACCCCCCTCCCCATGATCACTGACCATTCCCTACCCACGATCACTGAACCCCCCCATCTCTGCCCCGATATGTCTCTGACCCCCGGCGATCACTCCCCGACCCTACAAGCCATGTTTTACCCATCCCCACCCCTTTACGATCTCTCCCCGAGCATCAGGAAGCCTACCTGCTCCTGCGCTGTGGCCTCTTCTCTAACGGGGAGCAAAACCTGTCAATCAGGATGGCTTTTGGATGGGAAATCGGCTAAAAAAAAAACATGCACGCTGCGGAGAATAAACTTGCCCAACAAGAATGCCTCCCCCGCGTCTGTAAATCCCGCCCCAGTAAAGATTGGGCCAACGTTTCAGAATGCCTGTGGTATGTTCCACAATCTAGATGCATGAACCACATTGTACCTCTAATTGACTGTGGCACGGTCAACATATCATAGGAGCTGTCAAGGTAACACGCATTCACTTGTGTGATTCTGTTCCAGTGGTTGCAGACCACCTGTATGTTGATCAAATGTTGATCCTTTCTATTTATGAATGCTGATGCATACTGCCTTAGGCTACCAGGCACTGTTTACATTATGGGGAGTTAAAGGAAACTTGCTCATGAAAGTAATATTGTGGACTCTCATGAGCCTTGCACGCTCTGTGCACTCAATGCACTTCAGGGTTGCATTTTGGCATGTTATGCACATTGGGTGGCTTACAGGTCTTTGGACACTAATCAAACACATTGGGCAGGATTTTCGGCTTGTCACCACCTCTGTTTTCATCCCGGAGAGGCTGCAATGGCGGTGATAAACTCTTCCGGGCGGGCGGCCAGCTTCCAGCGCCCCGCTGGGATTTTCGGGGCCAGTTTAGGCAGGGCGCAAAACATTACCGCCCAGAAGAGGCGAGCCGGTGTACAACGCTCCTGGTTGTGACACCAACTTGATTTTTGGCTCCCCCCCCCCGACCCATAGCGCTCCGTAGTGCGCCGTGCTCGGACCACCTGTGAAAGCGGGCGGTCCGAGCTGTAGCGGCCGCTGTGAGGTAAGTAATGTCGACTTCAGGTAAGTGTGATTGTGTTTTATTTTATTGTTTTACGATTTATGTTGTGGTGGCATGCGTTATTTACTGGGGATGTTTTTGATGGGTGTTTTTCAGGGTTCTTTTTCTCCCCAGGCCTCTCTGTGAGCGCTCCAAGGCCGGCTGTTTAGCTCGAGATTTTCGCTTGCTCAGCTGGCCTAGCGCCCTAAGAGAGGGGTGCAACACCTCCCTTAGCGCTCTGCCCCACACTCAGGGCCCAGCTGATGAATTTTGTTGACTGAGGCGCAAACTATTCCTGGCCGCAAACTTTACCGCCCCGCCGCCATTACCGCCCCAAAATGAGCAAAGCCGAAAATCCAGCACTGAGAGGCACTTTGCATGTCAGCTTTGCATTATATTGCCCAATATCTCAACACGCTCCACATTTTATCCATAATTACAAATGGACAATGGTTGAATCAATGACTTTACATTTAAGTTCCATATTGTAACAGATGTAACCAATTCACATGATTACATCCAGGAAGTAAATACCTTTGATTACAAAGCACAATCTGTTATTCAATTAAAATGAAATGCACTATTCACAATTTGTGACACTGATTATCCTTGGAGAACCATCATTAGAGTGGTTTAATTGTGGGAGGGGGGGGGTGGTCCGATCCCAGGGGACTTTGTTTGGGGGGACTCTGATTAGGGAGGTGTGATTTTGGGAGGCTGGGAGGAGGCACTCCTGTTCCTCCAGACCCACAAGCAGTGCTGTGCAGGCACCAGCCTTCTTCCCGAAGTTGTCCTTGCCTCCCTTGAGCTGCCGGGTTTCCCGAGGCCTGGGAAAGCTGGCTGCCCACTGTAAAGCCTGCAAAGCAGGTTAGATCAGAGAGTGCCAGCCTCATTAAAATATTTAAATTGCCACCGTGCCTCCCGGAAGCGGGTTGGCTGCCTGCCCTTTGTCCCGCCTCCGTTAAATCCGAAGTGGGCGGGTTGGGGTGGTGTTTCAGATTTTTTAAATTTTAACATCTGTCCCGACCCCAATCCACCCATTTTTGGCTGTTAAAATTCAGCCCATTTAATATTTTCAACACAACTTAAAGAATCAAACAGTTCGAGAGAAAGAGAGAGAGAGAGAAAGAGAGAGAAAGATCACACTTGCCTTCAGATTGATAACATCCTCAGGATATCCCAAAACGACTTTACAATCAATGGATTATTTTTGAAGTGTGGTCATGTTTTTATGCAAGCAAATGCAGAAGCCGTTATCTGTTCATCCTACAAACATCAAATGAATAAATGACTAGATATTCTATTTTTGGCAGTATTAGCTGGGTAAGGAATTTTGGGCAGGAAACTGGGAGAACTTTGTTCTATTCTTCAAAGGGTACTATGGATTATTTTAAATTGATTTGAGAAAGCAAAAGGCGCCTTAGTTTAATGTCTCATTTGACGAAGAAAAAACAGCCTATCTGACAATGTAGCACTGCTTTGTTCTGCACTGAAGTGGCAACCTAGATTATATGCTCAATTCTGTAGTGGGGCTTGAACCCACAAATCTTCGAATACAGACTAATGAGCTAGGCTGAAACTTATAAATAAAAAGACGGTGGTGTTGTTTGGAATGAGGTTTTATTTTTGTATCACTGATGGGTACAGAAATGTTATGAGGTGCTTTGATACTTGAAAATAGAATTTTGTCAATTAATTTAAATGCATCAGCATTCTTCCATAACTACTGTCGCCATAATAAGGCAGCAGAGGACAAGTCCCCAGAGTGCGTACTCTATCAGCTTTCTTAAAAATGTTCTTAAAAATGGCTTTGATAATAAAGCAAGTAATTCATATAATTCTCAAATTAAACATAATTAAGACACATGGGGGCAGATTTAAATGTAGAAATTATTAAGTAAAGTTAACTGACCAGCTTTTAGAGGGTAATTTATATCTTACAAGAAAATAAGCAGATTCAAATGGATTCAACTATGACAAGGCTCAATCTATATTCCCTCATTTCATTTATATTCCAATTAAATTTGCTACATTTACCTTTAGTCTGCTGGTATTTTTCACTGGAATGCCCCTGCTTGCTGAACCATTTTAATGTAAAATCATAATTTTGCTAAGTCACATATAATTTAATGATAACTAATCATCGTATAATAAATGAGATATCAAAGTAAGGACAATTTTAACCTTACACACTCAGCAGAAACTGACGGGTGGGCAGTTAAAATTGACCTGGCTTTTACCTGTCCAAAAACCGCCATGATCATGGAATCATAGAAATTTACAGCATGGAAGGAGGCCATTTCGGCCCATTGTGTCCATGCCGGCCGACCAAGAGCTATCCAGCCTAATCCCACTTTCCAGCTCTTGGTCCTTAGCCCTGTAGGTAATGACACTTTAAGTGTACATCCAAATATTTTACAAATGTAGTGAGGGTTTCTGCCTCTACCACCTTTTCAGGCAATGAGTTCCAGACCTCACCACCCTCTGGGTGAAGAAATTTCCCCTCATATCTCCTCTAAACCTCCCCCCAATTACTTTAAATCTATGCCCCCTGGTTGTTGACCTCTCTGCCAAGGGAAACAGGTCCTTCCCATCCATTCTATCCAGGCCCCTCATAATATTGTATATCTCAATCAGGTCTCCCCTTAGCCTCCTCTATTCCAAAGAAAAAAGACCCAACGCCTCCAATCTTTCCTCATAGCCAAAATTCTCCAGTCCAGGCAACATTCTTGTAAATCCATGGTGACTGTCCTTGATTAATCCATGTCTTTCCAAATGAAGGTTTATCCTGTCACTCAGGATTTTATCCAATAAATTTCCCACCGCTGAGGTTAGGCTGATTGGTCTGTCATTACTCGGTCTATCCCTTTCTCCCTTTTTAAACAAAAGTACAATATTAGCAGTCCTCCAATCCTCTGACACCACACCTGTAGCCAGAGAGGACTGGAAAATGATGGTCAGAACCTCTGCTATTTCCACTTTTGCTTTTCTTAACAGCCTGGGATACATTTCATCTAGGCCTGGGGATTTATCCACTTTCAAAGTTGCTAAGCCCCTTAATACTTCCTCTCTCACTATGTTTATCTCGTCTAATATTTCACACTCCTCCTCCCTCATTGCAAAGTCAGCATCACCCCTCTCTTTTGTGAAAACAGATACAAAGTATTATTAAGAATCATACCCACATCTTCTGCCTCCACACTCAGATTTCCTTTATGGTCTCTAATAGGCCCCACTCTTTCTCTCATTATCCTCTTGCTCATAATGTATTCAGAAAACATCTTTGGGTTTTCTCTGGTTTTACTTGCCAACATTCTTATACTCCTCTAGAGTTTCTGCAGTATTGAGTTCTCGGTATCTATCATAAGCTTCCCTTTTTTTCTTTATCTTAGTCTGTATGTCCCTTGACATCCAGGGGGCTCTAGATTTGTTAGCTCCACCCTTTTTTTTAAGGGAAGATACTTGCTCAGGATCTCCTCCGTGAATGCCTCCCACTGCTCTGTCACTGATTTACCATCAAGTAGCCGTTTCCAGTCTACTTTGGCCAAATCCCATTATGCTCAGCAAAATTGACTTTATCCGAATTGAGAACTTTTATTACTGGTCCCCCTTTGTCCTTTTCCACAGCTACCCTAAATCTTCATGAATTATGATCACTAGCACCAAACTTCTCTCCCACTGTTACCCCTTCCACCTGCCCCTCTTCATTCCCTAAAACCAAGTCCAGAAACGCCCCCTCCCTTATTGGGCTTGTTACATACTGGCTAAAGAAGTTCTCCTGAATGCATTTTAGGAATTACGCATCCTCTGTGCCATTCACACTACTTTTTTCCCAGTTAATATTAGGGTAGTTGAAATTCCCCACTATTACAGAGCTATAATTTTTGCACTTTGCAGCAATTTGCCCACATATTTGTTCTTCTATTGCCCTTTGACTGTTTAGGGGTCTATAGTACACTCCCAGTAGTGTGATCGCTGCTTTTTTGTTTTTCAATTCAACCCAGATGGCCTCATTTAATGACCCCTCTAATATATAATTCCTTCTCACAGCTGTAATTGATTCGTTAATTAATGATGCGACCCCCCCATCCTTTTTTACCCCCCTCTCTATCCTGTCTGAAAACTCTGCAACCAAGAATGCTGAGCTGCCATACCTACTCTTCTTTCAGCCATGTCTCAGTAAAGCTATAATATTGTACTCCCAAGTGTGCTCTCAGCTCATCGGCCTTGTTCCCTATAATCCTTGCATTGAAGTATATACCGTTTAGTGGTGCCAAACTCCCTTGTTGGCTATTTTCCAGCCCTTGTTTCCTCTATCTTCCAAATTCACTTTCTACTTTTCTGCTGCCTAATTCCAACTTTGCTTCTCTCCCCACTGAATCTATTCTCCGGTTCCCATCTCCCTGCCAAGCTAGTTTAAACCCTGCCCAACAGCACTAGCAAACCCTCCCGTGAGGATACTGGTCCCGGCTCTATTGAGGTGCAACCCATCCAGCTTGGATAGGTCCCACCTCCCCCAGAAACAGCCCCAATGCCTCAGCAATCTAAAGCCCTCCCTCCCGCCTGCACCATCTGTCCAACCACGCATTAATTTTCTCTATCCTCCTACTTCTGTACTCACTAGCACGTGGCACCTGCGTAACCCAGAGATTACTACCTTTGAGGTCCTGCTTTTTAATCTCTCTCCTAGCTCCCTAAGCTCTGCCTGCAGTACCTCATCCCTCTTTCTACCCTCTGGTACTGATATGTACCATGACCTCTGGCTGTTCACCCTCTTCCCCCCAGAATGTCTTGCAGCTGCTCAGCAACATCCTTGACCCTGGCACCAGGGAGGCAACATACCATCCTGGAGTCATGTCTATGACCGCAGAAATCCCTTTCTGTTCCCTTGACTATCGAATCCCCTACTACTATTGCTCTTCTATTCTTCTTCCTCTCTGTAAGAATAAGTGTTTATTACTGATTAAAATTGATTATGTGTATGTATAAATGTTAAAAGTGTAGATTAACGGAAAGGTCTCTTTGTGGTGAGATAAAATGGAAGCCCACAGATTGCCAGCATGGGCTAAGTTTTGTAAGAAACAAAATGTAAGCCCCCAGAGCTGCTGCGTGGGTTTGGTGTATTGGAAAGCCATTTAAACTAATCAGAGATGGTTGAGCCAGACCAGACAGCCACATGTGTGAGGAAAGCCAATAAGGAGCTGCCCTGGACCCAAGATCCAATCAGGAGGCTTTCTGAGGTCAATGGCCTTGAGGAATATAAAAAACGCAAGCCAGGAATTTTTCTCCCCGCTCTTCTCTCTCTTGGACACATGGCACGAAACAACCCTGAAGACCAGCTAACACAGCAAGCCGTGTGTCCAAACCAGCCACCAAAAGGGACGTAACGTATATTACTTGGTAATGTGCATGTGTGTGTCTTTTTAATAAACACTTCTAATTGTTTGGAAAGAATCGTCTCTGTTAAATGTAAGCCCAGAGAGGTTCAGAAATCTTACATCCCCTACCCCTCCCGCACCCACTCCCCCCACCCCCTCCACCGTGCAGCTGAGCCACCCGTGGTGCTGTGGACTTGGCCCTGGCTGCACTCCCCAGAGGCACCATCACCCTCACCAGTACTCAGAACAGAATACTGGTTGGAGAGCGAGATGAACTCAGGGGACTCCTGCACTACCTGCCTAGTCCTCCTCGCAACATCGTAAATTTTAAGCCGATCTCCTGAGCAGGCAGCAAGGACACACACCCAAAGCCAACAGGGTCTTTCTTTATAAATGTTGCGGCCCAATGACATCGTTTGAGACTTGACTGTAATTTTAACTCAAGCCTGAGCGGGGAATACACCTGCAGTTAAAATTGGGGCCTTAGCCTTATTATTTTAGTTTTTACAGTACAGACTGTACAACATTACAATTTAAATAATAATTTTAGGCCAGGTCTGAATAAATGTAGGTTTGTTTTTGACATGGACTGAATTCTAATTACAAAACTCACAAGGATACCCAGGGTTGGGCAGAAGAAGTTCACATAGAAAGCATCCCATTTACTATACTAGGTAACCATGTCTATAATTGACTTAATTAACATAAACCTTCAAAGTATTAATAAGGGCATTTATTGTTTTATAATTCCTTTTTTTTCTCAAAACCAGGTGTCCCTAATATTAACGAGCATCTTCAATCTTTCCTCTTCTGATGGCAATGCAACATAACCAATGATGGATATTACTGAGTGCTGGGACATGGATTTGCATCTGCAGTTTTCCACTCAGTTAAGCTGCCAATCTCAGCTATGCTACTCTCTGAAGACACCAAGTAGAAGCCAGTCACTCCCCCACAGGGGAGAGATAGAATCAAGAGGATGAGCTGTCTGGAGCATTCTTTCTCACCACCGAGAAATTGGCTCAAAAACAGCATTGCTATAAAGTGTGAAAGCAAGTTTCAGCCTGTCCATAGTTGGTGCATTGCCCAGAAAGGCCTGCAGAAGGAGAGAAAGTGCATACGCTCAGCAGAAAAACATGCTTTCATCTCTCCATGACTGCATGAATTTGATTGCTAACCTTTTCCATCTTGTTCTCTCTTCTTAGCACTTGGTGATTTCTTGTTCCTTTCGATCTGTGACGCTTTGTGTTCACTCATTTCCTATTTTGTGAAACTGATTTATTTTCGCCACGGAGAATGGGCCAAGTTCAAAGAGCAGAGGATGCTGGGATCACCCTACGTACATTCTCTGATGTTCTCTCTCACTGTGGGAGAGCTGTCAAAATTACAATCTTTTTAAAGTGGCAGATCTCAAGGAATTGTGAGGACTGCACCAAGGATCCCTGCACTAATCCACGAGCAGCATTCTAAAGGTTAATATTTATATGTAGGTTTCTGGAGGGCATCATTATTTACAATTAAGGCAGAAGATCACTCTAATCAATGGAACTTTGTCCAGCTAAGTTTAATTCAATTGAGATATTTTGACATTAATGCTTTGTGCCTTATAGAAAATCTATTGTGGTATTATGTTGTACATATTTTTCATTGATTAGGTCAAGTAAAGTTTCACACACCAGAATTTTGTGAGGCCAAAGATCGTCATTATTACAAGCCTCAATCTGCTGGTTATGTAACGGTACCCGCGATAATGTAGATTAATTCAACAATGCGTCAGATTAATAGAAACAAACAAAAAGTTAAAATTAAACGAAAAGCAAAATACTGTAGATGCTGGAAATCTGAAATATGAGTGCTGCAAACACACAGCAGGTCAGGCAGCATCTGTGGCGAGGAAGATAGGGTTAACATTTCAGGTCAATGACCCTTCGGCTCTGATGAATGAGTAAACTGGAACGATATTGTTAAATAACAGTGTTAGCAATATTGCTAAGCAACAGTTCCCTACAATGACACTGTCAGATACTAACCACGAACAATATAGTATGACATAATTGTTTAGCAACTTGTAACACATTAAAAAACTGAAGTTTTTTGCTTGGTTTTTGCCAGGTAAATGAAAATCTATTGTACCTCATTTCCATAGAGTGCCGATGTCTGCCAAATGCTTAAATCAAATACTGTGCAACCTACTCTTTATTAGATTAGAAGCCTCGTCTAATTAGTTGGCATTTCTCAAATCACAGTCCTGAATTTTATATAATTCGACCTTTTGCTTGAAATGCAATGTAATGGTGAATGTGTCTTTGTACCTGACATATAAAAGGCATAATGATCTAGGATGGCTTAACTTAGTCAGGGCTCAGCCTGCCTTACAACAAGGAATCATAAAACTCCTTACAAATAAGGATCTTTATGCTGCTGCTTTGAGAATTATACTTCACTAACAGTAATAAATTGATGAATGTTTGAGAGTTTTGAAATGTCAACACTGAGGCTATATAGACATTAATGTGCTGGATTTTCGGGTCCTTTGCGCTGCAGGTCTCGCCCCGGAGCGGCGTAAAATGGAGCGGCAAGCTTTCTGGGCCCCGTCGGGAGACTCGGGTCTGGTTTTGTGGCGGCGCTTAGAAGCACCGCCGAGAAGAGCCGCGCAGGGTGTGCAACGCCTCTCACTGTGACACCGATGCGAGCTTTTACTCGACCCATACACCCCGAAGTGAGCCCCGCGATGACCGCCAGGTAAACCAGAGCAGACCAGCCCTGCCGGAGGTGGTGAGGTAGGTAAAGTGCAGAAAAGGTTAGGGCGAGTGTTTATTCTTTTATTTTTTTTTAGCAATTTGTGTTGTGGTGGCGGCAGCGATGTTTTGGGAATATTTTTGTGGGTTTTTTTTAAGTTTCCCCTCCCGCCCCGCCAAGGCCTCTCTCGGAGCACTCCCGGCCCGGCATTTTAGTTGGCGAGGTTCCCATTTTTACGCCGCAAAAATCGTACAACACATCCCTTCGCTCTGTGGGCCCAGATGGTGACAATTTCTCACAGGAGTACAATCTATTCCCGGCCGGTAACTGTCCCACCCCACCTCCGTTACCGAAAATGGTAAAACCGAAATAAGCTGTAAACAGAGGAAAAATAAGCAACAATACTCTCAGAAATGTTCTTTTTCAAATGCCCGTTAAGGTACAAGTATAATGATGTGTTGCTCAATCTAGCTGTAGTTTTGTTGCGACTGTCCTAAAACCCTCCAGGAGACATGAGAAAATTTCCAAAAATGAAAATGGAAGTGTTTTTTTACTGACGCACGAGGACTATTAGTTTTAACATCTGTGTCATCCCAGCTGAAATTATTTCTCTGCTGTTAGATAGATTAGTTATGCTGTTAAATCATTTGCATCACAGAAATTCAGAAAACTTCAGAGAAATCTGGGTTGATTATCGCTTGTGGTGCAGATGGGACGAATGCTGGGCAGCGGGCGGTCCGCTCTGCCTACCCGATGATGCAGGTGAGGGACCCGATCAATTCCCATGATCTAGCTTCATTTAAATACTAGAGTCAAGCTGCCAGCACTAATAGGTAGCTCACTATTTGGCAGAGCAGAAAATCCGAAGGGGCCTTCTTCTGCTTCTTAAAGACAACCTGCAGCTATTAAGCAGAGAATTGGATTTTCTGTCTACATTTATTTTACTGGAGTCAGCATGTTACATTTTAACCCTTCTCACCCATGTCCTCGAAGAATCGCTTTAAGCAGCAATGGAAATGGGAAACTTGGGGAAGTAGCAGTGAACATGAAGTTGACCTGAAAACCATGTTGGAGTCTTAACTATGTCATCTGACCTTTATTCTTAGGCCCCTGCCTTTGTCTGCCTAAATTGAGGTCCACCCAACGTCATGAGGGGCAGATTCTTAAAATGTTTGTCCCACTACTGCCTTATTGGAATATAATGCTGAAGTCAAAGTGGTGCAAATTCATTCCTGGAAACTAAAGTCATGGTGCAAAGTGAAAAAGTTCTAAATACAAGCATTGGTTGAGCTCTCTATTCATAAGGGATGCATTACCATTTGTTCATTGCAATTTAGTTGTCCATGCACTGGTTCATGGCAGATTTTGCATTCGGTGATATGCCAATGAGCTTGAGTGGAAAGTCGAGGAAAAAAAGCACTTTTCAAAACTGCCACAATTTGTGTCGGAATCGCTGTTTGCGCCCACAGCAGAAATTCTACCCCATGACCCACTCAACATTAATATCTTTTCATTCACAAAACTGATCTTTATCTTATTTTAGGAGTTTGAATTAAATAGACAATTTATTACCTTAACATTTTAACATGCAAGACCACAACAGCACGCAAAATGTGTTGTTACCTACATAAAAAGATGTTACAACCGTTATTTTCATGATAGGCAATTTTGCTGGCATTCTGGGATGTTCTAGGACTGAACAATATGTTATCAGCATTGTGTGTCAGCTAGTATGCAATTACAAAGCATAATAAAATGTGTTAACATCGTTCCACTGCTTAATTTAAACCCTTCCTGAAGTAATAAAGTTGAAATATGGAGTTAAGAGATTTTAGTTACTGGTTGCTTTGGCATGTAGTGTCTCTCTCAGCCAGCTCCAGTGTTGTTTATTATCAATGCTATCTGTGTGATGAACCAAATGAATCCATCTTGGCTCAGATCATCAAAAAGTCTATTTTATAGGAATTTGTAACTACCCTAGTATTCTATCCACATTAAAATGACTTTGGTGACTGCTCGCTGGGTGATATTTTCTGGTACCTTTGTGTTTCTGAATTGGTGAAAGATGGAGAATATGCGCCCCTACCTAATAGCACTTTATCACTTTAAAACTAGATAACTCACCTCTGCTTAACATTTCTTTTAGAAGACACGAAGCCCATCCAGCTAATAGAAATAATTATTGATCATCAGAAAATCAATTGTCTGTACTTATAGTTTACTGTATTTGCATTAATATAGGTCTTTGTAATAGTTTCTCTGGTAGAGATCCTATAAGGAAAGAAATGTGGATTTGATTTTTCCTGAAAGTTTGTGAATGAGTTAAATTAGGATTTCAATAAGCCCTCCTTATACCTTTGGACTAGTCCCTTTGATTGACAGTTTTGATTATTTCTTTCTTTGTATTAGCTGCATATAACCCAGGCTAGTAGCCTTTGTTCATCACTGTTTTCCTGCTTTAGTAGGTTGCTGCATGAGGGTTCTATCCCAAATCACAGACACAGGACTAGAAATACAGGAGAGACATGCCTTAATCCTGAACTTTCAATCTTTTTAAACAGATGGAATAATGTTAAGAGCACGATGATATCTGACTAGTAGCGATTGAAGGTTGCATTGATAACCTCTGGTGGAGATGAGTGATTGCCTTGTGGAACATATGGGCCACGATATCCCCTACCTCAGTATGTCTGGTGCGGCCGGGGTCGGTGGCGGGACCTGACCTCGCTGCTGGCTCAAGGCCGCTGTGTAGAAATGATTTTACGCTGATTGGGCTTGTAAAGCCCATCCAGCGTGTCCACCGGCCAATTGATGACGTGTCATCAGCCAGTTTCCTTAAAGGGACTATGCCCAAATTTACTTTGACAGTTGTGCTGTCAGTGTTCTACAGCATGAGGTTGAAAAGGCCATACAGCAAATAAAAAACAACAAGGCCTCAGGAGCAGATGGAATCCCCGCCGAAGTACTAAAGCATGGTTGATAAGTACTCTTGGCATGAATACATTACCTCATCACTCTTATCTGGAAGGAGCAGAGCATGCCAGGAGATCTCAGAGAGGCCATAAGTGAGGTCATCTTCAAGAAAGGTGACAATCCGACTGCGGGAATTACAGAGGAGTTTCCCTGCCGTCTGCCGCAGGAAAAACCATCGCAAGAATTCTCCTCAATCGTCTCCTCTCAGTAGCAGAAGAACTCCTCACAGAGTCGCAATGCGGATGCCGCCCACTAAGGGGCACAACAGACATAATCTTCACCGCGCGACAAATCCAAGAAAAAAATAGGGAGCAGCATCAACCTCTGTACATGGCTTTCTTTGACCTCCCAAAGGCCTTTGAATCTGTCAACTGTGAGGGATTATGGAGTGTCCTTCTCAAATTCGGCCGTCCTCAAAAATTTGTTAACATCCTCCGCCTGCTTCACGATAACATGCAAGCAGTGATTCTTACCAATGGATCAACCACAGACCCAATATAATTGCAGACCGCGGTTAAGCAAGGCTGTGTCATCGCACCGACGCTCTTCTCAATCTTCCTCGCTGCAATGCTTCATCTCACCTTTAACAAGCTCCCCGCTGGAGTGGAATTAATCTACAGGACAAGCGGGAAATTGTTCAACCTCCAACGCCTCCAGTCCAGATCCAAGGTTGTTCCAACCTCTGTCATTGAATTAAAATATGCAGATGACGCTTGCATTTGTGCACACTCGGATTCTGAACTCCAAACCATCGTTGATACCTTCACTGAAATATATGAGAGTCTGGGTCTTACATTAAACATTAGTAAGACAAAGGTTCTTTAGCTACCTGCCCCAGCCACACAATACCAACGTTCGCGTGCTCTCTCGGGCCAACATCCCCAAAATCAAGGCATTGACTACGCTCGATCAGCTCCGATGGACAGGCCACATTGTCCGCATGCCCGATACTAGACTCCCGAAACAAGCACTCTACTCCGAGTTATGTCACGGCAGGCGAGCCCCAGGTGGACAGAGAAAACGCTTCAAGGACACCCTCAAAGCCACCTTGAAAAAAATGCAACATCCCCACCGACTCTTGGGAATCCCTGGCCCAAGACCGCTCAAAGTGGAGGAGAAGCATTGGAGAATGCGCCGAACATTTAGAGACTCTTCGCCGGGAGCATGCGGAAGCCAAGTACAAACAGCGGAAAGAGAGTACGACAAATCAAGCACCCTACCCACCCATCCCTCCAAACACCATCTGCCCCACCTGTGACAGAGACTGTAGATCCTGCATTGGTCTCATCAGTCACCGTAGAACTCGTTTTAATGTGGAAGCAAGTTATCCTCGACTCTGGGGGACTGCCTAAGAAGAAGAAGGAGAAGGCAGCATTGAGCTGCTGCAAATAATAACAAGCACCGCATAAAGGTGCACAGCTGCACCCAACTCTCCCATAACTCCCGCCGTGTGCTTATGGAGGGAGTCACAGCACGCAGGGAGGTTCTCTTTCCTTCCAATGGCGGAAGAGACCTCCTCAGGACATCAACACTGTCTGGTTGCACATTGCACAAGCAGGGATGTTGTCAGAAGAACCAGACTGCAGTGGTGAAAACCTTTCACTGATCTCAGTGGATTACAAAATGTTACTGCAAGCTACATTCAACCTCATCCTGCTGTGCCACTTATTACATCCCATCACTCTGCCTTCCCTACCCTACTCCTACACGTCCCTCTCATACTAACTTACCTTGCACCTCCACCCATCCATCTCTATCTACATTATGATTCCCCATCTCACTCGCCACCCCTCACACTCACCCTCGTCCTAGCCCAATCACATCAACTAACAACACACAAGGGCGTTTTAACCAATATTCATGTAAAGTTTCTGCTAATGTGCTGTCAAACATTGAAATCATTATTTTCAACACTTTGCCTTCTTGAACAGATTTGTGTGCTCCTTTGGAAGTGGCTTAGTGAGTTGTAGTGAATGGTGAAACATAATGGTACCCCACGCAATGGTGATGAGTGTGAAAGGAATGGCTTGGGCATTGTAGGGATGGATTATGGTTGTTGTGCGGTGGTACAAACCTGGTGCATCATTTGGCAGTCAGAGTGTACAGCATGATGTGAAGTAAATCTACCCATGTTGAGGCCATCCCTAGCGTCCTGAGCAGCAATGTGTTTGGGTGCTAATGCCCTGAGTCCTTTGCAGCTTCAGGAAATTGCGGAGAAGGTTGCTGTTGTTGTTGGTGCTGTTGGTGTGCCTGGTGTTGCTGGTGTTGGGGCTGATCGTGGTGGGATTCTGAGGACTAAGGTGAGATAGTTTCAAGGGCACTGTGCTAATGCAATAGATGGCAGGTGAGCTTGAGATGACAGAAGCAATCTGTCAATGGTGAGAGAGGTTGTTCCAATGAGGTGACACTGGATAGAGAGATTGCTCCAAACACTTACAACCTGCATAAAGCACAATTTGCCTTCCAATTGCAGTAAGCAACAGCTTTTGATCTTGGAAAGTGAACAGCTGAGATGGGAGCTTTTATAGTACATTTGCAGCTGTTGAGTAAAGAAATGAATTCATGGTCACACAATTCCCGACGTCCTTACCTGACGTGATCCCCGAGCAGCGTAAACCTCATGGACAACCCAAACAGTTCAGCTCAAGATTATTTTTAATAGGCTCTTAACAAGGTCATAATGATGTAAATTGTCTCCCCCACCACTGCGTGTCGGATCTGTTCAGCGTTGATAGACCTGACATCCGGAAAATTAGCATGGCAGTGGCTTGACCGCGGGGTTCCGACCCGCTGTCAAAAAAAAATGTTTCCGCACCTGACCCGCCATCAAACGCGTCTGCTGACCCCACGAAAAATTCTCCCCGTGATTTCTGAGTGACTGGCAATGTCATGCAAAAGTCGACAACAGGCCATAGATAATTAATTTAGCGTGCAATCTGGAATTTGGCTTGATTTACTTCAGAAAATTTGCAATATGTTAATGTTATATTTGTTACCATTTTTCTGAATGTGATAACAAATCAGGTTGGTCAGTGAGAAGAAGTGATTGGGGAGAAGGCTGAGAAAAATCGGAGAGAGAAAAAAAACCTTTACTCAAATATGGAAAGCATCATGACCTGCAATGTCTGATATCTGTACTCCTGAGAAGCACTAAACCTCAATCTACTGGAAATAGTGTCGTGTTCCTAGGACAGGGTCAGAAAAAAACCAGCTAGGGTTCTTCCTGCTAAACCCTGTCAAATTACTCCTGTATGTGAACATTGGATGGGGACAGGACCAAGGTCTGACAAAAGGTCTTCGGCCTGAAACGTTAACTTGGTTTCTCTCTCCACAGATGCTGCCTGACCTGCTGAGTATTTCTAGCATTTTCTGTTTTTATTGATGTGCTTGAGCCCCTTCCCGATCACTGATCAAAAATCCTGCTGACACTCAAGGGGTAACTTTAGCTCAACCCGCTTGACAGGAAGTTTACAACATTGGATCGGGCACCTGTTTTGCACTCTGTCTGATTTTACTTTCTGTGTGCATCACTGAAAAGTAAAATTGGGCAGAGTTTAAATTGGGCGCCCGATCTGATCCTGCCTAACATCCCCAGAATTGAAGCACTGACCACACTCGATCAGCTTCACTGGGCAGGCCACATAGTTCGCAGGCCAGATACGAGACTCCCTAAGCAAATGCTTTATGCGGAGCTCCTTCATGGTAAACGAGCCAAAGGTGGGCAGCAGAAGCATTACAAGGACACCCTCAAAGCCTCCCTGGTAAAGTGCGACATCACCAGTGACACCTGGGAGACCCTGGCCGAAGACCGCCCGAGGTGGAGAAAGTACATCCGGGAGGGGGTTGAGCTCTTCGAGGCTCAACGCAAAGAGCGTGAAGAGGTCAAGCGCAGATAGCGGAAGGAGCGGGCGGCAAACCAGCCCCAACCACCCCTTCCCTCGACGAATGTCTGTCCCACCTGTAACAGGATCTGTGGTTCTCATATTGGATTGTTCAACCACCAAAGAACTCACTTTGGGAGTGGAGGCAAGTCTTCCTCGATTCCGAGAGACTGTCTATGATGATGATGATGATGTACTGTTAAATAGAAAATAAAAACTTAACTTAACATACATTATACAACATACCACTCGCTATGTGGTAGCCCTTACCAAACAGAACACAGTGATTGTCTCTGTCCAGGAAGCACAGACAGCCAATGTCTTTCTTTTGTAGAGGATAAGCGAGTCAAGTGTTATGGGGAGCGGGCGGGGAAATGGAATTGAGGCCAGGATCAGATTAGCCATGATCTTATTAAATGGCGGAGCAGGCTCAAGGGGTCAAATGGTCTACTCATGCTCCTGTTTCTAATGTTCTTATGTCCTTATGTTCTTATTGTTATATAAGTAAACTTGTATATACCTTGTACAGCCACCAGAGGGCTCATCCCCTGGAGTCCTAAGGGATCCCACAATCCCTTGGGAGCACAGGTACTTAAGGAGGCCTCACAGGCTGGAGAGGCACTCTGGAGACCTGCAATAAAAGACTAAGGTCACACTTTACTTTGAGCTT
Source organism: Pristiophorus japonicus (assembly GCF_044704955.1). Lineage (NCBI taxonomy): Eukaryota > Metazoa > Chordata > Chondrichthyes > Pristiophoridae > Pristiophorus > Pristiophorus japonicus. The sequence goes on along the minus strand of NC_091993.1, from coordinate 97,724,613 downwards.
ACAGTATCCAGTCAGACTCTTTATTCATATACAACAACTGGCGACGAGGTACAGAGACGAACCCAATAATGCAGAGAACAGTGGGCATCCTGGAGAAATTTTCGGAGGGAGATGATTTGGAAACCTTCATGGAGCGACTCGACCAATACTTCATGGCCAATGAATTGGAAGGAGAAGCGAACGCTGCCAAACGAAGGGCGATTCTCCTCACCGTCTGCTGGGCACCAATGTATGGCCTTATGAAAAATCTGCTTGCTCCAGCGAAACCCACAGAGAAATCGTATGATGATTTGTGCACAATGGTCCGGGAGTATCTGAACCCGAAGGAAAGCGTTCTGATGGCGAGGTACCGGTTCTACACCTATAAAAGATCTGAAGGCCAGGAAGTGGCGAGTTATGTCGCCGAGCTAAGACGCCTTGCAGGACATTGCGAATTTGAAGGACATTTGGAGCACATGCTCAGAGACTTTTTCGTACTTGGCATTGGCCATGAAATGATACTTTGCAAACATTTGACTGTAGAGACCCCAACCTTGAGTAAGGCCATAGCGATAGCCCAGGCGTTCATTGCCACCAGTGATAATATTAAGCAAATCTCTCAGCACACGAGTGCTGCTACAAGTACTGTGAACAAAGTGATGTTGTTTTCAAATTGCAACGTAGAGGGCAGGCCCCAATTGCCTGCAGCTGCACGTCCGCAGATGTCTGAGTCCACCATCAAGGGTGATGAATGCAAGGCCATTAACGCCTTATTGGCACTGCAGGGGTGATCATCATTTCCATTCATGCCGTTTCAAAGGGTACATTTGCAAGGGCTGTGGAACAATGGGACACCTCCAACGTATGTGCAGGTGAGCTACAAACCCTGTTAATCCTGCCAACTACCATGTTGCAAAGTAGGACAGATCCATGGTGGATCACGACGAACTAGAGCCTCAGACCGAGGAGGCAGAGGTATATGGGGTGCACACTTTACCACAAAGTATCCCCCGATAATGCTGAAGGTTGAATTAAATGGTCTCCCTGTGTGAATGGGGCTGGACACGGGCGCGAGCCAGTCCATTATGAGTAAAAAGACTTTCGAAAAATTGTGGTGCAGCAAGGCCTCAAGGCCAGTCTTGACTCCCATTCGCACGAAACTGAGAACTTAAACAAAGGAACTAATTCGCGTAATCGGCAGTGCTACTGTAAAGGTCTCCTACGATGGAGCAGTGCACAAGCTATCACTCTGGGTGGTACCGGGCGATGGTCGTAAGCTGCTCAGCAGGAGCTGACTGGGAAAGATACGCTGGAACTGGGATGATGTCCGAGTGTTCTCACCCGCTGACGACACGTCATGTGCCCAGGTCTTAAATAAGTTCCCTTTCCCTGTTCGAACCAGGCATCGGGAAGTTCCAAGGAGCAAACGTGCAGATCCACCTGATTCCGGGGGCACGACCCATCCATCACAAGGCAAGAGCAATACCATACAGGATGAGAAAAAGGGTGGAGATTGAACTTGACAGGCTGCAACGAGAGGGCATCATTTTGCCGATCGAATTCAACGAGTGGGCCAGTCCGATTGTCCCAGTCCCCAAGGGAGATGGCACCGTCAGAATCTGTGGTGATTACAAAATAACTATCAATCATTTTTCCCTGCAGGATCAATACCCACTACCAAAGGCTGATGGCCTTTTTGCTACGCTGGCGGGAGGAAAGACATTCATGAAGCTAGACTTGACACAGGAGCTGGAGGAATCATCGAAGGGCCTCACCTGCATCAACATGCACAAAGGTCTCTTCAGTTATAACAGTTGCCTGTTTCGAATTCGATCAGCCATGGCGACATTCCAGAGAAACATGGAAAGCTTACTGAAGTCGGTCCCGCGCACGGTGGTCTTCCAGGACGACATCTTGGTTACAGGTCGGGACACAGTCGAGCATCTGCAGAACCTGGAGGAGGTTCTTAGTCGACTCAACTGCATGGGGCTCAGGTTGAAACACTCGAAGTGAGTTTTCCTGGCGCCTGAAGTGGAGTTCCTGGGGAGAAGAATCGTGGCAGATGGCATCAGGCTCACCGATTTGAAGACAGAGGCAATCGAGAATGCACCGAGGCCACAGAACGTGACGGAGCTGCGGTCGTTTCTAGGACTCCTGAACTACTTTGGTAACTTCTTACCGGGTCTCAGCACACTGTTAGAACCACTGCACGCCTTACTGCATAAAGAAGACGAATGGGTATGGGGCAAAAGCCAAGAAAATGCCTTTATAATAGCTAGAAAATTGTTATGCTCAAACAAATTGCTTGTGTTGTATGATCCATGTAAGTGTTTGGTACTAGCATGTGATGCATCGTCGTATGGCGTCAGGTTTGTATTGCAAGAAGCTAATGAATCTGGGAAATTGCAACCGGTTGCTTATGCATCCAGAAGTCTGTCTAAGGCAGAGAGAGCATACAGCATGATTGAAAAAGAAGCATTAGCGTGTGTCTATGGGATAAAGGAAAATCATCAATATCTGTTTGGGCTAAAATATGAATTGGAAACAGACCATAATCCACTAATATCCCTGCTTTCCGAGAGTAAGGAGGTAAACCCAAATGCATCGGCCCGCATCCAGAGATGGGCGCTCACGTTGTCCACATACAACTACACCATCCGCCACAGGCCAGGCACAGAAAACTGTGCCGATACTCTCAGTAGGCTGCCATTGCCCACCACAGGGTGGAAATGGCGCAGCCCACAGATTTAGTCATGGTTATGGAAGCATTTGAGCGTGAGCAATCACCTGTCACAGCCCAACAGATTAGAACCTGGACGAGCCAGGACCCCTTAATGTCCCAGTAAAAAATTGTGTGCTTCACGGGAGCTGGTCCAGTGTCCAAGTGGAAATGCAGGAAGAGATAAAGCTGTACCAGTGGTGCAAAGATGAAATGTCTATACAGGCAGACTGCCTTCTGTGGGGCAATCGGGTAGTGGTCCCCAAGAAGGGTAGAGACACTTTCATCAATGACCTCCACAGTACCCACCCAGGCATCGTAATGATGAAAGCGATAGGCAGATCCCACGTGTGGTGGCCCGGTATCCATACGGACTTAAAGTCCTGCGTGCACAGATGTAACACATGCTCACAGTTAAGCAATGCACCCAGGGAGACGCCACTAAGTTTATGGTCTTGGCCCTCCAAACCGTGGTCCAGGGTCCATGTCGGCTATGCATGCCCATTTTTGGGTAAAATGTTCCTTGTGGTTGTAGGTGCGTACTCCAAATGGATTGAATGTGAGATAATGTCGGCAAGCACTTCCGCTGCCACCACTGAAAGTCTGCGAGCCATGTTTGCCACGCGCAGACTACCTGATGTCCTTGTGAGCGACAATGGGCCATGTTTAACCAGTGTTGAGTTCAAAGAGTTCATGACCCGTAACGTGATCAAACATGTTACATCTGCCCCGTTTAAACCAGAATCCAATGGTCAGGCAGAGAGAGCAGTGCAAACTATAAGCAAGGCTTGAAGAGGGTAACTGAAGGCTCACTGCAGACTTGCCTATCCCGAGTTCTGCTTAGCTAATGCACGAGACCCCACTCGCTCACTGGGATTCCACTTGCTGAACTGCTCATGAAAAGGACACTTAAGACAATGCTCTCGTTAGTTCACCCTGATCTACATGAACAGGTAGAGAACACGCGGCTTCAACAAAGAGCATATCATGATAGCGCAAATGTGTCACGCAAAATTGAATTAAATAATCTTGTATTTGTATTGAATTATGGACAAGGTCCCAAGTGACTTCCCGGCACTATTGTGGCCAAAGAGGGGAGCAGGATGTTTCAGGTCAAACTTTCTAATGGACTCATTCACCTGAAACACTTGGACCAAATCAAACTCAGATTTATGGACTATCTTGAGCAACCCACTTCGGACCCTACCTTCTTTGACCCCCCCAACATACACACCAATGGCAACCGACACCGCGGTTGGCCACGAAGTAGACTCCATCACCCGCAGCAGCCCAGCAGGACTCACCACACCAGGCAGCCCAGCAAGGCCAGCTGCACAGCAGCCCAGAGAGGGCCCAACAAATGATTCAGCAAAACTAGCATTTGCACCGAGACGATCAACCAGGGAAAGAAAGGCCCCAGGTCGACTCATCTTGTAAATAATTACACTGTTGACTTTTGGGGGGGTGGGAGTGTTGTCATGTATGCAAACTTGTATATACCTTGTATAGCCACCAGAGGGCTCATCCCTGGAGTTCCAAGGGATCCCACAATCCCTTGGGAGCACAGGTACTTAATGAAGCCTCACAGGCTGGAGAGGCACTCTGGAGACCTGCAATAAAAGACTAAGGTCACACTTTACTTTGAGCTCACAGTATCCAGTCAGACTCTTTATTCATATACAACATTTATGATCTTATGTATTCCAGTCTAGCTGCTCCCAGTCTAGGTGCACATCCTCTCTCTTTATACTTTTTCTTATCACTGTTCATGACACTCAGCATTCTATTCTAGCAGCCTTTGTCTCTCAGGCTTTGCATAAACTTTATTAAATGAAGAAAGGATGTCATATTTAAGGAGATGGTCCTCTTTTGCTGAATTAACATCGTGGCATCCTTGCAACTTGTTTCAGTATGTGCCAGTACCTATCGCACACACATTCTTAATAAAAGCAATTGATGTTCAACAATGTGGATCTAGTCACTATGAATCTGTTCATTTTTAGGAACCTGTCAACTTTCAAGCCTGCTTGTGTCATCCGTAATGTCATATTTCATTGCAAAGACATACCCTGGTTGTTTTTCCAACCTTAACATTCTTATCTCCAACCACAATTTTCTTATTCATTGACTCATTCAAATAACATCTGTTTAAAACATTTCATTACAGACAGCTAAAAAACAGTAACTAGCCACTGATTAGTTACTTTATGTCAGTGTGGCTTAAGGATAATATTGACAAATAAAAGTTAAAGATTACACTATATAAGACAATGCATAGCATTACTAAACTAGGAGATTGCATAAGCAATCAAGTCAATCACAGGATGTCTGCTGCTGCTCTGATTAACCCTTCCCATACTGGTCTATTACAGCCTCCATATCTATCCCATTTAAGAAGGTAGAAGAAATGTAGTATTCCTTAAAATAAGGGAATCAATAGGTGTTGGTGGAGGAGGGAACTCCATGTTCAGTAATGATAGAATTACGTACATGACAACTGCAGCCTAATAGCTAAAAGCCACATAATTGTGACCATTAGATATCATAATAGGATGACTAGAAACTGAATCCTGATGAGTTATTCCTTTAAGGTGTTATATTGCAAGATATATAATATTCAGATATCATCAGAGGAAGAGGACTGGGAGATGTGTTTGGAGATGCTGACTTGGTTACAGCTAATACATACTGATGAAAAGGCTCTCAGTTATCCAATGTCATAGGTGGATTGGCTGCCTGATATTTATTACCCTACTCTAGATATTGGTTTTAAAATTAATTTATCTGAAATATGTACTCTTGATTTCTTTCTATGGAAAACAAGACTTAAAAAAATCCAGAAAATCTGATATTTCTGATTTTTCTGATCTGCAGAAAAAATAGTAGGGTTGCTTAGCTTTCCCAACTATAAATCCACTTCCCTTATTAATAACGTGTGCAAGTTACATAGAAAGATAGAAAATAGATGCAGGAGTAGGCCATTCGGCCCGTCGAGCCTGCACCACTATTCAATATGATCATGGCTGATCATGCATTTCAGTACCCCATTTCTGTTTTCTCTCCATACCCCTTGATCCCTTTTGAAACTCTAAATACACCACATCCACTGGCTCCCCCTTCTCCACTCTACTAGTTACATTCAAAAAATTCTAGAAGATTTGTCAAGCATGATTTTCCTTTCATAAATCTATGCTGACTTGGACCAATCCTGTCACTGCTTTCCAAATGTGCTGCTATTACATCTTTAGTAATTGATTCCAACATTTTCCCCACCACCGATGTCAGGCTGATCGGTCTATAATTCCCTGTTTTCTCTCTCCCTCCTTTTTTAAAAAGTGAGGTTATATTAGCTATCCTCCAGTCCATAGGAACTGATTCAGAGTCTATAGAATGTTGGAATATGACCACCAATGCATCTACTATTTCTAGGGCCACTTCCTTAAGTACTCTGGGATGCAGACTATCAGGCCCTGGGGATTTATTGGCCTTCAATCCCATCAATTTCCCCAAAACAATTTGCTGACTAATAAGGATTTCCTTTAGTTCCTCCTTCTTGCTAGACCCTCGTTCCCCTAGTATTTCCGGAAGGTTATTTGTGTCTTCCTTAGTGAAGACAGAACCAAAGTATTTGTTCAATTGTTCTGCCACTTCTTTGTTCCCCATTATGATTTCACCTGATTCTGACTTTAAGGGACCTACATTTGTCTTCATTAATCTTTTTCTCTTCACATATCTGTAGAAACTTTTGCAATCAGTTTTTATGCTCCCTGCAAGCTTACTCTCATATTCTATTTTCCCTCTCCTAATTAAACCCTTTGTCCTCCTCTGCTGAACTCTAAATTTCTCCCAGTCCTCAGATTTGCTGCTTTTTTTGGCCAACTTATGTGCCTCTTTCTTGGATTTAACACTATCCCTAATTTCCTTTGTAAGCTACGGTTGAGCCACCTTCCCCATTTTATTTTTACGCCAGACAGGGATGTACAATTATTGAAGTTCATCCATATGATCTTTAAATGTCTGCCATTTCCTATCCACCGTCAACTCTTTAAGTATCATTCACCAGTCTATCCTGACCAATTCACGTCTCATACCGTCGAAGTTACCTTTAAAATCAGGACTCTAGCTGCTGTATTAACTGTGTCACTCTCCATCTTAATGAAGAATTCTACCATATTATGGTCACTCTTCCCCAAGGGGCCTCGAACAACAAGATTGCTAATTTATCCTCTCATTACACAACACCCAGTCTAGGATGGCCAGCTCTCTAGTTGGTTCTTCGACATATTGGTCTAGAAAACCATCCCTTATACACTTCAGGGAATCCTTCTCCACCGCTCTAACCAGTTTGGTTAGCCCAATCTATATGTAGATTAAAGTCACCCATGATAACTGCTGTACCTTTATTGTACGCATCCCTAATTTCCTGTTTGATGCCATCCCCAACCTCACTATGACTGTTTGGTAGTCTGTACACAACTCCCACAAGCGTTTTCTACCCTTTGGTGTTCCGCAGCTCTACCCAAACAGATTCCACATCATCCACGCTAATGTCCTTCCTTAATATTGCGTTAAGCTCCTCTTTAACCAGCAACGCTACCCCACCTCCTTTTCCTTTCTGTCTATCTTTCCTGAATATTGAATACCCTTGGATGTTGAGTTCCCAGCCTTGGTCATTCTGGAGCCATGTCTCCGTAATCCCAATTACATCATATCCGTTTACCGCTATCTGCGCAATTGATTCATCCACATTATTACGAATGCTCCTCGCATTGAGATACAGAGCCTTCAGGCTTGTTTCTATAACACTCTTTGTCCTTTTAGAATTATGCTGTAATGTGGCCCTTTTTGATCTTTATCTTTGATTTTTCTGCACTCCACTTTTACTTTTCTCCTTCCTACCTTTTGCTTCTGACCTCATTTTACTTCCCTCTGTCTCCCTGCATAGGTTCCCATCCCTCTGTCCTATTAGTTTAAATCCTCCCCAACAGCACTAGCAAACACTCCCCCAAGGACATCAGTTCCAGTGCTCCCAGGTGCAGACTGTCCAGTTTGTACTGGACCCACCTCCCCCAGAACCGGTTCCAATGTCCCAGGAAATTGAATCCCTCCCTCTTGCACCATTCCTCAAGTCACGTATTCATCTTAACTATCCTGCTATTTCTACTCTGACTAGCACATGGCACGTGGGAAACTAGAAGATTGGGAAAATTTTAAACGACAGCAAAGAATGACTAAGAAAGCAATAAAGAAAGGAAAGCTAGATTACGAAAGTAAACTTGTGCAAAACATAAAAAAAGATAGTAAAACCTTTTACCGATATATAAAATGGAAGAGAGTGACTAAAGTAAATGTTGGTCCCTTAGAAGATGAGAAGTGGGATTTAATAATGGGAAATGTGGATATGGCTGAGACCTTAAATAATTATTTTGCTTCGGTCTTCACAGTGGAAGACACAAAAACCATGCCAAAAATTGCTGGTCACAGGAATGTGGGAAGGGAGGACCTTGAGATAATCACTATCACTAGAGGGGTCGTGCTGGACAGGCTAATGGGACTCAAGGTAGACAAGTCCCCTGGTCCTGATGAAATGCATCCCAGGGTGTTAAAAGAGATGGCGGAAGTTATAGCAGATGCATTCGTTATAATCTACCAAAATTCTCTGGACTCTGGGGAGGTACCATCGGATTGGAAAGCAGCTAATATAACGCCTCTGTTTAAAAAAGGGGGCAGACAAAAGGCAGGTAACTATAGGCCGGTTAGTTTGACATCTGTAGTGGGGAAAATGCTTGAAGCTATCATTAAGGAAGAAATAGCGGGACATCTGGATAGGAATAGTGCAATCAAGCAGATGCAACATAGATTCATGAAGGGGAAATCATGTTTAACTAATTTACTGGAATTCTTTGAGGATATAACGAGCATGGTGGATAGAGCTGTACCGATGGATGTGGTATATTTAGATTTCCAAAAGGCATTCGATAAGGTGCCACACAAAAGGTTACTGCAGAAGATAAAGGTACACGGAGTCAGAGGAAATGTATTAGCATAGATCGAGAATTGGCTGGCTAACAGAAAGCAGAGAGTCGGGATAAATGGGTCCTTTTTGGGTTGGAAATCGGTGGTTAGTGGTGTGCCACAGGGATCGGTGCTGGGACCACAACTGTTTACAATATACATAAATGACCTGAAAGAGGGGACAGAGTGTAGTGTAACAAAATTTGCAGATGACACAAAGATTAGTGGGAAAGCGGGTTATGTAGAGGACACAGAGAGGCTGCAAAGAGATTTAGATAGCTTAAGCGAATGGGCTAAGGTTTGGCAGATGGAATACAATATCGGAAAATGTGAGGTCATCCACCTTGGAAAAAAAAACAGTAAAAGGGAATATTATTTGAATGGGGAGAAATTACAACATGCTGCGGTGCAGAGGGACCTGGGGGTCCTTGTGCATGAATCCCAAAAAGTTAGTTTGCAGGTGCAGCAGGTAATCAGGAAGGCGAATGAAATGTTGACCTTCATTGCGAGAGGGATGGAGTACAAAAGCAGGGAGGTCCTGCTGCAACTGTACAGGGTATTGGTGAGACCACACCTGGAGTACTGCGTGCAGTTTTGGTCACTTTACTTAAGGAAGGATATAGTAGCTTTGGAAGGGGTACAGAGACGATTCACTAGGCTGATTCCGGAGATGAGGGGGTTACCTTATGATGATAGATTGAGTAGATTGGGTCTTTACTCATTGGAGTTCAGAAGGATGAGGGGTGATCTTATAGAATCATTTAAAATAATGAAATGGATAGACAAGATAGAGGCAGAGAGGTTGTTTCCACTGGTCGGGGAGACTAGAACTAGGGGGCACAGCCTCAAAATATGGGGGAGACAATTTAAAACTGAATTGAGAAGGAATTTCTTCTCCCAGAGGGTTGTGAATCTGTGGAATTCTCTGCCCAAGGAAGCAGTTGAGGCTAGCTCATTGAATGTATTCAAATCACAGATAGATAGATCTTTAACCAATAAGGGAATTAAGGGTTATGGGGAGCGGGTGGGTAAGTGGAGCTGAGTCCACGGCCAGATCAGCCATGATCTTGTTGAATGGCGGAGCAGGCTCGAGGGGCTAGATGGCCTACTCCTATTCCTAATTCTTATGTTCTTATGGTCTTATGTAGAAATCCTGAGTTTACTACCTTTGAGGTCCTACTTTTTAATTTAACTCCTAGCTCCCTAAATTCAGCTTGTAGGACCTCATCCTGTTTTTTACCTATATCATTGGTACCTATATGTACCACGACAACTGGCTATTCGCCCTCCTCCTCCAGAATGCCCTGCAGCCGCTCCGAGACATCCTTGACCCTTGCACCAGGGAGGCAACATACCATCCTGGAGTCTCGTTTGCTGCCGCAGAAATGCCTATCTATTCCCCTTACAATAGAGTCCCCTACCACTATAGCTCTCCCACTCTTTTTCCTGCCCTCCTGTTCAGCAGAGCCACACATGGTGCCATGAACTTGGCTGCTGCTGCCTTCCCCTGATGAGCCATCTCCCCCAACAGTATCCAAAGTTCTCTTCCAAGATCTTATCTGTAAAACACAAGTAGATATTTTCCTTTCTAATCTAACCGATAGGATTTGTAAAAGGATTGTCAAATGATCTTTTGAAAAGATTTGATCATCATAGTTATCAAAATTATTGCTTCTGTTTGCTTTATCAGTGAATGCACTTCAAAAGTATTTGATTGACTGTAAAGTGCTTTGGGATGGCCTGATATCATGAAAGAGACTAAATAAATGCAAATTTGTTCTTTCTTAGTATATTGGATTAGAAATATTTAAGGATCACATGTAAACTTATACTTGAATCCAAACTCAATAAGCCACGGTGTGCTTTCCGAGTTCCATTTTCCAGAAAACAGTTGGATTGTTTTTCCCTCATATCATACTTCATTTATTAATAGTTCCACTTTAGTTCATTGTTATTGTGGTTACAAATAAGCCACAATAAGATCTTGGGTAGCACAGTGAGCTTGATGATATCTTTTCAATGATTGAATTTAAATAAATAGCTGTGTTGAAGTCTTAACAAAGCTTGTTTTCTAACTCACTGCAGTTTCTCCTCTGTGCAACTCTCATTTAAATAACTTGAAATGCATGAAACTTATTAAAATCTCACTAATTTGGCATGATAGATTAGATTTATGCTCCAGTGATCACACTGCAGCTGTGGCTTTTTATTAGGTAATTTCAATACACCCATTTTATTAGCAGAATGATTTACCTTTATAATTAATAAACTCCAAACATTCTTATAAACGAAGATGTATTGGCAAATATTGTTTACTACTTCACAGTTTAGAATTATATTGGGTTTTATTCAGTTTGTTTTAACCCTTTGAGTATCAAAAGTTCTTTCCAATATTCCAAGTATCCCCGGATAGCCATTAAAATGACTTTCTAAATATTGTAATCTAATTATAAAGGGGAAAGAAGACATTTATACCACAGAATATTTATTAACTCATAACATTCTTTCAATAAACGGCATGGTATTGTAACCTTGCTGTACCTTTGATTTTATTGCAGGGTGTCATGTTTCATTATTTTCTCCTTTAAAATATCCCCATATGTGTATTCTTTAAAATTAAGATTTAAATTATAAATTCAAAGAGTAATGTAATGTTAAATAAATTAGTATTTCATAGTAATAATAAATCCTTACCACAATGAGGCTGCTAAAAATATTCTATATATAATTTATTAAAAGTCTAGCAACTGTGTGTAATTACTTCTGAGTTACAATTATAATATTTTCTCCTACGCACGTGTCACTCTTTAGCTTAACTTGTTTCTCATCGGCTGTTTTTACCATATGATCTCTCGACCTCCCACCACCTTCATTTGATTGCCCAACTCCTGTGCTGCTCTCCATGTAGGCTCCTGGCCCTCAAGCCTGTAAATATTTAGCCACTTGACCACTTTTCCCCCCTGTTATACCCTCCCTCTATTCCTAATCCTAGACCTGGCTTTCTTGCTTATTTCTTCATCCACCAGACATCCCCCGACTTCTCGCAGGTTCCATCTGCCGGCCCGCCCACAAAACATTTTGTGGCTGCTTGGCCTGCTCACTTCCACCCTCAAAAACGTTTTACCACTCCACTGCCGCTTCACCCTTTTTGCCTCAGGCACATGCCCACCCTTAGCTGCCTGGCCCCAAAACCATCCTACAGGTTCCACATCTCGGTCCACTCACAATGTTCTACCACGACTTCCTTGGACCTCAGGCGCCTGGCCTCAGACCACTCGACAAACCTAACCCACTTTTCTGCCAGCACTATTTATGGCCTTGAGCATCTGGCCTCCAGCCACCCAGCTGTCTCTACCCACCCCTGCACAATAACAAGTCTTCATTCTCCTTTCTCAGGCTGTGTCAACCATGGTGGTTCCCTTTCACTCCTTTTGTCTAATCATGTATAAAGATTGCAAAATGGTCATTGCAGCAAAACAAAAAAACTACAAGAAACTGGGCTAAAGGGGGCCTTGGAGCATGCACCTGTGGGGGAAGTAAGTGGAAGTATTTCAGAGTAGATGAAGAGATAATGGTGAGGTGAGTGACAGTGGAGCAAGGAGGTTTAGGGGGTCAGTGGATTATTCAAAGAAGTGGAGTTAGAGGTTGTGATAGGAATGAGGAAGTAGTAGGAAGAGGGGGTGGGAGTAAAAGTTTTTTTTTTAATTATTCGTTCACAGGATGTGGGCATCACTGGCAAGGCCAGCGTTTGTTGCCCACCTCTAATTGCCCTCGATAAGGTGGTGATGAGCCACCATTTCAGAGGGCAGTTAAGAGTCAACCATGTTGCTGTGGGTCTGGAGTCACATATAGGCCCGATCGGGTAAGGACAGCAGATTTCCTTCCCTAAGGGCGTTAGTGAACCAGTTGAGTTTTAACAACAATCCAGTCATTTCATAGTCCATTACCGATACTAGCTTTTTATTCCAGATTTATTTAATTAACTGAATTGAAATTTCCCCAGCAGCCGTGGTGGGATTTAAAACTCATGTCTCCGGATCATTAGTCCAGACCTCAGGATTACTTGTCCAGTGACATAACCGCTATGCTACCATACCTGAAGTGTAAAGGCTGGTGTAAAGCTTGAGTGATTGGGGGCAGGGATAGGAAAGGAGCTGCGATGGGCCACAATTTCACTGCAAACCCACCCCCAAGTGCTGCCTGCGGGCACTGGTGACTCCTTTTCTCACCACACCAACGCAATGAAGGTACCACCCATTACCTGAAAGGAAAGAAGAAAAAGACAGAGAGAAGCAAAAAGTGTTAAGGAGAGAAAGAAGCAGAAGAAAAAAGCAGAGAAAGATAGAGTTAGTAACACAAAGACATCAGAGACAGGTCAGAGAATGACCATATTGTGCAATCTACTGTATGTAACACCACAGAAATTTAATGATATAAAAAAAGGTCTAGTTCACGTCCATCACGCCTCACGTGTCACAATTTCGGCCATATGCAAAGTATGTGTCACACTTGTTGCTGTTTGATTCAAATATCATTCATAAAATAGCAACACATCACAATTGAACAGGAACATGTACCAAACAAAAATGATCTGTCAGCAACCGATAAAATAACAATCAGGAGAAGATGAAACCAATTAAATTACTCAAAATATTTTGTTGAAAATCCTTTCAGTTGCCATCTTGGATATCAATAACCTGAGGATTTAATACTAAAAATAACATTTGCCTTATAACAAACACATCAAAAATTGCATAAATCAAAACAACTCATTAAACATACTAATGTAGCTGACTTTGCTATGTCTAAAATCTCTCCAATATGTTTTATTTGGAAGTCGGTCCTACTTTCTGGTGCCTAAGACTTGAGTTCAATGGGGTTCCTATAGTTATCACTTATCGGCTACTCAAAATAAGGAGATTCAACCAAGCAGCAGAACATATAGGAAGCAAAAATTATGTGACTGAACCATTTTGCTAATAAATACTTGAGTTATTTTAACTTGTCTACAGTTTCAAAGTCCCAGAATTAAGAAATTCGTAAAGTGAAGAACTAATTCCCATAACATATAGGTACATGTACCACCAGAGAATAAAGGCAGAACTCATTACTGGACACAACATCATCCCTCCTCTCTAAATTGCCTGGGACTGGATGTGTTTGCATCTAATCAACCAACCCGAACCACCTTAGACTTGACATTATGAATCAGATTAAATTTGAGTGACCAAAATTTAACTTAAAATTCTAGTCAGTTGGATTCTCAATTCATTTTGTTGCTTTAACCACCCATCAAATACTTCAATATTAATAAATGTCAACTTGGAAGTTGTTTTCTGAATTCTCTAAATTATGCTTTAAATATCACATCTATTTTGTCAAAGTCAGAGTCTTCGGGGGAGAAATTCGAGAGTGCCCTGATTGGGGCGGTAACTTCTGAAAGCTGGTAAAATTAGCGCCAGGCGCTATTGATTCTCAGCTTTCTCTAAATTCGATGTTAACGCTCTAGGAAGAAAGTGGAGTGTAAAATCATGTGCTACCACTTCTGTTGGAGTGCTACAGGACTCAGGTGGGGTGGTAGCGGTTCCTTCCCTCCCTTAAAGGGATAGGCCATCGCTGCAGGCTCTGCATTGGGACAAGTTAGTTGGTCCTCGGCGGCAGCCAGATCAGCTCCAAGCACTCCAGCAGAGTGCCGGGCTGATCAATCACGGCCGAAGAAAAATGGAAAAAATTGACATTATGCATTGGAACAATCTTTCTGCTTACCGCACCAACATCCCTCTTAAATTGCACCCCGAAACGCCCGGCCTCTCAAACAACCTCCTGCAGCTGTCGATGTTGTCGCCCAGCGATGCTGCAGGGGACGAAACCAAAGTTCAGGTCTGGTGCACTGCCGGAGCAATGCACAGGACAATGACATCACGAGCTCTGGGCGCAGGAGATCGGGGCACAAGGTGTTACTGCCACCGCAAACCTCTTGCCCAATTTAGCATGAGTTGTTTCTTTTGTCACACCCAGTCGGTAAGTCGTTAGCGCCCCAGTAGTGCCCCCTGGAGGCGGTAGCGAGAGGTGCTAAGGAGGCCAATTTTGTGATTTTATTCATCAGATTATGCTAAACAGTTATGGTTTAATGTTGCTCTAGATTAATTGTATTAATATTGAAAGTATTCCTTTTTGAAATCTTGTAATTTGTATTTGTTTTGTTTTTAATTATAAAATGCTGAGATATCAATTGTAGCTTTTAATATTTTTGTTGTATGCAATTATGCTTTGAAAACTTCATGAATATTAAATTGAAACTTTATCAATAGCGTATACAGGAAGTTTCTGGATTGTTCCCTCTGACCTGGCTGTTGCATTGCTTGATTGACAGCTTCAGTGCAAAATTAAGATGGTAAATAGTGCATTTCTTAGCTCTGAAGTTTTGTCATTTATTACCAACCGGCATGTAATAACAAACACTACAAGGTGTCAGAAACAGATAAAACGTATCTATGTTTTTACCTGAATGTTTGAGAAAAGAATTCAGATGAAAAGAAGAAACATTTGAAGCTTCATTCCTACAACCTTGTGTTTTTTTAAGCTAAATTGACACGTACTGAATTTACTTGAATGTGATTGATTAGTACTGATTCTGCGCTGCTTTTTTCTTTAAAAAAACTGTAACCTGTTCTGTGTTAGTAGTTATTTAAAATGAAAAATGTAAATGTCAAGTACTAGGAATGCAACCACTTTACAAGCCTTTGAGCCTATCCTTCAAAATGTGCCCTTCCCAGCATCTAGAAATGACAGGTAATCTAGTAAGCAATTGGAAAAGCTTTAGAAGAATATGGAACAATTATGAGATTGCAACATGACTCAATTCAGCAACAAAGCGATATCAGGAGCGTGACACTGATTATGAGTATTGACAAAGAGGCGCTGAAAATCCTAGATGAGAGACCGATGAAGATAAGACTAACATTGATGTTACTTTTACCAAGATGAAACAATACTGTGTTGGTGAAAATCATTGAAACCTATAAGTACTAAAGATTCAAGGCCCTCATCAAACAAGCCTCCTCACCTTAGCTAGAACTTGTAACAATGGGCTCTAGCAAAAAGCCTCACCAGGGGAAGAAAAACTACCAATCAAAAATGAACTGTCAGTAAACAGCTACCAATCAAATAACAAGCAAGGAAAATCCTTTCTGTCGCCATCTTGGTTTGTCAATAACCTGAGGACATATTACTAAAAATAAAGTTGGTAATATGATCACGTGGCCTTCAATCATGTGACGCTTGCCAACAATTTAAAATGATATTGCATATCCTTTATGGAGGTTGGATCCCCTGTCGTTGCATAGCTTTGCCCATGGCTTCATGCCAACAATTGTCGTACGAGAAGTTCCAAGAACTAGGAGGTCGCCGGTAAGCAGGGCGACAAAGTACAGAGTTTCAAACTTCAGTGCCCAGGAGATTCCATCTTCCATTTCGGGAGTCTCCCAGACAATCTGCGAGGGTTGGCAACCCTGGTTGGAATGGTTGAAGGGGGAAGAGCTCGTGACTGAGGCCACTGGCTATTGGTGCGTGCAGTGGAGATAGGGACAACAAAAGTTATGGCATTGAACAAGACAGACAATAATGTCCTGTTAGCAATGGAAGTTAGGTTTAAGGAAGAAGTTATGTTTAAGGAGCAACTGGTACTAATAGCAACCACATTATCAAAAGTAATGGGTGCAACTCGTCTGGGCTCATCTGAGCTCCTGGAGAAGTGCGTGTGTGTGTGGGGCGAGAGAGATTGTGTGTGTGTGTGGGGGGGGGGGGGAGATTCTTTGTGTGGGGCAGGAGAGATTCTGTGTGTAGGGCAGGGGAGATTCTGTGTGTGTGAGGGGGGGGGGAGATTGTGTGTGTGTATGTGTGTAGGGCAGGGGAGATTCTGTGTGTGTATGTGTGTGGGGGGGGGGAGATTCTGTGTGTGGGGCGGGGGGGAGATTCTGTGTGTGTGGCAGAAGAGATTCTTTGTGTGGGGCAGGGGAGATTGTGTGTGTGTGTATGGGGGGGGGGGGGCGGAGGGGCAATTGTGTGTGTGTGTGGGGGGGGAGATTCTGTGTATGGGGCGGGGGGAGCGATGGAGATTCTGTGTGTGGGAGGGGGGAATCTGTGTGTGTGAGGGAGGAGGGGGGGAGGGAAGATTCTATGCGTGGGGGGGGAGGGGGGAGGGAAGATTGTGTGTGTGTAGGAGGGGAGGGGAGATTCTGTGTGTGGGGCGGGGAGGGGAGAGGGGAGATTCTGTGTGTGGGGGGGAGGGGGGAGGGGATATTCAGTTTGTGAGGGGGCGGGGAATAGGTGGGGAGATATTTTGTGTGTGGGGTGGGCAATGGGGGGGGGCGATATTCTGTGTGTTGATGGAGCTCGGTTTGCTACCAATTGGTGATCTGAAACTTTTGGGGAACTTGTATTTCTGTTTCTTCTGTCAATCAAAATGAGCTGGGAGCTGACTGGAGAATCATAGCAATGTAGCTTGGCTTTTATAGAGCAAATTACAGATGTTCATTAGTAAAACGAAATATGTGTTTGTTCGAGGCTCTTTATGAGAATCGGCAGGTAAAGAATTATTTTTTCTCAATTATCTTTTTAGTGTGATAATTTATTCATTTCTCAATTTAAGAAGACTCAGGCATTAAGATTTAAAGTTAAATTACAAAAATATTACGTAGCTTACGTATGCTCTCTGTGTCTATTAGTCCAAGTGAACTGAAGTTTGGCAGCGGGGAAGGGGCTTATACTGCAAGTCTTTCAGAAAGTCTTTGAAAATGTTCTGCAGCAGAAAGCTTCCGTGGATTTGGGCGATGAACCTCTAAGTGACAATGCTGGAATTTAAATAAGAACATAAGAACATAAGAAATAGGAGCAGGAGTAGGCCATAAGGCCCCTCGAGCCTGCTCCACCATTCAATAAGATCTTGGCTGATCTGATCATGCACTCAGCTCGACTTCCCCGCCCGCTCCTCATAACCCCTTATCCCCTTATAATTTAAGAAACTGTCTATCTCTGTCTTAAATTTATTTAATGACCCAACTTCCACAGCTCTCTGAGGCAGCGAATTCCACAGATTCACAACCCTCAGAGAAGACATTTCTCCTCATCTCAGTTCTAAATGGGCGGCCCCTTATTCTAAGATCATGCCGTCTAGTTCTAGTTTCCCCCACCAGTGGAAATATCCTCTCTGAATCCACCTTGTCAAGCTCCCTCATAATCTTATAGGTTTTGATAAGATCACCTCTCATTCTTCTGAATTCCAATGAGTAGAGGCCCAACCTACTCAACCTTTCCTCATAAGTCAATCCCCTCATCCCCGGAATCAACCGTGAACCTTCTCTGAACTGCCTCCACAGCAAGTATATCCTTTCTTAAATATGGAAACCAAAACTGCAGTATTCCAGGTGTGGCCTCACCAATACCCTGTACAGCTGTAGCAAGACTTCCCTGCTTTCATACTCCATCCCCTTTGCAATAAAGACCAAGATTCCATTGGCCTTCCTGATCACTTGCTGCACCTGCATACTATCCTTTTGTGTTTCATGCACAAGTGCCCCCAGGTCCCACTGTACTGCAACATTTCTCCATTTAAATAATAACTTGCTCTTTGATTTTTCTTTCTGCCAAAGTGCATGATCTCACATTTTCCGACATTATACTCCATCTGCCAAATTCTTGCCCACTCACTTAGCCTATCTATGTCCTCCTGCAGCCTCTTTATGTCCTCCTCACACATTATCCTTCCTCCCATCTTTGTATCATCAGCAAACTTGGCTACGTTACACTCAGTTCCCTCTTCCAAGTCGTTAATATAGATTGTAAATAGTTGGGGTCCCAGGACTGATCCCTGCGGCACCCCTATCATTACTTGTTGCCAACCAGAGAATGGCGTGAGTCCAGGTATCAGCAGAGGCCTATAAAAGGCCGCGAGAGGCGTCGGGAGTTCGTTGGTGAGGCGTGAGTCCGGGGATCAGCAGAGGCCTATAAAAGGCCGCGAGAGGCGTCGGGAGTTCGTTGGTGAGGCGTGAGTCCGGGGATCAGCAGAGGCCTATAAAAGGCTACGAGAGGCGTCAGGAGATCGTTGGTGAGGCGTGAGTCCGGGGATCAGCAGAGGCCTATAAAAGGCCGCGAGAGGCGTCGGGAGTTCGTTGGTGAGGCGTGAGTCCGGGGATCAGCAGAGGCCTATAAAAGGCCGCGAGAGGCGTCGGGAGTTCGTTGGTGAGGCGTGAGTCCGGGGATCAGCAGAGGCCTATAATAGGCCGCGAGAGGCGTCGGGAGTTCGTTGGTGAGGCGTGAGTCCGGGGATCAGCAGAGGCCTATAATAGGCCGCGAGAGGCGTCGGGAGTTCGTTGGTGAGGCGTGAGTCCGGGGATCAGCAGAGGCCTATAATAGGCCGCGAGAGGCGTCGGGAGTTCGTTGGTGAGGCGTGAGTCCGGGGATCAGCAGAGGCCTATAAAAGGCCGCGAGAGGCGTCGGGAGTTCGTTGGTGAGGCGTGAGTCCGGGGATCAGTAGAGGCCTATAAAAGGCCGCGAGAGGCGTCGGGAGTTCGTTGGTGAGGCGTACTTGTGCAGCTACAAGGAGAAGGCAAAAAAGAAGTAGAAAAAACAGAAAGGTGACGTCACAGCCTAGGGGGTAAGTGATTGGCTGGTGATTGGTGAGTAGTTTTTCTTTTTCTTTTTTATATCAGTCAGTAACTTTAGCACTGTTCTTGCCAATTTAAGTGTATCTAAGGGTTAAGTCATGGCAGGAGAGCTCGGTCGGGTGTTATGCTCCTCCTGTACCATGTGGGAACTCAGGGACACTTCCGGTGTCCCTGGCGACTACGTGTGCGGGAAGTGTATCCGCCTCGAGCTCCTGACGGTCCGCGTTGTGGAATTGGAGCTGAGGGTGGATTCACTCTGGAGCATCCACGATGCTGAGAATGACGTGAGTATCACGTGTAGTGAGTTGGTCTTACCGCAGGAGAAGGGTCCTCAGCCAGATAGCGAATGGAAGACCAGCAGGAAGAGTAGTGCAAGGAAGGTAGTGCAGGGGTCCCCTGTGGTCATTCCCCTGCAAAACAGATACACCGCTTTGAGTACTGTTGGGGGGGATGACTCATCAGGGGAGGGCAGCAGCAGCCAAGTTCATGGCACCATGGCTGGCTCTGCTGCACAGGAGGGCAGGAAAAAGAGTGGGAGAGCGATAGTGATAGTGATAGTGGATTCAATGGTGAGGCGAATAGATAGGCGTTTCTGCGGCCGCAACTGAGACTCCAGGATGGAATGTTGCCTCCCTGGTGCAAGGGTCAAGGATGTCTAGGAGCGGGTGCAGGACATTCTGAAATGGGAGGGAGAACAGCCAGTTGTCATGGTGCACATTGGTACCAACGACATAGGTAAAAAAAGGGATGAGGTCCTACGAAACTAATTTAAGGAGCTAGGAGCTAAATTAAAAAGTAGGACCTCAAAAGTAGTAATCTCGGGATTGCTACCAGTGCCATGTGCTAGTCAGAGTAGGAATCGCAGGATAGCGCAGATGAATACATGGCTTGAGCAGTGGTGCAGCAGGGAGGGATTCAAATTCTTGGGGCATTGGAACCGGTTCTGGGGGAGGTGGGACCAGTACAAACCGGACGGTCTGCACGTGGGCAGGACCGGAACCAATATCCTAGGGGGAGTGTTTGCTAGTGCTGTTGGGGAGGAGTTAACCTAATATGGCAGGGGGATGGGAACCAATGCAGGGAGACAGAGGGAGACAAAAAGGAGGCAAAAGCAAAAGACAGAAAGGAGATGAGGAAAAGTGGAGGGCAGAGAAACCCAAGGCAAAGAACAAAAAGGGCCACTGTACAGCAAAATTCTAAAAGGACAAAGGGTGTTAAAAAAACAATCCTGAAGGCTTTGTGTCTTAATGCAAGGAGTATCCGCAATAAGGTGGACGAATTAACTGTGCAAATAGATGTTAACAAATATGATGTGATTGGGATTACGGAGACGTGGCTCCAGGATGATCAGGGCTGGGAACTCAACATCCAGGGGTATTCAACATTCAGGAAGGATAGAATAAAAGGAAAAGGAGGTGGGGTAGCATTGCTGGTTAAAGAGGAGATTAATGCAATAGTTAGGAAAGACATTAGCTTGGATGATGTGGAATCTATATGGGTAGAGCTGCAGAACACCAAAGGGCAAAAAACGTTAGTGGGAGTTGTGTACAGACCTCCAAACAGTAGTAGTGATGTTGGGGAGGGCATCAAACAGGAAATTAGGGGTGCATGCAATAAAGGTGCAGCAGTTATAATGGGTGACTTTAATATGCACATAGATTGGGCTAGCCAAACTGGAAGCAATACGGTGGAGGAGGATTTCCTGGAGTGCATAAGGGATGGTTTTCTAGACCAATATGTTGAGGAACCAATTAGGGGGGAGGCCATCTTAGACTGGGCATTGTGTAATGAGAGAGGATTAATTAGCAATCTCATTGTGCGAGGCCCCTTGGGGAAGAGTGACCATAATATGGTGGAATTCTGCATTTGGATGGAGAATGAAACAGTTAATTCAGAGACCATGGTCCAGAACTTAAAGAAGGGTAACTTTGAAGGTATGAGGCGTGAATTGGCTAGGATAGATTGGCGAATGATACTTAAGGGGTTGACTGTGGATGGGCAGACATTTAGAGACCGCATGGATGAACTACAACAATTGTACATTCCTGTCTGGCGTAAAAATAAAAAAGGGAAGGTGGCTCAACCGTGGCTATCTAGGGAAATCAGGGATAGTATTAAAGCCAAGGAAGTGGCATACAAATTGGGCAGAAATAGCAGCGAACCCGGGGACTGGGAGAAATTTAGAACTCAGCAGAGGAGGACAAAGGGTTTGATTAGGGCAGGGAAAATGGAGTACGAGAAGAAGCTTGCAGGGAACATTAAGACGGATTGCAAAAGTTTCTATAGGTATGTAAAGAGAAAAAGGTTAGTAAAGACAAACGTAGGTCCCCTGCAGTCAGAATCAGGGGAAGTCATAACGGGGAACAAAGAAATGGCAGACCAATTCAACAAGTACTTTGGTTCGGTATTCACTAAGGAGGACACAAACAACCTTCCAGATATAAAAGGGGTCAGAGGGTCTAGTAAGGAGGAGGAACTGAGGGAAATCTTTATTAGTCAGGAAATTGTGTTGGGGAAATTGATGGGATTGAAGGCCGATAAATCCCCAGGGCCTGATGAACTGCATCCCAGAGTACTTAAGGAGGTGGCCTTGGAAATAGCGGATGCATTGACAGTCATTTTCCAACATTCCATTGACTCTGGAGGGTAGCCAATGTAACCCCACTTTTTTAAAAAGGAGGGAGAGAGAAAACAGGGAATTATAGACCGGTCAGCCTGACCTCAGTAGTGGGTAAAATGATGGCATCAATTATTAAGGATGTCATAGCAGCGCATTTGGAAAATGGTGACATGATAGGTCCAAGTCAGCATGGATTTGTGAAAGGGAAATCATGCTTGACTAATCTTCTGGAATTTTTTGAGGATGTTTCCAGTAGAGTGGACAAGGGAGAACCAGTTGATGTGGTATATTTGGACTTTCAGAAGGCTTTTGACAAGGTCCCACACAAGAGATTAATGTGCAAAGTTAAAGCACGTGGGATTGCGGGTAGTGTGCTGACGTGGATTGAGAACTGGTTGTCAGACAGGAAGCAAAGAGTAGGAGTAAATGGGTACTTTTCAGAATGGCAGGCAGTGACTAGTGGGGTACCGCAAGGTTCTGTGCTGGGGCCCCAGCTGTTTACATTGTACATTAATGATTTAGACGAGGGAATTAAATGTAGTATCTCCAAATTTGCGGATGACACTAAGTTGGGTGGCAGTGTGAGCTGCGAGGAGGATGCTATGAGGCTGCAGAGTGACTTGGATAGGTTAGGTGAGTGGGCAAATGAATGGCAGATGAAGTATAATGTGGATAAATGTGAGGTTATCCACTTTGGTGGTAAAAACAGAGAGACAGACTATTATCTGAATGGTGACAGATTAGGAAAAGGGAAGGTGCAACGAGACCTGGGTGTCATGGTACATCAGTCATTGAAGGTTGGCATGCAGGTACAGCAGGCGGTTAAGAAAGCAAATGGCATGTTGGCCTTCATAGCGAGGGGATTTGAGTACAGGGGCATGGATGTGTTGCTACAGTTGTACAGGGCCTTGGTGAGACCACACCTGGAGTATTGTGTACAGTTTTGGTCTCCTAACTTGAGGAAGGACATTCTTGCTATTGAGGGAGTGCAGCGAAGATTCACCAGACTGATTTCCGGGATGGTGGGACTGACCTATCAAGAAAGACTGGATCAACTGGGCTTGTATTCACTGGAGTTCAGAAGAATGAGAGGGGACCTCATAGAAACGTTTAAAATTCTGACGGGTTTAGACAGGTTAGATGCAGGTAGAATGTTCCCAATGTTGGGGAAGTCCAGAACCAGGGGTCACAGTAAGGATAAGGGGTAAGCCATTTAGGACCGAGATGAGGAGAAACTTCTTCACCCAGAGAGTGGTGAACCTGTGGAATTCTCTACCACAGAAAGTAGTTGAGGATAATTCACTAAATATATTCAAAAGGGAGTTAGATGAAGTCCTTACTACTCGGGGGATCAAGGGGTATGGCGAGAAAGCAGGAAGGGGGTACTGAAGTTTCATGTTCAGCCATGAACTCATTGAATGGCGGTGCAGACTAGAAGGGCTGAATGGCCTGCTCCTGCACCTATTTTCTATGTTTCTATGTTTCTATGAACCATTTATCCTGACTGTTTGTCAGCCAATCTTCTATCCATGCTAATATATTACTCCCCACCCCGTGAACTTTTATCTTGTGCAGTAACCTTTTGTGTGGCACCTTCTCAAATGCCTTCTGGAAGTCCAAATACACCACATCCACTGATTCCCCTTTATCCACCTTGTTTGTTACATCCTCAAAGAATTCCAGCAAATTTGTCAAATATGACTTCCCCTTCATAAATCTATGCTGACTTTGCCTGACCCAATTTTGCTTTTCCAAATGTTACTGCTTCTTTAATAATGGACTCCAACATTTTCCCAACCACAGATATTAGGCTAACTGGTCTATAGTTTCCTGCTTTTTGTCTGCCTCCTTTTTTGAATAGGGGCGTTACATTTGCAGTTTTTCAATCTGCTGGGACCTCCCCAGAATTCAGGGAATTTTGGTAAATTACAACTAATGCATCCACAATCCCTGCCGTTACTTCTCTTAAGACCCTAGGATGCAAGCCATCAGGTCCAGGGAATTTATCTGCCCCTATTCAAAAAAGGAGGCAGACAAAAATGCTATGATGCAAAATAATTGGAATGGTTTTACGTGGTATCAGTACCAACTACTTGTCCATTTCACACACCCACAGTATCTGTGAACGGTGGGTATGTATCCATTTACCCACTGGTATAAAGATAGCCAAGCACCTGGCATAAACAGGCCACAACCTAGCTCCAGGCCCGTTGCCCCCAGACACAGTGATGTCACAGTAGAATTAAGTCAATCCGCAGAGGGTTAAATCTTTCTTTGTTATGGAGCATCTCAACTGATGACAATTCAGGCAATTATAGGTGCAAAACTTAGCTTTTCTCCCGGATTGCAAGCAACAGTGCTTGGGAGATTCATTTTCTAGTCTGGGTGAACTGCGGACAATCCGGGAGGGTTGGCAACATTATATTATATAATTAACCGTATCATACCAGCATGACAAATTTGCTTTCTTTGGAATTAATTTCATTAATTAATGGTAAACCATCAGGTCAGTGTGATTAGTTCTGGATTGCTCTAGCAAAGGGCTAGCACAGTCAGAATGTGTGGAATGGCCTATTTTCATGCTGCAAACTTCGATGGTTTCCTGTTACTGATAGACTATAATCGTAAATTGTAACAAGACAGGAATTCTGAATGTAATTTACCTAAACTTCAAGTACCTAAACTTCCTGAAATCCCCAGAGCCACAGCACGCCAAATTATCCCATGATTCGGCGCAAGGGTCCATTTCTGTAATTGAAGTTAGAAACTGAATTGAATTGTATGAAGAGAATATTAAAGCCTAGAAATGAAAGTAATGCGCGTTTTCAGGATTGAATTTAATATATTTTTTTTGATACTGTTCCTAACCGTCCACCTCTGGCAAGATTTCATTATAAGTAAATGATACAGCAAACAATAAACAAGTAATTCCTTTATTGTGACACGGCACGGACTTCACGCTCAGCATTGAAGAAGGCCGTAACCGGGAAGTCGGCCATTTTTTAATTCTTCACCGCCGCACCTCCCCTTTAATTTTCGCCTCACGAGTGGTCTACAGCCCAGCACGCTCCGCGTACCTGTCACGGGCATTGCCAGCGGCAGCTTCACGAGACACTACCAAATTTTCGCTGCGGGGTGAAAATGGATTGCTGTGCGTGGTGATGATTTTGTTATTGCCGGTATAGCTGCTGGAGGCTATCGGTAGGAGCAGGACGCTTCCGGTTAGCGCTACAGCGAAACTCCTGCGAAAAGTCGTTTACGCCCCATTAGTGCTAGCCAGGGGCACTAACGGGAAGCACAAATGACCCAAATCTTTCCTCCTTTGTGTCCGACATACATGGACACTTTCCCACACCCTACAAATACTTCAGATACAAAACTGTTAACTGGATTGATCGATATATTATAAACACTGATTTTCTTTCTACTTCATATTAACTCTTCAAAGATTAATGCAGCCGATGTTTCAGATGTTCAATTATGGTTGTTCTTCAGAAATTGCTGATGCAATTGCTGATACTGCTGATGGTTTTGACATCCGTGAGGCATTTAATGGTCTGTACCAACCCAAACATTAAAACAATAAAGCGAATCTAAAAATAAGCTTCTGCGATTTTGTGGTTAGATCACTTTGCACACAAGGGGCTGGATTTTCGGTCCGTTGCCATCTCTGTTTGTGCCCCGGAGGCACGGTAATGGCAGCGGAAATGATTTGTGGGTGGGTAGCCAGCTTCCAGCGCCCCGCAGGGACATTTGGTGCCAGTTTAGCGGGGGTGCAGAGCAGTACTGCCCGGGAGAGTCGGGCTGGTGTGCAACGTCCCCGGTTGCGACAGCGTTCTGAAATTTGTATTGCGCGCCCTGGTGGTTCAGCCTGGGAAAGCGGGCGGTCCGAACTGGTCCAGCGTCGGTGAGGGAAGGAATGACTACCTGAGGTAGGTGTGATTGTTTTAAATATATATATTTTTGCAATTTATGTTTATGTGGGGTGAGCAAGGTATTGGGAATATTTTTTGTGGTTTTTTTTGGCGATTTTAATTTTCCCCAGGGAAGCCTCTCTTCGGGCGCTCCGAGGCCTGCTCTTTAGCTCGGGATTTTCAGTTGCTCAGCACCCGAAAAGAGGTGTGGAACGCCTCCCTTAGCACTTCGCTCCACACTCAGAGCCCAGCTGATGAATTTTGTGGCTGCAGAAGCAAACCATTTCCCGACGCAAAATTTACTGCCCTGCCACCATTAGCACCCTAATTAGCCTCCAACCAAATTTCCACCCCAAGGTTCCTACGTACAAAACTGCTGGTATTTTAATGATTTAACAAGCCAGATGCAAGTATTCATAGGTCACTAATATTCCAATTGCAAAGCCAGTACATTCAATTTCTGACCCACTGATGTGAGTTGAATTCCTGTGCTTCAACTGATTACGTATTTTGCTAGCAACTGAAATCTACAGATGAATGTTCACTGTGGACTTTCACAGTTGAAACACCATGAGTACACGCAAATTAGAAATAGGAAACTAATAACTCAGCCAATTACAATGCTTTATGGATTAAGCAATGTGATTTCATGGTGCTGGGTTTTATTTTCCATGATCCTGGGTCAATACTTTCTGCTGTACATTTCAACTTTCGGCATAATATTTGCACTGTGTTGTCCTTATTTAGAATCCTAACCGCCACTGCCTCACAAACAGACATGGCGCAATATTTGGCTGCGCAGCACCTGTTTATTTTGGCGCCACGGGTGCTGCATTGTATCCAAAATGGCGTCCGCGCTGTGCGCGCATTCTTCTGGTGTTGGCTGTGCTGGATGTCATTTTGGTGAGGTCAATAGCGTGGGTGCTGGGACCATGCACAAAAGTATGCAGAGTAGGCAGATCATGATTGTTATGTATGCAAACCTCACCAATGTGTAAAACTTGCCACTAGGGGGCATACCTATGGGAGACCCAAGGGTCACCTGTGTACCCTGGGGCAAGCAGATATAAATGGCAATCCACCATGCTGCTGCCTCACTTTGGAGGTAGATTAAAGAACCCATGGTCATAATGGTTTGAGCTTACAACACAGTCTCATGGAGTTATTCTGAACTTAACAACTGGCGACGAGTTACAGATCACGAACTTTCACACAGTAATGGCTGCCTTTGATATTCTTGAGAGATTTGTTGAGGGTAATGATTGTGAAGCCTTCGTTGAGCGTCTCGACCAGTACTTCGTGGCCAACGAGCTGGACACGGCTGAGCCGGCGGTCAAGTGCAGGGCGATTCTCCTCACCGTATGTGGGTCTTCAATATATGGCCTCCTCAAAAATCTGCTGGCACTGGTCAAACCAACGGACAAGACGTACACAAAGCTGTGTACACTGGTTCGGGAACACCTCAAGCCAAAGGAGAGCATCCTAATGGCCAGGTATCGCTTTTACACGCACCATCGCTCTGAGGGCCAGAACGTGGCGAGCTTTGTCGCCGACCTAAGACGCCTTGCAGGACAGTGCAAATTTGCCAGATCATTGGGGGAAATGATGCGGGATATTTTCGTGTTTGGAATTGGCCACGGGGTCATTCTTCACAAACTGCTGTCTGGCGAATCCCTAGATCTGAGCAAGGCCATCATGATAGCCCAGGCGTGCATATCCATGAGCGACAACACGAAACAGATATCTTCACAGCATCGAAGCTCATCGGCAAACACTGTGCATGGAATTGGACGCAGGGGCGAGTCAATCCATCATGAGCCAGAAGGCTTTTGAGAAACTGTGGGACAATAAGGCACAGAGGCCAAAACTGAGCCCGATTCACACAATGCTGTGCACGTACACCAAAGAACTTATACCTGTTATCGGCAGTGCGGCAGTGAAAGTATCGTACGATGGAATGGTGCATGATTTACCACTCTGATTTGTACCAGGCGATGGCCCAACGCTATTCGGTAGAAGCTGGCTAGGAAAGATCTGATGGAACTGGGACGACATCAAAGCACTGTCTTCGGTGGATGACGTCCCATGCACCCAGGTGCTAAACAAATTCCCGGCGTTATTTGAGCCAAGCATCGGCAACCTCACAGGCGCCAAGGTGCAGATCCATCTTGTTCCTGGGGCACGGCCCATTGATCACAAGGCCCGAGCAGTCCCATATATGATGCAAGAGAAAGTCGAGATTGAGCTGGACAGACTGTAACGAGAGGGAATCATATCGCCAGTCGAGTTCAATGAGTGGGCCAGTCCAATCGTGCCGGTGCTAAAGAGCGATAGGACGGTCAGAATCGGCAGGGCATACAAGGTAACGATCAACCGAGTCTCGTTACACGACCAGTACCCACTACTTAAAGCGGAGGACCTATTCGCAACGCTAGCAGGGGGAAAGTCGTTCATCAAGCTAGATCTAACCTCTGCTTACATGACCCAGGAGCTGGCTGAACCATCAAAGAAATTGATGTGCACCAACACGCCCAAAGAACTGTTCGTGTACCACAGATGCCCCTTTGGGATTCGCTTGGCTGCGGCCATCTTCCAGAGGAACATAGAGAGGCTGCTGAAATCGGGTCCATGCACCGTGGTGTTCCAAGACAACATTTTGATCACTGGTCGCAACACCACTGAACACTTGCACAACCTGGAAGAGGTTCTAAAGCGACTGGATAGAGTGGGATTCAGGCTGAAATGCTCCAAGTGTGTTTTCCTGGTGCTAGAGGTTGAATTTCTGGGGAGAAAGATTGCGGCAGACGGCATCAGACCCACGGACTCCAAGACGGAGGTCATCAAGAATGCACCGAGACCACAGAATATGATGGAGCTGCGTTCGTTCCTGGGACTCCTCAACTATTTTGGTAACTTTCTACCAGGCTTGATCACTTTGCTGGAGCCCTTGCATTTATTGCTACGCAAGGGTGACAACTGGGTTTTGGGGTAAATCTCAAGAGACAGCCTTTAATAAGGCCATAAACCTGCTATGCTCTAACAAGTTACTTGTATTGTACGACCCATGTAAACGTCTAGTACTAGCTTGTGATGCGTCATCGTACAGGATCAGTTGTGTGTTACAGCAAGCAAATGTATCAGGCAAACTGCAACCGGTTGCATATGCATCCAGAAGTTTATCCAAGGATGAAAGAGCCTACAGTATGGTTGAGAAAGAAGCGTTAGCATGTGTATACAGGGTTAAGAAAATGCACCAATATCTATTTGGTCTCCGGTTCGAGCTCGAAACAGACCACAAACCGCTTACTTCACTGCTTTGGAAAGCAAATGTATCAACAACAATGCTTCGTCCCGCATCCAATGATGGGCACTAACATTGTCTGCGTATGACTATGTAATCCACCACAGACCAGTCACTGAGAACTGCGCTGATGCCCTCAGTCGGCTGCCATTGCCCACCACCGAGGTGGAAATGGCGCAACCCACAGACTTGCTTCTAGTAATGGATGCTTTTGAGAGCAAGGGGGTCTCCCATCATGGCTCGCCAGATCAGGACCTGGACTAGCCAAGACCCTGTGCTATCACTAGTAAAAAGCTACATCCTAACTGGGAGCTGGTCGGCGGTTCGCAGGGAAATGCAAGATGAAATTAAGCCGTTACACCAACGTCAGGATGAATTGTCCATCCAAACTGATTGTCTCCTATGGTGGAATCGCGTGGTTTTGCCAAAAAAAAGCAGGGAAATGTTTATACGCGACCTACACCGTACCTACCCAGGCGCAGTCATGATGAAGGCTATCGCCAGGTCGCACATTTGAAGGCCCAACATTGACTCCGAATTGAAGTCATGCGTACATCAATGCAACACTTGCTCACAGTTGAGCAACGCACCCAGGGAGGTTCCACTGAGCCTGTGGTCATGGCCCTCCAAACCGTGGTCCAGGGTTCACATAGATTTTGCTGGCCCTTTTCTAGGAAAAATGTCTCTAGTAGCAGTGGACGCTTACTCTAAATGGAGTGAATGTATAATAATATCATGTACATGCACTGCCGCCACTGAAAGCCTCAGGGCCATGTTCGCCACCCATGGTTTGCCCGACGTCCTTTTTAGTGACAATGGACCGTGTTTCACCAGCTCGGTATTCAATGAGTTCATGACCCGCAATGGCTTTAAGCATGTCAAGTCTGCAACATTCAAGCCCGCATCCAATAGTCAAGCGGAACAGGCAGTCCAAACAATCAAGCAGAGCTTGAAACGCGTAACAGACGGCTCCTTGCAGACCCGATTATCTCGGGTCCTGCTCAGCTACCGGACGCGCCCCCACTTGTTCACCAGGCTTCCCCCTGCAGAATTGTTAACGAAGAGAGCAGGTTCTCCTTAGTCCACCTGGATCTCAAGGATCACGTAGAAACCCAGCGGCATAACGTGTACCACAATCCCGCAGCTGTATCGCGTGACATTGAGGTTAAAGATCCGGTGTTTGTTCTCAATTACGGTCATGGTCCCAAATGGATTGCTGGCACTGTTTTAGCCAAGGAGGGGAATAGAGTGTTGTTGTTAACTTGTCGAACGGGCAAACATGCAGCAAACACTTGGATCAGACCAAACTGCGATTCTCTGACAACCAAGAACAGTTTGAAGAAGACTTTACCATCTATGATCCACGAACACACAGTCAACCAGCAATCGACCTCACTGTCAACCACAAGGATGAACCCACCTTGCCTGACAGTCCGATCAGACCAGCTGCGCTGCCATGCAGCAATGATCTGACCAATTCACCCATGCCAGGACTTCAACTCAGGCGATCGACCCAGGAACGCAGAGCGCCAGATCGCCTCAACCTGTAAATAACTTGTACATAAGACTTTGGGGGGAAGTGATGTTATGTATGCAAACCTCACCAATGTGTAAGACTTGCCACTAAGGGGCACACCTGTGGGAGACCTAAGGGTCACCTGTGCACTCTGGGGCAAGCAGGTATAAAAGGCAATCCACCATGTTGCTGCCTCACTTTGGACTTAGATTAAAGAGACCAACGTCACAATGGCTTGAGCTTACAACACAGTCTCGTGGAGTTATTCTGAACTTAATAATGATGTCATTCAGCATGGAATGCTGATTTGACGCCAACCCTGCCATTTACGACCTCAATGCTCCATATAGCACCTTCTCTTAAAGATGCATAATTGTGCATGCGCTCAGTAGCAGGAAGGACCACCCCCACCGATGCTATTTAAAGGCATCAGGTTAGTTGCTGATTGATTTCTACGAGCTCTGGGTGAGTTTCTAGAAGTGTTTAATGGTTTGTTATCTTAGTTGAAGTTGCTGAAGTCTCCAGGGAGTGGTGTGGCAGGTTACTTCAAGTCTTCTGCTCTGACCAGTTGTTCACAGACATGAGTGCAATAGTTTGTATGCACCTTGTTCTGCAGGAGAGAGGGAAGTGTGTCAGTGAGAGTAGTGCAATGTATTTGGGTGGGTGTGCCTGTCATGGTTGAATAGCTAGCAGTGTGTGCAAGCTGTGAGATGTGGATGTGAGGCTAGCAGCAGTGTTAAGTGTGTGAGGGTGAGGTGAAGCTATGAATGTGAGGTATGAGTCGTGATGGATAAAGATTGTTGGTAGATGAGTGAAGGGGGTGTGGTCAATTGAGCAGTGTGTGATGCTAGTGGTTCAGTTGTAAGGATATGGCTTTTGAAGATGAATTCACTGACCATGACCACTCGTGTGAGGCCATTGAATTTTTTGCAGCATTGCGTTCAGGTCCTCGGGGCTACACTGCTGGCATTGACCACGATGGCTATCTTCTCCCACTGCCTTTTTACATAGAAAGAAAGTCTTGCATTAATATAGTGCCTTTCACAACCACTGGACATCTCAAAGTGATTTACAGCCAATTAAGTACTTTTGGAGTGTAGTCACTGTTGTAATGTGGGAAACACGGTGGCCAACTTGCACACAGCAATCTCCCACAAAC
The DNA here is from genome assembly GCF_044704955.1 of Pristiophorus japonicus. Lineage (NCBI taxonomy): Eukaryota > Metazoa > Chordata > Chondrichthyes > Pristiophoridae > Pristiophorus > Pristiophorus japonicus. The sequence goes on along the minus strand of NC_091993.1, from coordinate 97,692,726 downwards.
AGCAATGTGATAATGATCAGATAATCTGTTTTTGAGAACATACAGCACAGAAACAGGCCAATTAACCTAACCAGTCTATGCTTCACTGCTGGTCTTTATGCTCCACTCGAACCTCCTCCTGTCTTTCCTCATCTAAATCTATCAGCATAACCCTCTATTCCCTTCTTCCTCATATGCTTGTCTAACGTCCCCTTAAATGAATCTATACTATTTGCTTCAACCACTCCCTGTGGTAGCGAGTTGCACATTTTCTCCACTCTTTGGGTGAAGAATTTTCTTCTGAATTCCCTATTGGATTTCTTGGTGAGTATCCTATATTAATTGCCTCCAGTTATACTCTTACCCACAAGTGAAAAATGTCTCTCCGTATCCACTCTACCAAAACCTTTCATAATTTTAAGACCTCTTAATTCACCCCTCAGCCTTCTCTATTCAAGAGAAAAGAGACCAGCCAGTTCATCCTTTCCTGATAGGTATACCCTTGCATTTCTGGTATCATCCTTGTAAATCTTCTCTGCACCTTCTTCATTTGCTCTATATCCTGTTTATAATATGGCGACTAGAACTGCACGCATGGTGTGATCTAACCAAGGTTTGCTTTGCATGCATCCCTGGGGTCAATTGAGGAAGAGTGGAGGACTTTTAAGGAGCTCTTTCATAGTGCGCAACAAAAATATATTCCAGTGAAAAAGAAGGGCGGTAAGAGAAGGGATAACCAGCCGTGGATAACCAAGGAAATAAAGGAGAGTATCAAATTAAAGACTAATGTGTATAAGGTGGCCAAGGTTAGTGGTAAACTAGAAGATTGGGAAAATTTTAAACAACAGCAAAGAATGATTAAAAAAGCAATAAAGAAAGGAAAGATAGATTACGAAGGTAAACTTGCGCAAAACATAAAAACAGATAGTAAAAGCTTTTACAGATATATAAAACGGAAAAGAGTGACTAATGTAAATGTTGGTCCCTTAGAAGATGAGAAGGGGGATTTAATAATGGGAAATGTGGATGTGGCTGAGACCTTAAACAATTATTTTGCTTCGGTCTTCACAGTGGAAGACACAAAAACCATGCCAAAAATTGCTGGTCATAGGAATGTGGGAAGGGAGGACCTTGAGACAATCACTATCACTATGGGGGTAGTACTGGACAGGCTAATGGGACTCAAGGTAGACAAGTCCCCTGGTCCTGATGAAATGCATCCCAGGGTATTAAAAGAGATGGCGGAAGTTATAGCAGATACATTCGTTATAATCTACCAAAATTTTCTGGACTCTGGGGAGGTACCAGCGGATTGGAAAGCAGCTAATGTAACGCCTCTGTTTAAAAAAGGGGGCAGACAAAAGGCAGGTAACTATAGGCCGGTTAGTTTAACATCTGTAGTGGGGAAAATGCTTGAAACTATCATTAAGGAAGAAATAGCGGGACATCTGGATAGGAATAGTGCAATCAAGCAGACGCAGCATGGATTCATGAAGGGGAAATCATGTTTAACTAATTTACTGGAATTCTTTGAGGATATAACGAGCATGGTGGATAGAGGTGTACCGATGGATGTGGTGCATTTAGATTTCCAAAAGGCATTCGATAAGGTGCCACACAAAAGGTTACTGCAGAAGATAGAGGTACGCGGAGTCAGAGGAAATGTATTAGCATGGATAAAGAATTGGCTGGCGAACAGAAGGCAGAGAGTCGGGATAAATGGGTCCTTTTCGGGTTGGAAATCGGTGGTTAGTGGTGTGCCACAGGGATCGGTGCTGGGACCACAACTGTTTACAATATACATAGATGATCTGAAAGAGGGGACAGAATGTAGTGTAACAAAATTTGCAGATGACACAAAGCTTAGTGGGAAAGCGAGTTGTGTAGAGGACACAGAGAGGCTGCAAAGAGATTTGGATAGGTTAAGCGAATGGGCTAAGGTTTGGCAGATGGAATACAATGTCGGAAAGTGTGAGGTCATCCACCTTGGGAAAAAAAACAGTAAAAGGGAATATTATTTGAATGGGGAGAAATTCCAACATGCTGAGGTGCAGAGGGACCTGGGGGTCCTTGTGCATGAATCCCAAAAATGTTAGTTTGCAGGTGCAGCAGGTAATCAGGAAGGCGAGTGGAATGTTGGCCTTCATTGCGAGAGGGATGGAGTACAAAAGCAGGGAGGTCCTGCTGCAACTGTATAGGGTATTGGTGAGGCCGCACCTGGAGTACTGCGTGCAGTTTTGGTCACCTTACTTAAGGAAGGATATACTGGCTTTGGAGGGGTTACAGAGACGATTCACTAGGCTGATTCCGGAGATGAGGGGGTTACCTTATGATGATAGATTGAGTAGACTAGGTCTTTACTCATTGGAGTTCAGAAGGATGAGGGGTGATCTTATAGAAACATTTAAAATAATGAAAGGGATAGACAAGATAGAGGCAGAGAGGTTGTTTCCACTGATGGGGGAGACTAGAACTAGGGGTCACAACCTCAAAATACGGGGGAGCCAATTTAAAACCGAGTTGAGAAGGAATTTCTTCTCCCAGAGGGTTGTGAATCTGTAGAATTCTCTGTCCAAGGAAGCAGTTGAGGCTAGCTCATTGAATGTATTCAAGTCAAAGATAGATAGATTTTTAACCAATAAAGGGAATTAAGGGTTAGGGGAGCGGGCGGGTAACTGGAGCTGAGTCCACGGCCAGATCAGCCATGATATTGTTGAATGGCGGAGCAGGCTCGAGGGGCTAGATGGCCTACTCCTGTTCCTAATTCTTATGTTCTTATGTTCTTATGTCACGTGGACTGGCTCAACCAATCACCGTACGGAATCACCATAAGTATAAATGGGAATACCCCACAAGACACAAAAACACTTAAAATATATATATTTTTTAATCATATTGAAAACTAATCAGAATAGAATGTAATTAATTATTTAAAACAAAGGTTTATCATCCGTAAGAATTTCCAGAGCTTCGCATGCCTAAACCCGGAATGTGGTGCGTGTGCACCTCGTATCTGCCCGTAGGGGCAACTAATTCTGGGCCATTGTGTTTTTGATTCCAAAGTCTAAATTGTTAATGTAAATTGTGAACATCAGTGGTCCCAGCATTGATCATAGTGGAACACCACTAGACACCTACTGTTTGTCTGATGGCCTCCTGGCCCCTGTAGATAGAAGACGTCTGTCCTTCTGTACATCACTGCACCAGTGCTGTGTTGGAAGAAATTGGAGCTCACTTTCTCCCCTGTTTTGCCATTAGTATGTCATCTTCCTGCTCTGAATGTCTTCCCCAGCCACTTACAGTACCTGCTGTAGTCAGAATGCATCTCCCCTTTTAAGATGTGCAGGTTGTCTTTAAGTAGTGCAGGCTAGATTTAAGTAGCGCTCGCCTCACCCTAACTTGGGCCCCCTGCCAAGATATGCAGCTACTCAGCAGCGCAGTCAGTGCTGGACTGCATGCTACTATTATTTAAATTAGCAGGTAGCACAAAAGGGGTCAGAGGGTCTAGTAAGGAGGAGGAACTGAGGGAAATCCTTATAAGTCGGGAAATTGTGTTGGGGAAATTGATGGGATTGAAAGCCGATAAATCCCCAGGGCCTGATGGACTGCATCCCAGAGTACTTAAGGAGGTGGCCTTGGAAATAGCGGATGCATTGACAGTCATTTTCCAACATTCCATTGACTCTGGATCAGTTCCTATCGAGTGGAGGGTAGCCAATGTAACCCCACTTTTTAAAAAAGGAGGGAGAGAGAAAACAGGGAATTATAGACCGGTCAGCCTGACCTCAGTAGTGGGTAAAATGATGGAATCAATTATTAAGGATGTCATAGCAGTGCATTTGGAAAATGGTGACATGATAGGTCCAAGTCAGCATTGATTTGTGAAAGGGAAATCATGCTTGACAAATCTTCTGGAATTTTTTGAGGATGTTTCCAGTAAAGTGGACAAAGGAGAACCAGTTGATGTGGTATATTTGGACTTTCAGAAGGCTTTCGACAAGGTCCCACACAAGAGATTAATGTGCAAAGTTAAAGCACATGGGATTGGGGGTAGTGTGCTGACGTGGATTGAGAACTGGTTGTCAGACAGGAAGCAAAGAGTAGGAGTAAATGGGTACTTTTCAGAATGGCAGGCAGTGACTAGTGGGGTACCGCAAGGTTCTGTGCTGGGGCCCCAGCTGTTTACATTGTACATTAATGATTTAGACGAGGGAATTAAATGTAGTATCTCCAAATTTGCGGATGACACTAAGTTAGGTGGCAGTGTGAGCTGCGAGGAGGATGCTATGAGGCTGCAGAGTGACTTGGATAGGTTAGGTGAGTGGGCAAATGCATGGCAGATGAAGTATAATGTGGATAAATGTGAGGTTATCCACTTCAGTGGTAAAAACAGAGAGACAGACTATTATCTGAATGGTGACAGATTAGGAAAAGGGAAGGTGCAACGAGACCTGGGTGTCATGGTACATCAGTCATTGAAGGTTGGCATGCAGGTACAGCAGGCGGTTAAGAAAGCAAATGGAATGTTGGCCTTCATAACGAGGGGATTTGAGTACAGGGGCAGGGAGGTGTTGCTACAGTTGTACAGGGCCTTGGTGAGACCACACCTGGAGTATTGTGTACAGTTTTGGTCTCCTAACTTGAGGAAGGACATTCTTGCTATTGAGGGAGTGCAGCGAAGGTTCACCAGACTGATTCCCGGGATGGTGGGACTGACCTATCAAGAAAGACTGGATCAACTGGGCTTGTATTCACTGGAGTTCAGAAGAATGAGAGGGGACCTCATAGAAACGTTTAAGTTTCTGACGGGTTTAGACAGGTTAGATGCAGGAAGAATGTTCCCAATGTTGGGGAAGTCCAGAACCAGGGGTCACAGTCTGAGGATAAGGGGTAAGCCATTTAGGACCGAGATGAGGAGAAACTTCTTCACCCAGAGAGTGGTGAACCTGTGGAATTCTCTACCACAGAAAGTAATTGAGGCCAATTCACTAAATATATTCAAAAGGGAGTTAGATGAAGTCCTTACTACTCGGGGGATCAAGGGGTATGGCGAGAAAGCAGGAAGGGGGTACTGAAGTTTCATGTTCAGCCATGAACTCATTGAATGGCGGTGCAGGCTAGAAGGGCTGAATGGCCTGCTCCTGCACCTATTTTCTATGTTTCTATGTTTCTATGTAAAGTTTGTGTGCTGCCTGCATTACTTTGAATGGGCGTGGGTTGATCTCGCATCCCAATCCCCGTGCCCATTCTCTCCGTGTACACTTTTTATTATGATCAAGCAAAGGTTTACTGAGTTAATGTGCACATATTACAGGAATCCCATGGCTCACAGCTTGTTTCACTCATGGCACAGCAAGACTCTCTTTCATCACCAAGACCAGAGAAAATATTGTGTGTGATTAGATAAAGCAAAACAGTGTATTAAAACACAAAAAACAGACTAGTCGTCATTACAGAAGGCTACAACATAAATTACACTCAGCAAAACATGTAACTAGGCCGATTAGTAGATTTCTTTCGGCATATAGCTGAGCAAGTATTAAATGAACAGATCAACTAAAATCAAATACTGTGCTTCATATATAGTAACTTATTCACCTAGTTCTAAGCAACCTGTTTGCCACAATGTTATACATTATTGAAATCCTGCAGTGTGTACGGACCCAGGAAGGCATTGCAAAAGCTTTTCTGATCTGTTAAGTTCTGGCACATCTCGGCAGCCAGGACATTTTCATGGGCAAGATTGCAGTATTTGCCCATTTCTTGCCCTGCGAATGTCCTGAAAACTCTTGCGCCTTGTAAATCAGGCGCATAGCCTATTTTTACCAATGTAAGAGTTTTAAAACATACAAAAACATATAAAAATAAAATTTAAAAAACACATATTAATTTTAAAAACTCTGTCCACTAAGGTAATTTAAACCATAGTCAAAAATCGTTTTTAAAAAATCGGAAAAATACACATTTTTTCTAAGACATTATTAACTTTAATTTAAATGAATGTTAAATATGTGATTTTTTTTCCTATTTTTTATTGGTGTTTGTGTGTTGGGGGGAGGTGCTTCTCAATCATAATAATGAGAACTCCTACTTACGGAGTTCCCATTATTATGAATGAGAAAATACTTTACCTGGATTGGCTGCCCAGTGTCACGTGACTCCAACTCCAGCTCTACATCTGTCCAGACGTGCACGCGCCCCGATGCGCAGGGAGGGGAGGCCTCAGGATCGGGATCTCTGGTGGGCTCAACAGCAAAAGGTAAGTGCGAATCTTTTCTCTAGAATTAAGTCGAACGCCGTGGGAAGAAGGAAGTGGGATTTCAGGGCCATTATATCTGGTCGGAATATGCATGGATATCAGACACGGGTGGAGAATATGAGGGTCAGAGCTCAGTTCAAAAAATATAAACAAGAGACTGTGCTGTGGGTTGTTAATGAATCTCCACACAGATGGCCAACAAGATGATTTCCTTCCTACATAACCTGTACTATTTCATGAAATTCAACCCCAAGGCAATTGGAAGTAAAGGTTGATGGGAAGACTGCATGGTGCCATGGAGGAGCACACTGTCATTTTGATTCTGCAACCAGTGTTCAAATCCACCTGGACTGAAGTGATGAAAGTTTCCTCCCTCTATTAACTGTAAAATGGCATTTTCGACAGACTTTAACATTTTCTTTAGTCATATTGCAGTTCGCAGAATCAAAACATCAAAGTAAATGTTATTGTAGTCCACTGTTCATAGAAACATAGAAACATAGAAATTAGGTGCAGGAGTAGACCATTTGGCCCTTAAAGCCTGCACTACCATTCAATAAGATCATGGCTGATCATTCAACCTCAGTACCCCTTTCCTGCTTTCTCTCCATACTCCTTGATCCCTTTAGTTGTAAGGGCCATATCTAACTCCCTTTTTTGAATATATCCAACGGACTGGCCTCAACAACTTTCTGCAGTAGAGAATTCCACAGGTTCACAATTCTCTGAGTGAAGAGATTTCTCCTCATCTCGGTCCTAAATGGCTTACCCCTTATCCTTAGACTGCGACCCCTGGTTCTGGACTTCCCCAGCATCGGGAACATTCTTCCTGCCTCTAACCTGTCCAATCCCGTCAAAATTTTATATGTTTCTATGAGATCCTCTCTCATTCTTCTGAACTCCAGTGAATACAGGCCCAGTTGATTCAGTCTCTCCTCATATGTCAGTCCTGCCATCCCGGGAATCAGTTTGGTGAACCTTCGCTGCACTCCCTCAATAGCAAGAACATCCTTCCTCAGATTAGGAGATCAAAACTGAACACAATATTCCAGGTGAGGCCTCACCAAGGCCCTGTACAACTACAGTAAGACCTCTCTGTTCCTATACCCAAATCCTCCAGCAATGAAGGCCAACATGTAATTTGCCTTCTCATCATCTGCTGTACCTGCTTGCCAACTTTCAATGACTGATGTACCATGACACCCAGGTCTCATTGCACCTCCCCTTTTCCTAATCTGTCACCATTCAGATAACATTCTGCCATCCTGTTTTTGCCACCAAAGTGGATAACCTCACATTTATCCACATTATACTGCATCTGCCATGCATTTGCCCACTCACTTACCTGTCCAAGTCACAATGCAGCCACTTAGCATCCTCCTCACAGCTCACACCATCACCCAGCTTAGTGTCATCTGCAAACTTGGAGATATTACATTCAATTCCTTCATCTAAATCATTAATGTATCACCCTATACAACGGGTGCCATTTCAACATACTGATCAGCTCAACTTGCATGCTACTGTATTAACTCCTGCTACTTTATAAGACAAATAAAATATTCATAAAATAACCAGTCTCAGAACATTACACTTTCTTTTATGATTCCAAATATTTCTATAGGGAACAATTTGAGAAGACCTTATTTTAGAGAAAATATCTTATTGTCTGATTACATAAAATAACCAGTCTCAGAACATTACGCTTTATTTTATGAATCCAGATATTGCTATTGGGAACAGTTTTGTGAACATCTTATTTCAGAGAAAATCTCTTATTGTCCGATTAAGAGTCTCCAATATAAGCACAGTCGATCTCAAGGCCTGGCAATGCAATCAGAATCTGTACATTATTTGCCATTTGACGTAATTTTTGTATTTTATAGTGAAGTAGAAATCCCAAGCAATATGAAATCTGTATTACACAAGAGTACCTGGTGATCAACTTATACCTGGCTGAGCGAGGGAATTTATCAGAACAGAATCAAAGATTGGTTCACCTTTGCTATTACCGATCTCCAACATACTTACCTACTAGATATCAGAATTATTCTTTTACTTCTTGCTTACACTAACATGTGTGATCTTACATTTGTTGAGGAAAGATAAAATTGTTTATATTGAAATCTATGGCTATTAGAGTCACATACACAAGAGATTGGTGTGCAAAATTAAAGCACATAATATTCGGGGTAATGCATTGACGTGGATAGAGAACTGGTTGGCAGATAGGAAGCAGAGAGTAGGGATAAACGGGTCCTTCTCTGAATGGCAGGCAGTGACTAGTGGAGTGCCGCAGGGCTCAGTGCTGGGACCCCAGCTATTTACAATATACATCAATGATTTAGATGAATGAATTGAGTGTAATATCTCCAAGTTTGCAGATGACACTAAGCTGGGTGGCGGTGTGAGCTGTGAGGAGGATGCTAAGAGGCTGCAGGGTGACTTGGACAGGTTAGGTGAGTGGGCAAATGCATGGCAGATGCAGTATAATGTGGATAAATGTGAGGTTATCCACTTTGGTGGCAAAAACATGAAGGCAGAATATTAACTGAATGGCGGCAGATTAGGAAAAGGGGAGGTGCAACGAGACTGGGTGTCATGGTACATCTATCATTGAAAGTTGGCACGCAGGTACAGCAGGCAGTGAAGAAGGCAAATTGCATGTTGGCCTTCATAGCTAGGGGATTTGAGTATAGGAGCAGGGAGGTCTTACTGCAGTTGTACAAGGCCTTGGTGAGGCCTAACCTGGAATATTGTGTTCAGTTTTGGTCTCCTAATCTGAGGAAGGATGTTCTTGCTATTGAGGGAGTGCAGCGAAGGTTCACCAGACTGATTCCCGGGATGGCAGGACTGACATATGAGGAGAGACTGGATCGACTGGGCTTGTATTCACTGGAGTTTAGAAGAATGAGAGGGGATCTCATAGAAGCATATAAAATTCTGACAGGTCTAGACAGGTTAGATGCAGGAAGAATGTTCACGTTGTTGGGGAAGTCCAGAACCAGGGGTCACAGTCTAAGGGTAAGGGGTAAGCCATTTAGGACCGAGATGAGGCGAAACGTCTTCACTCAAAGAGTTGTTAATCTGTGGAATTCTCTACCGCAGAGTGTTGTTGATGCCAGTTTGTTAGATATATTCAAAAAAGGGAGTTAGATATGGTCCTGACTGCTAAAGGGATCAAGGGGTATGGAGAGAAAGCAGGAAAGGGGCACTGAGGTGAATGATCAGCCATGATCTTATTGAATTGTGGTGCAGGTTCGAAGGGCCGAATAGCCTACTCCTGCACCTATTTTCTATGTTCCTAATGAAAGAAAGTATAAATTGAATTTCTCATTTCTCAAAAATTATTGCTTCTCTTTCTCTGTGTAAGATCCATTTGTGGAGGAAGAAAATTCTTAAACACAGACACTCAATACTAATTGGAATGTGCTGATGATTTAGTTCCAGCATTTGAAACCCCTAGGATTAAATCAATTAATGTGCATTCTTTCCCTGGTAAAAAAAATGTGTCATTTTCTTTGATTGCTAAGATTACCAGAAGATAGAGGATTAATGTGATTTCTGTTGCACCATCTTGGTTTCAAAACATGGTTTCAGACTTGCTGTCGAAGGTAGACCAGTTCTTCGAAAAGTTAGAAGAGATTATTGACACTCAGTTGATGGTGTGGGTTGAACAGGATAGCTAAAGGCCTTGAGTTACAACATTAAACATTGTCTAAACAGAAGTGCAAGAGATATGTCCTGTGATGTCAAAATCCCTCTGGCGAGTGGGTCAATAAGCAGAGATCATTGACTTAAAATCATTGGCAAAAGATCTAGAGAGGACCTGGAACACTTGACCTGAAAAGGTGGTGGAAGCTGATCCATAAATCATTTTAAAAGGGAATTGGACATTTACTTGAGAATGAAGAATTACAAGGTTGTAGACAAAAAACCGGAATGTGCGATTAAGCACAGGCACAACAGAACGAATGGTCTCTTTCTGTGCTGTAAGTTTCTATGATTCTATGAATCACAAGTATGGACAATATGTAAATGCTTTCCGCCCTCCTATTCTGGTTCAATGATTAATTTTCTAAGTTCACTTCAGTCTAGGTATATAAAGATGCTGTATTGATTTTTCACCTTGCTGTGGAAGTCAATTCCTTCAGGACAAACCTTAAAGTGTCATTGAAATTTGGAAAAGCTGAACCTCATCCCCACCCCCAATCCCCATTCAACCTACCCTGCAATTTCAAGTTATCACTACAAAGACACATGACTTCTCATTTTGAGCACAGTCACTTGCAAGAATTATGACTGATGCCATTTTGCTATGGGTCATCTGGTAGAATGTTGAGTGACATCAATAGAATAACTGTGTTATGTAGACACTGATGTATGTAGTCAATATGCTTTCCTCTGGCTGTGTTCCTTTTACCTCAAAACAAAGATGAATGTCAAGGCTACTAAGTTGGCAGTTATTGTTCACAAATATGTTCTTGCTGCTCTTTATCAACGTTAACCTTGTGCTGCCTTCTTTACCAACAGTTTACCCATCAAAGCAATTACACTGAAAATAGAGCCTTGGGATCTGCTTTAGCTGAAAGGACTGAAGAAGCACTCAGAGATAGTCCTTGTAGTTTGAAGGAATGTAAATCATAAAGGTTCCAGCTGAAAGTTTCTTAAAGGAATAGGCTTAATAAAAGGTAAAGTTTCAGATTTAAGAAATTGAATATTTGAAGCTGATGAGTTTTGAAATATTCAAATGTATCCACCTGGAAATGGGACTAATGATTTTCCTGAAGAGACAGCAAAATAAACCTAAATAGTCCATTTCTCAATTAATGTCAACATAGACACTGATTTGTGCCAAGATTGGGGGACCAGGAATGAGGCACATTGCACTGCAATTTTCTAAATCTCAGGCACTAGTCAGTTTACAATGAATAGTTTTGCAATGAATATTTCATATTTTCAATCAAGTCTCAAAACTTTTATGTTTGAGACAATGCCTCGGACTCCAACATCACTGTGTGCTTATTGAACATTTTTTCCCTAATGATGCATTCTCCACTTGTAGTCTATCAAGGATCCCTGTAGTTCAAGTCAATGTTTAGTATTGAAATGATGAATGGATCTAATTAGAATTATACAGCTACAGACCACAGGGGTATTAGCTAGTTATATTAAAATGTTATTGTGAGCACATATACACAAAACCATATGGATCTGTCTCCTCCCAACCCCATAATCCATGATTTGCAATGTTTCTCGAACTGGGCCTGTCTAGTGAACATTCATTCATTTTCCATGTTAAGGCAGAGTTATCAGCCATGGTTGATTTGCTGATGGAAATTGTTTCAGTACAGTCATGCATGACTCCAATGGAGCTTAGTTAGCAATGGGACACAAAAGGCTTGTTGAGGCTACAGGCAGGCTATACAGCAACCCTACTCATTATCTGACACACCATAGTGCGGGGGATTCACCTTGACAGTCAATTGACAGGAAAGACACGGGAACCCATTTTAAAACCGTATACACTGGAAGTATAGTTTGACCATAATTAAAAAAAAAATTTAATTAAAGAAAAGATATAGGCAAAACAAAATGGGATTCAGGAAAACAAGTCATCCACTGGTACAACTTGGTTGGACTTCCCTACAGATTCTGTTCTAGTAGATTCTTATCTTTAGTTTCTCTAGCTCATGGAGCAACATATATTCTTTGTTACAAAGTAGCAAGTTAATAACGTGTGATGTATTGTATGTGACACAAATATCCTTTTGATTCAAAGTGCCTTCCTTAACTATACAGAAAGGTGCAACTTCATGAACAAGGCCTGACTATGAGGTGATGTCCAGAAAGATGGATCAAAATGGTCCTGGAGCTGAACTGTAAAAGTTTAAATAGCCCATTTCTCATTTCTCAGTGAATTGCACTGCATCCAACTGTGTTCTATTAAAAATTGGTAATAGAAGAGGCGACAGCAGCCCTGGGCTAGAACTGCTTTGGAAACATTCATTACAACTGTGATGTCTTGGTTGGATTAGCAACCTATGTGAAGAGTAAGCTAATATGAAGAATTGTTACTACGACACCTAAATATGAGCAATTTACTATTTCTGATTAATTATGACAATGAAAACTAACAAACTGATTTTAAAACTTTTCAAAGAATTACATTAATTTTATTTCATGCAAGCTTAAACCCAAGCGAGCTGAATGCAACCCACTCCAAGGACAGACAGACGGGTTGTTTAATTGATAAATGGAGCAGGACAGAATCCCAGCTGTCACTTTCCCATTTATTGTCTTTAGAAATAATGTAGCAAATGAGATGTTGGAGGATAATTAAGCTGTAATTATATAATGATATGGGTAATTTCACTGAGTGCAAGCAGCTGAAACTGCGTTTGCAGATAAAACAAAGGTGCTGGAAGGGGCTTGCTACTATTCACCATCCAGAGGGAGAGGAGGAGAGCAGAAACAATACCATCACTTCTACACAGAGAGAGAGAGAGAGAGAGAGAGAGAGAGAGAGAGAGAGAGAGAGAGAGAGATAACATCACCTCAAAAAAAAAGAAACCAGGTGCTTCAAGAAATAATGTTAGCACAAAATCCAGAAACTTCTACTGAAAGCAGAAAAAGAGCAAAGGAGGTAAAAGTGCAAAGTGCAGCATTTAAATACTGAGTAGTTCTTCTTCAGAAATAGCTGGCACACCACAGGTGGAAGTGAATGACAGTTCGAAGGTCACCAATTTAAGGGTCAATTCATCCACCCTACTTTTCACTGTTGGACAGATATATCAGCTCATAAGTTTTTTAAGTTATAACCACACTATCTGTTGTTCATATTCAGAGCACCATCTAATTATGTTCTGGATAGGAATTTATTTGACATTTATTTCAGTGGCTACAGATTTATAGAAATTCCTCCTTTGACTTGTTTTCAATGATCTACCTGACTTTTTACTGCGGAATTTCTTCAATAAAGAGAAAGCTTTAGTATCTTAAAAGCTACAGGAATTCATGATGAATCCCAGTGGTGCACTATGAATAGTATTATGCTAGGTCATTAAATGGCATGTTTAAGGTATGTGTCTCTACTGACCAAGTCAAATGACATAGAAAAAGGTCTGAAAGTAAGCTTTGAATCTGCCATCTAAACTGAGAAGTCATGGTACGGGGGAAAAAAGGCACTGCTTTTTATAGACAGATGATTGGTGGATGTGGGAAAAGCCATATCCACAAGAGTATTTATCAGGACCTCGCCCTCCGCTCCCCACCCCCGTCGTCCACTCCCAATCTCACCCATAGGAGAAAGACACAAACAAAAACATAGATGGTCCCTGTCCAAACTAATCTCAATATCAAGTAATTCAATTACCAATCATCAAACCTGAATTAGTAACTTAGTCTATTTGCCACCTACTAGTTAAGGAGGGGTTCGCGTGAGCCATTGGGTACCTTTTAGTCATACTCCATTGTCATCAGGGCTCATGGCAACAGAGGCAAGTAGTCAGAGACATCCTGCCCGGTGATCCTATGCATCCTGATCTGAGGAGCACCTGATTTAGCCAAGCCCAGGAGTAGTTTTGCCAAGATGTAAACACTGGTTAACTGAAAAACATGGTTGCTGACAAATGCAGGCAAAAGTTGAGAAGCAATCCCTTCAAAAAGGAAAAATATAAAATTAAAAGCTGCAGTAATTTAAAAGTTTTACATTTTCATTTGAATGTATTGATCTGTTACATTCCTCTGAGAAGAAAAAATGACCTCACGACATTCCAAAATGCTTCACAGCCAATTAATATTTTTGAAGTGTAGTCACTGTTGCAATGTAGCAGCCAATTTGCACACAGCAAGCTCCCACAAACAGCAATGAAATTAATGACCAAATCATTTATTTAAGGTTTTGGTTGAGAGATAATTGTTAGCCAGGACAATTTTCCCCAATAAAAATAGAAAAAGTGTATATATATTCCTAGAACCCAATTTTGAGCTGTTTTACCTTTGCTAAACTTTTGTTGCAGGTCTTCAATCTACTGCAAATATGTTGTCAATCATGGTGACGTTCAGGAACTTGCAATTCAAAGACCTTGATTGTCATATGTGCATAACTGTCACCCCAATGGCAGCTGGCCAGACACTGAATGATACAGATCAGCTAGCTTTTCGTAAATAGAAGCAAAAAGTCATGTAAATGGTGATAGATTATAGGATGCTTTGGAATAATTGGTATCGTCATATTCAAATTTATATAACAAAACAACTGCAGTGAGTCTCCGTGCTTAATCGTCTGAAGTTTTGATTTTGGTAATATATTCAAAATGTTTTCTTCTTAGCAAATGAGAAATAAATATTTTCAGGCAATCTTTATTATCAATGTTTTAGTTCCAAATCATGAAAGTATCAGTTGTGAAAATGACTAATTACAGAACAAAGCCAATTTCTAATGAGATAACCAATTTAGCACTCTACCCATGTGTGTTCTGGTGCAAAAATTCACAATAAACGGCCTTCATATATTTCTTGACTGTTGTAAAACCGATCATTCACTAAAGACTGATGGCTATGATTATAATTCTCTATCTACATTCTCTCATGGATTGTTGAATCAGGTCCAACTGTGGAAAGAAATAGAATACAAAAATGGAAAAAATAAACATTGATTCGTGCAATATACCACCTGGTTAACACATACATATATGTGAAACATCTTCACAGAACAGCTGATTGTTGGACAAAAGCAAAGTGTGGATGCTGGAAATCTGAAATTAAAAATCTGAATTTAAAAAATAAGCATGCAATGTCAGACGTTTCTCCTGGTAGACCTGGAGCATCGCTGGCCACTGTTTAACTTGGGTCTTGGCAACTGCAAAGAAGCGCTTCTTCTTCCAGAAGATGGCCTTGTTGCAAGCATTCTCACAACCTTCTGTATGACAGAACTCAATGATCCAGTTTGTATAACCTGTATCTGTTGATGACCCACTCACTTTATTCATTTGTCTTTTCCAAGAAAGACCCTGGAATGTAATTTGTCAGCGGTTGGGGTAATGGAATGACTAATTTTCACCACTTTGCTGTCTTCTGTTCTTTCTGCCTTTTGGAATAGTAAAGCAAGGAGTCAAGACAGAAAGGAAATGGCAAAGTATTTTAATGTCATTAGTGGGTAATTCCCAGCTACAAGAGTGACCCATAATTTGATTTCCTACTAATTACAAAAGAGCTTTGTGAATAGCACATTTGGTGAGAGATAAAATGTCCTACAGTGCTATACATGAGTATGTCAAACATTGCATAAATTCCATAGTAACAATTTTAATAGAGCTTTCAATAAATAAAAATATATATTTCAGTCTCTATCAACTTGATTTTTTTACACTATTTCTAATGTACCCTGCTCCACTTTGTTGCATAATTGTTCTGTTAGAGTTTTGTTTAAAAAAAATTCCAGTTACTTTGACAGAAACCAATTCTGTTAAACAGGCAAAAGGAATTTTCCGTTCGTCCATAGTGTTGCAGCACAAACGCACAATACACACTTAAGTGGCATATAAATTGCTCGTTCTATGCCTTTGCAATAGCTAATCTGTTACTTATTCATCTGAAAAGGTCAACTAAATATTCATTTTTTGTATAAGCAACAATGGATAGACACCTGGCTTCCATCAAGGAATTTAGATAGCCAGGTTGTTTCAATTCTCTTGTCTATCATCAATTCCCCATCCCATCATCAACAGCACCCTGCACTGCATTCAATTGTACTTGGCAAAGGAATTGCTTTTAGTCTATAGTGTTCAATGGTATCTCTTGCTTCTGTATTGCACACAGCTTTTTATAATTCTAGGTTAAAGATAGAACATGAATGATGAGAAGCTGTTGGATAAGATTTAGATCCCATGACCTGGCAGCTCGAGCAACAAACTCCCAAGTGAGTTATAGTCAGTACCACGTATGAAATATGTATTGTATCCCATAGCTCCTCACCACGTATTCTATTTGCACTACACTTTACAAGAGTTATTAAAATGAAAGTGATAAAAAAAAGTTCGATGTAAATTTTATATCGGTACCAAATGGACATGTAAATCAGCTGCTTCATCAATGAGCTTCTCTCTGTCAAAAGGTCAGGATTGGTGCAATTCAATGATGAACAGTGTACAGCTCCAGTTACAACTCTTCCGATGATGAAGCAGCCATAGCAGCCGACAGCAAGGACAAGAAGAACATCCGGGCCTCGGCTGACGAATGGTAGTTAACATTTGCTTCACGTAAGTACCAGGTAATGACCGTCACTGAACTCAATATCCACCACAAGTATACTGTTGACTACAGGACGTATGATCCACAGGATGTACTGCAGCAACTCACTAAGGTTACTTCAACAGCACTTCCAGGCCTTGCAAGCTCTACTTCTGAAGCAATGATGTCGGAATATATATATATATATAGTCCAAATGATGCTCATGTGACTCTGTTTTTTCTTGCACGATATTTGTAGATTTGTCAGTTTGTAACTGAGACATCAACTTATGTACTCATAGTGTTATCTACAGAATATGTAGGTGAAATTTAAAATGGGGTGGTAGGGAATACAGGCAGAAAGATGTGACTGTTCTCCTTAAAAGACCCCCTCCCTCAATATGGAAGAGCACTGAGGTATACAAAAATTTTGCAACAAGTAGCCGATAATTTTACTTTCCCCCAATGACATAGTGCATGCAGCAAGGATCAGCATTTCCTTTCAGTAAGGAAATTAACAATAATATTATCTCGAACCAAATAATTATACTAAAAACCATGTATTTGATGTTTTACAGATTTGGGACTTAATTTTGCCCAAAGCTGTTTTTTTGGTGTACTGCCAGAGTTATGCCTGTTTTTCTAGGCCAGAATTACTCCAAAAATAAATGTGCCAAGTTTCCCTGCTGTATTTTTCAAAATTGCCGCCATGCAGCCTGTCCAGTACTCTCGGTGGAGGGGAGGGGGGGTGGAGCTTAATGTCTGCACCGAGAAACTGATGCCGCTCCTTCTGCGCATGCGTGGAAAAAAAAAGGACGTTTTTGATGTGATTCCTATGGGCGCGCATGCGCAGTACAGCTCCCGTTCTGCAATTGGCCATTTTTAAAGAGCCAGTTGTGTGTTTGAGAACTGTAAGTATCATTCGAAAAATCGGAGCTGCAATACATGATGCAATGTGGCACCAGGACCTAGAATTTCTTACAGGATGAAGTGGAGGCACTAGTTACTGTGATTGAGAACAGATGGCAGGAGCTGGACACCAACAGAGGTCACATAAACGTTCCACCCAAAGAAATGAAGAAACCCTGGAACCAACTGTGCAGTAATCTTGTGCAAATGATGACCACCCCGAGGCCAGTGTAAAAAGAAGTGGCAGGACCTTGGTCAAGTAGTTAGTGTAAGTAATATTTTCATTTTTCAATGAAATTGCAATTGTAAATATGACCATCTGTATATGTCCCACCCAGCAGAAAGACATCCTCTCTAAAAAGTTATGTTTTCATCTTTGCAGAGGAATGTGGCACCCAAGAAATGAGAAAGAACCCGAACAGGAGGAGGCCCGGCAAATCTTCAGCCACTGACACCCTTGGAAGACATGGTCGCTGCTTTGATGGGTCCTGCCTGGATAAAAGCAACCACCACTGCACAAGGTGGGCCCACACTCGAGGGAGAGGGTAAGTCCTGCAAATTCCACAGTCTGGCTTTGCTAAATGTTAAGTTTGCATGGGCTAAGTTTATGTGGATGTCTCCGTCAGCTATGCTTCGGTTGATGCAACGTGCAATCATTCATCGTGGTCCTTCAAATCAATCTGCTGCCTGCGCTGACTGTGCCTACTTATGCAACCCTGCCCTCTCCTCTGCTGCTAACTATTTGTTTGTTCTGATATATTTGGAAGAACTTGAGGCCAACCCTGACGATGCAGAAGAAGATTCAGATGAGGACGAGCCTGAAGAGGAGGACATCTTCCAGACCAAGAGCATGAGGGTGAGGGCAGGAGGAGGGGATGGATGAAACCCCCCACTGTTTTACTGACTTTGGAGAAGGTGCAGGTGCCGTCCATTGAGTTGCAAGCCCATTCCCTGACTAGTGGTTTGGGTGTTGGTGGGACATTCCATAGTTTCCCACTGTCCAAGCTGGGGATTCCAGTGGGGTTCAGCGAGGCACACCCAGGGCCCCACCGTGCGAGGCTGCGGGTCCCAGTGGTGGGGTGCAGCGAGGTACACCCAGGGCCCCACTGTCTGAGGCTGCAGGACCCACTGGGATGCTGCGAGCCATACTCTGGGTGAGGAGGGGAAGGCGAGCTCGACCGCGTTCTCTTGAGGTGCAAGATCTAACAGATATGGTTCAGATAATGGCAATGAGTGCAGGGAGCATTGACCTTACATGATCACTCCTGGACACCATCAATGGGGTGGGTGATGTATCTGAACTGTCGGGAAAAGTAACAACTCTCTCTCGAGAAATGGAAACATTGTCCGGGAACATGAGGGAGGGAATATCTCAGTCCACTGAAACCATGTTGGTGTACATGAGGGAGGGAATGTCACAGGTAGCTGATGCGCTGTCGGTGAACATGAGTGAGGGAATGTCGCAGGTAGTTCAAACACTTTTCCTCAACATGGGGGAGAGCATGTCACAGGAAGGTGAGACACTGTCCGGCGACCATGAGGGAGGAAATGTTGGAGGTAGTTGAGACACTGTCAGGGCATATAAGGGAAGGAATTTTGGAGTTGGCTACTGCAATAAGAGAACACGCCCAGACCTCGCGCCCATTGACAGAATCAACTGCCACTCTCACTCCAAACCCCAGACCAGCTTCTGAAGACCCTCAAGCCGGACTCCTCACATTACCGCCTGCCCCCGCCACCACTCCACCCCCCTCCCCCGCCATCAACGGGTGCACATTACCTGAGATGTTAGAAAGAATAAGCTTGGTACCAACCCGAGAAACAATGCGTCACCGCCTGTAGTCAGAGGTGGTGGAGTCACCAAGACCAAGAGCAGTGGGTGGTCTTAGAATAAGGTGGAGAGAGATGGGCACAGCCATTCTTTGCTATTGCTGTAGTTGTTGTTATTGTTACTGTTGTAACTGTTGTTCTCAACTTAAAAGTTTTTTGTAAGTTATGTAAATTTACAGGTTTAAAAGTTTGTAAATGATCTTAAATGAAAACTTTAAAGTTTGATACAAGAATATGTTTATTAAAGTTAAGTACAAACAAATATTAAACTTTTGAATAAAATATATTTTAAATTATAACTGAGTCTTTTCCATTATTTGTTCCCTTATTAACACAACGTTTGAAGTAAACAAGAATAATTTCCATCATTTATTCCATTAACACAACGCATTATGGAACAGGTCCAAACAGTAAACATAGTCAATGTGGAATAGTTGCCGCTGAGCCCTCACGCATCAGTAAAGCGTTCACGGATGAGCTGCTGATGCAAGGCTCGAGAAATCGTTAAAGGGGCACGACGGCCCACCCTCCTCCGCCGTCGTGCTCCAGGTTCAGGTAGTTGCATGGCTTCCTTGTCCTTGTCCTCGTCCTACTCCTTGCCATCTTCATCTTCCTCATCAATCTCCTCAGGTGGGTCTTCTACGACCATCTGCTGCTGCGTCATGATGGCTAAGTTATGCAGCACGCAACAGTGAACTGACTGACAATCTCGGGGGTATAGCAAGTAGTCTCCAGAATGGTCCAGGCAATCGGAAACGCTGTTTCAATATGCCAATGGTCCTCTCTATTATGCTGCACGTCGCAATGTGCGACATGTTGCATTCCCGGTCAGCTTCCATCTGGGGCGTACCCTTTGTCTCCCAGTAGCCAGCTCTGCCCTTCTGGCTCCTGCTGAAACATGGCAGATATAGCGCTCTCGCATAGGATGAATGCATCATGCATGCTCCCAAGGTATCTTGCATCAACTGACATGATGCAATGCATGTCATCATACACAAACTGCACATTAATGGAGTGGAAGCCTTTTCTGTTCCTGTACATCTCAGAATCCTCCAAAGGTGCTCGCAAGGCAATGTGGGTATAATCAATGCAGCCATGTATCTTTGTGAAGCCAGCAATCCTGGAGAAGCCCGCAGCCCTGTCATGCATTGCTTGCGTGGTCATGGGGAACTTTAATGTAGTCATTCCTCTGGGCATATAATGCAGCAGTCACCTGCCAAATGCAGACATGTGTTGCTTGTTGAGAAATGATGCACACATCCCCAGTTGTAGCTTGGAAGGATCCGGATGCATAGAATGAAAGTACAGGTGTAACCTTCACTTCAACTGACAAAGCAGTCCTCCTGATGCTTCTAGGTTGCCGATCTGCTTTCACTAACTCTCAGATCTCAGTTAAAACTTCTTTACGGATATGCAGCCTTCTGACACAGTCTGTATCACTCGGGTGCAGGTATGAACGCCTGTCTCGATATACCCGATGTGGGTAAGGCCTCCTGTCCATCACCCTACGGGCTCTGAGGTTCCTCATGCGATTATAAATTAAGTGTCTCCTCTGCAGCACTATGATGTAAAAGGCTTGCACAAGGTATGGTATTGTTAGTATTGCCCCCATGCTTAAATTTTACCTTTGCAAGAAGCTCAAAACTGCAGGCAGACAGGACAAGGTTCCTTGTTCTCTTTCCCCACAGGTCTGTATGGACCACACCCAGGTCTGAGCAGGCGCAGTAATCGGGAACTTCCCGCACCCCCACCCCCCGCCATCCCCACAACCCCCGGGCTACATTTGAAGCGTAGTGCAGTCTTGTGATGCCTTCTGATCACCTTCCACAGCACCCCAACTCACCCCTGGGCTTCTGTTACATCCGAGCCCCGAGCCCGTGTCCGGGCACGGGACCGATTCTGCCGGCCGACGCTTCGACCCTCGAGCCCTGTTTGCAGACATTCGGTGGTGGCATGTCAGTTGAAAAAAATGAAAAGTTACAGAATTCCATCAAACTTCCATTTACTGCGTTATAAGGTCAAAAGAATCTTTATTATGTATATTTAAGTCTTCTTGACTCCTCCAAAACTTCGCTGAGAAACAATGCCGTCTTTCTGCGCCGATTTTTCAATGTGTGTTGCTTTTTCTTAACTCACCAGAAGGTTTTTTTTGGGAGTGGTCAGATACGCCGACCTAGGAGAAATTTTTGGGGGGCAAACTTCCATAATTGACAAAAACTGGCGCAGACATTGGGTTACTGTGACGCAAAAAAAAAACTAACCCAAAAAAATCGTAACTAACTCAGTTACGCGGGCGCAGATTCCTTGGGGAAACTTCAATTTTTAAACTTACGGCAAAAAAAAAGTGGCACGCGCCAAAAAAATGGCGCAAATCACTGGGGAAAATTGAGCCCATTGAATATATCCTGAATTTAATAAAACAAAATTTAGTAGATCACCTATTCAAATCTATTAAAATCATATTTCACTCCAATGTACTCTCTTCTTTGCCAATGTTTTCTATAAAAGTAGTTAAAAGTATTTAAATAGTTGATATAAATTCATATAAAATGTGAAGCTTGTAATGTTAGTTTATTATACTGCTTCTGCTAAAATTTAGAAAACTGTTGGCAAGTGCCTATTCACTTCAAACAGCAGAAAGAAAATGCAGCAATCATAAAACACATGCTTTCAACTTTCCCCATTATAATCATTCTTATCACACACAGGGGGAGGCAACGACACTTGCGGTCATGCTGGTTGTACATGAGGGCTCAGCTGGTACTGGTCACAGGTCCAGCATGTTAAGTGTATCTCCTGAATATGTGGGGATACAGATCTGCTTTCAAATGGAAGCTAATACAGTACTGTGAAGTCACTTGTCCCCTTGCAGATGACACTGGCATTTGGATTGGGTAGCAAATAGGAGTCCAACTCTCAGATATGTGCTGCCATCTACCACATCGGTAATACTGTGGACCAATAGTTGCCTGCACTGCAGTTGGCTATTAAACACACAGCTACATCAATGCATCTGCATTGGAGACCTCAGTTAAACTAGCCATAAGTAGAGAAGGAAAATCTCTCATGAATCCCCCTGGTATGGCCGACATCTCCACTCCCTCAAGTCCAAGGGACGTAGACTTGATTGGATGCGGCGAACAACTGGTTTAGCCATTCATCGCCAGATCTGGCTGGACCACATAAAGTATTATCGGGTCCTACTCTTGTCTGCCAAAACTGCTCATATTCCTGGATCATTCTGGAATGCAAAGATAACCCCCAACTACTATTTTCTATTGCTAATCGTCTTCTTAAACCTCTCTCCCCTGTCTCCAAAAACACTCACCTCTAACAATAATTGCAAGGAGCTCATGGACTTCTTTGTCTCAAAGATTGAAACCATCCGATTAGCTGCCTCTGCCAGTTCCCTTCCTTCCCCTAGCCCACCGGGCCAAACTTCCTCTGAGGTTCCCCCCTGCCCTAGCTCTGAACTCTCATCTCTCTCCAATATCTCTCTGACCTCCCCTCTTGACCACTCCATGCTCATCTTGTCCATGAGACCCACGTCCTGCTCCCTTGACCCTATTCCCACTAAATTGCTGAACACCCAACTTCCTTTTCTGGCTCCCATATTAGTTGACATTGTTACTAGTTCTCGCTCCTCAGGTAATGTCCCCCTCTCCTTCAAATCTGCCGTCATCAACCCCTCTCCTCAAAAAAAACAATCCTTGACCCCACTGTGCTTGCAAGCTATTGCCCCATCGCCAACCTCCATTTCTTCTCCAGTCCTTGAAAGTGTTGTTGCCTCCCAAGTCCATATCCATCTTTCCCGGAACTCCATGTTTGAATCCCTTCAATCAGGTTTCTGCCCCTGCCACAGTATCGAAAAGGCTCTCATTAAAGTCACAAATTACATCCTTTGTGACTTTAACACAGGTCCTTCTCGACCTGTCTGCAGTCTTTGATACGGTTGACCACTCCATCCTCCTCCAATGCCTCGCCACCATCGTCCAACTGGGTGGGACTGCACTCACTTTGTTCCATTCTTATCTATCTAAACATAGCCAGAAAATCACCTGCAATGGCTTCCCTTCCCACTCCCGGATCATTTCCTCTGGTATACCCCAAGGAACTATCCTTGGCCCCCTCCTACTTTGGGTCTGGGGTGCTAAAATTTTTAATGGAAACACGTCCTGTTGCCATTTGTTTGGTTGTGTATTTCATGTCGTATGGAGAGGAGGGACATTTCATAAACATATTTAAATTAGGCTCCCACAGTGCAATTTAGAGCCTGATTTAAGGATGCGTCTATTTGTACAAACTAAAATGCAGCCATTTCTCTGATTGGCTCACCAGACCTATTGTTGATTGGTCCCCTTGGAGGATAAGCCACACTCTGAAGTTCCTCTGGAATGTGTAACTGGAACTGACCAGCCCAAGTTCTGAGTGAATTTCCAATTTGTAATTCAATCCATTTTGACTTCAGAAGTCACAGAGGCTAGCCACCAAGTTCTAGCCAAAGTCCATTACTCCAGTGTAAGTGCTGCCTCCCCCAGCTAAAGTCCCTTACCCTAGCACATATGCTGACTCCCACAGCCGAAGTCCATAACCCAACGTAACTGCACCCCTCCGCCAGCTGAAGACCCTTACCCAAACAATCCCTCGCTCAGCTGAAGACCCTTACCCAAGTGCAAGACCTTACTCTCCGCCCCCCCCCCCCCTATAGATGGGGCATTGTGTGCAGTTTGTTGACATGTTTATTGGATATGAAGTGAATAGTGACAGTGTCGTGACTTCTGAATTTCATCCATCCCAACGATGTCCCTTGTAACACATGCACCAAGCTTGCATGCACCAGGGGGTAGGAAAAACGTGATCCATCTTCTCTGAGTTCCCTCTCTTCCCCCCTCCGATTCACCCCCCCACCACTCCACTGGTGTCTCTCTCTTAACCCCCCTCCCCCAGTCTCTCTCTCTCTCTCTCTCTCCACCCCCCCCCCCTTCCAGGCTCTCTCTCCCACCCCGCCCAAGCTATCCCCTTTCCTCCAAGCTTTCTCTCCAACCCCAAGCTCTCTTTCCCTCCCGCCCCCCGCCCCCCCCTGTCACGCGCTATCTCTCCCCCCCCAAGCTCTCTCAGCTCTATCTCTCCCCCTCAGCCACTATCTCCTCCTCTCCCCAAGCTCTCTCTCTCTCTCCCACCCCCAAGCTCTCTCTCCCACCCCCAAGCTCTCTTCCCCTCTCTCAAACACTATCTCTCTCCCTCCCTCAAGCTCTCTCTCCCTCCCTCAAGCTCTATCTTCCCCCGTCAAGCTCTATCTCCCCCTCTCGAGCTCTATCTCCCCCTCTCAAGCTCTATCTCCCCGCCCCCCCCCAAGTTCTCTCTCTCTTCCACCCTGAAGTTCTCTTCCCCCCCCCCACCAAGCGCTCTTTCCCCCCCCCCTCAAGCTCCCTCTCCCCCCCAAGCTCCCTCTCCCCCCCAAGCTCTCTCTCCCCCCCAAGCTCTCTCTCCCCCCCAAGCTCTCTCTCCCCCCCCCAAGCTCTCTCCCCCCCCAAGCTCTCTCTCCCCCCACAAGCTCTCTCTCCCCCCCCAAGCTCTCTTCCCCCCCCAAGCTCTCTCTCCCCCCCCCAAGCTCTCTCTCCCCCCCCCCAAGCTCTCTTCCCCCCCCCAAGCTCTCTCTCCCCCCCCAAGCTCTCTCTCTCCCCCCCAAGCTCTCTCTCTCCCCCCCAAGCTCTCTCTCCCCCCCAAGCTCTCTCTCTCTGCCCCCCAAGCTCTCTCTCTTCCCCCCAAGCTCTCTCTCTTCCCCCCAAGCTCTCTCTCTCCCCCCCAAGCTCTCTCTCTCCCCCCCAAGCTCTCTCTCTCCCCCCCAAGCTCTCTTCACCCCCCCCAAGCTCTCTTCACCCCCCCCAAGCTCTCTTCCCCCCCAAGCTCTCTCTCCCCCCCCCAAGCTCTCTCTCCCCCCCCAAGCTCTCTCTCCCCCCCCCAAGCTCTCTCTTCACCCCCCCCAAGCTCTCTCTCCCGCCCCCCCCCAAGCTCTCTCTCTTCCCACCCCCCCCCCAAGCTCTCTCTCCCCTGATCAAGCCTCTCTCCACCCCCCCCAAGCTCTCTGTCTCTCTGCCCACCAGCCCCCCCCCCCCCCACAAGCTCTCTCTCCCCATTTCTCATTCTCCCCGCCTGCCTCTTGCTCACCCCGGTGCTGTGGGAGGCTTGGCGGATGCATTCGATTGCTCAGTGGAGACAACGTGGTGTTGGGCGCATGATCAGAAAAGGATTAGTAGGAATTGCGCTGGCGGTGGGGGGTTGGGGGGAGGTGATATTTGTCCTAACTCTCGCTTCTGCACATGCCCGGGAGACATATGTGCAGAAGGGAGACTGAGTACAAATAGTTACTCCGCTGATTTAAATGTAAAAGTTGCCGCCTGGGTTTCCCAGGGCTTGGGAAAACCGGCAGCGAAAGGCAGGCGTGAGCGACCAGGTGAAGAAGATAAGTGCTCTTTACAGCACTCCTTTTGGGCCAGGAGGAGCAGGAGAGCTCCCCTCCATCCGGCCCCTCAAAGAAGCCTTTGGCCTCCCCTCTGCCGATTGCAGCCTCTCTCACCCCCACCACAATGGCCTACTTCCTCCCCCACCGCCTCCCCCCACCCCTCCCAAAGCCCCGATCTCTTGCTCCCTTCCTCCCATGATGGTTGACCAAGTGTCTCCAACTGCTACCTCCTGCCACTGATTTTCTCATCCGTCAGCAACCCAGCCTGACAATTTGGCCAGCTCCAGGCAGGAAATAGAAGACAAAAAATTATAGTGAAGTCTTATCATTAAATTCGGCAGAACCTCCGCGTTTCAGGTCTTGCCGGATTTTCCCTGTGCTCCCCTGCGCCCTCCCTGCCTCCCCTTAAATATTGGGGTCCATGAATGTAATTAACTTTGAATACATTATCCAAAGACATCTGTCTCCAGGTCCGCTGTAGATGCCTGGAGCATCCTTCTTGTATAAATATTGAGGTAATGGTGACCTTTACTGTCACCAGTCCTAACTTCCTTTGTGAGCCTGAGCTTCATCATGTATTGCTTCTCTGCTATGCCCATGAGGCTGATTCTGTTGTAGTAGGCCTGCTGCTTGTGGTACTAACTGCTGCAAACATATGCTGTCTATGCTCCCAGGTTGCCCTGTCCTCTTGCATCACATCTACATAAACCTGAATGACCACTACATCTGTGCTTTTGGGAAGATAAACTCTTTTCACAGCTGCAGTAACACTTGCATATCTTAACCTTCGTTAACCTCATTCATACCAGATCTGCCCTATAGCATAAGTTC
Source organism: Pristiophorus japonicus (assembly GCF_044704955.1). Classification (NCBI taxonomy): domain Eukaryota; kingdom Metazoa; phylum Chordata; class Chondrichthyes; family Pristiophoridae; genus Pristiophorus; species Pristiophorus japonicus. The sequence continues at coordinate 97,666,222 of NC_091993.1, read as the reverse complement.
ATTATGATCTGAACAAACAAGAATCATCTTAATGCCTCCTTTCTCGTTACCTTTTTTGCTCCTTTCTTGGAGGATAAGAATCATCAGAGTAGCACCAGACACGGAGAACCATTGGCCAACACTGTCTCCCAATATGGCACCACTTTTTATTCCTGTCTACTTTATTGTTAAAACTAGAGAAGGCAAGATTGTTGGGGCCCAAGCATTTTCTTTGAAGTAGTAGTTTCCTCATTGATCTGTCTTGGTGAGAGCCAACTAGCACTACAAATTACAGATATTTTGTTATCGTAACCTGTATTCAGCTTATACTTTTACAGTGGATAACAGCAAGATACAGGGCAAAGAAAATGGTTTTGAAAGTGTCATGTTGCGACATACATGCAATCTTTAAACCTGAGCTAGTTTATTGTAGACGCAAAACTGAGCTCAGAAGCTGTGAACTAGTCGGATTGTGTCTCCGGTGAGCATGGAGTGCGAAGACACAGGCTCCTATTTTCCATAATAAAGATTTCTAGCATCCACTTACCTTAACCTACGTTTTTTTCCCCACCGTTAGCGCCACAAAAAACGGAAGTTTCCCCGAACTTAAAGCTATTTTTAGCGTCATACTACCCAAGTCCATTTCACGAGGGCGAAGCTTATAGTGTGCACTGAAAATTCACTGGGCATGTGCTTTTTTAAAAAAACACACTGCGCATGCGCTGTTTAAAAAACAAATTTCAGCACATGTCGCGTCTGCCTGGTCTGGGTCACCAGTGCAAACCCATTGGTGGCAGAGGTGGATTTTCAGAGAGAAAATACAGCCTCAAACAAAAGTTGGATGCAAGGGAAGGGGGCAGAGAAGGCGAAAGGGTCAGAGACGGAAACGGCGAAGGGAAAGCTGTAAGGGCCAAGAGATTTCTTGAGGAAGAAATTAAGCCCCTGGTTGACATAATTGAGAGTAGATGAGAAGTTCTTGAAAATAAGGGGAGCTTCAGTAAAAAGAAACTTAAACCCTCTATACTCACAAAAGTTTGGGACCAGGTTGCAGTAGAGTTTAATGCAATGTCGATTACCCAAGAAGTGGTGCACAACTCATAAAAAAGTGGCAGGACCTTGGACAAGCAGTGACAGTAAGTAATATTTTTATTTAAATTTATTTATATTTATATTTATGTACTGCAATAACATCTGTAAATGTGATTTGTGTGTGTCTATGCAGAAGGACCCTTTCGTAAAATGTTCTATTTTCATCTTTGCAGAAGATGGTGTCACAGATCAACTGAGAACATCTCAAAAACTGGAGGAGGTCTGGCAAGTAGGCTGCAACTAACAGCTGTGGAACAGAGGATAGCTAATATGATTAAATCTCACAGGAGAAGAAGAACCACCAACGTGGAAGCTGGGTCCAGTTTACTAAGAGAGGGTAAGCCCTGCAAATTGCACAGTCTGGGTTGGCTAAATATTAAGTACTGCGTGTTCTGGCTATGCTTCCCCTTCCTCCCTGCTGCTAACCAAGCACCCTGTTATGTTTTGCAGATGTTGCGCATCAGGAGGAGACAGAAGATGCACCTGAAGTAGAAGAGGAGCATGTTCAGGAAGCCATCAGTCCAGATATTCTACATCAGGAGAATGAGTGGCAGCAGGAAGACTCCGATACCAAGATGGTTACACTGGAATTTGCAGATGGTAAACCCCTCGAGGATTCCAAGCCCTTTCATGAGCGAATCAACCGACGCGACATTTCAAGGGTGTACCATCTGCGGCTGTTGGTCCCAGTGTGTCGCAGCAAGCCACACCTACGAGACGGCAGAGGAGGGTGAAAGGGAGAGCTGAACCAGAAACACAGAATGCAGGGAACATAGGACATCTCGTGGGGATGAGTGGGGAGCGCATCCAACTAACGAGATCGCTCCTGGAAACCTTTGGTGGGGTGAGGGTCGAATTAGCGGGACTGAAACATGAAGTAGCAAAACTGGCTGGAGGAATGGGTGAAGTGAGGGGAGAAATTGCGGGACTGTCATTACAGTTGGCAAGACTGTCGGGACAGATGAGGGAGGGGATGTCAGAGGTAGTAGCAGCAATAAGGGGGGCACACCCAGGCTGTCATTGCTGCCACTAACACTCTAAGCCCCAGACAAAATTCAGGGGTTAATCCACAGGCTGAGGAAGATTCCGAAGAGGAACTCGGGCCTTCCATAATGACATCTGCTAGCTCTGTCCCTGTCACAACCCACCAACAAGAAACACTGTCAGAAAGAAAACAGAAAAAACTTTGGGGTTGGGGGACAAGGAAGCAGGAGTCTGCAACAACGGACACGGGTAGGGCTAGAGGCAACAACAGGGGCAGGAGAAGCGCACAGCACTAAGGGGAGGAGAGATGGCTTGTTTGTGTGTTTGTTTGTTCATTGAAAAGTTTGACACAAAATTTATTAAAGTTATTAAACTTAAAAGATAAGTTAAGCTAAGTACAACTGTACTGTACAAATGTTTAATAAACATATTTATTTTTGACATTTAACCAGAATCCTGTACATTATTTTTTTAATCCAGCACTAGAAAATCGTTCCAGATTATGTCCACGGATTCAGCAGGCCAAATGGTGGCCTCCTGTGTTGTAACCAATAAATTTAAATTAAACAGGCAGGTTCTATTAACTGTACTCGTACTGGTGTTCATGAATCCTGACTTGTTCTGGGTCACTGATACATGAACCTAATTCCAGCAAGGCAGGATCATGGTACATGTATCAGTGACCCAGAACAAGTCAAGATCCATGAACACCTAAGTACTAGTATGTAATCTTGTAAAGCCAGGATTTTCAAATGTAACCCAATTTGAGGCAGTTAATGAATGGTAGGAGCCTGGTGGCACAAACAGACACATTTTGGCGGGATCCAATTTTTCACCCAATTATTATGCTCAATTCATATGTGACCAGGCTCTTTGCAATAACTACTGCAGAGAGTCCAGACATTTTAGAGATTCTAATAAGGTCTGCACCAATCAATCAATTATTAACTTTAATTTTAAGAATATCTGATTGGGAATCAAGTTGTCATTAGGCAGGTTTCAATACAAGATAGTAAACATACTTATCTGGTTGATCAGATCCTATTCTAGTGGATAATAACATTTTTACAATAATAAAATATCCCTTAAAATATATTATTGTCTTCAAATGCAAACTGAGATAAACATTGCAAATGTAAGGGAGGCTATTTAAAAACAGATATCAATGACCAGCCGTTAATATAATGCAGTGATCCTTTCCAATTAGCCTGGAGTTTGTTGCTCAGTCTTGCATGGAGGACCATCGGCCAGGGATAGCAGCGGGTCGGGTCGGATGCGAGGAAAAAGATTTTCCAAATGTGCCTGGAGTTTTGTCTATTAGGGAACAGGCTTGTCTTGATGTTGTGATCTGCCTGCAGTTTGGTCTTGGGGGAAGAGGCTCCTCTGAATGTTTTGATGTGCCTGGAAGTATCTTTTGAAATTTGCCTGGAGTTGGGACTTCGAGGGGAAAGGTTGTTCTGGAAGATCTTTTTGAAATTTGCCTGCAGTTTGTTCATCCATGGAAAAGGCTCATATGTAAGTTTTATTTCTACCTGCAGTTATTTGCTCAGATAAGCGTGGAAGACCTTCGGCCTGGGCTAGAAGCCGCCCCGTGCCGATTTCACAAAGTCAAGATAGGCTTTTTCCAAACGGTCTTTAATGTGTGCCATTTGAAACAAATCGGTGATGGGGGAAAATGGCCTTAATGGCCAGAAACGGCACGGAATCACTTTTTAACGTTCACCTGCGCCAAAATATCTGCCGCCAAAAACTCTGGCGCTGATAGTCGGCGCCGGCGCCAGAACTTCGGGGAAAATTAAAACGGTCATCTACGCCAAAAAAATCTCTGGGCGCCAAGAAATCGGCGCCCAATGATGGAGAAAATAGGGGCCACAGTTTCAATCGGAATGCTCAGTCTTAGTAAGGCTGCTGTAGGGAGGCATTAAACGAAAGCTCCCCAGATGGGGAATGAGGGATCGAGTCAACTCTCAATGAACACAGCAGCCAAAAAGATCAGACTTGCAATAATGGTGCTTAATCACCCATTATAAGAACATAAGAACAGAAGAATTAGGAACAGGAGTAGGCCATCTAGCCCCTCGAGCCTGCTCCGCCATTCAACAAGATCATGGCTGATCTGGCCGTGGACTCCGCTCCACTTACCCGCCCGCTCCTCGTAACCCTTAATTCCCTTATTGGTTAAAAATATATCTATCTGTGATTTGAATACATTCAATGAGGTAGCCTCAACTGCTTCCTTGGGCAGAGAATTCCACAGATTCACAATCCTCTGGGAGAAGAAATTCCTTCTCAACTCGGTTTTAAATTGGCTCCTCCGTATTTTGAGGCTATCACCCATCAAGGCTATAAATAAAGCCCAGTATGTTAATCCAGTTGCATAGAGGAGGCAAGCCGACCCTAAAATGCTTGCTTCATCAATAAAGTACCACTACATCACTGTAAAGGAAAATTAAAATCCCCTCCAGGATATAGCATGACAACCCACCACAGAGCAAAGAGTCCAGCAGACATGGGAAGCAATCAGGCAGAAGTTACACAAGTAAAGAAAGGTGGCAAGGTAAGCATGAGGATGCTTCTGAATTATAATTTGCTGCTGTATATAGATGGGACTGTAAATTAACTTACATTGCTATATACTGGTATGATATCCCATTACCTTAAATAAGTAGAGATTATTTTCCAAGGAGGCTGTAGATGCCAGCCACGCTCATCGCAAATATCCAATTAACGGCACACCGTTCCAAATATGTGTTCAAACATCTTCAGGCCCATTAATTGGTGTCACATTTTTTAAGTACCTGGGAGAAGACACATATGTTAAGATGCTCAAGTTTATTAGATTTTGAATTGAAAATATACCAACTTCGTAACCAATCATTCTTCAAAGTTATTTCAAGATTGTGATCTGTATGTAATATCGGTTCAAAATGCGCAAAATAATCCCTGAATTCATTGACTATATCAGCATAAACAGCTGCAATATAAATACACTGGCTTTCTTTCAGTGTACTTTCTTCTTCCTTCATTTTTGTATGTGACTCTGTGTAATTGTAGTGTAGTTAAAAATGTTTCACAAGGCCAATATCACATTGCTGTATTTGGTTGCAAGCACCCTGCTCATTGTTTCAGTTCCTATTCCTATTTGATTGAGAAATTGTTTGTTATCTATCCCAATCTTCATTGTTCATAGTGGGTGTAATTCCTCTCGTATTTCCAGTACCCAGGAGTGAAGCCCTACAATGCTCTGAGATCTCCAACTCTGGCATCTAATGCATCCCCACTCCTTTCACCAACATTGGTGGCCATGCCTTTAGCAGTCTGGACTCTAATCTCTGAAAATCCTTTCCTAAATCTCTCCACCACTCTCCACGCCTTTAGGACCCTCTTTAAAAAACCTACCTCTTTGATCAAGCTTTGAGTCACTGGTTCTAATATTTCCTTCTTTGGCTTAGTGTCACTTTTTGTATGGTTACACGTCTGTGAAGAGGCTTGAGACAATTTCCTCTATTAAAGGTGCTATGTAAATGTAAGTTGTTACTGTTGTAGGGGCATAGAAAACATTCTTTAACAACATGTCCACACAGAATAGGCTTCTTGAACTGTATGAATTTTTTCAATTAGACACTGAGGACTCAGGTTAAATGGGTCCAATTCATTTGGTAGATTTGCATACAATAGTATGGTCTCCTATACATTGAGGAGACCAACTGCAGATTGGCTGATCACTTGCTGAACACCTCTGTTCAGTTTGCAAGCATAATCTTGAACTTCCAGTTGCTTGCCATTTTAATTGTCCGACCCACTCCCATTCTGACCTCTCTGTTCTTGGCCTCCTACACTGTTCCAATGGAACTCAGCAGAAGCTCGAGGAACTGCACCTCATCTTTTGGTTAGGCAATTTATTGCCTCTGGGACTCAACGGAGAGTTCATAAATTTCAGACCATAACCACTGTTCCCATTTTTTCATTTACTTGTCCCATTCGCACACCCTTTCACCTTGCGCTCGCATCCCTTTTATCATTTAAATCACTCCTGCCTTCCACCCTATTACAAACCTTCCACAGGGTAGATAAAGGGGAACCAGTGGATGTGGTGTATTTGGACTTCCAGAAGGCATTTGACAAGGTGCCACATAAAAGGTTATTGCACAAGATAAAAGTTCACGGGGTTGAGGGTAATATATTAGCATGGATAGAGGATTGGCTAACTAACAGAGAACAGAGAGTCGGGATAAATGGGTCATTCTCTGGTTGGCAACCAGTAACTAGTAGGGTGCCGCAGGAATCAGTGCTGGGACCCCAACTATTTACAATCTATATTAACGACTTGGAAGAAGGGACTGAGTGTAACATAGCTAATTTTGCTGATGATACAAAGATGGGAGGAAAAGCAAAAAATCTGCAAAAGGACATAGACAGGCTAAGTGAGTGGACAAAAATTTGGCAGATGGAGTATAATGTTGGAAAGTGTGAGGTCATGCACTTTGGCAGAAAAAAATCAAAGAGCAAGTTATTATTTCAATAGAGAAAGATTGCAAAGTGTTGCAGTACAGCGGGACCTGGGGGTACTTGTTCATGAAACACAAAAGGATAGTATGCAGGTACAGCAATTGATCAGGAAGGCCAATGGTATCTTGGTCTTTATTGCAAAGAGGATGGAGTATAAAAGCAGGGAAGTCTTGCTACAGCTATATAAGGTATTGGTGAGGCCACACCTGGAATACTGTGTGCAGTTTTGGTTTCCATATTTACAAAAGGATATACTTGCTTTGGAGGCAGTTCAGAGAAGGTTCACTAGGTTGATTCCGTGGATGAGGGGGTTGACTTATGAGAAAAGATTGAGTAGGTTGGGCCTCTACTCATTGGAATTCAGAAGAATGAGAGGTGATCTTATCGAAACATATATGATTATGAGGGGGCTTGAAAGGTGGATGCAGAGAGGATGTTTCCACTGGTGGGAAGACTAGAACTAGGGGGCACGATCTTAGAATAAGTGGCCGCCCATTTAAAACAGAGATGAGGAGAAATTTCTTCTCTCAGAGGGTTGTAAATCTGTGGAATTCGCTGCCTCAGAGAGCTGTGGAAGCTGGGACATTGAATAAATTTAAGGCAGAAATAGACAGTTTCTTAAATGATAAGGGGATAAGGGGTTATGGGGAGCGGGCGGGGAAGTGGAGCTGAGTCCATGATCAGATCAGCCATGATCTTATTGAATGACGGAGCAGGCTCGAGGGGCTGTTTGGCCTACTCCTTTTCCTATTTCTTATGTTCTTATGTTCTTATGTTTTGGCCTCCTCCCCTCCTCCCTTTCCCTGCCACTGTGTTTGCTGAAAACCTGTTATACCTGTAACATTTTCCAGTTCTGATGAAAAGTCATGAACCTGAAACGTTAACTCTGTTTTTCTCTCTCCAGAGAAGCTGCCTGACATGTTTTGTTTATATGCCACAAATGATTGTTGTGTGCGGGGTGTTTCAACATGTTTTTTTTTATAAACGTCTTACTGAGAGGGAGAATTGCAAGAGCCATGTTTCCATCTACTTCAAATAGCAAACCTCACTTGGCCGGAGGAAATAGGCGGTCCTTATCAATAAGAAACATAAGACCATAAGAACGTAGGCAAGCTCTGACATTAAAATATTAGCTTATTTAAAACTTCTTTCAGAGATCTTTAGGGAATACATCGGGAAACTGACGAAACATTCTACCCAAAGATCTTTAGAAAATCGGATAGCTCTCCAACTGTCAATCCAGCCTCCATTAAGGATGTGCTACATTCACAGGTTAGGTTCCATGAACTTCAGGGCTGCTTCCAAGCACTGAAGTATCATATCTGGCCTGCTGACTTCCATGAAGTAAATCCAGCCAACAGTATCTAACCCATCATTATGCCGTTGGAAGTTTCACTTGATAAAGGTGCCCATCATCGCAGCAACTTGTGATCCAGTATCCAGGAGAAATCATCTTGATCCTGTAACAGCAGCCCATAGGCTGTCTCACAACCTTTTTATTTTTGTTCCTCTCCTGAGCAATCACATAACCCATCCTTCATCAAACTGACAAAAGCATATGATATCTAAACCTTTTGTAGCTCTACAGTCACCGTTTCCTTCCTCTGGGAAACTCTCTTCTAGGTTTCCGACTTTCTTCTTTATCCCTGCTCTTTCTAATTGTGACCTCAATTTGCCTTTGATTTCTGTCAGTCTGCCTTCTCATAATTTATTCCCTTCATTACACAAGCTGCAGAAGAACCTTGTCACTCATTGTTAAATTTCTCCTTTATTTCTCTTCTCGGGAAAGTATCATTTATAGCGTTCAAATCATTTCTTGAGCTCTTACTGTCTTTGCTTGCGGTTGTCTCTGCTCATAGTTTCTATAAGTATCACCGATTTTGTCACTGAGATATAAACGGCGATAGCCAATACTGACGCTAAGTCAATGTGCGCGCATAGTTCAACTATGGTTCTGGCTTACTTGGTAAATATTTCAACCTATTTGTATTTTCAACCTGCTCCTCTTCAGAGATGTGTCATATTTGGACTGTGGACAAACTGATGCTATCCATTTATCTGGGTGGACAGGAAGTCTACTAGCTGCCAAGACCTTGTAATTGCTTGGGATCGAAATGCAGAGAGGCACTCTTGGAGCACTAGTCTGCTGCTTCATTACAGTCTTGGCTGACTAAGCACAGGATGTCTCCGTGTTTTTCTATAGCCTGTTTCTATTCCCCTGTTTGCTCCCTGTGTCTCATCTCCTGCTTACTGCACCTGTCCTGCAGAGCTACAAACTGCCTGGCCAGCTCCTGCAGCTTTGCCATTATGTTGAATATTTGTCTTCCAGAATATTTTTTTCCCTTTGAGATCATTACGAGCCTGAAGCGGTTATCATTTGTGCCATCAGTAACATTCGTTGAATGTCTCATTGCATTGGTGAGTTCAAAGGCAGCAAAGTTCCAATCTTACAGTGAATTGTTAAGCCCACCCATGCATTGCAGGAGCCTGCCTCATTGAATTGATTCATAACATGCCCAATTCAGCAAAATCTATTTGTAGGCTTTGTGCTGAGTATCTGTGATTCATTACAGCTCCTAACTTCAGTCAAATACCTACAATGAGGTTCCAGGTCAAGGTCCCTGATTTTTCTTTCATCCACTTGCTTCTCTTCTCGTTGCATGCTGATAAAAACATGAACACTGGGAACAGCCTCAATGCTTGCATTTTGTGCAAGTCTACTTGATTGAAAGTGTAATAGAGCTCCACCTAGTGGACAATTGTGGTAATGCAACTGCTGATCTATATAATAAAAGCATCATGTGACAAGGTCATGCCATCTTGTGTAGTGTGTTAGTAGTAAGAATATCTCACAGGCCTTTCAAAGTCTGTAATTCCAGTTGTTCTTGCTCTGGCCTCTGAGGGATCTCTTCTTAAAGGATTGTTTCATTGTTCATTAATGCATCTAAAGTTCTGTTTTTTTCTGGATATTGGTATTTGCACTGTCTTTGTTGCAATACTTCCTGCTGGTGTTTGTGGTTTTTTTTTGCTTTGCAGTGCTCTTTATTTTCCAAAATCTTTTTTCACAACAGTCTTGCAGCAAGCAAATAGTTCAGCATAGCAAGTCCCTTGGGCATTCTTACATCAGTTCTATAATTGGAGCACTTTTTGTAGAAGGAAAAATGGCAAGTGCAATTTCATGCCAGGCGTGTGGCACCATTCAACTGTTTCTCAAGAGATTTAGGCACACCTACCTGGGCACCCCTGCAGGGAGGCAAAATTGCCCCTCTCCTTAAGGCTTGTTACCACCGAAAATCGACGGCCAAGCAGCGGAGCGGAGTGGCCATCGACTTTTCGTGGAATGGCTGCTGATAGCCCAATTGCCCTCCCGTGTTTTCCCGGTGGTGCCCTGATTTCTCCCCCGCCCCCCCATACCGCTCCATAAGCACATCATCACCGTGCACATTGCCGATCTAACCCCCCCCAATGGCGACATTCCCCATGGAAAATCTTCAGCCCGCCTGGCGATGCCAAAACCTGTTTTGTCCTGGTGGTCCAGTGAGGTTGAGGCCTTCTGCAATGGTGGTGTGGCTTCCCTTAAAGGGGAGGATGCACTGTCGCTGCCGCCATGTTTTTTTTTGTTGGCCAACTGCCATGTCGGCCCGACAATTATGTCCCTGGGTTCAGCCGGGCCGCCAACAGGCAGCGTGGCACACTGTCTTCAGTGCCAGACCACTGGCCTGGCTGAAACCCTCCCTAGTGGCCCAGTGGGCCAAAGTTTTATAAGCGTGGCAGCTTTCCCCTTTAAGTGAAGGGGAGAGCCATGATGACGCAATGCCGTGATGATGTAATCACGGCAATGCCTCCGCACTGCCCCCACCTTCTGCCCCTCAATTGTTGTCACCGCCCCCATTAAGACCGACTTCCGGATCAAAACAAAAAAAAAACAAAGAGCCGAATGTCGTTCAAGAGGCGACCTGAACCGCAGCTACGGTAAAAACCATCAAAACGGGGTGAGAGTGCCCCATTTCAGGCGGGGGGCAATTTCTACCCCCTGATTTCTTCATCTACATTTCACAAAGGAGGCAGTCAGTAAGCTATGCCAGTGGAAGGACAATTTTCAGACAAGACCCACCACTGGAGGCTCTGTCCATGGCTGTGACAGTAACCACATTATTATTTTTTTTATTACTAGACTCTTCCCAGCACAAGTTAGTCTTCTATGTACCAGTGCATCAAACAAGTAACCAAGGCCTTGTTTTCCGAGGGAAACATTTTCCATGGATTTGAAGCAATATCTAACATCTACATTAAATCCTTTGTCCTCCTCTGCTGAATTCTAAATTTCTCCCAGTCCTCAGGTTTGCTGCTTTTTCTGGCCAATTTATATGCCTCTTCCTTGGATTTAACACTATCCCTAATTTCCCTTGTTAGCCACGGTTGAGCCACCTTCCCCATTTTATTTTTATGCCAGATAGGGATGTACAATTGTTGTAGTTCATCCATGCGATCTTTAAATGTCTGCCATTGCCTATCTACCATCAACCCTTTAAGCATCATTCGCCAATCTATCCTAGCCAATTCACATCTCATACCATCGAAGTTACCTTTCCTTAAGTTCAGAACCCGTCTCTGAATTAACTGTTTCATTCTCCATCCTAATGTAGAATTCCACCATATTATGGTCACTCTTCCCCAAGGGGCCTCGCACAACGAGATTGCTAATTAATCCTCTCTCATTACACAACATCCATTCTAAGATGGCCTCCCCCCTTGTTGGTTCCTCGACATATTGGTCTAGAAAACCATCCCTTATGCACTCCAGGAAATCCTCCTCCAACGTATTGCTTCCAGTTTGGTTAGCCCAATCTATATGCATATTAAAGTCACCCATGATAACTGCTGCACCTTTATTGCATGCGCCCCTAATTTCCTGTTTGATGCCCACCCCAACATCACTACTACTGCTTGGAGGCCTGTACACAATTCCCCCTTTGGTGTTCTGTAGCTCTACCCATATAGATTCCACATCATCCAAGCTAACTATTGCATTAATGTCCTCTTTAACCAGCAATGCTATCCCACCTCCTTTTCCTTTTATTCTATCCTTCCTGAATGTTGAATATCCTTGGATGTTGAGTTCCCAACCCTGATCATCCTGAAGCCACGTCTCTGTAATCCCAATTACATCATATCTGTTAACATCTATTTGCACAGTTAATTCATCCACCTTATTATTGATGCTCCTTGCATTAAGACACAAAGCCTTCAGGCTTGTTTTTTTAACACCCTTTGTCCTTTTAGAATTATGATGTAGTGTGGCCCTTTTTGTTTCTTGCCTTTGTTTACTCGGTCTTCCGCTATTGTTTTTAACCTTTCTACCATCTGTTTCTGACTCCATATTACTTCACCCTGTCTCGCTGCTTAGGTTCCCATCCCCCTGCCATATTAGTTTAAACACTCCCGAACTGCATTAGCAAATGTTACCCCCAGGACATCAGTTCCAGTCCTGCCCAAGTGCAGACCGTCCCTTTTGTACAGGTCCCACTTCCCCCAGAACTGGTTCTAATGTCCCAGGAATTTGAATCCCTCCCTCTTGCACCACTGCTCAAGCCACGTATTTATTCTAATTATCCTGCTCCCTCTACTCTGATTAGCACGTGGCACTGGTAGCAATCCTGAGATTACTATCTTTGAGGTCCTACTTTTTAATTTATCTCCAAGCTCCCTAAATTCAGCTTGTAGGACATCTTCCCGCTTCTTACCTATATCGTTGGTACCTACATGTACCACGACAACTGACTCATCCTCTCTCTCCAGAATGCTCTGCAGCCGCTCCAAGACATCCTTGACCCTTGCACCAGGGAGGCAGCCTATCATCCTGGAGTCTCGGTTGCGGCCGCAGAAACTCCTATCTATTCCCCTTACAATTGAGTCCCCTATCACTATAGCTCTCCCACTCTTTTTCCCGCCCTTCTGTGCAGCAGAGCCACCCATGGTGCCATGAACCTGGCTGCTGGTGCCTTCCCCTGGTAAGTCATCTCCCCCAACAGTATCCAAAATGGTATATCTGTTTTGAAGGGAGATGACCGGAGGGGACTCCTGCACTACCTTCCTGCTCTTGCCTTGTCTCTTGGTCACCCATTCACTATCTGTCTTAACCTTTACCTGCGGTGTGACCAACTCACTAAATGTGCTATCCACAACATTCTCAGCATCGTGCATGCTCCAGAGTGAGTCCATCCGCAGCTCCAGTGCCGTCATGCGGTCGGTCAGGACCTGCAGCTGGACACACTTCCTGCACACATATTAGTCAGGGACACTTTCCTACATAGCACAGGAGGAGCATAACACGGGTCTGAGCTCTCCTGCCATGACTTAACCCTTAAATTAATTTACTTACTAAAATTTACTTAAACACCTAACAGCTACTTAATTAAACCAATCTAAAAGAGAGTTATACTTACCAGTTGAACAGCCAATTACTTACCAGCTTGGCTGTGACATCACCTCTCGATTTCGCACCCCTCTATCTTTGTCTGCACCTGGTTGGGCTGGTCTCTGGGCTTCCGTATCCTACTCTCACACTCCTTATCAGCCGCTCTAGTTTCAGCACTGGTAGGAGAAACAAGACAAAACAGCACCTACTACTGCTCCTATTTTCTATAACCACTACATGACTGTACCCCCGGTAGAGTATAATACAGTAACTATTACCATGGAGCGGTGGGGGGGGGGGGTGGTGAGCAGGGGGTTGGGGAGAAGAGGTTTGAGCTGCTGGCTTTCCTAGTCCTCCATTCCATTAGACAGAGCACACAGACAAGTATTAGAAGCATTTACTAATAAAACTTCAAAAAACATTTGTACAGTGCTTTCAGCATGAGATGTCCTTAGGTACTGCTCAAATAGACATAAGAAAAATAGCCTCTGAACCACAAAGGCAAAGATTAGGCAAGGTGACCAAAAGCTTGGCCACAAATAAGTTGCAAGGAGATTTTGAATGGTGGAGAGAGAGGTAGGCATGGTGATGGAGTTCCAATGTATGGGACTGAGGCAATAAAAACTGTGCCATAAAATAATGGGGTTGCACAGATGGCTGGACTCAGAATCTGGTGGAATACTTGAGCACCATTACAGGCCAGGAGAGAAGCAGCAGTCGTGTTTTGATGTAGCAGGTAATCTTCTGTCGAACCAAAGAGGTCGGTATGTCTTTAGATTAACATAATTTCAGAAAATAAACTTAAACAAGAAGAGCGTTGTTGTTTAATACATATAAACTGAAAAGGACTAACCTGCTCGACTGTGTACATTAATCCTCAAAAGTGAATATTACTGATGTGCTGTAAAGATTTGAACCCAGCTAAGCTTTTTACTCCAAATCCAAACCGCGTTGTACTATGTTAAATTGATCACAAGTTAATGCTGTGTTACCATAATTTTGAAAAAAAATTGTTCTGTGATGATTTATCCTTATAAAATCATTATTGATTGTTCAACATAACATTGTCTGTTTAGTCCTCAATATCTTTGGCATGCAGCAAGAGTTAAATAGGTCCTTGTCATTGAGTCAGTTTAGTTTAGAATGATTTAAAGAGCCAAATTAGAAATCCTACATAAAAACAAAAGCAACAAATCTACATTCCAATCCATTATTTCCACAGTATTACTGCTTTAAAGTTACTTGAAGGAACATAATCACTGGCCAATTCTGTGTGCCACACTTTAGGAAGGTGCAGAGGAGATTTACTAGAATGGTACCAGGTGAAAGACTTCAGTTACATGAAGAGACCAGAGAAACTGGGGTTTTTATCGTTAGAGCAGAGAAGGTTAAGGGGAGATTTGATAGAGGTGTTCAAAATCTTCAATGGTTTTGATAGAGAAACTGTTTCCAGTGGCAGAAGGGTCGGTAACCAGAGGACACACATTTAAAATAATTGGCAAAAGGACCAAAAGCGACATGAGGAATCATTTTTTATGCAACGAGTTGTTATGATCTGGAATGCACTGCCTGAAAGGGTGGTGGAAGAAGATTCAATAATAATTTTCAAAAGGGAATTGGATAAATATATGAAAAGGAAACAATTGCAGGGCTATGGGGAAAGAGATGGGGAGTGGGACTAATTGGATAGCTCTTTCAAAGAGCCAAATGGCTTCCAACTGTGCAGCATCATTCTATGATTCCAATCATAGTCAAAATCATTTCCAAAATGTAAACTGCAGACAATGTGCACATTTACTATACTTTGATATAAACCTGTGAAAAGCTCATTAAAAGAATAAAGTAACCTAAAGCCATACAATCCGAAGCGATCTGCATCTTCAGTGATAAGAATGTGAGGTTTTTTTTTTCACACAGATATTAAAACACGAAGTACATCTAAAGGAGGATCTTACGCCCTAATTGAAAAGAGTTTTTTTTTAAAGAGTAAGTTTTGTCTATGGTTGGACAAGAATATTAAAGTAGCCCAGATTTTCCTGGGGCGCTAGTACAACGTAAGAACCCATGAATGACACAAAAATGGCACAAAAGAAAGAGGGACTTAATGACTTAGCCCATTAAATATACCATGCTACATTTTCCTGGTCCTTTTGCGCCGCTGCACTTTTGCCTATGCTGAAAATAGTTAGGAGGTAATTATTTTGGTTTAAAAATAATGGCACTGGTGGCCTAGTAGCAGCCTGATTTATTGACTTTAAGTGCTTTCTCTGATTGCGTTTAAAATAAATTCTTGCATTTCAAAACCTCAGGACGTCCCAATGTGCTTTACAACCAATTAAATAGTTTTGAAGTATAGTCACTGTTGTAATGAAGTGCTAATGTGTTTACTGATCGGGATTTGTTGATAGTTAGGTTCTAAAACCATTGCATTTTCATGTCAATAAAAAATGAATTATTAACAAAGTCTTTAAGTATTTTTCTAACTATGTTTCTTTATTAGCATTAACTGTTGCTTTGTCAAGTATAATTGCATTGAAACTGTGGCAGAAATTGCACAAAAACTGTTCTGGATGGTGGTGTAAAAGCTGTTACAAAGAATATCAGCCCAGAGAGTCAAAAAGTTGAAGTCTTTTAAATGACGCTGGCCCTAGCCCTTCCCTCATATATAGATTTAAATATTTTGTACCTGTATGAAATGCCAGTTTTATGGACCTATTAATCTAATAAAATTTGCTTCACTTTTGCTCAACATTAGGAAAGGCCTGGAATTAATTGGAACCGCAACCTGCTTCAGTCCAAAGATTTCTTTCTCTCAATCATTAATTGTAAAGATGAAGCAGCTCTGGGAGATTCCTGATGCTATTTCTGGCAACTAATCCCTGCCCTCCAAAAGGTGAAATACTTCTGCATAGAATGTGTTCATCAAATCGCCGGGGAAAAAAAGCTATGATTTGCAGCCATACTCGCTGCCATGTATTCAAATTAGAAATGCAGCAAAATATGAAGGAAGTTAAGGACAGCATGGTTGATGCGCTAGATGGCTAAATTTACGGTGTAAGTTGCTGATCTCAGCATTGCAGGAAAATGTGGGCCACTAAATCTCCATTAACCATATGCAATTAAAGTGTTACTATCCATTTCCCTTGGTTTTTTTACACTGATCCTTCCGTGGAAGATTAATGATTTCATTAAATTACATCCATCGTTCTTCTTTCCAGATGATGCAGAATGACAGCTGAGCTGATGATGCCTGGCTTTTGCATGTGAGAAAGAGACCACAAAAGCTTTGCCCTTATAAAGTGTGTGTGTGTGTGACAGGAAAGAAAGAGATAAAACATATGCGTGCTTGTGAGCTAATACCCAGATTTCTCTGGAGTGGAGCATCTCATGCCATACCCTGTTGGTTAGACATACCCTCACACTCCAGCTTCAGAAAAATTTGCTCTGCAAGTTGCAGGAAGTATGAGCTGATAATGAGGGCAACAGGACATCATGCGACCAATAGTCTTATCCAAAAAGATTTAAGTGTTGAGAAAGAAACAAAAGAACGATGGAGAAGAAATTACAGTGAATTAAGAGTCAAATCAGGTACAAAAAGAGAAGTAAATGCCGGGAGTTTACTTACCTCGGCAGATCTGTGGCGGGTGATGTCGATGGTGGGTCGCGACCCCATTGCTGGCTCCATCCCACTGTCCACAATGAATTTATGTTGATAAGGCTTGTTAAACCGGCCCAGCACGTTTCCCAGGGCAGTTAGAGGAAGCGAGTCTGGTGACATCATTTATGACGTGTCATCAGCTGGTTTCCTTAAAGGGACTATGGCCAACTTCCTTTTGACATTTGTGCTGTCAGTGTTCTACAGCACTGAAGTGCTGCAAACACTGACAATCACTGCACAAAAGTGCTGGGCTACAACCAGGTTCTCCCATGATTCTCTTCATTTGCGTATGAAGAAAGTCAGAGCACACAGGGAGGTCCTCTTTCCTTCCGATGGGTGGAAGAAACCTCCCCAGGAGACCAAAGCAGTCTGGTTGCACATTGTACAGGAGGGCACAAGCAGGGTTGTCATTGGGAGGACCTGGGTGCAGTTGCGCAAATGTTTCAAAGATCTGATTAGTTCATGAAATGTTAGTACACAGTTACACTCAATCTTATCCTGCTGTGCCTCTCATCACATTCCCATTACTCTGCCCTCCCTACCGTACTCCTACACATCCTCACTCACACCAATTTACCTTACACCTCCACCCTTTCCTCTCTATCTACATTATCACATCCCATCTCATTGGCCACCCCTCACACTCACTCTCATCCGAGTGCAATCATCAACTAACAACACACAACCATTTGGGTGTTTTATCCAATGTTTATGTAAAATCGCCATTAATGCGTTGTCAAATATTGAAATATTTATTTTCAACACTTTCCAGTCTTGGACAGATTTGTATGCACTTTTGGAAGTGGTTTAGTGAGTTACAGTGAATGGTGAGACATAATGGACCCCCCACAATGGTGATGAGTGTGAAAGGAATGGCTTGGTCATTATAGGGATGCTTTATGATGCTAGTGTGGGGTGATGCCAACCTGGCACATCATGTGGCAGCCAGTGAAGTAAATCTGGCCATGTTGAAGCCATCCCTGGCCTCCTGGGCAGCAATGTGTTTGTGTGCTGATGCCCTCTTTCCTGTGCTGCATCAGGTGAATGCGGAGAAGGTTGGTGTTGTTGGTGCTGCTCGCATGCCTGGTGCTGTTGGTGTTGGAGCTCATCATAGTCCGATTCTGAGGACCAAGGTGAGACAGTATAAATAGCACGCATGCTGATGGAATAGATGGCAGGTGAAGTGCAGATGACAGAAGCGCTCTGTCAATGATGAGCGAGATAATGAGGTGAGACTGGATGGAGACTTGTGGAATGACTTGCAGCATGGTGAATCTGTTGTGGAAATTCAGTGAGGAAAAGCTTGTGGCTAAGGGAATTTGTTAGGTGGGTGCTTTTACTGTACATTTGAAGCTGTCAAGTAATCAGCTGGACCAATGGCCACTGAACTCCCACCTCAGGTTGACAGACGTGGTCACTGAGCAACGCGGTTCCCGTGGCCATGGCGTTAAAGTTCAAAAGCAAGGTAAAATAGCCTCTTAAGGGTCTGGTAAGAAATTATAACACGTTGAATTGGGTCGCCCGCCACTGCCTGTTGGATCTGTTTCGCACTGACAGACCCAAAATTGGGAAAGGCACGCCCCGCCTGCTGACATTCCGGAAAAGTGAGGGAATTAAAGATTGGATTACGAGAGAAAGAGAGAAAAGTGACAGAAAGATAAGGTAAGAAAAAACATTACATTTATATATTTTAATCATCTCAAACAACAATTTACCAGCTGTAGGAATTAAACTCCACAGTTTAGATTACTCCCTTTCTAGGCCAGAGAGGTTGATTGGCATTGCAGGAACATAAATCTCCTCATTAAAAAGGTACTTATGCTGTTAAGTCGCAGCCCTTACTTTCTGTGGCGAGTTTAATTGGCAATTAATGCGCAAAGGCAGTGATGTCATGAAACTCACAGGACGCTTAAAGGTGAGTTATCATTTTTGTGAGGCTAATGGCAGATCTGTGACAATCATCCAGCAACTCGGGGAGATTCGCAATTGACAGGGTATCTGTTTCCCACCACAAGTTGCTGGACGATTTATACAATAAGCACGATGACGCCATTAAACTTGCTGTTATTTTGGCAGCAAAAGTTTGGGCCTTGTTTAAAAGCCTAGCTTTCAAAGAGGCTTCATACTCCTGTGATTATTGTTGATTAATAAGTAGAGGATTAACATTGACAGCTCACTTGTGCATGATGATTATAAACATGCTACTGTATATCAAATTGCTCCAGTTCCCTGCCAGATTAACTTTAATCCATCTCATTTACACTGGATACTGGGAAAGTAATGCTTGAGTACCAATAATTCTCTTATGTGCACTTTTGAAAAAAAAATTGCTTATCCTTAGTGACCATTAGTTCCAAAAGAGTTTTGTGACTAGTATTAATTTGTGCTTATATACAAGCAATATGTTCTGTGTAAATGTAAAGTTAAGGCTGGTGAAAGTCTAAGATGGTGACTTGGCTCCAGCATGTCTAGCTGCTGGGAGATGGCTTTTGTCTTCAACTTCCATACAGAACAAATACATTAATGAAACCAGGCCCTAAATAGGCCCTATTTAATTGTTGTCAATAACACCTCCTATGGATCATTCAACCAGAAGTTGGAACCATCATCATCATAGGCAGTCCCTTGAAACGAGGATGACTTGCTTCCACGCCGAAAGCGGATGAGTTCACAGGTGTCAGAGGGTGCACATAGTTATTGATGAGCACTTTTCTTATGACTACCTGGGATTCGTTATGCATTTCAGGCAATTCATAGGAGGAGGGAGAGTCAGAGCAGTCAAAGATTAAACCACAAAAGCATAGGTGCCACAGTGGTCCTGTGTAAAACAGAACCAAAAGCCAGCATTGAGCGTGTTACAGACTGAAGATAAAGAGACTCTCACTGCTGTCAAAGTACACAGCGTCGTTTTCAAAGACCATGTCCTTTTCTACCATCATACTACTCAAACTTGTGCTGTTTTGTCGTGCTTTTTAAATTCAGAACCTGGGCCCAGTTCAGTGTACTGTGTTGATAATGCCATCTTCTGGAGTGGCTTGGAGAGAAATAGCAGTCTAGGATTTTGCAAGTCATAAAGAGTACAACTTGTCTGTAGGGACAGAGGCCTTGGACTGCAGCTTTTGGCTCATAAAAGACATGATGTTAATTTACAGAACATGTGGGGAGACTGTTACAAAAGCTGAACGTACCATAAAATTACATCACACTGGCTGCAGAAAGTTGAGAAAGATTCTTGTATGCACAAAGGTCCATGGGGCTGAATCGTCGTTTGGATTGCATCACTATTAGCACCCCGGAGGGGCGGTAATGGGGCTCGAAATGATTACCGCCAGCTTCCAGCGCCCTGCCAGGAAATTTGGTGCCGGTTTTGCGGCGGCTCTGAGTAGTGCCGCCCGAGAGCATCGCACCAGTGTGCAACACCCTCAGTATCGTCCCGATCTCAAAATTTGTTTCGCGTTGATCCCGTAGCACCCCGTGGAACACCCGCCAGAGAAAGCTGGCGATCAGAGCTGTCCCGGCAGCAGTGAGTGAAGGAATGTCTGCATGAGGTAAGTGTGATTGGGTTTTTTTTCATTTTATTTTTTTATGTGCCGGTTTTTTTTATCCAGGGAGGACTCTCTTAGGGCGCTATGAATCTGGCTCTTTAGCAACAGATATTCAGTTGCTAACCCTAAAATGTGTGCAAGGTTTTCCTTAGTATCCGCTCCACTGTCACGGCCCAGCTGCTGAATTTTGTGGCTGCCAACGCAAACCATTTCCTGGCGCTACATTTATCCACCTCCTGAGATTACCGCTTCTAAGAAGCCTCCAACCGAAAATCCAGACCCAGTTGTTATTTTTTTCTTGTTGATGCAAGCAGATCATATATGGAGTTCAGCTTATTCACTGGCCAGCACAAAGAATACATTGCAGATGGAAGGCAACTTGGCTTAATTGTATTTAGGAAGCCTGCTAGTGTGACACACACTAAAGAGGATGAATATTGTATTGCATTCTTCATTGCTTTGCTGTAACATTCTGTAGGGTGCTCGTGCCTGCATGGTTACGGCATTTATACTTTGATTCGTTAATTCTTATCAATATGCTGGAGACTTATAAAACCCGATGACTAAGTTACTGGCACAGAATCACCAGTATAAACTGAGAGAAACTTTTAAGATAAATGGATTCGATAGGCATAACTCTTCAAACGACATATACTTTAATTTAATCATCAACCACAGAAACAACAGGACATGCTTCATCAGTCTATGAATTACAAGCTGCTGAATTTAATAGCAATGATAACAAGAATGGATTTTTGCAAAGAGTAAGCTAGGGAATATGTCTATATATGGATCATTGATTTCCACTAAATTCCTGACTGTAGCAAACTTTTTCATTTAAAAACAAGCCTTTTTCCTGATTTGAAGTGAGCTTTTGTGATCTGCAACCATTTTGTCCTTTAGTCTGCCAGTTCAATGAACCATTGACAATCGAGTCACATTAAAAGGCCCCAAAATGTGTCTTAATACCTTATTTTTCTAATAGCAAGAATACGCTTATGTGCCATATTACCTCAATAGCATATACTTACAATGTTACAACTTGTATAGTTTTCTTGAAGTGCTTTTCATCAAAGAAAGAAAGACTTGCATTATGTAGTACCTTTCACAACCTCAGGGCATCACAAAGGGCTTTAAAGCCAATTAAGTACTTTTTTTGAAGTGTTGTAATGTAAGAAACACAGCAGCCAATTTGCACACATATAGCTCCCACAAAAAGCAATGTGATAATGACCTGATAGTCTGTTTTAGTGATGCTGATTGAGGGATACATATTGGCCAGGACACTGGGGATAACTCCCCTGCTCTTCTTTGAAATATTGCTATAGGATCTTTTACATCCACCCAAGAGAGCAGACGGGGCCTCGGTTTAATGTCTCATCTGAAAGACGGCACTTCCAACAGCGCAGGACTCCCTCAGCACTGGAGTGTCAACCTAGATTTTATTTTTGTGCTCAAGTCCCTAGAGTGGGACTTGAACCCACAACCTTCTGATCCAGAGGTGAGTGTGCTACCCACTGAGTCAAAGCTGACACTACGCTGCATAATAAAATCTATTTGCTTCACGGGCTTGGTACTGTTTTATCAGTTGTGTGGATAAAGCGAATGCTGCCCATGTGCAAGATTGTTAGCAACTGTTGCAATTACTGTTAATTATTTTCCGTGGAAAAGATCAACTTAGTACTGAAAGGAACCCTTTCTCTATCAAGATTAATTATACCTTATCACAGCACAACACCGGCTTCTGCACTTTTGTTTCCTCTTTATTACTTCAACAGAGTAGCTGAACCCTTCAACATAATGGCTCTGGGATTCCTGGGGTTGGAGAGGGCTAAAGGCCAGTTTGGGGTGGGGGTGGGAGGGGGCCTCAGCAGAGCTCACAGCAGCATGAGCTGATGTAAATCCCACTGAAGCCTGCACCTTTATTGATCCCAGAGGCCCTTGGCCCTTGGCAATAGAAGATTTTCAGTAAAGGATTTTATTCAGGGGCTGCTCTCCACGAGTGGCATGGCACCACTATAACATTCTGGCTGGCAAATCGGGATGGGTGCCACTGATAGACCCTTGCAAGCACAATATACCTACCATGAAAGTGACCCCCCAACCCCAGGAATTTGGACAGGGGCTCTGCAATTGTCCAAGGTAGGCATGGGTTCCTCTCCATCACAGATGTGCCAATAGACCACAGCCTAAGAGTTTTGGAGCTAACCTCTATATTCTACACGGCTATCAAATGCCAAATTCTGGGCAATTTTTGTTTTGCGTGCTAAAGAACTGGCAAAGGCTTCCGAAACTCATTTCATTGTGACCCAAGAAGCTCCCATCCATAGTTATGATGCCACCAATGTTTACTTTTTCTGGGCTGGGATCCAATCAACTTTGCAAAGGTGCATTGGTGGAACAGTGCAATCCATTCATTAATCAATCAAATATTCATATTATAATTTTGCTCTTTTCAAAGGATTTTATGTGATTTTTGTGTCAATTTAACTAACTACAATTAATTGCTCTCAAGTTCTTTATAGCTGATTAACATTACCACTGAAAAAAATCCATACAGCAAAATTATACAAGTTCAGCTGCATTGCTCAATGCTTAAAAACACTATTGTATTAGTCCCGCTGAATTCTGTGAATGACAGCTAAACATTTCATTATAGAAATCAATAACAGCATATTTGATTACTTATACCATGCTAAATGTTGATGTATTTTCAGTCATATTTGGAATAAAAATATAGGGAGATAAATTCAGGGCGTGTGCACCTCCCGTTAGTGCTAATGGGGTGCAAATTACTTTTAACCTGGGTGCAATGCCACTACTGACTCTTGCGAAATTCTGCAGGAGTTTAGTGGCTGCAGTGATTGATAGCTCCCTGCTCCAATTGTTCGCGCTCTGCTCTGCTGTGCCGGCGATGACATATCATCACCATGCGCAGGGACCCATTTTCGCCGTGGAGCAAAAATTTGGTAGCGCCTCCCGAAGCTGCGCATCTGTAGTTCACTCATGGGGCGAAAATTAAAGGGGAAGTATGCAATTTTGTTTTAAATGGCCGACTTACCGACCGCGACCTTCTAGGTGCTAAATTAAAAAGCTGAACCACAAAGGTAAGAATCTCTGGATGACTACCTGAGCCACGAGCAAATTTGCAGAGGGTAAATAAGATCAGAGGGATGAACCCGTGGCTCAAAGATTTGTGTGGGAGAAATGGGTTTCGATTCATGGGGCACTGGCACCATTACTGGGGTAAGAGGGAGCTCTTCCATTGGGACGTGTCTCACTTGAACCAGGCTGGGACCAGTGTCCTGGCGAATAACTAGGGCTGTGGATAGGGCTTGAAACTAAATAATGGGGGGGAGGGATCAGGTGAGCAGAAATATAAAAAGTCAAATAGAAAGACAAAGGCAATAGTGCAGGGTAGCGATGGGGGAAATGATAACCAGAGTGTGACAGGAAGGGACTGCGTATAAACATAAGAGTGCATCAAAAAGTGGGGTCAGAGTTGGGAAAAATGGTAAAAAGACAAAATTAAAAGCTCCTTATCTGAATGCACACAGCATTCGTAACAAGCCCGATGAGTTGACGGCACAAATAGAAATAAATAGGTACGATCTGATAGCCATTACAGAGACATGGTTGCAAGGTGACCAAGGCTGGGAACCGAATATTCAGGGATATTTGACATTTTGGAAAGATAGGCAGAAAAGAAAAGGAGGTAGGGTAGCTCTGTTAAAAAAAAGTATGAGATCAGTGCAGTAGCGAGAAATGATATTGGTTCAGTAGATTAAGATGTAGAATCAGTTTGGGTGGAGATAAGAAATAATAAGGGAAATATGTCACTGGTGGCTCCCCAACATAGCTACACAGAGGCTGTATGAAAGGTATGGCAATAATCATGGGCGATTTTAATCTTCATATTGATTGGACAAACCAAATTGACAAAGGTAACCTTAGAGAATAGTTCAGAGAGTGCATTCAGATGGTTTCTTAGAACAATACATTGTGGAACCAACCAGGGAACAGATTATCTTAGATCTGGTAATGTGTAATGAGACTGGATTAATTAATAATCTCTTTAGTAAAGGATCCTCTTAGGATGAGTGATCACAGCTTGGTAGAATTTCAAATTCAATTTTAGGGTGAGAAACTTCGGTCTCAAACCAGTGTCCTGAACTTTAATAAAGGCAATTACAAAGGTATGAAGACAGAATTGGCTAAAGTGAACTGGGAAAATAGATGAAAGGGTAAGACGGTAGATAACCAGTAGCAGATATTTAAGGAGATATTTCATAACTCTCAGCAAAGATATATTCCAGTGAGAAAGAAAGACTCTAAGAGAAAGATAAACCATCTGTGGCTAACTAAGGAAGTAAAGGATGGTATCAAATTGAAAACAGGCATAAAATGTTGCCAAGATTAGTGGAAAGCCAGAGGAATGGGACATTTTTAGAAACCAGCAAAGTACAACTAAAAAAATAATAAAGAGAGAGAAGATAGATTATTCACTGGAGTTCAGAAGAATGAGAGGGGACCTCATAGAAACGTTTAAAATTCTGACGGGTTTAGACAGGTTAGATGCAGAAAGAATGTTCCCAATGTTGGGGAAGTCCAGAACCAGGGGTCACAGTCTGAGGATAAGGGGTAAGCCATTTAGGACCGAGATGAGGAGAAACTTCTTCACCCAGAGAGTGGTGAACCTGTGGAATTCTCTACCACAGAAAGTAGTTGAGGCCAATTCACTAAATATATTCAAAAGGGAGTTAGATGAAGTCCTTACTACTCGGGGGATCAAGGGTTATGGCGAGAAAGCAGGAAGGGGGTACTGAAGTTTCATGTTCAGCCATGAACTCATTGAATGGCGGTGCAGGCTAGAAGGGCTGAATGGCCTGCTCCTGCACCTATTTTCTATGTTTCTATTACGAGAATAAACGAACAAGAAATATAAAAACAGACAGTAAGAGCTTCTACAGGTATATATAAAAAGGAAGAGAGTAGCTAAAGTAAACGTTGGTCCCTTAAAGGATGAGACTGGAGAATTATAATGAGTAACATGGAGATGGCAGAGACTTTGAACAAATATTTTGCGTTAGTCTTCACGGTAGAAGACACTAAAAGCTTCCCAATAATTTTTAATCTAGGAGCTATTGGGAGGGGGGGAACTTAATGCAATCACTATCACTAGTGAAAAAGTACTAGGCATACTAATGGGACTAAAGGTGGACATGCCCTGGACCTGATGGCCTGCATCCTAGGCTCTTAAAAGAAGTGGCAGCAGAGATAGTGGATGCATTGGTTGTAATCTACCAAAATTCCCTGGAATCTGGAGAGGTCCCAGCGGATTGGAAAACCGCAAATTAACGCTCCTATTTCAGAAAGGAGAGAAACAGAAAGCAGGAAACTATAGACCAGTTGGCCTAACATTTGTCATTGGGAATATGCTGGAGTCCATTATTAAGGAACTAGCAGCAGGACATTTAGAAAATCATGATACAGTCAAGCAGGGTCAGCTTGGTTTTATGAAAGGGAAATCATGTTTGACAAATTTGCTGGTGTTCTTTGAGGATGTAACGAGCAGGGTGGATAAAGGGGAATCAGTAGATGCCATGTATTTGGATTTCCAGAAGGCATTTGATAAAGTGCCACATAAAAGGTTACTGCACAAGCTAAGAGCTCACTGGGTATATTAGCATGGATAGAGGATTGGCTAACTAACAGAAAACAGAGTCGGGATAAATTGGTCATTTTTAGGTTGGCAAACTGTAACTAATGGGGTGCCACAGGGATCAGTGCTAGGGCCATAACTATTTACAATCTTTATTAATAACTTGGATGAAGGGACCAAGTATAATGTAGCCAAATTTGCTGATGATACAAAGATAGGTGGGAAAACAAGTTGTGAGGAGGATGCAGAGAGTCTGCAAAGGGATATAGATAGGCTAAGTGAATGGGCAAAAATTTGGCAGATAGAGTATGATATGGGAAAATATGAGTTTATATATTTTGGTTGGCAAAATAAAAAAAACAAATTATTATTTAAATGGGGAGAGATTACAAAATGCTGTAGTGCAGAGGGATTTGGGGGTTATTGTACATGAAACACAAAAAGTTAGCATGCAGGTAATTAGGAAGACAAATGGAATGTTGGCCGTTATTGCAAGGGGGATGCAGTATAAAAGTAGGGAAGTCCTGCTACAATTGTACAGGGCATTGGTGAGACCACACCTGGAGTTCTGGGTACAGTTTTGGACTCCTTATTTAAGGAGGGATATACTGGAGGCAGTTCAGAGAAGGTTTATGAGGTTGATTCATGAGATGAATGGTGTCTTATGACAAAGGTTGAGCAGGTTGGGCCTATACTCATTGAAGTTAAGAAGAATGAGGGACGATCTTCATGAAACGTATAAGATTCTAAGGGGGCTTGATAGGGTAGATGCAGAGGAGATGTTTTCCCTCTTGTGAGAATCTAGAACGAATAAGGGGTCGTCCATTTAAAATGGAGATGAGGAGGAATTTCTTTTCTCAGAGGGTCGTGAATCTTTGGAATTCTGTACCCCAGAGAGCAGTGGAGGTTGGGTCATTGAATATATTTAAGATGCAGATAGACAGATTTTTGAATGAGAAGGGTGTCAAGAGTTATGGGGAACGGGCAGGGAAGTGGAGTTGAGGCCAAGATCAGATCAGCCAGGATTGTATCGAATGACGGAGAAGGCTCGAGAGGCCAAATGGCCTCCTCTTGCTCCTATTTCTTGTAGGGTATGTAGAGAGAATCTATTCCCGCTGGTTGGGGAGTCTCGGATTAGGGGGCATTGTCTTAAAATTAGAGACAGTCCTTTCAGGAGTGAAATTAGGAAACACTTGTACACACAAAGGTGTCAAGTTTCGGCCGCCCGCTAGAACGGCGCACAACGGAGAGGCCCACCTAATTTATAGAACAAAAATTGCGCCAAATACTTACCTCACAATTCTCAGATAGCTTTAGGCCCAATTCCACCTCGGCGCTGCAGAGCAGGAGCTGCTGGGGGCGGAGCTACAGCCCTGCGCCGAAAACAGTGCCGGCAGCTGCGTGCATGCGCGCGTGCGCAGTAGCTGCTGGCGTCCTGTCTCTGGGGCGACGGCCCTATCCTAGGCCGAAGGGACGTCGCCCCTATCCCCGGCCGAGTGGCCTGCGCATCTTACCTCGGCAGCGGGGCCTGCCCGCCCGGCCTCTCACTGGGGGGGACCCCGCCCGAAGAACTCCTGGCAGCTGCCGTCGTTGTTGTCGTCGGCGAGGCCCGCCCGCCCGGCCCCTCGCTGGGGGCGGGCCCCACACAAAGAGTTGGTGTCGACGGCAGCCCGGCATGGACTGCGTGCAGGCCCTGGCCAAGGTCCTCGGCGGGGCCCGGCTTCTTTGTCGGTGGCGGGGCCCACCCGCCCGCATCTCGCTGGGGGCGGGCCACGCCCGAAGAGTCGGTGGCAGCGGCAGCCTGCCACCCCCTTCCTCTTCTCCCCCCCCCTTCCTCTTCTCCTCCCCCCCATCATCTTCTCTCCCCCCCCCCCCCAGCTTCTTCTCTCCCGCCCCCCCTTCCCCTGCCATCTTCTTCTCTTCCCCTCATAAATGGCCGGACACGCCCCCTTTTGAAAAAAAATTCTGTTCTAAAATGAAACTGTTCTAACTGACTAGAACTGGAGCAAACTAAAGGCCGAGAATTGCAATTTCTAAGGTACTCCATTCGAAACTAGTTGCTCCAAATAAGTAGGAGCAACTCAGGCCGAAACTTGACCCCAAAGAGTGGTAGTAGTTTGAAACTCTCTTCTGCAATCGGCAATTGATGCTGGATCAATTCTTAATTTTAAATCGGAGATTGATAGCTTTTTGTTAACCAAAGGTATTAAGGGATATGGGCCAAAGGCGGGTATATGGAGTTAGGTCACAGATCAGCCATGATCTCATTGAATGGCAGAACAAGTTTGAGGGGCTGAATGGCCTATGCCTATTCCTTTGTTCCTATGTAATGCTAAAGCTACATTAATATTGCAAAATATATTTTCTGAATGTTTCTCTGGGTTGTACTTCATTTAGTCCAGCACTTAAAGAGTATCACATGTTTCCTTTTTCAAGTGTGTAAAGTTACTCATGTCACTACATCAAATGAACCATTAAATGTTCTAAATATTTTAATGTAATGTCAGTAATGACTCACCTATCACCATTATTTTACAAAAGGTGCTACAGTTTACTTCACAAGTTCCAGTTTTATCAGGGCTATATCTTGCAGTGTGTTTGAAATGCCGCATTGATACCCTTTTCATAATGAGGAAACTTTGAAATAATTGGGAGGGGAAAAGGTTGTTCAGCCCATCAAACATATTCCTTTGAGTGCAGGAGACACTACACGGAGAAATAATCAAAGGTCCACAATTATTCTACATTACATTACTGTGACGCTAGCATTTATTAATGAACACAATAGTGCTTAGTCTAGCAATGAGAATACATGTTCAGCAACAATTTGTGATGTTTCTAAATATCCTGGGCTTTATAAAGTCAACAGAGTGTGAAAATATAAATTATTCTCTTAGAATTTTATCTTACTTAACATTTTAAGAGAATTTCTGAGTCTTGCTTTATTTCCTGCCCTCAAGTTTAAAAAATGAATAATTTTTTATTTTGATAAACATAATCTTGTTACCTTTAGTCAGTCATTATAAAAACAGAGAGCTAAGATATTGAATCATCATTTTTCTCTTCTGCAACATTCCTAACAAATCAGCGACACTCAACTGGAACGCATTTGTACAAGACCTCCCACTTAAAAAGGTAAGCGAATTTTGATTGTATTCAGTTGTTAAATTGTGCCTCTTAAAGTCTCAGAATGCGCATTGCTACCATTGGAAAATGCTGCATTATCCTCTACTGAATCCTCAATATAGCCCATCGTATCAACGCTACTAAATATTTCTGGGAGGGTTGCCTAACTTACTGCTTTATTGCCGAAGAAATCTCAACCCCATGTCATTAGGTATTGGAGCCTTATTTAAAACATATATAATGTACATAAACCACCACCTTGATAATGCTAAACTCTTGTCACAACCAGTGGAAGCATTAATGCTGGTATAAGTTTATCTTTTCACCAGGTTCACATGAAATAGGAGATGCAGCAAAGTAGTAGCGATCAAGAAGTTTATCTACAGTGGTTCTTTAGCAATTTTTCAAATGATTGTTCCTTTTCATACACCAAGTAAGAGACATATATAGCCCGGTTTGAGGTGGTGATACTGCTAATTTTAGCGCCCGGGCGATATTTACCGCCTCCAACCGGGATATCCATTATTAGCGCTCCAAGAGGGGAATAGAGCACTGAAGGAAGTGTTGTACACTTAAGGCGCTTACAGGGCGGCAGCCCGGGATGTCTGCTGAACTTGTGGTGCTAGGATGCCGGCATCCTAGATAAGGTCAACCTGCTCAAAACCTGCAGAAAAAGCAAGGCAGGTAAGTCAAACAATACTAACTGTAAGTAATGTAATTTAAAATTAATAAAGTTGATTGCAGCCACTTGCCTTCTCCTCCGCAGCCATTTTGCCCCGATGCTTCGTGGGACCGCCTCCTTTACATGTCAGGAACAGTGCCTGTCGGTAAAGCAGCCAATCCAATTCAATTTTGCCGCTCAATGATTTCACCACGTGGGTGGCGCTAGAGTGCATAGTGCTACCTCTTAGCGCCGCCCCCACCCCTCCATTGAAGTTTTCGGAAGGCAAGGGCAGCACGCCACTGCGTCGGTAGGTGCTTAGCGGCCCTCTCCGGCGCTAACGAGTGGCGCAAACCACCGAACTTTGGCCCCTTATATTCCTTGTTCTGAT
Organism: Pristiophorus japonicus; assembly: GCF_044704955.1. Lineage (NCBI taxonomy): Eukaryota > Metazoa > Chordata > Chondrichthyes > Pristiophoridae > Pristiophorus > Pristiophorus japonicus. The sequence continues at coordinate 97,636,200 of NC_091993.1, read as the reverse complement.
TCTAAAGTGCTCACAAGGCTTTTCTCTGGCCTTCTCTTTATATCCTGTTTAATACGCTTTCTGTTCAAGCTGCCATTAGATGAACACACTAAAATCAGATTGCACTTTAAACACATTTGTCTCCTAGAAAGCATATGAGATATCTCAAGTGATTACTAATCAGATACTAGCCAGAAACAGCAGCATGACTTCTACTATCTAATATCTGACCATTTCACATGTGTTCATGCTCCCCTATGTCACCATTTATTGTTCGAGCCAGATATTTCTTTTCAGCTGAAGAAGTAGATCGTAAGGAATGAGGCAAGTCATGAAACATCGCCCCACTAATTAAAAACACATTAAAACTGAGGACATTAGGTTCTATCCCTATTCATTTAAGCCACTAATTAGGAGTCACAATCATTTGATAGATTAGATTTAGTCTGCAGGCATTTTCTTTAAAACAAAATAATTATTTTATGCTTATTTGCCATCAGGTTGAAAGTTTATCGAATAATCTTTCCTCAGATAAAACTCCTCCCCCAAATGTAATAATTATCAAAATGGTAAATACTGGGGTAATAAGATTTTTTTTAAAAAGCATAGCTACAGAGACAAAATATAACAGTAAAACATTATTTCAGTACTTTAACAGCAAGAGAGTCGACAACGAAGATATGAGAACCATAACAGATGCAAACAGGTTGGTAATGGAGGATGAGAACGAGACAGCAAACATCCTTGTTAGATCTCTTAATTTCCAATGAAATCCGAACTCCGATTGTAGTTTTAATGTAACTTTATTCTGGCAGCAGCAACAAGCTCTTGGCTTTAAGACAGGTCTTTGTCCTTCTGATACCACATGGCCAAAATGGCTGTTCTTTTACCTAATCAGTTTACAGAAAAGAACTCACCTTCTTTGACCTTATTGGCTCAATTGATAGTCTGTTAACCTTTAATTGACTCACTACCAAAGGTCCTAAAATGTCAAGTTGATTGATGACTTAATGCAACAAGCTGAGTTGCACGTAGCAACTTTGAATTGGGGTCTGTGAATTTTCACAGTTAGTCTGAATGCAGCCTGTTTGAATTCTCTATCAATCCCCCCTTTGATTCTTTCACAAACTGAATCATAAAACATCAGCTATCACTGGTTAAAATTTCTACAAAATAATTTCATTCATGTTAATAGAGTTTCCTTCTAAAATTTGTTGATGTGTTTCACCACATGTCCGGACTAGTAACTCCCACACAAATTTACACCAACCCGAGTTCCATCGTGGCCACAATGGAAGTCTGGTTTTAGTAGGTTAATTAACCTTATTCCAATTTAATCCAAATCAATGTAATAATTCAACCAGTAAACAACCTTCCCTTAAGCATAACATACCCCTGTGCCACATACAGATGGCCTGCTGGGACCTGCTAGGCGTCTCACCTGCGGGACAGCAGCTGCAGCCGCCTGGTTGCAACAACATTTAATCAACATAAACAAACAATATAAAAGTAAAATAATTACAACAAATAGAATTAAACCTTCCACCAATGAAGTTCCTATTGAACCTAGCCATTCAGTGGCTCCGCTCCACAAAGTGAATGATGGGGGTTGCTTAAGTTTTTCTACCTCCTTTTGGATATGCTCCGCTAAGTGGGTAATTTCTTTGGAGCTATCTGGGATATATGTGCAACACTCAGTTCCGAGTAGGGTGCAAGTACCTCCCTTTTCAGCCAGGATGTAATCAAGGGCCAGTCTATTCTGTAGGGCTACTGTGCGGATTGCTACCATTTCTGCATTGATTTTAACTAGGGCCTCTGAGGTATCATTGGCTACCCGTTCCACAACGGATGCCATGTTAATGGATTCCCTTGCCAGTCTGGCGGTCCCATACCTGGGGATCAGAATGGCAAAGAACATCTCTGTTTCTGTGATAGCTCTCTTAGGACGGTGTAAAGGTTCCGACAATGACTCTATATGATACATATATGGCACAATGTAGGCTAAATAGCAGGATCCCGTCCAATTCTGGGGCAGCCAAGGGTAGGCCTTGTGGCCACACACCCAATAGGTGCCATTATAGGCAATGAATGTGAACTGTTTCTTTGTCAGCAACACTCCAGGGCCTGTCCAGGCTTTTCCATCTGTTTTATTCAGAATCCCTGTTATGTTAAGAATTCCCACATCGGGCCAGTTTGGACGGTTCCGTAGCTTGATTACATTATAATTCCGGGAGCATTTACTATCCCCCATATTTTGGCCTCCTTTGATGTTTCTAATCAGACAGACCGATTCCCCTGGTCTTCCTATTCCCGTTGTATTAGTGAAAACAAAAAATGGGGGCTGTTTGGAATTATTGTAGCACGGTTGGTATCCCCCTTCAAAGGTAGTCAGATTGTAACCTGCTGACTTCCATTTACGTGCCCAGTTTTCCGTATCCTGAAACGCATTGCCTGTTTTGTTTTGATTAATTATCCACTCAGCCATTTCCGAGTTATTCAAGGGAACTGGCCTCAAGGGAATCCCTCCCTTTGAGTGAATAGGAATATGCGCACATACCCAACAACTAGAAATGTTACTTTGTTTGGCATAAATGTATGACATATATAAAAAGGTATTTACATGTAATTCCCTTGGTACGCTACTATTTCCCTTTGGTGCAGAGGGTCGGCTAGTAAGAAGTAGGCAAATGCCTAGAATACTTACAGTCAGTAGTAAAGTAAATTTATACATTTTTGGCAAAAAGTAATTGTCCTTATTAGATTTCAGCTTCAGTTACGGGTGCTCGTTTAACGTGTGAAGCGTGGATCCAGGCTTTCTTTCCTTGGACTTTAACAGCTGCCTGGGTGGTCAATAACACTTGATAAGGTCCCTCCCACTTGGCACCCAAAGGTTCTTTATGCAACTTTTTCACATACACCCAGACTCCCGGGATGATGTTGTGTCCTCTTTCGGGTGGATTACCCCAAGCTGCCGATACCTGTCGGGAAACAGAACTAATAGCATTGGTTAGGTTCTGACAGTATGATAACAAAGTGTCACTCATTAAGTGAACATCAGCTTTCCATAAATCGATAGTTCCTGGCAGCGACATGGGTCTTCCTGTTATAATTTCAAATGGGCTTAGACCTGTAGTTCTGTTCGAGGTTGCCCTAATGCTACATAGCACTATTGGTAGTGCCTGGGGCCATAGTGTTCTTTCTTGGTGATATTTGGCAAGCTGTTGTTTCAGAGTTCGATTCATTCGCTCTACTTGTCCTGATGATTGTGGATGATAAGGACAGTGTAAATCCCACATAATGTTCAGTAACCTACAGACTTCTTGGCAGACAGCACCTGTGAAGTGTGTTCCCTGATCTGAGTCAATGCTACTCGGGACTCCCCATCGGGGAATGTAATCCTTACACAAGACCTTTGCAGTGTGATTGGCTGTGGCTCTTTTAGTTGGGACAGCTTCTACCCATCTAGAGAATCTGTCGACCATGACAAGAATGATAATGTATCCTTGGCATGAAGGAAGAGATATATAATCAACTTGCAGATGCTGGAATGGTCTGACAGGGGCAGGGAGCCTCAGTTGGGGCATTACCGTGATGGGTCCAGAATTATTTTCTGGCAGACCACACAGCGGTCTGCTACCAGCTGGGCATGTTTTTTAAATCCCCGACCCCACCAGCTTTTCTGGAACCGTTCCGTCATCTGTTGTGAGACCAAGTGTCCCCACGAGTGGATCTGTTGGGCTAAAAAAGGCATAAGCGCTTGTGGCGCGACTGGCTTGTCAGTAACTCTTTGTCTCCAGACACCATCTTCGCATAGCTTAATTCCTGCCTCAATCCATGTCCATTTTTCCTCTCGGGAACACTCGCCTTGCATTGTTTGAAGGTCTCGTGTCAGAGTCCTGAGTGCTTTCAATCTACACATCTTCTGGGGCAACGCCCTGTGAGGCGGCATCTTTAGCTGCCTGGTCGGCTAGGGCATTTCCCTGTGCTTCCGTGGTATTTTCCTTGGTATGGGCCTTACACTTCAGGATGGATACTTCCTGAGGTAATTGTATGGCCTCTAGTAAGTCTCGGACTTCTTTTCCATTTCGGATAGGTGTACCAGCAGCAGTGAGGAATCCCCTTTTTCGCCATAACAGACCAAAGTCGTGAGCGACTCCAAAAGCATAACGCGAATCTGTGTAGACATTAGCTGTCTGTCCTTCTGCTATTCGACATGCTTCTGACAGGGCCCGTAACTCGGCCTGTTGTGCTGATGTTCCTGAGGGTAAACATCCTTTTGCCACTACCTCATATAAGGTTGTAACTGCCCATCCTGCTTTTCTGGTACCATTGTCAACAAAGGAGGAACCATCTGTAAACAGGATGAGGTCTGGGTTGTGTAGAGGCTCCTCTGCTGCTAAGGCTGCTTCTTCTGTTTCTTTTAAAATCTCCACGCAGTCATGCTCTTCACATTCTCCCCCCTTTTGCTCCCTCGACTCTGACATCGGGAGCATAGTTGCGGGATTAACTGGGCTGGCCAGGATGATATGGAGATTAGGAGCTTCCAAAACTGCTGTCCAGCGGGTCCATCTAGCTGCTGTAACCTGAGACATTCTATTCATAGACAGCAAAGCGTGTACGGTGTGGGGACACTTGACAATCAGCTTTTGGTCGAGGACTAGACCCGCAGTGGTCATTACCGCTCGACATGTAGCTTCCATGGCCCTCAGGCAACTTCCCCATCCGAGGGCTACCGCATCCAGTTTTGCCGAATAATAGCCAATAGGTCTTTGCCGATCCCCATGTTCTTGTGTCAGTATAGCTGTCATATATCCTTCTTTCTCATGGACAAACAGGGTAAATGGCTTACCACTGTCGGGGATTCCCAGAGCCGGTGCCAAACACAAAGCCTTTTTCAAACTCAGGAAGGCCTCTTGCTGTTCCTTAGTGAGGGTGATGGCTTCTTTAGAGGCACGTTTCCCCTTTAGGATATCATTCAGTGGCTGAGCAAGCTGTGTGAAGGAGTCAATCCAATTTCTGTTAAAGTTACACAATCCCAAAAAAGACCTTAGTTCCTGAATAGTGGTGGGTTTTTTAGCAGCCCGAATGGCTGCAGTTCTATCCTGGATAAGTTCTCTCTTTCCTTGTGAAATCTTTTGTCCCAGGTATACAACCTCTTCCTGGGATATTTGTGCTTTGTCGATGCTGGCTTTATGTCCTTTCAGCCAAAGATGGTAAGCAAAGCTCGTAAATCTTGTTCATGCTGTTCTTCCGTGTTTGAAGCTAGCAGGATATCATCTACATATTGGATGACTGTGGATGACAGGGGAGGTAATTCTCGCAAATGGCTTTGTAAAGCCATGTGGAATACCGTAGGGCTGTTGTGGAAACCCTGCGGTAACCGGGTCCAAGTATACTGTTGTCCTTGGACCGTGAAAGCAAACCACTGTCGAACCTCCAGTGCCAGAGGCACCGACCAAAATCCATTGGCCATATCTATAACCGAGAAATATTTATGTTCCGGTTTGAGGGCATTAAAAATGGTGGAGGGATCTGCGACCAAAGGAGCTTTTTGATCAATACACTGGTTAGCTTTCCTATAATCGACAGTCAAACGCCAAGTCTCATTAGATTTCTGTACCGGCCACATGGGGCTATTGGAGGAGCTATGCGTTTTAATAAGCACCCCTTGTTTCTCCAATTGCTGAATAACCAGTAAGATTCCCACGATGGCAGTTGGACTGATGGGATACTGTCCAGTGCATGGAGGCTTGGTCCCGGTAAATGATGCAGGCTCCATCTGGAGTAGGCCACAATCATTGTTATCTTTAGCCCATATCGGATGTTCCTTCAATTCTTCTTTCTTCAAAGTTCTAATTGACCATGTCACCCGACCATCCTCGAAATGCAACGATGAATCTACTTGGATTAGAACGTCCATTCCCAAAAGGGGTTGATCTACTGGGCCTATCCAGACCGGCGTGGTTAGTTCATGTGGACCCAGCCCTCTAAGTACCGGGTGTTGTCCTTTTAATTTTCATTTTATGGCCCCCAACTCCATAGGCTGTATGTGCCCTACCATCCAACGGCAAAAAGTTTCCATATTGTCGGGGTAAGCATGTTCGTCCGCCCCTGTGTCTAAAAGACAGTCCACATCCTTATCGCCCACCCTCACAGTTATATATAGCCCATCTCCCCTTTGTTGTATTAGTGTGAGGAGGGGGGCCAGGGTGGGCTCTAATCGTTTTTTCCTATCCCAAGTAACTCCTTCTGTTGTTGTATTGTCAGTCGCTTAAATGCTTCTATGAGGTCATTATCTTGTGACAAGCCTGATTTGTTGGCTGAATTGTATCCCTGGCTGCGTCCTCTTCCCCGGCCATGACCTTGCTGTTTTGCCCTGCACATCTTGGCACAGTGACCTTCTTTCCCACAATAATGACATTTTCCGGGTAATTTTCCTAATAGCTGTTTATCGGAATCCTGGGATTTCCATCCCATAGCCTGTGCAGCTCGGACTTTAGCTCCCATATCCCGATCTAATTGGTTACATCGATCCACCAATGCTGCAAAGGTAGTTCCTCTACCTTCCCAGCCTGGTAACACCACCTTAAGCATTTTGGACAGTTCTGGGTTTAGGCCTGCCACAAAAGCTGCTTTTAGGGGTCCAAACACTTGTTTATCCATTTCCTCATCCGTATTATTCATACCCGAATGTTCTAGCCATGTGCATCTAAACCGCTCGTCATACTCCAGGACCTCCTCTGTTCCTTTCTGTTGGCAGGCTGCAATTTTTCCCCAGTCTGTCTTAGCTGGACTGAAAGCTTGCAGCCAGCGTTTAATCGCCTCCCATCCTGCGTTTAATTCTTGCTCATCCTGCCCCAAAGCTTCTTCTACGTTGTCGTGCAATTTTCTTCCCTGTGTTTTTGGCACCATTATGGTCAAAATTTGCACTCCGTCCCAGGGATGAAGTTGATATATATTTCTTAAGCGGTCCAATTGGTCCCACGTTTTCACTCCCCCTTTCTTTGGATTGGCAATTCCTTGGTCCATTTATCAATTTTCTCTGGGTCTGCCGGATCATGAAATAAGTATTCTGCATATACCCTTTTCCTTGTTTTTTTGGTTCCGCCCTCATCCGCAGTCTCTTCTGATTTGACTGCAACTCGTCTTTTTTTAAACTGGGCAAAGCGCGCCCCTAATTCGTCATCCTCCGATCCTGTATCATCAGAGGATTCAGAATCCGTATCTATTCCTCGGTCGTGTCTTCGGGTTTGCGCTTTTAATTTATCCAAACATGGGTACCCTGGGAATTGTCCAATACATTTTCCTTTTCCTATTACTGTCTCTTGACCTAATGATTTTTTCCATTCTTTAATTTCACCTTTAAGATCTTTAACTTCCGCTTCCGACTTTTCAAGTTCAAGTCTTTTCTGTCGCAGCTGTGCACCAACAGCTTGCAATTGGTCCATTGTACTGGTCAGGTCCCTATCATGTTGGGAACGCGTTATAGTTTCATTCCACTTTCGGATCTGTTCCATAACGGCTAGGGACCATCTAGTTCGCTCTTTATTTTTCATAAGGGAATTTTTTCCCCAGACCCTTTTAATCTCGTCCAAGGACCATTGTCCTTTGGAGGTTCCATACTTTTGTTCGATCTCAATACAGGTTTTAGATAAGTCGAATTGTTGCTCTATGTATTCTTTCAACTGTTCGAGGATTTCATCGATCGAAACCTCAGGTAGTGCCTGCCCACCTTTTACAGTTGTAGGCAATTCTTTGCTCTTATCTCCTGCTGCCATAATACTGATTTCTTTACTGGGGTCTCGAGTCGTAGACTTTCCAGCCGATCAGTGGGTCGGTGATTAATTAACTAACACACCGCTGAAGTTAGACGTCTATAGGACCTCGAGCCGACTACCAACCAGAGGGTTCGCAAACCGGAGGCTTTCGGAATCGCGTAGAAGGAGAGGCGAATTTAGACTTTTGACTGAGGACTTTTATAAAGAGGAGTCCTTACCTCAATATGTAGGTACGATGTCCAAAATTCAGTTTCTTCCCTCAGCGGTCGTGTTCGTGACGCCAAAATTGTTAGATCTCTTAATTTCCAATGAAATACGAACTCCGATTGTAGTTTTAATGTAACTTTATTCTGGCAGCAGCAACAAGCTCTTGGCTTTAAGCCAGACCTTTGTCCTTCTGATACCACATAGCCAAAATGGCTGTTCTTCTACCTAATCAGTTTACAGAAAAGAACTCGCCTTCTTTGACCTTATTGGCTCAATTGATAGTCTGTTAACCTTTAATTGGCTCGCTACCAAAGGTCCTAAAATGTCAAGTTGATTGATGACTTAATGCAACATGCTGAGTTGCACGTAGCAGCTTTGACTTGGAGTCTGTGAATTTTCACAGCCTGTCTGAATGCAGCCTGTTTGAATTCTCTATCGATCCTGAATGATTTCTTCCCCCAAATATTTACACGGGAATATATGAGCTTCCCAGAGATTACCCAGGCAACATTAATGAGTTTGATGTAAATAGGAAGGCCAAAAAGAGCTCAAAATCAGATGATATTTGCCCAGAGTACTAAGAGAGACTAAGAAGGAAACTTGCAACATGTTGGTAATCATTATGAGGGAGTCACTGGATACTGGGCATATGCTAGTAGATTGGAAATCGGCCAATGTGGTACCCGTATTTAAAAAGGGTGATAAAAGAGATACAAGCAACTACAGACACATTAGCCTTACTTCAGTCTTGTGTAATATAATGAAATCAGTTATCAGGAGTAAATTTGAGCATTATCTGTACAATAATAACCTAGTAACAAGTAGTCAACATGGGGTAAAAAGTGGAAAGATCCAATATAACCACCACCTTGACTTTTTTGAGGAGGCAACATCTTATGTAAACTGCAGAAAGCCTTGTAAAAGACTTTTGACAAAAGTTCTGTATGAAAGGCTATTAGTCAAGCTCATAGCTATGGCTATTCGGGGTAAATTTTGGGAAATTGATAAAGTATTGGCTAAAGGGTACTTACTAAGTGTTATGTCAGGATGGGGGAGGTACAAGAGGAGGTACCAAATGGAGTTCCTCAAGGAAATGTGTTAGTACCACTACTGTTTTTCATTTAAATCAGTGAGTTGCATTCAGAAATTTAAAGCAAAATGGTTATATTTGCAGTTGATATCAAAGCAGAAGGACCAGTGGAATCAGAGGAGCTAACATAAAGCTTATAACATGAAAGTGGACAAATTGATGGCAGATGAACTCTAATACAAAAGAGCGCAAGGCACTGTACTTAGAAAGAAATGATTGACATCTGTATTTGATGAATAATGTTGAAATAGCAAAGAATGAAATTGAAAAAGACGAAGGCATCTTAGCAACCTCCACACATCCAACAAATGCAGAACAGCCAACAAAATGTTGAACTACATCGCCCAAAGAGTAGAGTACAAGTCAAAGATAAGAGCTAACTGACTTGTAATCTGGTCAGACCACACCTCAAGTATTGTGTTCAGTTCAGGTCACTGAGATAGAGAGATATTCAAGCATTAGAGGCAATGCAAAGGAAAGTTTGAAGAAAAGTGTACTTCTCAGCCTTGAAAGGGGCCATGTATGAGATTATCTTAAAGAAATATACAGGATAATTAGCAATATGGAAAAAATAAATCCAGAAAATTACTTGAAAGTAAATTGCATTAATAAGACAAGGGACTTGCGGTCAAACTAATAAACGGCAAATTTAGGGCTAGTATCAGGTAATTTTTCACAGAAGGAGCTATCAACAAATGGAATGGATTTACACATAGGGTAGTAGAGGCGAAAACATTAGAATAATTTACGAACCAACTTCAATGGGAAGAGAGAACGTTAGTTCATCCATCCAGAGGAATCCTATAATGGGCCGACTGGACCCCCTCATCTGCAATTATTGTGAGTTGAGGGATAACATCACCATCATTTTCTATGAATGCAAAAAGTTAGAAGTTATTTAAAATGGAGCTAGGGTCTAGACAATTACCTATTAATGCGTTTCATTTTTTTATAGGCACAAATTGTTTAGTCCCTGCGCTTTGTATTTAATATTTTATGCAATTTCCTTTTCTCTCTTAATTTTAATTTTAATATTCCTCATTTGCTTTCATATTCCACTTCATCATCTTACTTTCCTGATTGCTTATTTCATGTTATCGCATAGTCCTTTCTTTGCCGCTAAGCAGAAACTTTGGTCTAGACTTTGCTATTTGGTGTGTGGGAGTTTATGTTTTTATATAATTTTGTTTCCAATGATTTTAATGTATCGACTCTTGTTAGGACATATATTTTAAATGTGAATTGTACGTACTTTGGCTTTGTGTTCTAAAATCATTCTGAATGTTATCCAATTCATTTAGAAGTGACCATCTACTATTGTACTACAGACTTTCGAGTCAAGTCACAGAGTGACTACGGCACCTATTTTTCACAATAAAGATTTCTGGCGTCCCCTTACCTTAACCTACGTTTTTTCCCCCCACGTCAGCACCAAAAAAAAAAACCCCGTCAGTTTTTTTTAGCGCCGTGCTACCAGAGTCCATTTCAGGGGTCGAAGCTTATAGTGAGCGCCGAAAATTCACTGGGCATGCGCTTTTTAAAAAAACACTCACTGCACATGTGCTGTAAAAAAACACTCACTGCACATGCGCTTTTTAAAAAAACACTCACTGCACATGCGCTGTAAAAAAACACTCACTGCACATGCGCTTTTAAAAAAAACATTCACTGCACATGCGCTTTTAAAAAAAACACTCACTGCACATGCGCTGTAAAAAACACTCACTGCACATGCGCTGTAAAAAAACACTCACTGCACATGCGCTTTTTAAAAAAACACTCACTGCACATGCGCTTTTTAAAAAAACACTCACTGCACATGCGCTTTTTAAAAAAACACTCACTGTACATGCGCTTTAAAAAAAAAACACTCACTGCACATGCGCTGTAAAAAAACACTCACTGCACATGCGCTTTTTAAAAAAACACTCACTGCACATGTGCTTTTAAAAAAACACTCACTGCACATGCGCTGTAAAAAAACCAATAAAAAACATTTCTGCACGTGAAGGGCCTGTCTGGTCTGGATCACCGGTGAGAGCCCATTGGTGGCAGAAGTGGATTTGCAGATAGAAAATACAGCTTGAAACAAACATGGATGCAAGGGAAGGGAGCAGAGAAGGCAAAAGGGGCAGAGATGGAGAAGGGGAAGCTGCAAGGGCCAAGAGATTTCTCGCGGAAAAAATTAAGCCCCTGGTAGACATAATTGAGAGGAGATGGGATGTGCTTGAAAACAAAGGGAGCTTCGGCCAAAAGAAACTTAAACCCTCTGTACTCACAAAAGTTTGGGACCAGGTGGCAATAGAGTTTAATGCAACGTCCCTACCCCAAGAAGCGGTGCACAGCTCAAAAAGAAGAGTCAGGACCTCGGACAAGCAGTGACTGTAAGTAATATTTTTATTTAAATGTATTTACATTTATATTTATATTTATGTACTGCAATAACATCTGTAAATGTGATTCATGTGTGTGTTTGTGTGTATGTGTGTGTGTGTGTGCAGAAGGGCCCTCTCTTAAAAAGTTCTGTTTTCATCTTTGCAGAAGATGGTGTCACAGATCAACTGAGAACGGTCAAAAATTGGAGGAGATCCGATAAGTAGGCTGCAACTAACAGCCGTGGAACAGAGGATAGCTGATATGATTACATCTCACAGGAGAAGATCAACCACCAACGTCAAGCTGGGCCCAGTCTACCAAGAGAGGGTAAGCCCTGCAAATTGCAGTCTGGGTTGGCTAAATGTTAAGTACTCTGTGTGCTGGCTACGCTTCCCCTTCCTCCCTGCTGCTAACCAAGCATCCCTGTTATGTTTTGCAGATGTTGCGCATCACCTGAAGTAGAAGAAAAGCATGTTCAGGAAGCCGTCAGTCCAGATATTCTACATTCTAAGGGCAGCAGGAAGACTCCGATACCAAGAATTGGAGAGGTGAACCCCTCGAGGATTCCAAGCCCTTTCCTGAGCGAATCAACCGACGCGACATTTCAAGGCGTACCATCTGCGGCTGCTGGTCCCAGTGTGTCGCAGCAAGCCACACCTACGAGACGGCAGAGGAAGGTGGAAGGAAGAGCTGAACCAGAAACACAGAATGCAGGGAACATAGGACATCTCGTGGGGATGAGTGGGGAGCGCATCCAACTAACGAGATCGCTCCTGGAAACCTTTGGTGGGGTGAGGGTCGAATTAGTGGAACTGAAACATGAAGTAGCAACACTGGCTGGAGGAATGGGTGAAGTGAGGGGAGAAATTGCGGGACTGTCATTACAATTGGCAAGACTTTCAGGACAGATGAGGGAGGGGATGTCAGAGGTAGTAGCAGCAATAAGGGGGCACGCGCAGGCTGTCATTGCTGCCACTAACATTCTAACCCCCAGACCAAAGTTTTGATCCACAGGCTGAGGAAGATTCTGAAGAGGACCCGGGCCTTCCACAATGACATCTGCTAGCTCTGTCCCTGTCGACACCCACCAACAAGAAACACTGTCAGAACGAAAACAGAAAAAACCTTGGGTCGGGGAGGGTGAGGAAGCAGAAGTCTGCAACAACGGGCATGGGTCGGGATAGAGGTAACAACAGGGGCAGGAGTAGCGCACAGCGCTAAGGGGAGGAGAGATGGCTTGTTTGTGTGTTTGTTTGTTTCTTTATTGAAAAGTTTGACACAAAATTTATTAAAGTTAAAAGATAATTTAAGTTAAGCTAAGTACAACTGTACTGTACAAATATTTAATAAACATTTATTTTTGACATTTAACCTGTACATTTGTTTTTAATCCAGCATTAGAAAATCGTTCTAGATTATATCACGGATTCGACAAGCCAAATGGCCTCCTTCTGCATTGTAACCAATAAATTTAAATGAAACAGGGGCAGGTTCTATAAACTGTACTAGTACTAAGGTGTTCATGAATCCTGACTTGTTCTGGGTCACTGATACATGAACCTAATTCCAGTAAGGCAGGATCATGGTACATGTATCAGTGACCCAGAACGAGTCAAGATCCATGAATATCTTAGTACTAGTATGTAATCTTGTAAAGCCAGGATTTTCAAATGTAACCCAATGTGAGACAGTTAATGAATGGTAGGAGCCTGGTGGCACAAACAAACAGACACATTTTGGCGGGATTCAATTTTTCACCCAAGTATTATGCTCAATTCATATGTGACCAGGCTCTTTGCAATAACTACTGCAGAGAGTCCAGACATTTTAGAGATTCTAATAAGGTCGACACCAATCAATCAATTATTAACTTTAATCGGTAAGAACATCTGATTGGGAATCAAGTTGTCATTAGGCAGGCTTCAATACAAGATAGTAAACATACTTATTGGTTGATCAGACCCTATTCTAGTGGATAATAACATTTTTACAGTAATAAAATATCCCTTAAAATATATTATTGTTTATTCAGGTCAACTTACGCATTGCAACACTGTCTTCAAATACAAACTGAGATAAACATTGCAAATATAAGGGAAACTATTTAAAAACAAAAATCAATGTCCAGCTGTTAATATAATGCAGTGATCCTTTCCAATGCGCCTGGAGTTTGTTGCACAGTCTTGCATGGAGGACCTTTGGCCAGGGATAGCAGTGGGTCGGATCGGGTGTGAGGAAAAGGATTTTCCGAATGTTACAATGTGCCTGGAGTTTTATTTATTAGGGAAATGGGCTCTTCTTGATGTTGTGATGTGCCTGCAGTTTGGTCTTCGATGGAAGAAGCTCCTCTGAATGTTTTGATGTGCCTGGAAAGATTTTTTGAAATTTGCCTGGAGTTGGGACTTCAAGGGAAAAGGCTGTTCTGGAAGATTTTTTTGAAATTTGCCTGCAGTTTGCTCATCCATGGAAAAGGCTCACCTGTAAATTTTATTTCACCTAGTTTATTTTTACCTGCAGTTATTGCTCAGATAAGCGTGGAGGATGTTCGGCCAGGGCTAGAAATGGGCCAGAGCCGATTTCATAAAGTGAAGGTAGGCTTTTTCCAAACAAGCTCCAATGTCTCTGTGCGCCATTTAAAAAAAAATCGGTGATGGGGAAAATGGCCTTAATGGCCGGAAACGGTGCAGAATCACTTCTTTACGGAGACCAGCGCCAAAATATCTGGCGGCAAAAACTCTGACGCTGATAGTCAACACCGGCGCCAAAACTTTGGCGAAAATCAAAGCTGACCATCTACGCCAAAACAATCATTGGGCGGCAAAAAATCAGCGCGCAGTGAGGGCAAAAATAGGGGCCCACATCTCTGACATTGAACTTCTGCAGCTCTGATTATGTTCCATTATGAAAATTGTCAGAATGTCAGTAGCTACCAGTGGTGACCCCCCATAAAATAAACCCTGTTAACAAGAAGCCTGAAACATTAACAGCCTCCCACATTATTTAACACATGCTTAACCTAACCAGATTACGTTTAATAGGCAAGTAATCTCATTTAAAAAAGCACAATGCGGAGGAGCACATGTACAAAATCCAGAAGAATCCTGTCAATTTGATATGTAGACAAGGTTATTTAATGTGCAAGCCCCGTCAATGTTTTGTAAAGTAGGGATTCCCATCGCCTTGGAGCTATAGATATATCCCTGCTTCTCCTCAGGGGAACAAAACAGCCAACCAGAGATGCGAAGAAAATTGTGTTATCTGTTCCTTTTAAAAAAAAATCAAATTTCAAAAGAAATACACATCTAAGGCTGAAGTTTTTAATTTGTAATATTCTGGGTGTTTGAAACCAATTTCTTTCATTCTGAAACCAAATGAAACTCAAATTCAATGGAAGGCCATTAGTCAAAATCTATCTTATAGAAAAAAGAGGATTAATAATCTGAAGAGACTGAAAGACTTCAATAAACATAAGGCTTCTAAATGACGGTATCAGATTATATAATTTTCTGGATTCAACACAGGGAATTGTAAAACTTACACGAGGAAGTAATATGATGTATTGAGGTCAGCTTTTTTTTTTAATTAAGAGAATAAATTAATCTATTTTCTGAAGCCATTATGTCGTTTCGTTACACAGAAGAATACAATGGCATATTAGAGTTGTTGTTATGGATAGATTACTAAATTTTCCTGCATCCTTGGCTGCATACTGCTTCATATATTAATTAGTTTTGCTGGGTAGTCTTTTGTTTTTGCATTTTTGATTTTCTTTTTCTCTGCCAATACTCGGCTTCATTATTCTTGGTTGCTGTTGGTTTTGATATTCCACTGTACACTGGTGAAAATGGGTTCTCCTTTGAGGAATTGAGTTGAGGAAGACATATTTGTTAAGGGCCAACCAATGCAGGGGTCACACTTTCACTGCACCAGCATTTAAATTTACAGGCACCTTCACAGGGACCTGGCCGTGTCAGATAAGACCTCCATTCACCATTTCCACTTCATAAGGTGGGTTACTATAGAGGTGAGCCATCTGCTGCACAATGATCTGCATACAACATCTGGATCAGGGCAGTACTTTGCATAATAATGAAGGTTACCTTCGAGATGGTTTCAAGTCATTCCAGGAGGCAACTGCCATGTCAGATAGTCCATAGACAACACATGTATCAAGCAAGTGACAAGCTCTATGTTTGCAAGGAGCAATACCATCATGACGTTTCCTATGGAAAGGAGGCATTGGGTGGACAGAATGCAAGCTTTCACCAGGTAGCAGGTTTTGAGTGAAAGCTGTTGCTTATGTGTGCATCAGGGGTCTTCATATCAATCCTGTGGTCTTCACAGTAATAATGTGTAGGAGTTAAATTAAAAAGTAGGACTTCAAAGGTAGTAATCTCAGGATTGCTACCAGTGCCATGTGCTAGTCAGAGTAAAAATAGCAGGATAGTTAAGATGAATACGTGGCTTGAGGAATGGTGCAAGGGGGAGGGATTCAAATTCCTGGGATATTGGAACTGGTTCTGGGGGAGGTGGGACCAGTACAAACTGGATGGTCTGTACCTGGGCAGGAGTGGAACCGATGTCCTAGGGGGAGTGTTTGGTAGTGCTGTTGGGGAGGGTTTAAACTAATATGGTAGGGGGATGGGAATCTATACAGGGAGACAGAGGGAAGTAAAATGGGGGCAGAAGCAAAAGGTAGAAAGGAGATAAGGAAAAGTGGAGGGCAGAGAAATCAAAGGCAAAAATCAAAAAGGGCCACATTACAACATAATTCTAAAAGGACAAAGAGTGTTAAAAAAACAAGCCTGAAGGCTCTGTGTCTCAATGCGAGGAGCATTCGTAATAAGGTGGATGAATTAACTGCGCAGATAGCTGTTAATGGAATGATCGACAGAAAGGAAAAAAGGAGGTGGGGTAGTGTTGCTGGTTAAAGAGGAGATTAACGCAATAATAAGGAAGGACATTAGCTTGGATGATGTGGAATCTGTATGGGTAGAGCTGTGGAACACCAAAGGGCAGAAAACGCTAGTGGGATTTGTGTACAGACCACTAAACAGTAGTAGTGAGGTTGAGGATGGCATCAAACAGGAAATTAGGGATGCGTGCAATAAAGGTACAGCAGTTATCATGGGTGACTTTAATCTACATATAAATTGGGCTAACCAAACTGGTAGCAGTACGGTGTGGTAGAGGAGGATTTCCTGGAGTGTATAAGGGATGGTTTTCTAGACAAATATGTCGAGGAACCAACTAGAGAACTGGCCATCCTAGATAGGGTGTTGTGTAATGAGAGAGGATTAATTAGCAATCTTGTCATGTGAGGTCCCTTGGGGAAGAGTGACCATAATATGGTAGAATTCTTCATTAAGATGGAGAGTGACACAGTTAATTCAGAGACGGGTTCTGAACTTAAGGAAAGGTAATTACGATGGTATGAGATGTGAATCGGCTAGGATAGATTGGCGAATGATGCTTAAAGGGTTGATGGTGGATAGGCAATGGCAGACATTTAAAGATCACATGGATGAACTACAACAATTGTACATCCCTATCTGGCATAAAAATAAAATGAGGAAGGTGGCTCAACCGTGGCTAACAAGGGAAATTAGGGATAGTGTTAAATCCAAGGAAGAGGCATATAAATTGGCCAGAAAAAGCAGCAAACCTGAGGACTGGGAGAAATTTAGAATTCAGCAGAGGAGGACAAAGGATTTAATTAGGAGGGGGAAAATAGAGTATGAGAGTAAGCTTGCAGGGAATATAAAAACTGACTGCAAAAGCTTCTATAGATATGTAAAGAGAAAAAGATTAGTGAAGACAAATGTAGGTCCCTCGCAGTCAGAATCAGGTGAATTTATAATGGGGAACAAAGAAATGGCAGACCAATGGAACAAATACTTTGGTTCTGTCTTCACTAAGGAAGACACAAATAACCTTCCGGAAATAATAGGGGACCGAGGGTCTGGCGAAAAGGAGGAACTGAAGGAAATCCTTATTAGTCAGGAAATTGTATTAGGGAAATTGATGGGATTGAAGGTCGATAAATCCCCCGGGCCTGATAGTCTGCATCCCAGAGTACTTAAGAAAGTGGCCCTAGAAATAGTGGATGCATTGGTGGTCATTTTCCAACATTCTATAGACTCTGGATCAGTTCCTATGGATTGGAGGGAAGCTAATGTAACACCACTTTTTAAAAAAGGAGGGAGAGAGAAAACAGGGAATTATAGGGGTCACAGTCTAAGGATAAGGGGTAAGCCATTTAGGACCGAGATGAGGAGAAACTTCTTCACCCATAGAGTGGTGAACCTGTGGAATTCTCTACCACAGAAAGTAGTTGAGGCCAATTCACTAAATATATTCAAAAGGGAGTTAGATGAAGTCCTTACTACTTGGGGGATCAAGGGGTATGGTGAGAAAGCAGGAAGGGGGTACTAAAGTTTCATGTTCAGCCATGAACTCATTGAATGGCGATGCAGGCTAGAAGGGCTGAATGGCCTGCTCCTGCACCTATTTTCTATGTTTCTATGTTTCTATAGACCGGTTAGCCTGACATCAGTAGTTGGGAAAATGTTGGAATCAATTATTAAGATTGGAAAGCAGTGACAGGATTGGTCCAAGTCAGCATGGATTTATGAAAGGGAAATCATGCTTGACAAATCTTCTCGAATTTTTTGAGGCTGTCACTAGTAGAGTGGACAATGGAGAACCAGTGGATGTGGTGTATTTGGACTTTCAAAAGGCTGTTGGCAAGGTCCCACACAAGAGATTAGTGTACAAAATTAAAGCACATGGTATTGGGGATAATTATTGACGTGGATAGAGAATTGGTTGACAGACAGGAAGCAGAGATTCGGGATAAACGGGTCCTTTTCAGAATGGCAGGCAGTGACTAGTGGGGTGCCGCAAGTTTCAGTGCTGGGCTCCCAGCTATTTACAATATATATTAATCATTTGGATGAAGGAATTGAGTGTAATATCTCCAAGTTTGCAGATGACATTAAGCTGGGTGGCGGCGTGAGCTGTGAGGTGGGCGCTAAAAGGCTGCAAGATGACTTGGACAGGTTAGGTGAATGGGCAAACGCATGGCAGATGCAGTATAATGTGGATAAATGTGAGGTTATCCACTTTGGTGGCAAAAACACGAAGGCAGAATATTATCTGAATGGTGGCAGATTCGGAAAAGGGGAGGTGCAACGAGACCTGGGTGTCATGGTACATCAGTCATTGAAAGTTGGCGTGCAAATACAGCATGTGGTAAAGAAGGCAAAAATAGACAGGTTGGCCTTCATTGAGAGAGGATTTGAGTATAGTAGCAGGAACGTCTTACTGCAGTTATACAGGGCCTTGATGAGGCCACACCTTGAATATTGTGTACAGTTTTGGTCTCCTAATCTGAGGAAGGACATTCTTGCGATTGAGGGAACGCAGCAAAGGTTCACCAGACTGATTCCCGGGATGGCAGGACTGACATATGAAGAAAGACTGGATCGACTTGGCTTATATTCACTGGAATTTAGAAGAATGAGAGGGGATCTCATAGAAACATATAAAATTTTGACAGGATTGGACAGGTTAGATGCAGGAAGAATGTTCCCAATGCTGGGGAAGTCCAGAACCAGGGGTCACAGTCTATGGATAAGGGGTAAGCCATTTAGGAGATGAGGAGAAACTTCTTCACTCAGAGAATTGTGAACCTGTAGAATTCTCTACCACAGAAAGTTGTTGAGGCCAGTTCGTTAGGTATATTCAAAGGGAGTTAGATGTGGCCCTTGTGACTGAAGGGATCAAGAGGTATGGAGAGAAAGCAGGAATGAGGTACTGAAGTTGCATGATCAGCCATGATCACAATAAATGGTGGTGCAGGCTAGAAGGGCCGAATGGCCTACTCCTGTACCTATTTTCTATGTTTCTATGTTTCTAAGATCGTTTTCTAGATCAATAGGTTGAGAAACCAACTAGGGAGCAGGCTATTTTAGATTTAGTGCAATGAGAAAGGGTTCATTAATAACTTTGTAGTAAAGGGGCCCTTAAAGAGGAGTGACCACAATATGATAGAATTTTATATTAAGTTTGAAAGTAATTCAGTTAAATCCGAAGCTAAGGTCTTAAATCGAAAGGTATGAGGGGCAAGTAGGCTACGGTAGATTGGGAAACTACATTAAAAGGTGTGATGGTAGATGAGCAATGGCTATCATTTAAATAATTAATACATAATTTACAATAATACACAGTACACTCCTTAAAGGCACAAAATCTACACAGGAAAGTGGTCTAACCGTGGCTAACAAAATAAGTTAACAATAGCATTAGATCAAAGGAAGAGACTAATAATGTTGCCAAAATGAGCAGTAAGCCTGGGGATTGGGAGGATTTTAGAATGTAGCAAAGGAGGATCAAGAAATTGATAAAGAAAGGGAAAATAGAATAGGAGAGCAAACTAGCAAGAGACAGATTGTAAAAGCTTCTTTCGGTATGTAAAAAGGAAAAGATTAGCGAAAGTAAATGTGGGTTCTTTATAGGATGAGACAGGAGAAATTATAATAGCGAATAAGGAAATTGCAGAGAAATTAAACAAATACTTTGTATCTGTCTGCACTGAATATAAGATCAGAAGAAATAGGAGCAGGAGTGAGGCACTCTGCAATTTCTAGCCCTATATGTCTTAATTAAAATCAATAAGTTAATGGGAAGTTGTTTTCTAACAAACATAATGCAGTTTAAAAGAGGTCAGACTTGTATGTAGATTAGCAATACATTAACGTCCTTCTTTATACTATAAAGAATATAATAAAACAAATATTGCCCACATGTTTCTGATGAGAGGAATCATTAAGTTTGTTTATCCTGAAGCTTTGGACAAATTCCTGACACTCGTGGCAGTATTTTAGTACCAAAACCCCCACATTTGCTACAATTGCTGAAGCATTTTGGTGCCTGTGCTTCCAAGAATGGATGGATTACAACAGTTAACAAAATAAAGTTTAACTGTTTCCTATAAACCAGCAGTTTCTTGGTTCAAGGGTATAGAGATGATGTTTGAGCAAATATTCATAAGAATACAAGAATTAGGAGAAGGAGTAGGCCATTTGGCCCCTCGAGCCTGCTCCACCATTTAATAAGATCATGGCTGATCTGATCATGGACTCAGCTCCACTTCCCTGCCCACTCCCTGTAATCCTTTACTCCCTTAATGCTCAAAAATCTATCTGTCTCCGCCTTAAATATATTGACCAGCCTTCACAGCTCTTTGGGGCAGAGAATTCCACAGATTTACAACCCTCTGAGAAAAGAAATTCCTCCTCATCTCAGTTTTAAATGGGTGGCCCCTTATTCTGAGACTGTTATGTATGAATAAAGAGCCTGACTGGATACTGTGAGCTCAAAGTAACGTGTGACCTTAGTCTTTTATTGCAGGTTACCAGAGTGCCTCTCCAGCCTGTGAGACCTCCTTAAGTACAGGTGCTCCCAAGGGATTGTGGGATCCCTTGGGACTCCAGGGGATGAGCCCTCTGGTGGCTACTCAAGGTATATATAGGTTTACATATATAACAACACTTCCCCCACCCCCCCAAAGTCAATAGTGTAACTATTTACAAAATGAGTCGATCTGGGGCCTTTCTTTCCCTGGTTGATCGTCTCGGTGCAAATGCTGGTTTTGGTAAATCGTTTGTTGGGCCCTCTCTGGGCTGCTGTGCAGCTGGCCTTGCTGGGCTGCCTAGTGTGGTGAATCCTGCTGGGCTGCTGCGGGTGATGGGTTCTGCTTCGTGGCCAACCGCGGTGTCGGTTGCCACTGGTATGTATGTTGAGGGGTCAAAGAAGGTAGGGTCCAATGTGGGTTGCTCAGGATAGTCCGTGAATCTGAGTTTGATTTCGTCTAAATGTTTCCGGTGAATGAGTCCACTTGAAAGTTTGACCCGAAACACCCTGCTCCCCTCTTTGGCCACAATGGTGCCGGGAAGCCACTTGGGACCTTGTCCACAGTTCAACACAAATACAGGATCATTGATTTCAATTTTCTGAGACACATTTGTGCTATCATGATATATACTTTGTTGAAGCCGCCTGCTCTCTACCTGTTCATGTCGATCAGGGTGGACTAATGAGAGCCTTGTCTTAAGTGCCCTTTTCATGAGCAGTTCAGTGGGTGGAATCCCAGTGATCGAGTAGGGTCTCATGTGGTAACTAAGCAGGACTCGGGATAGGCGAGTCTGCAGTGAGCCTTCCATTACCCTCTTCAAGCTCTGCTTGATGGTTTGCACTGCTCTCTCTGCCTGACCATTGGATGCTGGTTTGAACGGGCCAGATGTAATATGCTTGATCCCATTGCGGTTCATGAATTCTTTGAACTCAGCACTGGTGAAACATGGCCCGTTGTCGCTCACAAGGATATCAGGCAGGCCGTGCGTGGCAAACATGGCCCGCAGGCTTTCAGTGGTGGCAGTGGATGTGCTTGCCGACATTATCTCACATTCAATCCATTTGGAGTAAGCATCTACAACCACTCGGAACATTTTACACAAAAACGGGCCTGCTTAGTCAGCATGGACCCTGGACCACGGTTTGGAGGGCCAAGGTCATAAACTTCGTGGCGCCTCCCCTGGGTGCATTGCTTAACTGTGAACATGTGTTCATTTGTGCATGCAGGACTCCAAGTCCGCATCGATACTGGGCCACCACAAGTGGGATCTGGCTATCACTTTCATCATTACAATGCCTGGGTGAGTACTGTGGAGATCACTGATGAAAGTGTCCCTGCCCTTCTTGGGGACCACTACCCGATTACCCCACAGAAGGCAGTCTGCCTGTATAGACATTTCATCTTTACGCCGCTGGTACGGCTTTATCTCTTCCTGCATTTCCACTGGGACACTGGACCAGCTCCCGTGAAGCATACAATTTTTTACCAGGGACAGTAAGGGGTCCTGGCTCGTCCAGGTTCTAATCTGTCAGGCTGTGACGGGTGATTGCTCACTCTCAAATGCTTCCATTACCATGACTAAATCTGCGGGCTGTGCCATTTCCACCCCCGTGGTGGACAATGCCAGCCTACTGAGAGCATCGGCACAGTTTTCTGTGCCTGGCCTGTGGCGGATGGGTATGCGGACAATGTGAGCGCCCATCTCTGGATGCGGGCTGAAGCATTAGTATTTATCCTCTTACTTTCTGAAAAAAGGGATTTCAGTGGTTTATGGTCAGTTTCCAATTCAAATTTAAGCCCTAACAGATATTGATGCATTTTCTTTACCCCATAAACATACGCTAACGCATCTTTTTCAATCATGCTGTAGGCTCTCTCAGCCTTAGACAGACTTCTGGATGCATAAGCAACCGGTTGCAATTTCCCAGATTCATTAGCTTGTTGCAATACACACACGACCCCGTACGATGACGCATCACATGCTAATACTAAATGCTTACATGGATCATACAACACAAGCAATTTGTTTGAGCATAACAATTTTCTAGCTTTTACAAAGGCATTTTCTTGGCTTTTGCCCCATACCCATTCGTTTCCTTTACACGGTAAGGCGTGCAGTGGTTCTAACAATGTGCTGAGACCTGGTAAGAAGTTACCAAAGTAGTTCAGGAATCCTAGAAATGACCGCAGCTCCGTCACGTTCTGTGGCCTCGGTGTGTTCTCGATTGCCTCCGTCTTCGAATCGGTGGGCCTGATGTCGTCTGCCGTGATTCTTCTCCCCAGGAACTCCACTTCAGGTGCCAGGAAAATGCACTTCGAGCGTTTTAACCTGAGCCCCACACTACAGAGACTATACCGCCGAGTTTTAGTTTCCCCTGAGTGGAAATACCCCCTCTGCATCCACTTTGTCGAGCCCCCTCATTATCTTATATGTTTCGATAAGATCACCTTTCATTCTTCTGAACTCCAATATGTATGGGCCCAACCTACTCAACCTATCTTCATAAGTCAACGCCCTCATCTCCGGAATCAACCTAGTGAACCTTCTCTGAGCAGCTTCCAATGCAAATATATCCTTCCCTAAATATGGAGACCAAAACTGTATGCAGTACTCTAGATGTGGCTTCACCAATACCTTGTACAGTTGTAGCAGGACGCCTCTGCTTTTATACCCCATCGCCCTTGCAATAATGGCCAACATTCCATTTGCCTTCCTGATTAATTGCTGTACCTTCATACTAACTTTTTATGTTTCATGCACAAGGACCCCCAGGTCCCTCTGTTCTGCAGCACTTTGAAATTTTTCTCCATTTAAATTATAATTTGCTTTTCTATTTTTTCTGCCAAGTTGGATAACCTCACATTTTCCCACATTATATTCCATCTGCCAAATTTTTGCCCACTCACTTAGCCTGTCTATATCCTGTTGCAGATTTTTTGTGTCCTCCTCGCAATTTGCTTTCCCACCCATCGTTGTATCATCAGCAAACTTCGCTACATTACACTCGGTCCCTTCATCCAAGTCATTAATATAGATTGTAAATAGTTGAGGCCCCAGCACCGATCCCTGCGGCACCCCACTAGTTACTGTTTGCCAACCAGAAATGACCCTTTTATCCTGACTCTCTGTTTTCTGTTAGTTAACCAATCCTCTATCCATGCTAATATATTACCACCAACCCTGTGAACTTTTATCTGTGCAGTAACCTTTTATGTGGCACCTTATCAAATGCCTTCAGGAAATCCAAATACACCACATCAACTGGTTCCCCCTAATCCACCCTGCTCATTACATCCTCAAAGAACTCCAGCAAATGTGTCAAACATGATTTCCCTTTCATAAAACCATGCTGACTCTGCTTGACTGAATTATGCCTTTTCAAATGTCCTGCTACTGCTCCCTTAATAATGGACTCCAGCATTTTCCCAATGACATTTGTTAGGCTAACTGGCCTATAGTCTCCTGCTTTCTGTCTGCCTCCTTTTTTAAATAGGGGCATTACATTTGCGGTTTTCCAATCCGCTGGAACCTCCGCAGATTTCAGGGAATTTTGGTAGATTATAATCAATGCATCCACTATCTCTGCAGCCACTACTTTTAAGACCCTAGAATGCAAGCCATCAGGTCCAGGGGACTTGTCCGCCTTTAGTCCTATTAATTAATGAGTACTACTTCTTTAGTGATAGTGATTGTATTAAGTTCCTCCCTCCCTATAGTCCCTTGATTATCCACTATTGGGATGTTTTTAGTGTCTTCTACCATGAAAACCGATACAAAATATTTGTTCAAAGTCTCTGCCATTTCCCTGTTCCCCATTATTAATTCCCCAGTCTCATCCTCTAAGGGACCAATATTTACTTTCGCCACTCTTTTCCTTTTTATGTACCTATTACTATATTCATAAGTCAACCACCTCCTTTGAAGAAGACACAAAAAACCTCCCGGAATTTAGTGAAGAACCAAGGGTCTAGCGAAAAATTAGTAATAGTAAAAAAGAGCAGTGGATAAATTAATGGGACTGAAAGCCAATAAATCCCCTCGACCTGAAGACCTACATGCTGGGGTTTTGATCGAGGCGGCTCTAGAGATTGTGGATGCATTGGTTGTCAGCTTCCAAAATTCCATAGATTCTAGAATGGTTCCTGCAGGTCGGAAGGTAGCAAATGTAACCCATTATTTAAGAAAGGAGGGAGAGAGAAAACGGGGAACTACAGACCTGTTAGCCTGACATCAGTAGTAGGAAAAATGCTAGCATCTATTATAAAGGATGTGGTAACAAGGCACTTAGAAAATATTAATAGGATTGGGCAGTCAACATGGATTTATGAAAGGCAAATCATGTTTGACAAATCTCTTGGAGAGTTTTTGGAGGTTGTAACTAGCAGAATAAACAAGTGGATTTTGATTTTCAGAAGGCATTCGATAAGGTGCCACACAAGAGGTTATTAAACAAAATTAGGTTTCATGGGATTGGGGTTAATATACCAGCGTGGATTGCGGATTAGTCAATGGACAGAAAACAGAGAGTAGGAATAAACGGATCATTTTCGGGTTGTCAGACTGTAACAAGTGGGGTACCGCAAGGATCAGTGTTTGGGCCCCAGATATTCACAATCTATACAATGATTTGGATGAGGGGACCAAATGTAATATATCCAAGTTTGCTGATGAAACAAAGCTAGGTGGGAATGTAAGTTGTGAGGAGGATGCAAAGAGACTTCAAGGGGATACAGACATGCTAAGTGAGTGGGCAATAACATGGCAAATGGAATATCATGTGGAGAAATGTGAAGTTATCCACTTTGGTAGGGAAAATAGAAAAGCAGAGTATTTTTTAAACGGTGAGAGATTGGAAAATGTTGGTGTTCAGAGGGACCTGGGTGTCCTTGTACACAAATCATTGAAAGGTAACATGCAGGTACAGCAAACAATTAAGAAAGCAAATGGTATGTTGGTCTTTATTACAAGAGGATTTGAGTATAAGAGTAAAGGGGCAGAAATTGCCCCCTGCCCGAAACGGGGCACACGCAACCCAATTTGAGTGTTTTTACCGTCGTGATGGTTGAGGTCGCCTCTTGAGCGAAATTCCGCACTACTTTTAAAAAATCGAATCCGGTAGTCGCTCTTAATGGGGACGGTTATGCAGCGGTGGCAACACTAGAGGGACGGAAGTTGGGGCCCATGCAGAGTGGCCGCCGTGATGACATCATCATGGCGCCGCGACACCACGGCTCCCCCCTTCACTTAAAGTGCGTGATCTTTAAACTTCGGTCCACTGGGCACTAGGGAGGTTTTCGGCCTTGCAAGCAGCCTGGCACCCAAGAGGAGGAGCCAGGCTGCCTGTTGGCGGCACGGCCAAATACGACTGCATAATTATTGGGCCGTCATGGCAGTCGGCCGACAAAAGCAAACATGGCAGCAGCGGTAGTAGGTGCTCCCCTTTAAGGGGAGCTGTGCCGCCATTGCAGAAGGCCTTAGCCTCACTGGACCACCGTGAAAAAGCTTGTTTTGGTACCGCTGGGCGGGCCAAAGATTTTCATGGTGTAATTTTGTCTTCAGGGGGTAGATCGGTGGTGCGCACTGTGATGACACACTGATCGACAGCAGCGGAGTGGTGGGGAGGGGGATCGGGGCACGGTCGGGATAACACGGGAGCATAATTTTGATAATAGCAGCCATTATAGGAAAAGTCGGCAACCATTTCACTCTGTAGCGTAGCCTTCGCTTTCTGGTGTTAAGAGGCCTTAAGGAAAGAGGCA
This sequence comes from Pristiophorus japonicus, assembly GCF_044704955.1. Classification (NCBI taxonomy): domain Eukaryota; kingdom Metazoa; phylum Chordata; class Chondrichthyes; family Pristiophoridae; genus Pristiophorus; species Pristiophorus japonicus. The sequence continues at coordinate 97,609,592 of NC_091993.1, read as the reverse complement.
ATTTCGGCCCCAAGATATCTTACTGCAATTATATAGGGTCCTGGTGAGACCACACTTGGGGGTACAAATTGCCCCCGGCCGAAATGAAATGAACACTTTTGCGAAATTACACTCTTTGTTTTATTTTTTGTTTTGATCTGGAAGTCGGTCACCTGAGGGGCAAAACCGCAGCGGTGACTACACCTGAGGGGCGAAACCGCAGCGGTGACAACAACTGAGGGGTGAAAGTTGGGTGCGGAGCGTAGTCACCGCCATTATGACGTCATCACGATATCGCGATTATGTCATCACAACATTGCGTCACCACAGTTCTCCCCTTCACTTTAAAACTTCGGGCCACTGGGTCACCAGGGAGGGTTTTGGCCTGGCCAGCAGCCTGGCACCCAAGAGGGGGTGCCAGGTTGACTGTTGGCGGCACAGCCGAACCCGGGGGCATATTTGTCGGATCGACCCGACAAAAAAAAACATGGCAGCAGCGGCAGTAGGCCACCCTTTTTAAGGAAAACCACACCACCGCTATAGAAGGATAAACCAAATATATAGAAGCCATAATTTGCAAACCCTATAGCCATGCAAGTTCCGGGTTTAGGCATGCGCTAAAGCCCAGAACTTGTGATCTGTCAAGAATTTCCTTTACAGATCCACTGCATCCCCGGGAACAGGGCTTCCTTCTGCCCAGCAAATGCCCGTGAAATTCTTACGCCTGGTAAAAACTGGTGTAAGGCTTGCTTTTACCAGTGTAGGAGTTTTAAAAAACTGAAAAATAAAATTTTATCAATAATTTATACATTTAAAAACCTGTGAAATAAGATAAGTTTGTTTTTAGCCCTTTAAAACATGTAAATTTATTTTTCAAAAAATTTACTTTTTGTTTTAAACATTTAATTAAGTGCCATTTTAATTAATTTTAAATATGTAATTGTTTTAAAAATGTATATATTTGATGCCTAGATGTATTTTTGGGGTATTCCCATTCATACTTAAGGGGTTTCCTCACATACGGCATCCCCATACGTATGAATGGGAATCCCCTTCTGTCATTCGTTGGGCCAGGCCCATGTGATCCCAGGGGTGCTTGCGAACCGCATGCACCCCTAAGATATGGAGGCTTTGCGCTCGCATATCCGGAGAGCCCCAGGACCGCAAATCTCCGTACCTCCCGGACCTCCAAGTATGTGAGCATTTTATTTGTGGATCGGAGGCATTTCCCAGCAGGAAGCCTCCGACCGCAAATTCAGGGCAATTATGTTTGTTTATTCATGGCACTCTTGGTGGAAATCAAAGCGCACTTACTATGACAAATTATTTTGCTGCACAAATAGTACCATCAAAAAATCTTTGCATGACTCGTCGGAATGGCAGTGCTCCATTTTCGACCCTTTATTCAGGACAGTAAAATAGTAATCACTCCCATCAGTATAGCACGGATCAGCAGTGGTGTTTTGCTTCCCTCATAAATACAATTATTAAAAATTATATGGGCAAATTTTAAGAGCAACTGGCTGAGAGCGCAGGTCACAAAATCAAGTGTACAGTTTGGTGCACCTGATTAACAGTGTGTAATAAAAAAAACATGGGCCTACTTGAAGCTGCGCTGTTAAAAGAAGGAAAAAGGAAAGACTTGCATTTATATAGCGCCTTTCATGATCACCGGCTCTCTCAAAGCGCTTTACAGCCAAGAAAGTACTTTTTGAAGCAGACTCACTGTTGTAATGTAGGAAATAGCCAACATGCACACAGCAAACTCCCACAAACAGCAATATGATAATAGCCAGATAATCTATTTAGTGATAATTATTGGCCAGGACATCTGGGGTAACGCCCCAGATCTTCTTTAAAATAGTGCCATGGGATTATTTACATCCACCTGAGAGGGCAGTCAGGACTTCGGCTTAACATCTCACCTGACAGTGCAGTACTCCCTCAATTCTGCACTTGAGTGCCAGCCTAGATTTTTGTGGGACTTGAACCCACAACCTTCAGACTCAGAGGCAGGTGTGCTACCCACTGAGCCACAGCTGATTGTTGAACAATTGCCAGACAGGCCAGCTTTCCTGCAGTCCTCTGGGGAGGGTGTTCGAAACTGCCGAAAAGGAAAACCTTCACAACTCATGAAGAACATATACTTTGCCACCTATGAAGCATTTGGTGGCTCTATTACTTGCCCACAGACTCTTGTTTTGTGCTTCCATAATGGGTTTTCTTCCATTTCATTTTTGCATAGGCATATGTCCAACTTCTCCCGCCACCCACCCCCCCCCTCACCCACACACACAATGCCAAACAGTGACAAATGTTTAACATTTATTTTGAACATTGATTGAAAAAAAGACCGAGATATTCTATTAAGCCTGAAAAGGGGTGGTGCCACCATGAGCTAACTTTAATGGCCGCCCACAAAAAGAGCGGTATATTGGTGCTGTCGGCTGATTAAATGAGCGCAGCTGAGAAGATCCCGTGCAATGCGCTGTGTCTGGCGGTAATGTCAGCAGGAGGTCAAAGGTCGTGTCTAAAAGATCAGTATGGCTTTCCCAGGTAATCACCTTACTAACAGTACATTTCCATGTGAAAGCTCGTCCTTAAATCGTTACATGAGAAATCCTGAGATTATGCCTCAAAATATAAGCCGAATGCAGAAAATGTAATGGACTGAGTGTAATATAAAGAAAGAGCCATTATATTGAAGACAGATGTGGCTGAAGTGGCTAGGATGCAGGAGATACCAGTGACTACTGGCCACTTGCTAAATTTGATAAAATAGGGCAATGTTCACAAGACGTTTACTATGGAAATTCCAAACTCTTCTTCTAAACTTATTTTAGGATTATGGTTGTATGGAAACTGTATATTATATAGGCACCAATGTATATATTTTCAATAAGAACAAAAAATCCTCTATAAATCTTCATATTTCTTTAGCTGGTTCATCAGCATTTTCTTGATGTAAACTGGATCATGATGAAAAGATTTTAAAAAGATCACCTTAAATTACGTAACAACGAAAAAAATGCCAGCCCAATCTGGATCATATTCAAGAATTTTTGCAATAAACTGAAAGACAATTGAAGACAGTTACTTGGGTGTAACCTATTTAAAAGTGGCACGGTAAATGACAATTATACAGAATGTTTATTATACGATTTATAGCTCACTGCCGGTTTCTCCCGGCCCTACCCGCTGTCAATGGGCATGCTTTGGAGAGGGCAGTAAGAGGAGCGGCAACGTCCAAAATCGCTGAGCTAGTGTTAATTCGGCATTGCATGCCAATTGGTGCCACGCTGCTGGTAATTAAAATACTTCTGGTGAGCGCAGGCAACGGCAATGCTGCCGACATACCCAATATGGCAGCCGGCACGTTCTGCATCTGAAGTGGGCGTAACTATATAGGGTATTGGTAAGGCCGCACCTGGAGTACTGCGTGCAGTTTTGGTCACCTTACTTAAGGAAGGATATACTAGCTTTGGAGGGGGCACAGAGATGATTCACTAGGCTGATTCCGGAGATGAGGGGGTTACCTTATGATGATAGATTGAGTAGACTGGGTCTTTACTCGTTGGAGTTCAGAAGGATGAGGGGTGATCTTATAGAAACATTTAAAATCATGAAAGGGATAGACAAGATGGAGGCAGAGAGGTTGTTTCCACTGGTAGGGAAGGCTAGAACTAGGGGGCACAGCCTCAAAATACGGGGGAGCCAATTTAAAACCGAGTTGAGAAGGAATTTCTTCTCCCAGAGGGTTGTGAATCTGTGGAATTGTCTGCCCAAGGAAGCAGTTGAGGCTAGCTCATTGAATGTATTCAAATCACAGATAGATATATTTTTAACCAATAAGGGAATTAAGGGTTACGGGGAGAGGGCGGGTAAATGGAGCTGAGTCCACGGCCAGATCAGCAATGATTTTATTGAATGGCGGAGCAGGCTCGAGGGGCTAGATGGCCTACTCCTGTTCCTAATTCTTATGTTCTTATGTTCTTATGTAAATGAGTTGGTCGCTGTTTTTTCTTCGGCTCGAATTTCTAGGCCCAGATCTCTCTCCTCCCCCTGCTTGGCATATGCAGAAACTTATTTTTAATCATGTGCAGCCCTTCAAATTTGAGCTGCTGAATAGATTTTGTCCATTCCCTTTAGGCTAGCTGCTGGCACAAGACCAAAGCTGCACTGGGAGCATATGGTAATTATTCAAACAAGTTGATCCAACAAAATTGAGAAGTCGCCTCAATGTATTGTGGGTTAGCTTGGGCCATTTGATCAAAGTTTTCAAGATATTAAGGGGAACTGATAGGTTAGATATAAAAAAACGATTTCCATTGGTGGAATCTGAGACTAGGATTCGTAGCCAAAAAATTTGCAAACAGTAGTTGATGCTAAGTCAATTGTTAATTTTAAATCTGAGATTGATAGATTTCTGTTAGCCAAAGGTGTTAAGGGATATGGGGCAACCCAGGTATATGGAGTTAGGTCACAGATTGGCCTTGATTTTATTGAATGGTGGAACAGACTAGAAGGCCAGAATGGCTACTCCTGTTCCTATGTTCCTATGCTCTAAATATCAATCAGATCCAACAATCAGGATAACAATTTGTTATGTTTGATCCCACATCAGCTTGTCTACTACCACCTGATTCTGTAGCCAGGCTCTCCACCCACTTCATCCTTCCAGCTGATCTCTATAGGCCGAATTACGGCAAGGCCTCAGAGGACATCCTCAAACTGGAGGTGAAGTTTGAGCAGAATTGGGGTTGGGAAAAGGCACCTGGGTTTGTTTGGGGAGACTGGGGTTATGGTGACTGCCACCCAGACTGCTTTAAAAGAGTTTCTCTCGCACCATAAGTGAGACCGGCCAACATCACAGCCCTGGCTAATGCCCCAACCTGTTTAATGCCCCATCATGTTATAGCATGCATTGTCACCACAAAGAGACCCTGAAAGTTATTTATTATGGGCCCAAGTTTCGGGCCGCGCCTAGAACGGCGCAGCCCCGACCTGGACGCCCGTTTTTCGCGCCACAAAGTGCGCCTAAAAAAAACTTCCAGATTCTCCAGCTCCCTGCACGTCATTTGCAGCTCGGCGCAGCGCAGCACGAGCTGTAGGGGGCGGAGCCAGGTCCCTGCGCTGAAAACAGTGCCGGGACCTCTGCACATGCGCACTACAGTGGCCGTGCATGTGCAGTAGCTCCAGGCGCCCAAAACTGTGTGGGAGGGGCCCGAAGCACGCAGCCCCTAGCCCTGGCCGAATGGCCTCACTGGGGCTGCGTGCATAAGGCTGCCTCCCTCGCCCAGCTCCTGCTTCCTCCCGACCGGACCCGACCAGATTGACTCCCACTCCCACGCCCCCCCCGCCCCCGTCCCGACCTCCGTTTCCCCCGCTCCCGACATTCCCCCCCCCTCCCCGACTGACCTCCGCTCCCGACCGATCTCCCCCCCCCCGCAACCGACCTCCGCTCCTGACCGATCTCCACCCCCCCCAACCGACCTCCGCTCCCGACCGATCTCCCCCCCCGCCGACCGATCTCCCCCCCACCGACCGATCTCCGCCCCCCCCAACCGATCTCCGACCGACTGACCCCCCCTCCCCTCCGCCCCGACGCGCGCTCTCCCCAATCCGCGCTCCCGACCCCCCCGGACCTGACGCCATCTACCTGTCAATCCGGTAAGTCTAAACGCGAAGTCTTGGGCCCGGCCGGCCCGGCCCGTTCAGCCTCCCTCTCCTTTCTTTCTCTCTCTCTCTCTCTCCCTTCTCTCTCTCTTCCCCCCTTCTCTCCCACCTTCCCCTCCCTCCCTCCTCTTCCCCCCTCCCCTCCCTCCATCCCTTCTTTCATCCCCCCTTCCCCCTCCCTTCTCTCCCTTCCCGTTCCTCCCCTCCCCTCCACCCCTCCCCTCCATCCTTTCTCACCCCCCCTCCCCTCCCTCCCTTCTCACCCCCCCTCCCCTCCCTCCCTTGTCACCCCCCTCCTCCCCCCCGACCCCCTCTCCCCCACTACACCCCCTCTCCCCCACTCCACCACCCCTCCTCCCCCACCCCTCCACCCCCCCTCCCCATCCTCCCCTTCCCCTCCACCCCTCGCTGTCAGAAACACAGACACTGACAGACAGAGAGTGAGAGAGACACACACAGGCAGACAGAGAGATATAGGGCCCAAGTTTCCACACGATAAAAAACGGTCGCCCCTCTGAGCTGGGTTCCGTTTTTCGCGCCTAAAACGGCGCCTAAAAAAAAACCTCGCGATTCTGGAGCGGTCTGCAGCTCCTTGTCTGCCTGGCGCGGCGCCCAGGGGGGCAGAGCCTACACTCACGCCGATTTTGTAAGTGGGAGGGGGCGGGTACTATTTAAATTAGATTTTTTCCTGCCGGCAACGCTGCGCGTGCACATTGGAGCGTTCGCGCATGCTCAGTGTGAAAAAAACATTGGCACTCGGCCATTTTTGTAGTTCTTTGTAGCTGTTTAATTTTTGAACATTTTTTAAATAAAAGCACATTGCCATCAGCACATCAGCACTTGCAGCCTTCTCACTGTCTCCTTCCCCCCCACTCCCCCCGCGGGAAGAACGTGCGACTCCTCTCCCCTCCCCCCGCGGGAAAAACGGGTGCCTCCCCCCCCAGCGGGAAAGAACGGGCGCCTCCCCGCCCCCCCCCCCCCGCGGGAAAGAACGGGCACCTCCTCTCCCGTTTTTACTGTGGAAACTTTCAAATCAGGCATCAGTGGCTGGACACGCCCCCTTTTGAAGAAAAAATTCTGTTCCAAAGTAGAACTGTTCTACCTGACTAGAATTGCAGAAAAAAAAATGTGGAGAATTGCGATTTCTAAGATAGTCCGTTCTCCACCAGTTGCTCCTAAAAATCAGGCACAAATCATGTGGAAACTTGGGCCCATAGACACTAACAGAGACACACGGGGGGGCCGTCCCAGCACGCTGTTGGAGGACTCCCGGTGCTGTAGTCAGTAAGTAGAAAATGTTTTATTTATTGATTTTTTAAAAAAAAATAATTTATTAATTTTTTTTGATTGATTTATTGGTTGATTTATTGATGTATTTATCATTTATTATTGATGATGACTCTTTTTGTAAAATTGAAGTGTTTAATGTTTATAAACTTCCCTTTAAACCCCCCCCCCATCCTCATTCCCTACGCCTGATTTGTAACCTACGCCTGATTTTCTAAAGTTTTTTCGAGCGTACAAAAATCTTCACTTACTCCATTCTAAGTTAGTTTGGAGTAAGTTTTCACTGCCGAAACTTTGAAAACAGGCGTAAGTGGCTGGACACGCCCCCTTTTGAAAAAAAAATTCTGTTCCAAAGTGAAACTGTTCTAACTGACTAGAACTGGAGCAAACTAAATGCCGAGAATTTGAATTTCTAAGATACTCCGTTCTACACCAGTTGCTCCAAAAAATCAGGCGCAACTGAGGCCGAAACTTGGGCCCATTGATTCAACCACGAGTGGAAGAAGTGAAGATACATCAAAAATCAAAACAGAAAAACATGGACCCAGTACCAATTTGAAGGGAAAAAGAGAGACCCTTCATTAGAATTCTCAAGTACAATGTATCCTGCAGTTTATTTAAAACATTTATGATTTCCAGGTTTCTTTTTAGCTCTTTAATTTTCTTCGTCTGGTTCCTTTGCAGCAACCACGGTAAATTGGGAAAAATCCAATGCATGTGAATGTAAAAACTGTACTAGGATAGAAAGGAATTGATAGCAGAAGCTTCTGAGGTAATGACCATATTTATCACTATCCACCAGTCCTGTAATGACATTTTTGTAGATGCTCATTTCATGGCGAGAGAGAGAGCGAGAGTGCAAGCGCTCGCTTGAGAGCCAGAGCCAGAAATTATGTTTGCTTCCAGTGAGACTTTCTATTGCTCTCAGGTTGCAGCTTAGCATTTGCACCTTATTAAGAGCAGAGTTAGTTCTAATTGTATACTTTGTAAAATAAATTGAACCAACTTATTATACCTAGTGTAAAAGGAAAAATAGATCTGGCATTAGGGGTATATATGAAACAAATGTTTTAAGTGCAGACTTCTAAACCGACCCGGTTAGTTAGCCAGAAAAGTGTATAGCTGATGCCACACATTCCAGTGCAGAGGACAAAGGACAATCTGTGACGACAAGGAGAAAAGGCATGTATGATAAACATTTGGCTCAATTAAACTCGAGGCAGACTTGATAACATTGATGCATAACCAGCCTGAGCGGGTACATTCTGGGGGGGGAAGGAATACAAGGTAAGACACTGTGAAGGAGACTTTAGATACACACTGAAGAACTACACATAGACACATAGGCACCATGGTCAGCATATTCTAACAAGATGAAGTCACCCTAGATAAGGCCTGAAACTACCTTAAGACACTGGTCTGTCAATCCAAGGTATTGCTATAAGGTAACCCAATCAGGGGTCGCGGGAGGTTGTATTGGAGAAGCAAAGGGGTCTTTGAATATTGTATAAAAGCTGTTCGGACAGCATTTCTATTCACAGGCAGCTGTGTTGAGAAATTGCGCCCAGACTGTTTGTGATTAAAGATCATTGAGCCTTGCCTTCCGTCTCTTAACTTCAAGGGTTGCTACACGGGTTGGGACGAGTGTCGACCCTTTATATCAGGGGGTCCGCTCGTGGAAAGAGAAGCTTTTCCGCTATCCCCCTTGCACCTAGGAGTTGATTTTAACCACCCACCATGCCCCCCATCCCACCGGGAATTGTGCAGAAAACGGGATAAAATCAGCAGAATCCACTGTTTCCACTCAACGACATTTTATCGTTGTTGATTTTAAAATCGGCCGAAGCTCCTGCAGCAAGCAGGCAGGCAGGCCTAGTACAAATGTAAAACATGTAGCCCGATGATGTCATCGGCGCCACAACATGATATTTATGACGACTCGTGGGGAGGCTGAGGTCAGCAGAGGGGCCAGAAAAGACCAAGATAAGTCATTTTTGTTATTCTTTGGTAGGATTACTTAAAGGGTTAGGAGGAGCAGGAAGGCCGCTCCAGACCCCAAGGAAAGCCATAGGCTTTCCTTGCCCCAACTTCCCACAATGGCATGTGTTTGGGAAGGCCCCCACCGCCCCCCACACTTACCTTTTGCGTTCTTGCCCCCATTTCCTCTCCTGCCCGCCAGCATTGACATCATTTTCAAATATTAAAGTGAGGCCCAGCAGTTAAAATCGATCATGCCTCTTTTTCTTCAGAACCTCAGGTGCTTTACCCGCTTCAGGCGGGTAAACCAATCCCATATTCCCGTTAAATTCTCCGCCACGCCCCCCCAGGCCCTAACTTTCTCCTGATCACACTAGGCCCTGTCTTGGTAAATTTATACAGGTTTTGTAACATAATGCAGGATTAAATTGTCAACAGATCCTTTTAATTAGCATTCAAATGTCAAATTTTGTAAATACGTTCTTATTACACAATCGCAAGCTTCAACTGACGTTTTGCGAGAGGAGAGAATGGCATGTCGATTGCCTTCTAACTATCTGATTCCTTTTATTAATAGTTCATTTTTATTCATAATATTTCAATTATATTTTTATTATTTCAACACTACTGGATTTATTCAAGTTTAAATCTCTAACCTTGAAATTGAACAATTTCAAAAGTATCACGATCCCCTCCTGATTAACCCTGCCATTTTTAATGATAAAAGCTAAGAGATGACTAAGACGTGAATATGTAGTAATGAAACACGAGTAAATTAAACTAAGTATGTAGATTCACAGGCAGGACTGAGCGAGGAGGAACTGGATGACTTCCATTTCTGAAACTATGGGCTCAATTTTCCCGGGTCATTTGCGCCATTTTTTTTGGCACCGTTTTTTCTGATGTAATTATTTAATTCAAAGTTTCCCCCTGGAATCTGCGCCAGCGTAACTGCTTTAGTTACGATTTTTCTGCATTAGGTTTTTATGACGTCATGTCTGCGCCAGTTTTCAGCATTTTTTGCAGTTTGCCCAAAATTGTTTTATCCTAGGTCGGCGTATCTGGCCACTCCCGAAAAACCTTCTGGTGAGTTAACAGAGAGCAGCGCACATTGAGAAATCGGCGCTGAAAGACGCCATTGTTTTTCATCAAAGTTTTTGGAGGGAGTCTCTAACACTTTAAATATCCATAATAAAGTTCAACTTGTTTTACCTTTCAACGGAGTACATGGAAGTTTCTTGGATTTCTGAAGTTTTCATTTTTTTTTACTCATACACCACCACCGAACGTCTTCAAGCAGGGCTGGAAGGTCGTAGCATCAGCCGTCAGAATCGGCCCCGTGCCCGGACATGGGCTCGGGGCTCGGCTGGAAAACCAGCCCGGGGAGGGAGATGGCAATCGGAAGGCTGCTGCACTAGTCACAAGATTGCAATGAGTTGGGGGGAGGCGGGGGAGAAGGGGAGAAGTCACAAGACTGCAATGAGTTGGGGGGGGGGGGGAAGCGGGGGGAGAGAAGTTCATCCATACAAACCTTGGGGAGAGAGAACAAAGAACCTGTCCTGCTTGCTGTGTTAATACTGGAACAAATAATGAAAATGATTCAAATTTAATGTAAAGTATATTTTATTCAAAAGTTTAACAAACAGTTTGTAACTAATTTAACTTTAATAAAATTATTCTTGCATCAAACTTTAAAGTTTTCAGTTATGATCATTTAGAAACTTTAAGATCACTTACAAACTCTACGATCACTTACTAACTTTTAAACTTGTAAATTTACATAACTTACAGAAATCTTTTAATTTGAGTACAACAGTTACAACAGTAACAATAATAATAACAACAACAACAGTGGCAGCAGCAAAGAAAGGCTGCACCCATCTCTCTTCCACCTTATTCTAAGAACGCCTGCCGCGCTTTTTCTTGGTGACTCCACCACCCCAGCCCGCAGGCAGTGGCACAGTGTTTCTGGGGTTGGTACCAAGCTTATTTTTTCTAAGATCTCGGGTAGTGTGCACCTGTTGAGGGAGGGTGGGGGTGGGAAGCGACAGGCGGCAATGTGGAGGGCCCAGACAGCAATGTGGGTCTCTTCAGAGGCTGGTGTGGGGGTTGGAGTGGGAGTGGCAGTTGATTCTGTTAATGGGCACGGGGTCTGGGCGTGTTCCCTTATTGCAGCAGCTAACTCCAACATGCCGTCCCTAATGCGCCCTGAGAGTGTTTCAACGGCCTGCAACATTCCCTCCCTCATGTTGAGCAAAACTGTCTCAACTACCTGTGACATTCCCTCCCTCATGTTCAGTGATGTTTGCACCAGCTCTGACATTCCCTCCCTGATGTTCACTGACAGCGCATCAACTACCTGTGACATTCCCTCCCTCATGGTCACTGACATGGTTTCAGCTGACTGAGCTATTCCCTCACTCATGGTCCCGGACATCATTCCCATTTCTCGTGAGATTGCTGTTAATTCTCCCTGACAGTCCCATTACCTCGTCACCCACCCCACTGATGGTGTCCAGGAGTGATCGCGTAAGGTCAATGCTCTCCACACTCATTGCTGTCATCTGAACCACATCTGCTAGATCCTGCACGTCAGGAGAGTGCGGTTGAGCTCTCGTTCCCCTCTTCTCCATGGGTGTGGCTCGCATCCCACCACTGGGACCCGCAGCCTCGGATGTTAGGAAACCATGGAATGTCCCACCAACGCTCAAACCACTAGTCACGGAAAGGGCTGGCACCTCAATGGGCAGCACTTGCACCTCCACCGAAGTCAATAAAACAGTGGGGGCTTCATCCATCTCCATCCCCTCCCCCTCTCCTTCGCCCCCATGCTCTTGGTCTGGAGGGTGGGATTGGAAGATGTTCTCCTCTTCAGGCTCGTCCTCATCTGAATCTTCTCTGCATCGTCAGGGTTAGCCTCAAGTTCTGCAAAATATAACAGAACACAGTCAAATGGTAAGCAGCAGAGGAGGGGGCAGGGTGGGTGGCATGAGTAGGTTCACACAGTGCAGGCAGCAGGCTGATTTGAAGGACCATGATGAATGATAGCACATTGCATCAACCGAAGCGTAGCTGATAGAGTCATCCCCAGCAACCAAAGCTTGGCTAGCCCGTGCAGTACTTAACATTTAGCAAAGCCAGACTGTGGAATTTGCAGGACATACCCTCTCCCTCGAGTGTGGGCCCAGCTTGTGTAATGGTGGTTGCTTTGCTCCAGGCAGGACCCATCAAAGCAGCGACCCTCTCTTTCAAGGGTGTCAGTAGCTGCAGATTTGCCGGGCCTCCTCCTGTTTAAGTTCTTTCCCTTTTATTATGTGCCACCTTCCTCTGCAAAGATGAAAATCCAACTTTTTAGGGAGGGTGTCTTTCTGCTGGATGGGACATATACAGCTGGTCACATTTACAATTGTAAGTCCATTGAATAAATGAAAATATTACTTACACTAACTACTTGACCAATGTCCGGCTACTTTTTACACTGGCCTCCCGATCTCGTGGTGGTCATCATTGCGCAGTAATCTTCTGCAACTTGGTTCCAGCGTTTCTTCATTTCTTTGTGTGGCACTTTTATGTGACCTCTGCTGGTGTCCCGCTCCTGCCATCTGTTCTCAATCACAGTGACTAGTGCCTCCACTTCATCCTGTAAGAAATTCTTGGTCCTTGCACTGCGTTGCATCTTGTATTGCTGCAGCTCCGATTGTTCCAATGCTCTCACTGCACTCCTTCTCACACACAACTGGCTCTTTAAAAATGGCCGATTGCCAACCCGGAGCTGTACTGCACATGCGTGTCCATTGAAATAACGTCAAAAACGTCACTTTTTTTGTCGCGCATGCACAGAAGGTGCAGCATCGTTTTTTCGATGCAAACAGCAGGCTCCAGCCCCCGAGGTGACTGGACACGCTGTGCGGCGCCAAATTTGAATTATACATCGGGGAAACTTAGGCAAAATATTTCTGCCGCTTTTCTGTCAAAATTGGCAAATTTGAGCCCTATACATTTGCAGAGGCGTGGTGCTTTAATGGATTCACTATCTCAAAAAATTCCCATTTTAATATTCTTCTAGTGCTTTGACAATACAAAATTTGACTAAAGACATAAATGGTGATGTAAGGATAAAAGTGAAATCCAGCTTTGAATTCAGGAGTGGAAAGACTATATATGATATTTGCTGCAGTATTTAAGACAATTGCAGGTCAGTTGAGTGAAGTATCAATGTGAAAAATACCTCATGGCTCATATGAAACAAGCTATGACCACAACATTTGGCAGCATTGTTAGTCTTGGACTATACAGAAGATCACCACATCTAGTGCTGCTTCCATTGATACTCCAGCTTGCATCTTTTCAATTAAAACAAGTTCACCTTTGTGAACCTCTTCATCACTTCTCTGAATACTCTCCACTGTTTTAATATCCTTTTGAAGGGAGGGTTCACACAATTGCACACAACAGTCCCAATATATTACAGTGGTATAGCGGTTATGATGCTAGCCTACCAATTCATATCATGAGTTTCACTCCTACTACATCAAGTTGTAAAATTGAATTCAATAAATCTAGACTAGCGCCATGAAAGCTGCCATTTTGTTGTAAAAATGCACTTACACATGAATTGGTCCATACTACTTGGTTGACTCTTAAGCTACTCTATTGCACAAACAATTACCAGAAGATGGCTCACCACCGCCTTCTCAGAGAATTTGGTATGGCCAATAAATGATGAACTTGCCAGTGTCACTTGCATCTGAAGAATAAATTAAGAAAAAAGTGATTTATACAAGATTTGAATCACTTGCATGAACAGTCAAATGCCCATGAGATATAACCTATTGCTGTCCTTTCCCATATGCGTTACAGTGCAAAGTATTATACTTCACAAAGGCACAGATTATCCGATTATTAATAATAGCTAAAACAGAACTGGAGGGAGAAGTGATTGATAATCATTCTTTTGTGTATGGTATAAAGTCCAATAGCATTAGACACTTAATTTCCTTGGGCCTGAGTTTGGTGAAACCTTAGGTCCGCCCGTTTTCCGGTGCTCCCCGGGCAGTGCGTGGTTTTTTCTGGGGTGAGTTGGGCATGAGTTTCATCCCCGTTTGTCGGTGGGAGCAGGAGTGGCGGCAGGTAGTGGGAGTCGACGGCTGGTAGTGGGTGGCAGCAGGAGTCGGCACTAGGTGCAGGCCTCTCCACTCGGGAAACATCGGAGGCTGTGCACCGCGCATGCGCAAGATTTGGAAAAAAAATGTTTGTAGTTTCTTTTGCCGGATGGCATCACTTTTCCCGCGATTGGGGCTGAGGGCTCAGCTGCGCATGTGCATAAAACCTCGTTCATGACTTGCACCTGACAGTTGCAGAGGCGAGTGATTCATAGAGAGAGAGTCAACAGATTCATCAGCCATCCACCTTGCAAAGCTCTCATGAGTGGAAGAAAAGTTGCCAGGAAGTCCAATGCAGGGAGGCTCAGAGCTCCCTGGTTTACTGATGGTGAGCTGGAGACACTTGTCTCTGAGGTGGAGTGCCGTTACAAATACCTCACCCAGGATGGTCGTGGCAAGCCAGCCCCGTCCCAATACAAACGCATTTGGTGGGAGATTGGGGAGGCCGTGTCCACAGTGGCCACCATGGTTCGGGATGGAGACCAGTGCAGGAAGAGATGGAACGATATGGCAGTATCAGCAAGAGTAAGTAAACATCTTATTGTTGCACTCCCGTACTACTCAAAAAGTATATAGTGGCTGTTGTGTCTGTGTGAGTGTGTATGTTGCATGTGCAAACCAGTTAAAGCTTGCAACTTTTATTTCTGCAGAAGAAAAGAACAGCCAACATCTCAAAGCAGTGTGGCACGGGAGGGGACCCACCAGATGTCACTGAAGTGACTGACATAGAAAAGCATGCCTTGGCTTTGGTAGGTGACACATGGTGGTGCCGATCCAGTGCTAGAACATGGTACGTTTATACAACTCTCCGGTCTGTGTTCGACTCATGTCATGCAAGGTGATGTAATGTGATGTCAAATGCATTTTAATGTACTGTGTGTCAGCCATTTAGAGTGTGGTGATGTAACGATGGGTAGTCCTTGAAATAAGAATGTGAACTATCACGGTACTCATTTCAGCCTGACCAACACCACCCCACCCCCACCCCACCCCCCCGCAGGAAATGTTGCAGCTGTTGAGGACGAGCACCGACCTAGGTCGAGATCTGCTCCAGGCCATGGCTGGGATAGCTGCCAGCATCGTTGCCTTTGCAGAATGGCATACTACCAGTATGTCACAGCTGATCACCGCGCTGGAACGACCGGGCAGCTCTGTAGATGCTATGCGGCAATCAATGGTCTCAGGCCATGGCATGGAACCCCCCTGATGCCACACCAGCCAGGTCGTCAGAACCCGAGGATCCGGAGATGCCAGCGTCTTCCATCTCACCGCCGCCATTCTCTCCACGATGAACACAACAGCAGCACTCCGGGTCCCCTCCTGCATAACATCATGCAGCAGAGGCGGTGAGGATCAAGGGTATGGGTCAGCATGGGGATGACCAACCCCTCAAGAATGGGCCTCACTTCGACGGGGGGGGAAAGAGAGGTGGTGGGAGTGGGTAGAGAGTTGGGTGTTGGTCTTGGTGATGTTGGTATATATTGTTAATGTTGTTGCTGGTGTTTCAGATGTTTCCTTTTGATGGTTAATTTACTGTTTTTTGAAATAATGTAAAATATTTTGCTTTACGTGTTTCAATGTTCTGTAACTTTTGAATGCTGTACAATTCAATACAAAAACATTTTTGAACAACTCTTGATCAGTGTCTAACTTTTAGACAATGGGGGAGGTGCTGAAAAACATACAAATGTCCTTTTAAATATACTGCTGACTGAGCAATATCTTGCCTTACAGATATGATGCGACTCTTTAATGGGCCCTGACATCACGTCATTTAGCTACGACAAGCAAGAGTCACCAATCCAGGACGGGTGGCTTTGAATGACAGATAGTTGCAGAACTTGGAGGCCAGACATTATGGTTGGCATTTGTGTCTACATTTTTTTAGGTGACACATCGCCGAACCCCACCTCTAACGTTACAAGTTATTCAGTGTCATTATACCAGTTGACTATATATATATTTGCATCTTCTGTAGTTGAGCTCATGTTCTCAGGATCACATCCATCCAACTAAGAGAAGCTTACAGGATGTTATTATTGCCTATATACTTTGACATGAGCTCATAACATCTGCAGACTCACATTGTGTCACTAAATCTGTTGTGTCTGCAATGGTGTCAAGACCCTTATAGCACAAGTCCATGGAGCCTTTACTATATTTCACAGCTCATTTCCGCTTTCTACCCCACACCTGCCCTTCAACGGAGCACTTTTCACTTCAATGTGTAAACTCCTTCTGAACACTTTCACTTCAATCTGAAAACTCATTCTGAGGGTCCAATATTGCCGCAGCTTTTACATCTGACTGCTCTGCGCCATTGTCCCTACCATCCGCTTAAGAGCCAGGTAAGACCACCTTTTTCCCAACAGTCTTTCTGGCCGGCGATAGGAGGATCTTACAGGATCCTAAAAACTAAACTTGCATCTGTAAGGGCGGGCAGTATGCACAACGGGTGGTACTTCCCCGATAAAACTCACGCCGGGCGGTAGTTGGGCGGCAGGTCAGCGATCCTTGAGGAATTTCTTCAAATATGTATTTTTTGTGCGGTACCTCAGCGGCTGTGAGCGGTAGTGGGCGGTAGCTTGATCAAACTCAAGCCCCTTGTTTCCTAGTGTAAATTGTTTGGTTCAATATTGTCCAAAAAGCATTACTTTGATTCTGAAAGAATTAATGGAACTGGTTGCCTCTTTACCTCTTTCAATTCATTTCTGATATAGCTCCTAAGTGCTCCTTAAACTGTTGTGTATCTGTAAAGCATGCACTCCCATGTTCCGCCACCAGGCAGCTCATCCCCTCAAGTCCCAAGGGATCCCAGGATCCCAGCATCCCTTGGGAACACTGCATATAAGCCAGCCCCTAAGGCCTGATCCTCACTCTGGAGTGTCTTATTAAAGACTGAGGTCACTGTTACCTTAACCTCCCTGTGAGCAGTCTCATCTGTGACAGGAACAAAATAACTGGCGATGAGAATACGAATCCAACGCAAAGATGCAGCAAACTGTGGGCATCCTGGAGAAGTTCTCAGAGGGTGAGGACTGGGAAGCCTATGTTGAACGGCTAGACCAGTACTTTGTAGCCAACGAGCTGGACGGAGAAGGAAGCGGTACAAAAAGGAGAGCGGTCCTCCTCACGGTCTGCGGGGCACCGACCTACAGCCTCATGAAGAATCTTCTGGCTCGGGTGAAACCCACAAATAAGTTGTATGAGGAGCTGTGTACACTGATTCGGGAGCATCTTGGCCCGAGGGAGAGCATGCTAATGGCGAGGTATCGGTTCTACACATGCCAGCGATCTGAAGGTCAGGAAGTGGCGAGCTACGTCGCCGAGCTAAGGTGACTTGCAGGACAATGAGTTTGAAGGCTACCTGGAGCAAATGCTCAGAGATGTTTTTGCACTGGGCATTGCTCACGAGGATATCCAACAAAAACTTTTGACTGTAGAGACACCGACCCTCACTAAGGCCATTGCGATAGCACAGGCGTTTATGTCCACCAGTAATAACACCAAACAAATCTCTCAGCACACAAGTGCTAGCAATGTTCATAAATTAACTGGAACTGTGTTTGCGAGCAGAAATGTACAGGGCAGAACTCACGGGTCTGCAACTGCCAGCAGGCCTTAGGTGACCCAGATGACTCACAGTCCCCAACAAAGGATGAATGCAAGGCAATTCACACCTTGTTGGCGTTGTGGAGGCTTCCATTCAGCCTATTCATTTCGCTTCAAAGGGTATGTTTGCAAGAACTGTGGAACAATGGGGCACCTCCAACGAGCTTGCAAATGAGCTGTAAGCTCTGCAAAACCTGCCAACCACCTGGTGGCAGAGGAAGATCGGTCCATGGTAGATCAAAGCAATTTCGAGCCTCAGAGAGAGGGGGCAGATGCTGAAGTACATGGGGTGCACACATTTTCGATGAAATGTCCACCTATAATGCTAAACGTAAAATTGAATGGCTTACCCGTAGCCATGGAACTGGACACTGGCGCTAGCCAATCCATCATGAGTAAAAAGATGTTTGAGAGACTGTGGTGCAACAAGACATTCAGACCAGTCCTGAGCCCCATCCACACGAAACTGAGAACGTACACCAAAGAGCTTATCACTGTCCTGGGCAGCGCCATGGTCAAGGTCACCTATGAGGGCATGGTGCACGAACTACCACTTTGGATTGTCCCGGGCGATGGCCCCACACTGCTTGGAAGGAGCTGGCTGGGCAAAATCCACTGGAACTGGGATGACATCCGAGCGCTATCACATGTCGATGAGGCCTCATGTACCCAGGTTCTTAACAAATTTCCTTCCCTTTTTGAGCCACGCATTGGAAGCTTTTCCGGGGCGAAGGTGCGGATCCACTTGGTCCCAAAGGCACGACCCATTCACCACAAGGTGCGAGTGGTACCTCACATGATGAGGGTGAGAGTGGGAATCGAACTGGACAGGCTGCAACACGAGGGCATCATCTCCCCAGTGGAATTCAACGAGTGGGCCAGCCCGATTGTTCCAGTACTCAAAAGTGATGGCACGGTCAGGATTTGCGGCGATTATAAAGTAACTATTAATCGTTTCTCGCTACAGGACCAATACCCACTACCTAAGGCAGACGGCCCATTTGCGACGCTGGCAGGAGGCAAGATGTTCACCAAGCTCGACCTGACTTCGGCCTACATGACGCAGGAGCTGGAGGAATCTTCAAAGGGCCTCACCTACATCAACACGCACAAGGGACTGTTCATCTACAATAGATGCCCGTTTGGAATTTGGTCAGCTGCAGCGATCTTCCAGAGAAACATGGAGAGCCTACTCAAGTCGGTAC
Organism: Pristiophorus japonicus; assembly: GCF_044704955.1. Lineage (NCBI taxonomy): Eukaryota > Metazoa > Chordata > Chondrichthyes > Pristiophoridae > Pristiophorus > Pristiophorus japonicus. The sequence continues at coordinate 97,590,694 of NC_091993.1, read as the reverse complement.
CACACACGGTGGTCTTTCAGGACGAACATATTGGTCACGGGTCGGGACACCGCCGAACACCTACAAAACCTGGAGGAGGTCCTCCAGCGACTGGATCGCGTAGGGCTGCGACTGAAGAGGTCGAAATGCGTCTTCATGGCAAGAGAAGTGGAGTTTTTGGGGAGAAAGATCGCGGCGGACGGCATTCGATCCACAGACGCCAAGACAGAGGCTATTAGGAACGTGCCCAGGCCACGGAATGTCACGGAGCTGCGGTCGTTCCTGGGACTCCTCAACTATTTTGGTAACTTCCAACCAGGGTTAAGCACCCTTTTAGAGCCGCTACATGTGTTATTGCGCAAAGGTGAGAACTGGGTATGGGGAAAAAAACAAGCAATTGCTTTTGAGAAAGCCACAAACATTTTATGTTACAACAAGCTGCTTGTATTGTATAACCCGTGTAAAAGACTTGTGCTAGCATGTGACGCGTCGTCGTACGGAGTCAGGTGTGTATTACAAGTTAACGTTGCTGGGATGTTACAACCAGTCGCCTATGCTTCCAGGAGCTTGTCTAAGGCCGAGAGGACCTACAGCATGATTGAGAATGAGGCATTAGCATGTGTGTTCGGGGTAAAGAAAATGCATCAGTACCTGCTTGGCCTCAAATTTGAGCTGGAAACCGATCACAAGCCCCTCACATCCCTGTTCACTGAAAACAAAGGGATAAATACTAATGCCTCAGCCCGCATACAAAGGTGGGCACTCGCGCTATGAGTGTATAACTATACCATCCGCCACAGGCCAGGCACCGAGAACTGTGCGGATGCTCTCAGTTGGCTACCATTGCCCACCATGGGGGTGGAAATGGCGCAGCCTGCAAACTTGTTGATGGTGGCGCAACTGCAGACTTGTTGATGGTCATGGAAGCGTTTGAAAATGATAAATCACCTGTCATGGCCCGACAGATTAGGACTTGGACCAGCCAAGATCCTCTGCTGTCCCTAGTAAAAAACTGTGTACTGCATGGGAGCTGGGCCAGCATCCCCGTTGAAATGCAAGAGCCAATCAAGCCATTCCAGCAGCGAAAGGACGAGCTGTCCATTCAGGCAGACTGCCTGTTGTGGGGTAACCGCGTAGTGCTACCAAAAAAGGGCAGGGAGATGTTCATCTCGGATCTCCACAGCACACACCCGGGTATAGTAATGATGAAAGCAATAGCCAGATCCCATGTGTGGTGGTCCGGTATCGACTCCGACTTAGAGTCCTGTGTACGGCAATGCAGCGTGTGTGCTCAGTTGAGCAACACGCCCAGAGAGGCATCACTAAGTTTGTGGTCCTGGCCCTCCAGACCATGGTCAAGGATCCATGTCGACTATGCGGGCCCGTTTCTCGGTAAAATGTTCCTGGTGGTGTTGAATGCTTTTTCAAAATGGATTGAATGTGAAATAATGTCAGGGAGCACCACCACCGCCACCATTGAAAGCCTGAGGGCCATCTTTGCCACCCACGGCCTGCCTGACATACTGGTCAGTGACAACGGGCCATGTTTCACCAGTGCCGAATTTAAAGAATTCATGACCCGCAATGGGATCAAACATGTCACCTCGGCCCCGTTTAAACCAGCCTCCAATGGGCAGGCAGAGCAGGCAGTACAAACCATCAAACAGAGCCTTAAACAAGTCACAGAAGGCTCACTCCAAACCCGCCTGTCCCGAGTACTGCTCAGCTACCGCACGAGACCCCACTCGCTCACAGGGGTTCCCCCAGCTGAGCTACTCATGAAAAAGACACTTAAAACCAGACTCTCACTGGTTCACCCCAACCTGCATGATCAGGTAGAGAGCAGGCGGCAGCAATAAAATGTAAACGATGGGCGCGCCGCTGTGTCACGGGAAATTGATCTGAATGACTGTGTATATGTGCTAAACTATGAACATGGTCCCAAGTGGATCGCGGGCACGGTGATAGCTAAAGAAGGGAATAGAGTGTTTGTAGTCAAACTAGACAATGGACAAATTTGCAGAAAGCACCTGGACCAAACGAGGCTGTGGTTCACAGACTGCCCTGAACAACCCACAGCAGACACCACCTTTTTCGAGCCCACAACACACACCCAAAGGATCAACGACACCACGCTGGACCAGGAAATCGAACCCATCACGCCCAACAGCCCAGCAAGGTCAGGCTCACCTAGCAGCCCTGCAGGGCCAACAACACGCCAGCCCAGCGAGGCACAGCCAACACACCAGAATACACATTGGTATCGAGGCGGTCCACCAGGGAAAGAAAGGCTCCCGACCACCTCACCTTGTAAATTGTTTTCACTTTGACTTTGCTGGGGGAGTGATGTTGTGTATCTGTAAAGCATGCACTCCCATGTTCTGCCACCAGGGAGCTCATCCACTGAAGTCCCAAGGGATACCAGCATCCCTTGGGAGAACTGTATATAAGCCGGCACCTAAGGCCTGTTCCTCACTCTGGAGTGTCTTATAAAAGACTGAGGTCACTGTTACTTTAACCTCCCTGTGTGCAGTCTCATCTGAGTTAGGAACACAAATATAAACCGTTCTAGCATTTCCTCTGCTGATGATTATTAGTCACCGGACTGGTCAAGTGTGTAATTAAAGTCCTTCTTTATACTATAAAGAATAAAATAAAACAAATACTGCCCACATGGTTCTGCTGAGAGGAATCATTAGGTTTATTTGCCCTAGAGCTTTGAATAAATGCCTGAGACTCGTGGCAATATTTTAGTTCAAAACCTCCAAGCCAGCTGATATTAGTGTATAGCTATTAAATATCCTTTTAATGATATCCTTTTCTTGAAACCAGCAACTTAGGGGAATTGGGGGATATCGGGATCGGACAGGAAAGTGGAGTTGAGGTCAGAGACCAGCCATCTTATTGAATGGTGGAGCAGGCTCGGACCCCTATGGCCTACTCCTGCTCCTAATTCTTAAGTTCTTGTGAATGTGGTGTATCTAGCACACAAATCACTGACTCCACACGGTCTGGTGTAAGTCTAACTGCTGTGACCTTCGTCCTTTATTGTTCAGCTCCAGAGTGCCTCTCATGTGTGGTGGTCAGCCTTATATAGTGCCTGTTCTAGGTACTTCCAGGTTTCCCACCACAGCACCCTCTGTGGTGTGGCATAGTGCTTACATTACATTTCAAGTACCAGGACGATACACACATCATTACATAACATCACCTTCCCCCCCCCAGGACGCAGGACGATGATACATACATCAATACATAACATCACACTTGTCCAACGGAAGGCAGGTAGGTATAGACAGTGCATTAGTATGGTACATGTTATCTGGTACATTAACTAGTTATTGACTGGTAACGAAGCCCTGATTTCCTTGTTAGCCCTTATCATTAATTGTACTTCATATCCATTATTTTACACAAATACAGTGGCCATTCAGCATTAAAAAATTAATTCTTATTATAAATTCGCCATCTCACATTAACATAGCTCATTTTAAACTCGCTCGGCTTTACAGAAGTCCTTTGTGGGGACCACCTCTTGGTAAGGCCCTTTTAAGACTCCCAGGTGCATTTCCTTTTTAAGGCGCCATCTTTGATGCAGGAGGATTCCACGAGGCTTCTCCTTGGGTGCCGCCATCTTTGATTCTCTGCTGCTCTGAACACGATGCCGCCGCCATCTTGCTCTCCGCTGCTCCGGATGCCCTCCGCCGTCACAGCCTCCGCTGCCACCTGACTTGCTCCCTCTCCTGCGGCCGTCGTCGTCGCTTCTCCGGCGGCCACCATAGCCGCCTCCCATGCGGCCGCCAACCTCCAGCTGCTGCTGCTGCCGCCGCCCGACGCTTCTCGGCGGGGCCCACCCAACGGCTACTTCCTCGGCGGGGCTCGCCCGACGGCTCCTTCGTCGGCAGGGCTCTTCCGATCCGCCGGCCATCCTGGATCCCTCGCACCCCACCGGCTCACCCTCCCCCCACTAGGCCCCTCTCTGCAGGGCTGCTTGCCTGTGGGAGCTGAGGCTGTAGGATCTCTGTGGCTTGGGGTCCGGGCCTGGGGCTTGCCTGTGGGTGGGTTGAGGCTGCAGCTCCAGCTCAGTCGGCACTGCTCTCTGGGGACCCGGGGCACGGCAGCACCCCGGGGAGTTGCAGCCTGTGGAGTGATGAAGTCTTCCCAACTCCCATGGACCGTCCCCATCCACTTCCGGCTGAGGAGTGTCGGCCCATCACCTACAAAGGTAAAGCGTGCGTCTCATCCCCGTGGGATACCTGCACCATCGCTCTGCCGAGAACAGGTATTAGTTCCCTGGTGTAGGTACGCAGCTTCGCCGTGACTGGGACCAGCTTGGGTCATGCAGCTGGGTTAATCCACAGTTTATCAAAAGTTCTCCGACTCATCAACGATGGACCCGAGCCCGTGTCCACTTCCATATTCACAGGGACTCCGTTTATTTTTACTTCCCTTATCACTGGGGGCGAATCGTCGGTACACATGTGCAGTCCAAGCACCTCATCTTCTTTTACCTGCTCCTCGCTGAACAGTGGATCATCCCCCATCTCCTCAGCCACGTGGTGAGTCCGATTCCTTTTACACATACGCTGAAGGTGGCCTTTAACATGGCAGGTATTGCACGTGTACTTCGCAAACCTGCACCGGTGAGCCTCATGGCTTCTTCCACAACGCCAGCATGGTGCTGCTTGATTGGCCCCCCTCAGCGAACTCTGAGTTCCAGGACCCCGAGGTCCGTGCTCTCTGCCCCGGGCAGAGCCACGTTCTGCAGTTTTGTCCGTGGTGGGCGCTATCCTGTGAACAGTGCCTGCCGGGTTCGAGACTGTGTGGATTATTTGCTTGGTGCTGCAAGTCGAGGTCATATGTGCCCGGCCTTTGTCAGAGTGACTGTGGGTTCCGTGCCTAACAGCTTGTGAAGGAGGCCCTCGTGGCCAATCCCCATAACGAAAACGTCCCGCAAAGCCTCGTCAAGGTGTGCACCAAAATCACATGGCGCCGCGAGTCTCCTGAGGTCCGCAGCATATTTGGTGACATCCTGGCCCTCAGGTCTGCAGTGATGGTAAAATTTGTATCTGGCCGTGAGGATGCTCTCCTTCGGTTTCAACTGGTCATGAATGAGTTCAGTCAGCTCCTCGTATGACTTGTCCCTGGCACTCCCGGGTGCCAGCAAATAACTGACGAGACAGTAAACCTCATCTCCACAACTGGAGAGCAATATCGCCTTACGCTTCTCTCTCATTGCATCCGTGTCCTCCGTCAGGTCGTTTGCTGTGAAGTAGTACTCGAGCCTTTCCGTAAAGGCCTCCCAATCATTGCCCACGGTAAAATCCTTTAGCGAGCCCAGAGTAGCCATGGTTGTGTGGAGTTCGTCCGCTTCCTAGTCGCCAATGTGGTGTATGTAGCACACAAATCACTGACTCCACACGGTCTGGTGTAAGTCTAACTGCTGTGACCTTCGTCCTTTATTGTTTAGCTCCAGAGTGCCTCTCAGGTGTGGTGGTCAGCCTTACATAGTGCCTGTTCTAGGTACTTCCAGGTTTCCCACCACAGTGTCCTCTGTGGTGTGGCATAGTGCTTACATTACATTTAAGGTACCAGGACGATACACATATCATTATATAACAGTGAATATCTGCTCAAACATCATGGCCCTGAAATTCCAATGTTCCGGGTCCGTGAGAAGCTCCTACAGACCCGGAAAGGCATTGGAAAAGCTGGTTTCCAGCACGCAATGCACATGCGCTGGAAACCTGCATTTCCGATCTGTCATGTTTTTGGTCTTGACAGATGGCCGCATCTCGGGAGCTAGGACACGTGCAGGGTAAGATTTACAAATATCTTGCCCTGCAAATGTCCTTTAAAATCCTGTGCCTGAAAAAGAAGGTATAAGACTACTTTTACAGGCGTAAGTGGTTAAAAATACACATACAAATACAAAATAAAGTTATAAAAGCACTTTTTATGTTTAAAAATCCTCCCTACAACAGTAAGTTTATTTTAATAAAAAAATGTTTTTAAAGTCGGAAAACTTTTTTTTATAATAACTTTAATTTAAATGCATGTTAATTGTGTACTTTATTTTCTACTTTTTATTGATTTTTTAGGAGTTTGGGGGGGGGGGTTTCTCATTCATAGCAATAGGAGTTCTGTAGTTCCGTACTTACGGAACTCCTATTGCTATGAATGAGAAACAATACTGTACCTGATTGGCTGCGGTCACTAGATCCCGGCCTATGCACATCCCCACATGCACGAGCTGTGCGCGCAGTCACCTCTGGGCCTCAGGCTCTGAAGTTCGGACAGTCGCAGCAGCAGCAAGTAAGTGCGTATCTTTTTGCTTTTTTAGGTCGTTTCCCCACGGGAAGAGGTCGAACGGAATTTCAGGGCCAATCTCTATACAGTTCAACCAAGAAACTGCTAGTTTATAGGAAACAGTTAAACTTTATTTTGTTAACATGGTTGTAATCCATCCATTCTTGGCACCAAAATGCTTCAGCAATTGTAGCAAATTTGGGGGGCTTGGTATTAAAATATTGCCACGAGTGTCAGGCATTTGTCCAAAGCTTCAGGGCAAACAAACGTAATGATTCCTCTCATCAGAAACATGTGGGCAATATTTGTTTTATTATATTCTTTATAGTATAAAGAAGGACTTTAATGTATAACTAACCTCCATAGAAGTCTGACCTCTTTTAAGCTGCATTATGTTTGTTAGAAAACAACTTCCCATTAAATCAGTTGCATTTTATTAATTTTAATTAAGACATATAGGGCTAGAAATTGCGTAGTGCCTCATTTGGAGTGATAACTTTTGAAGGAATGCAAACGTATCGGCGGGTGAAAAAGATTTGGTGCTGCAAGGAACTTCCACTTTAGCTCTCCAAGAGGGAAGTGGAGCATTAAATCAAGCACTATCACTTAGAGTGCTAAAGGAAGTGAAAGGGGCAGTATCGGCAGAGCGCTGAACAATGTTCGGGACAGCACTGCCATCTATACAGGCTCCTTCCCTCTGTTAAAGGGAAGGGCCAGTGATGGGTTCAATCAATCTTCATGCTGACTGTGTTAGGCCTCAGTACCTGCGCTGTGCGTGGCAGCCCCAAGCACTCTGAGAGAGTGCAGAGCTGAGCAATCACGGGGACAAAAGACATCAGGGAGGCACCAGAATGGGGAGAGAAATAAATTTGCCCTACCTGACTACCACTGCCTTTAAATTTAACTCTCCAAACGGCCAGCCAAGCTGACAATGCCTTTTGCAGCTACCATTGTTGAAGCCCAGTGATGCTGCAGAGGGCGGGAGTGAATATCACATCCATGGCACTTACAGGGTGCTGCGTAGCAGATGACATCACAATCTACGGGGCACAAGAGAGTGATGCATTAAGTGTTGGCGCCAGCACAGAATAGCCAGGGAAGTTCGCGGGTGTCGGTAAATATCGCCCTAGCAGGCGCAAAGCAGCTGAATTTCTCCCTCATGGCTTCTTAATAAAATTTGGTCACCTAGTTTTACATCCTGTTATTATTTCATGTATACATGCTATTACAGATGGGATAAAGTCACTCTTGGACAAATGATGCACATTATTACTAACTGAAATTAGGTAGATTAAGCAAATCAAATGGTATGATGGCAAAACTCTGCATTATTAAATCAACCTGTTATTTACTAATGCTACCAATGAATGGACTTTAATGCTTAAAAAAAAAGGGATTTGTAGTAAGTAAAACATTGCTGAAGCTTAAGGTTGAAACATGAAACATAACGGAATGTTCGGCATTACTAGTTTTTTGTGGTTTCCCCCTCAATTGGTCCAATTTCCTTGCTTCCTCTCCTGAAAATCCTGACTCTACCAGAGGTGTGCGCCCCAGAGCAAAATATTGAGCTCTGGAACAAAATGATGTTTTATTTTTGAATTTTTAAGCCTATATTTTATCATGGCTAATTCATGCAATGTTAACCTCAATAATAAATCTAAAACGGTCCTATTCAGTAGTTAGCAAAATGTTTACTTATTTTAAAAATTATACAACTGTCTCCATGAAAACAACTCTCACACTCTCTAAGGACACAGATACTGGTATGCCAGGGAACGAAACAATGTGGGCCATTTTCAACTTTGGCGGGGTGAAAACTAATGGCAATAGATCGGCCGGCCGTTAGTTACGCCACCAATTGTCCTTTCCATTGACTTCCATTAAGTTTGTTGTACTGGGCTGTAATTTTGTAAGTTATTTGTTTCCATCATTGTATACATTTAGTAAGGACTATCTGAATTTCCCAGATAGCCCAGTAGTTGCTGAGAAAATAACCATGAGTTAAAAGCAAGTGCCATTATTAGTGCGTTAAAAAAACAGCAATTTATAGCGAGGAAGAAATACGCCATCAGTGAATCACCACAAATTGCTGGACGATTTGCACCGCTCTTTCTTTAGCCTCGCAAAGACTGGAGCTCACTGTGAACCTCTTCATGGTTTCAAGAAACTGCTGCATTTGCGCTGTTAAAATGAAATAAACTCACCGCAGAAAGTTAGACCTCATATTTAATGATGGGTTTTATGTTCATGCAATGTCACTCGACCTTGGAGGCTCAGAAAGAGAACAGGTGAAATTATGGAGTCTCATTCCTGCAGGTAGTAAATTGTTCCTAGAGATTTAAAAAAAAAATGAACATTTAATTTTATTTATTACTTTTCTTTTCTGTTTTTTTTTCTCTCTCTCCTAATCCAATCTTTCATTCCTTCTAATAAATCTCTTTCTGTGCCTGATTTGACACTAATTCTCCCTATTCCTATTTATGTTGATCCTGTTTTTTTTCTCAATCGTTACATTACATTGGTGAAGGAGATATAGTGTTGGTCCGGTCATTCACCAAGGTCTCAGCTGCCCCGTTGATCTCGCCACGCCGTTATCAACTTGCACTTCCAATAGTTTGCGACCCAAAGATTTTACCATCTGAAGGGTGAGGAACAAATCCGACTCATGGGGCCTGTCGCGAGATGCCTCACTCCAGAAAATTCTGGCTCAATAGTTCTGACTTATGCGGGCCAATATAAAAGCCATGGGCTGATTTTTTGAAACCATGCTGGTGCTCAAGCTAGTCACGTGTACTAACAGTTGGTGATTTCTATTAAAAAATTACTACCCTTTTGGCTCATGGTGCAATATAGTTATTAAATCTTAAAATGAACATTTTATTTGCTTTTATCTGCTACCCTCCCAGGGCTACAATTTTCAATGCGATTGAACTAAGGAAACTAAAGTGGCAGATTCTTGTCCACCTACAATCTCACCCTGAGTCTCAGGAAGCACTTGGTACTCTGATAAATCCAATGGATTCAATGAAGGTACTACAAGTACTGGTGTAATGCTAGCTTTAAATAGAAACTAGGGGGCCAAAATTGCCTCTTTCCTTGAGGCCTGTTACCACTGCAAATTGGTGGCCATGTTGCGGAGTGGAGTGACCACCGACTTTTCGTGGAATGGCCACTGCTAGCCCAATTGCCCTCCCGAGTTTTCGCAGCGGTGCCCCGATCTCCCCCCCTCCCCCCCCACTAACACTCTGCTGCTGGTAAACGTGTTATCACCGTGTGCACCGCTGATCTACCCCCTCCGACAGCGACATTCCCCTCTGAAAATCTTCGGCCCGCCCGACGGTGCCGAAACCTATATTTTCCCAGTGGTCCAGTGAGGCTATGGCTTTCTGCAGCGGCGGTGCGGTTTCCCTTAAAGGGGAGGCGCACTGCCGCTATGGGCTTTTTTGTCAGCCGATTGCTATGTCGGCCAAACAATTATGCCCCCCCTCCGGGTTCGGCCAGACCGCCAACAGGCAGCCTGGCACCCAATCTTGGGTGCTAGGCCACTGGCCCGGCCGAAACCCACCCTGGTGGATCAAAGTTTTAAAATCACGGAGGCTGTCTCTTTAAGTGAAGGGGAGAGCCATGGTGACGCGGTGCTGTGATGACGTCATCGCGGCAGTGACTTCGCTCCGCACCCAACTTCCGCCCCTCAGGCGTTTCCACCACCCTGTTTCTTCCCCTCAAGTGTTGTCACCGGCCCCATTAAGAGCGACTTCCAGAGTCAAGGAAAAAAAAACAACAAAGAGCCGAATGTCGCTTAAGAGGCGACCTGAACCGCAGCTGCAGTAAAAACCATTGAAACAAGGAGGGAGCGCCCCGTTTCGGGAGGGGGGCAATTTCTACTCTTATATGTCATCATTTAACTCATGAGTGATGTAGTTAATCTTCAGTTTAAGGATTTTAATTTTCAAAAGAAAACTACTTGTGCCAACATATCCACAACTCCATTGGCCTCACATTCCTCCTTCCTGTCTCTGGACCTCTTAGAGGGGGAGATGCAATAATTATGCTGTGAATGTGAGTGTGATAGTATTTTTCCATGGGGCTATGTTAAGCAATACTGACCCAGTATCGCATTGTTGCTGTCACTTTTCTGCTTTCAAATATCATGAAAAAAGGTATACCAACACTAAACTGCTCAAGTACACAAACGTACAGAAATATTTTATTAAAAAAAGCTTAAAAACATATCTAAATCATTCACATTCAACTTCATGATCCATGACCCCATGCCACAAATTTACATAAACCGCAAAACCTGCCCATATTACTCCAGTGAGATGCATCAATATAAGAAGTCCCTCCCTTTCTTTCAATTTACTTTATTTTAAAATTTTTGTATAATGTTAAAAATCATTAAAATTACATGTCAATTGAAATAAACAGAATGCTACACTAATGATCCAAAAAACATAATATGCCCATGTGCTATGTAGTCAGATCCATTTGACGTTCAAGGTGACATCACATTCAGGCCAGTCAGATTCACAGTGGAATTATTTACAATCAAAGCTTGGAACATAAAGATGCATTCAGGTAGACAAAGAAACACTCACAGGCTCATCTTTGATTTTATTTCCTGCCCTACTTAGTGAATGTCAGAAACATTTATAACTAAGTATAGCATAATTTCAAGGATTTATCAGTTCATCACCGTTTCCCATGTTATCCATTATTATAATAGACACCCTCATGACATATATGACAGAAAATTCTTTCAGATTTGATTTTTTTTAATGATTAAAATATGGGACATAAAATAATCTTGTAATCTTTTTTCAGACAGTAAGGACCATAGAAAAATGGCTCATTTATAAAAGAAAGGCTGATCCAGATAAAACTGCATACAGTTTAACATCCCTAAATTCCAACTGAAACTTAACTAGAAATGAATTCAACAATCCAAACAATTTCGTAAGGGTTACATTTCCCATAACTCTTTGACACTCAAACCTCGAAGGACTAATTTTAACCCCGATTGTCCAGCAGCCTTGTGAGAACAGTTCCATCTTAAACTACATTTCTCGCTGGTTTCTTAGTTACCTGACTGGGTTCTCAGACTCTGGTATTTAGAAAACTGTCCATGCCTGCACAGTGCAGCCAGAACATGCTCCAAGTGGCGGAAAGATGCAGTCAGGGCCTGTTGGCAGGGCAAGTTACCAGGGCAGTTGACCATAGTGTCTCCTTCACAACGTACAACTCATGCTTCACCTGCGAAAATGAAATTAATGAAGACAGCATAGGGGCGAGCCTGGCAACAAATAATACTGCTCCTCAAGTGTGGATAATGCTGCTGGTGAAAAGTTTGAATGGGGCAGGCGGTTGTGCAGAGGGGAACCCCCAAATGTTCTTGGTTCTGGGGGCCGGTCATGGCACCCGAGACAGTCATGAGTTTGTGCTTTTGTGAGGGTCTAGCATTCAGGAAGTGGGCAGTAGTCCAGGGAAGGAGAGGCTTACATTTTCTTTATGTGGCCCGAAGGAGTACTCCTGCTCTTCATGGCCCCACAAGGAAAGTAAAAAGAACTTGCCTGTCTGGGCCCTCTCTGGCTCTTGCTCCTCTTCCCAATATCGTCACCTGGCAGGAAAGCCAGAAGCTTCCCCGATCAGGCCATTAACTCAAATTGCAATTGGGGCCAGAGGACATCATTGGTCCCAAATATGCATGGTTTAAAGAAGGACCACACTGGTACCCTTACCACCTGCTCAGAAGAGCAGGTTAATATAGACAGCTGGAAGTCTCCCCGCCGATTTTGACTGCCAACCCACTCGGCTTCCCCCAGGTGGGAAGGGTTAAAATTGCCCCTTCAATGTCCACTGATGAATGTGTTTATATAACACAGTTATTGTTGTGTATGGAGAAAGAATCAGACTCAAAGTAAAGTGTGACCTTAGTCTTTTATTGCAGGTCTCCAGCATGCCTCTCCAACCTATGAAGCCTCCTTAAATACCTGTGTTCCCAAGGGATTATGGGATCCCTTGGGACTCCAGGGGATGAGCCCTCTGGTGGCTGTACAGAGTAAATACAAGTCCACATATATAACAACACTCCCCCCCCACAAAGTCAATAGTGTAACTATTTACAATGTGAGTCGATCTGGGGCCCTTCTTGCCTTGGTTGATCGTCACAGTATGAAAGCTGGTGTTGTTCAATCATTTGTTGGGCCCTCGCTGGGCTGCTGTGCAGCTGGCCTTGCTAGGCTGCCTGGTGTGTTGGGCCCTGCAGAGCTGCTGTGGATGTTGGGTTCTGCTTCATGGTCAACCGTGATGCCGGTTATCACTGGTGTGTTTGTTGGGGGATCAAAAAAGGTAGGGTCCAAGGTAGGGTTGCTCAGGATAGTCCGTGAATCTGAGTTTGATTTAGTCCAAGTGTTTCCGGTGAATGAGTCCATTTGAAAGTTTGACCCCTCTTTGGCCATGATAGTGCCGGGAAGCCACTTGGGACCTTGTCCATAATTTAATACAAATACAGGATCATTGATTTCAATCTCGCGTGACACATTTGCGCTATCATGGTATGCACTTAGTTGAAGCCGCCTGCTCTCTACCTATTCATGTAGATCAGGGTGAACTAACGAGAGCCTTGTCTTAAGCACTCTTTTCATGAGCAGTTGAGCAGGTGGAATCCCTGTGAGTGAGTGGGATCTCACGCGGTAGCTGAGCAGGACTCGGGATAGGCGAGTCTGCAGTGAGCCTTCAGTTACTCTCTTTAAGCCTTGCTTGATGGTTTGCACTGCTCTCTCTGCCTGATCATTGGACGCTGGTTTAAACGGGGCAGATGTGACATGATTGATCCTGTTATGGGTCATGAATTCTTTGAACTCAGCAGTGGTAAAACATGGCCCGTTGTCGCTCACCAGGACACCGGGTAAGCCATGTGTGGCAAACATGGCCCGCAGGCTTTCAGTAGTGACAGTGGAGGTCCTAGCTGATATTATCTCACGTTCAATCCACTTGGAGTATGCATCTACAACCACAAGGAACATTTTACCCAAGAATGGGCCTGCATAGTCGACGTGTACCCTAGACCATGGTTTGGAGGGCCAAGACCATAAACTTAGTGACGCCTCCCTGGGTACATTGCTTAACTGTGAGAATGTATTACATCTGTGAAAGCAGGACTCTAAGTCTGCATCGATACCAAGCCACCACATGTGGGATCTGGCTATCGCTTTCATCATTACGATGCCTGGGTACTGTGGAGGTCATTGATGAAGGTGTCTCTGCCCTTCTTGGAAACCACTACTCGATTGCCTGACAGAAGGCAGTCTGCCTGTATAGACATTTCATCTTTGCACCGCTGGAGCGGTTTTATCTCTTCCTGCATTTCCACTGGGACACTGGACCAGCTCCCATGAAGCACACAGCTTTTGACTAGAGATAATAAGGGGTCCTGGCTTGTCCAGGTTTTGATCTGCCGGGCAGTGACGGGTGATTGCTCATTCTCAAATGCTGCCATAACCATGGCTAGATCTGCGGGCTGTGCCATTTCCACCCCCGTGGTGGGTAATGGCAGACTACTGAGAGCATTGGCGCAGTTTTCTGTGCCTGGCCTGTGGTGGATGGCAAAGTTGTATGCGTACAACGTGAGCGCCCATCTCTGGATGCGGGCCGATCTGTTGGTATTTATCCCTTTACTCGCGGAAAACAGGGATATAAGTGGCTTATGGTCAGTTTCCAATTAGAATTTTAGCCCAAACAGGTATTGATGCATTTTCTTTACCTCATAGACACACGCTAACGCTTCTTTCTCAATCATGCTGTAGGCTCTCTCAGCCTTAGACAGACTCCTGGATGCATAAGCAACCGGTTGCAGTTTCCCGAAATCATTAGCTTGTTGCAATACACACCCGACGCCATATGTCGACGCATCACATGCTAGTACCAAACGTTTACATGGGTCATACAACACAAGCAATTTGTTTGAGCATAACAATTTTCTCACTTTTACAAAGGCATTTTCTTGGCTTTCGCCCCAAACACATTCGTCCCCTTTTTGTAGTAAGACATGCAGTGGTTCTAGCAGGGTGCTGAGACCCGGTAAGAAGTTACCAAAGTAGTTCAGGAGTCCCAGAAACGACCGCAGCTCCGTCACGTTCTGTGGCCTCGGTGCATTCTCGATTGCCTCCGTCATCCCGTTGGTGGGCCTGATGCCGTCCGCCGCAATCCTCCTTCCCAGGAACTCCACTTCAGGTGCCAGGAAAACGCACTTCGAGCGTTTTAACCTGAGCCCCACGTGGTTGAGTCGACTAAGAACCTCCTCCAGGTTCTGCAGATGCTCGACTGTGTTCTGACCTGTGGCCAAGATGTCATTCTGGAAGACCACGGTGTGCAGGACTGACTTCAGTAAACTTTCTATGTTTCTCTGGAATATCGCCACCGCTGATCGGATTCCAAACGGGCATCTGTTATGAACAAAAAGATCTTTGTGCGTGTTGATGCAAATGAGAGCCTTCGATGATTCTTCCAGTTCCTGCGTCATGTAGGCTGAAGTCAGATCCAGCTTCGTGAACGTCTTTCCTCCTGCCAACATTGCAAAGAGGTCATCGGCCTTTGGTAGTGCGGATTGGTCCTGCAGGGAGAAACGATTGATAGTTACTTTGTAATCACCACAGATTCTGATGGTGCTGTCTCCCTTGAAGACTGCGACAATAGGACTGGCCCACTCATTGAACTCGATCGGTGAAATGATGCCCTCTCTTTGCAGCCAGTCTAGCTTGATCTTTACCCTTTCTCTCATCATGTACGGTACTGCTCTCGCCTTGTGATGGATGGGTCACGCCCGTGGAATTAGGTGGATCTGCACTTTTGCTCCCTGGAATTTCCCGATGTCTGGTTCGAACAGCGAAGGAAATTTGTTTAAAACCTGGGCACACGAAGTGTCGTCATTGGGCGATAGCGCTCGGACGTCGTCCCAGTTCCAACGTATCTTTCCCAGCCAGCTCCTGCCGAGCAATGTGGGACCATCGCCCGGTACCACCCAGAGTGGTAGCTTGTGCACCGTTCCATCGTAGGAGACCTTTACGGTAGTACTGCCGATTACAGGAATTAGTTCTTTTGTGTAAGGTCTTAGTTTGGTGCGAACTGGAGTTAAGACTAGCCTTGAGGCCTTGTTGCACCACAACCTTTTTGCCCATGGTGGACTGGCTCGTGCCCGTGTCCAGCTCCATTGACACCAGGAGTCCATTTAGTTCAATATTCAGCATTATCGGGGGACAATTCGTGGTGAATGTGTGCACCCCATGTACCTCTGCCTCCTCGATCTGAGGCTTTGTTTCGTTGTGAACCTCCGTGGATCTGTCCTCCTCGGAGCATGGTGGTTTACAGGTTTAACAGGCTTTGGAGCTCGCCTGCACACCCGTTGGAGGTGGTCCATTGTTTCACAGCCCTTGCAAATGTACTCTTTGAATTGGCATGAATGGAAACGATGATTACCCCCGCAGCACCAACAAGGTGTTAATGGCCTTGTATTCATCACCCTTGATGGTGGACTCTGAGACATCTGTGGACGTGCAGCTGCAGGCATGTGTGACCTGCCCTGTATGTTACGATTCGAAAATAACATCACTTTGCTCACAGTACTTGTAGCAGCACTTGTGTGCTGAGAGATTTGCTTCGCATTGTCACTGATGGCAATGAATGCCTGGGCTATCGCTATGGCCTTACTCAAGGTTGGGGTCTCTCCAGTCAAAAGTTTGCGAAGTATGGTTTCGTGGCCAATGCCAAGTATGAAAAAGTCTCTGAGCATGTGCTCCAAATGTCCTTCAAATTTGGAATGTCCTGCAACGCGTCTTAGCTCGGCGACATAACTCGCCACTTCCTGGCCTTCAGACCTTTTGTTGGTGTAGAACCGGAACCTCGCCATCAGAACGCTTTCCTTCAGGTTCAAATGCTCTCATTCCAGTGTGCACAAATCGTTGTATGATTTCTTCGTGGGTTTCGCTGGAGTGAGCAGATTCTCCATGAGGCCATACGTTGGTGCCCCACAGACAGTGAGGAGGATCGCCCTTCGTTTGGCAGCGCTCTCCTCCCCATCTAGCTCGTTGGCCATGAAGTATTGGTCGAGTCGCTCCACAAAAATTTCCCAATCATCTCCCTTCGAGAATATCTCCAGGATGCCCACTGTTCTCTGCATCTTTGGGTTCGCTATCTGTATCTCGTCGCCAGTTGTTGTGTATGGAGAAAGAGTCAGACTGAACACCGTGAGCTCAAAGTAAAGTGTGACCTTAGTCTTTTATTGCAGGTCTCCAGAGTGCATCTCCAGCCTGTGAAGTCTCCTTAAATACCTGTGCTCCCAAAGGATTATGGGATCCCTTGGGACTCCAGGGGATGAGCCCTCTGGTGGCTGTACAGAGTAAATACAAGTCCACATATATAACAGTTAGAGCAAAACAACATGCACAATGCATCAGGACACAATTTGACATAAGACATTGTCTAGAATGCATGTAAACGGGAATGAATCTCTTTAATATGAACTAAGTGACTCAAATTGAGCTTTATTTCTGGCTAATAGCAGACTATTTTGGCAAAGAATTCCTTTTCTGTACTGTTCCAGGCATACCCAACACAAAAGTAACAGAAACATCAATGTCTTAACTAATTTCTAGATCCCCCTAGTTAATACTCTCCTGTCGTGGTCACTTACATATCTACTTTCATTGGCTAGGAATGCAGACTAATGGGCTGCATCTACCGATAGGTCAGTACAGTCTTATGAGTCAGCAAACTGGAAATGCCATGTCTTCTCTGTGCTTGTTTGCTCTGCCAGTGAACCTAGTGAATGACTGATAAAATTCCTCTCATGGAATGGTGGTTGTTCCCAGCTGTCCATCGTTTGACTCAACACCACCATCACCGAAATGTGACAACAGCACATTAATTACTGTGCTGTTAGAATGCTTGAGGAATGCTTTGTTATGCTTTGTCAATTTATGATAGCGAGACCAGTAACTTACATGAAACAGAACCTTATTGCACGAGTTAGATATATCTCATATCTCATGAATAATAAATTCAGAAAAAGCCTTCATGATAAGTGGAATGAAGCCCACATTGCATTATTACTGAATGTTCTGCCTACAACACATAAAATACAATATTATACAGAAATACATTCACAAAGGTTTGTTGGAATAATACTGAAATTAAACAGTTGAAGTGGAAATATTTCATATAATGGAGAACTACAGTCAGTATTTTTACACAAAGGAAAATGTCATATTACTTAATATAGCAGCTGTAGTTATGTGATACAGTACTTTACATAGAATTACTTAGAATATACAGCACAGAAACAGCTCATTCAGCTCAACTAGTCTGTGCTGGTGTTTATAATCCACATGAATCAACTATTCTATCTACCTCATCACAGCCTTTCAGCATATCTTTCTATTCCCTTTTCTCTCGTCTAGTTTCCTTTTGAAAGCAATTTGCCTCAACCACTTCCTGCGGCAAAGAGTTCCACATTCTAACCACTCTCTGAGTAAAGAAGTTTCTCCTTGTTTCTCTATTGGATGTATTATAGCGCTCAAGTTTCAGCCTGAGTTGCTCCTATTTTTTTGGAGCAACTAGTTTAGAATGGAGCATCTTAGAAATTGGAATTCTCGGCATTTAGTTTGCTCCAGTTCTAGTGAGTTCGAATAGTTTCATTGTAGAACAGATTTTTATTTTCAAAAGGGGGCGTGTCCAGCCACTTATGCCTGTTTTGCAAGTTTAGGCAGCGAAAACTTACTCCAAACTAACTTAGAATGGAGTAAGTGTAGACTTTTGTACGCTCAGAAAAACCTTGCCTACACTTTAGAAATCAGGCGTAGGGAACGAGAGATAGGGGGGGGAAGGGGGTTTACAAACATTAAACACTTCACTTTTACAAATAAAGAGCCATCATTAATAATAAATGATAAATAAATCAATAAATCAACCAATAAAATCAAAAAAAATTAAAAAAATTAAAAAAATAATAATAAAAAAATCTATCAATAAATAAAAAATTAAGTTTCTACTCACCGACTGCAGCACCAGGAGCCCACCAACAGCGTGCTGGGATGGGCTCCCTGCCCCCCCCCCCCCCAGTGTCTCTCTCTCTGTCAGTGTCTCTCTCTCTGTCTGTCAGTGTCTCTCTGTGTTTCTAACAGTGAGGAGGAGTTGGGAGGGGAGGGGGAGAGGAGGGGGGAGTGTGAGGAGGGAGGGAGAGGGGAGAGGAGGGGAGGGGGAGAGGAGGGAGGGAGAGGAGGAGGGAGAGGAGGGGAGGGGGGAGGGAGAGGAGGGAAGATGGGGAGAGGGAGGGAGAGGAGGAGGGAGGGGGGAGGAGGAGGGAGGAAGATGAGGAAGGAGGGGGAGGGAGAGGAGAGGAGGGGGAGGGAGAAAGAGGAGGGGATGGAGGAGGAAGTAGAGAGGGGGGAGAGGAGGGGGGGAAGGAGAGGGGAGAGGAGGGGGAGGGACGAGGGGAGAGGAGGGGGAGGGACTGGGGGAGAGGAGGAGGAGGGGAGGGAGGAGGAAGGAAGGGGGGGAGAGGAGGGGGAGAGAGGGAAGGGGAGGGGGGAGGTCAGGAAGAGGAGGGGGAGAGGAGAAGGGGGGGAGAGGAGAAGGGGGGAAGAGGGAGGCTGAACGGGCCGCGTCGAAGATGCTGGGTGGGCGGGCCCTGCCGCCGCTGACTTGGAGGGGGTGGGGAGTGGGCGCTAAACGGTGGTGGGGGGGAGCGGGAGCTAAACGGGAGGGAGGGAGGGAGGGGGGGTAGCGGGAGCTAAACGGGAGAGAGGGAGGGAGGGGGGGTAGCGGGAGCTAAACGGGAGGGAGGGAAGGAGGGGGGGAGCGGGAGCTAAACGGGGGGGAGGGAGGGAGGCCCAAGTCCGATCTTCGCCCTGGCAGCCCATTCGGCCAGGGCTAGGGGCGGCGTGCTTCGGGCCCCTCCCACACAACCTCGGGGGTCTCGAGCTACAGCACATGCGTGCACACTCTCGCGCGCATGTGCAGAGGTCCCGGCACTGTTTTCAGCGCCGGGACCTGGCTCCGCCCTCCACGCGTTCTGTTACTCTATGCCAAGGGCCTGGATCGACCGGACGGAGGGGAGAATACCAAAGTAAATAATAGGCGCCGTTTCTGTTCTAAAAAGTCGGCGCACCACACGCAGATGCGGCGTTCTAACCCTGGAGGCAAACTTGGGCCCATAGTAACTAGCGTGTATTGATGGCTCCTAGTTTTGGAATCTACCACAAGTGGAAAGAATCTATCCACATCTACCCTGTCCAACCTATTCATAGTTTTATAGACTTCTATCAGGTCACCTCTAAGTCTTCTCTTTTCTAAAGATAAAAGCCCCAACCTGTTCAATCTTCCCCAATCACTAATCTCTCAGTTCTGGTACTATACTTGCAAATAATTTTTTTATATCCAGTGCTTCGATGTCCTTTTTATAATATGGAGACCAGAACTGTGCACAGTGCTCTAAGTTCAGCCTGACCAGGGTACGACACAAGTTTATGATAAAGTCACGGCTTTTGAATTCTATACCTCTTGAAATAAATCCCAGTGCTTGGTAAGCATTTTTAATTGCTTTGCTGACCTGTGATGCTGCTTTTAATGATTTGTTCACCGGTGTCGCTAGATCCCTTTGCTCTTCTACCCCATTCACTTTTTTTATTTTCTAAGGTGTAAGTGCTGTTTCTATTTGTTCTACCAAAGTGCATCATCTCACATTTATCTATATTAAAGTTCATTTGCCACTTAACTGCCCAGTCTGAAAGTTTCCTCATGTCTTCTTATATTATGTTGCATTCTCCCTCAATGTTAGGCTGTACCACCCAGTTTGGTATCATCTGCAAATTTTGATACTGAATTACTTGATCCTAAGTCCAAATCATGAATGTAAATTATGAATAACAGTGGTCGCAGCACTGATCCTTATGGAACACCACTTTCTACCTTCCTCCAACCTTACCCCGATTCTCTGCTTTCTATTTTTTAGCCAATTTATTAACCATTCAGTTATTTGTCCCCTGACTCCACATGCCCTAACCTTTGTCATGAGCCTACCATGTGGTACCTTATTGAAGACCTTTTGAAAATCCAAGTACATGATATCTACTATATTACTCTTATCTACTCTTTCCGTTACCTCTTCAAAGAATTCGATCAGGTTAATTAAGCCTTTCAGAATCCAGGCTGACTATTTTTTATTATATTTTCTGCTTCTCGCTGCTCTTCTATCACTTCTTTTAGTATAGATTCCCCAGTGCAGTGCTGAGCGAGTGCTGCAGTATCGGAGGTGCCGTCTTTCACATGAGACATTAAACCGAGGTCCCATCTGCTATCTCAGGTGGACAGAAAAGATCCCATGGCACTATTTTGCAGAAGAGCAGGGGAGCTATCCCTGGTGTCCTGACCAATGGTTATCCCTCAATCAACATCGCTAAAACAGATTATGTGGTCATTATCATATTGCTGTCTGTGGTAGCTTGCTGTGTGTAAATTGGCTGCCGCGTTTCCTTGATTACAACAGTATCTACACTTCAAAAAAGTACTTCATTGGCTGTAAAGCGCTTTGGGACATACGGTGGTTGTGAAAGTTGCTATATAAATGCAAGTCTTTCTTTCTTTAGATCCCAGTATCTTTCCTGCTACTGACGTTAAGTTGACTGGACTATAGATTCCAGGTTTTATTTTATCTCCCAGTTTGATAATGGGGACAACAGTAGCTGTCCATCAGTGCTTTGGCACTATCCCCTCTTCTATGAAGCTTTTATACATAAATGAGTGCCTCTGCTATCACCTCCCTAGTTTTCGTAAGTATGTGTGGATGCATACCATCCAGACCTAGGGCCTGGATTTGATGAAGGCCCCCACCAAAAGGACCGCCCAAAGGACCGCCCAAAGGACCACCGATGGCCGCCGAGGTCCCTGACGGTTCTTTAGGCGGGGTTTTCATCACCCAGGTCCCTCGAAGGTCGGCGGGTGGCAAATCTGCGATGTACGCCACAATCTGGGCAGCAGCCGGCGGGAGCTCTCATTCTCGGCGGCAAAGGCGCTTGCCGCCCAAGTGCCGCCGAGAATGGAGTCAGGCCCACGGAGGGTCAAAAACCTGACATTTAAATCATCAGAAAAAAAAATCCATCAGAAGACCTTCAGGGGACACCATTGAGGTAAGTCGCTGTAAAAATTTTTTTTAAAGTTTACGAACTTTTTTTCAGGATCTTCATCTCTATAGTCGGGGATAGACCGCTCCAACCAGCGGTCCAACCCCGTTCTGGCACCGACTCCCGCACACATGAATCTGGCATCTCAGCGGGCGGGAGTCCACTTACGCCACTCGGCCGTCCGCTGACGTCAGCGAGTGCTTCCCGGTGGCCCTCCCCTCCCGCCCACTCCAGCCCACATTGAAAGTGGCTCTGGGTGGATCTTCACGAGGAATGTTGGCGGCGAGTCCATCAAATTTGGGCCCCTAGGGTTTTATCCTCTTTTAGTTTTAGCTCATTCTCTAGTGACGTGTCTATTTCATTATCTTTATTAAAAATTGAGGTGAAGTAGTTATTTAATACTTCTGACATTTCTCTGTCATTAGCTGTGAGTTTATCTTTCTCATCCTTTAGTGACCCTATCCCTACTTTTCCTTTTATTATTTATGTGTCTATAGAACTTTATTACTTCTTTATATATTTTCTGCTAATTTGATTTCATAATTGCTCTTTGCCTTTCTGATTTTTTTTAACTTCTCTCCTATATTCTTTATATTTACTTTTGTCCTCCTCTCCTTTAGTATCTGAGTACTTCTGTTATGTCTTGTTCTATTGATTCAATTGTTTGTTAGTTCATTATTCATCCAGTGTCCCATAATTAACTTGCTTGTTTTTGGCTTTTAGTGGAATACATTTTTCTTGAACTCTATCGATTGACCTTTTAAAGATTTCCCGCTGTTTTTCTGTCACTTTGTTTTTTAAGATTTCCTCTCAGTTTACCTTCTTTAGTTCCACCCTCATTTCCTTATAATTTGCTTTTTTCCAACCTATTACCTTAGTCTTTACCCTACTTATGTCACTCACGATCCTAATCTTGAACTTCACTATGTTGTGTTACTTGATCTTATTTTTTTTAAACGCATGACCTTTAGACAAGTGTTGAACAAGTTGTGTACGTGAATGTGAGACATACCTGATCAAATTAGGAATGATACGATTATCCATCTTTAATTATCCTACTTAAACATCAGAGTTCAAGTAGGATGTATTGTCACAGCGCTACCTAGTGTCTGTGTAGTTCATATTCTTAATAGGGCAGTACCAGGCTAATACCATGGTATTCAATTCATTTGAAAATAAATGTACAATGGTGTCAAAACATTATTTTTTCTTCCTGCTCACCCCACTCTGCTGATCTTTTCCTTCCCTCCCGATTCTTCTGATGCCAGTGCACCAATTTGTGCCCCACGTGCCTCTGATGCCTTTGACATACTAATAATAGACTGGTTTCAGAGCACACTGTACATTGCAAAAGAATTAGCTGGATTTGTCTCATGCTGTGAAAGGAAGAATGGAAGGCAGCAATTCTATACTTTGAATGCGCACCTTGCATCTGGTGTGGAAGGGAGTTTAAACTACACTGGGCATCCAAGAAGTGTGGGGGGAGAGGTTTTGAGGTCAAAACAACAACTTGCATTTATATAGTGCCTTTAACGCAGTAAAATATCCCAAGGTGCTTCACAGGAGTATTACCAGACAAAATTTGACACCAAGCCACATAAGGAGATATTAGGACAGATAGGTTTTGAGGAGCGTCTTAAAGGAGGAGAGAGAGTTAGAGAGGCAGTGAGGTTTAGGGAGAGAATTCTAGAGCTTAGAGCTGAAGGCACTGGTGCCAATGGTGGAGGGATTTAAATCGGTGATGCGCAAGTGGCCAAAATTGATGGAGGGCAGAGATCGCGAAGGGTTGTAGACAATGCTCTCTTTAAGCTGTGCGGCCACAAGGTTGCTTAGCGCTCCAGGAGTCCCATGCAGCCGGTGAGCCAGCTTTTACATTGAAAAATAACCACGTGTGAGATAAAGGGGCCAGGCAGCCCCCCCAAAAAATGACAGGGAACATTGGTTGTAGAGCTCGAGGTAAATGAGGATCCAGGAGAGGGCTTAGTACACAGATGGAACACTGTGTCCTGCCTGATTCTAACTAATAGAAGTGTCAATGCCAGTCTCAGAGGAATAGTATCCGTTGTTAGAGCTGATATATCTACACGTTTTAAATCAGTTGGGTCAGAAGTTAATGTTGGATTAAGATTCCAATTAAATTACCTAATTTTAGACTGTAACGCTTCTGACTCTTAGCAGACATTATTAAAAAGAGAGATCTTCATATACCTCTGCAGAGTCAAGTAAGAGACATTCACAGTGCAGTGTGTACAATCAAGTCCAGTGTTGGCTAATGCTTATAGTAATTCATTTTTGAATGAGTTTGTTTGAGCTGTCCCAACTACGAAAACATGCAAGGCAATGGAAAGCAATAGGGAGGCAGTGTGTGGTGTACAATGAAGATACCGCAAAAGGGGGAAAATGATGAGAATCTCTTCCATAAAAATCAAAACGATCTCATTTTTCGGCTTTATAATTTAAGCCCAGATATGTAGAAGCTAATGAGATTAAAGATTTGTGTCTTATCGCAATATCCTACCCTAATGACATTTTAGTTCACTTCAATTACCTGTGAACAGTAACTTAAATCATAGCAATCAGATTGAATTGTCTCGCACAAACATCTATGTCTTCTTCTAATGGTAGTTATTTTATTATCTGCTGACTGTATATTTACTGGTTGTGTCTTGAATTCCATAATTAATAAAGATTTATGAATGTAATTAATTTTCTGCATTTTTCAGCAGTACTTTAAAACAATAGTGGAAATGGACCACATTGATTCTTTGCTTTAGAATATTTATATCAGCATTTTGTTTCACATAATATGATGCAAATTACAGTAAGCCCAATTTCAAAACATATCAATATAGTCATCAGTCAGCAAAATACTAATGTTACAATACTGAAGATGTGCTCATAAATGGCATTTGATAGTTATTTGCTGTATATCTTTGAAAGTAGGACTCATCATGGCCAATTCCTTGCCAATGATGTTATGACACTTCGGGGCCTGGAGTAATGTAAAATCAGATGTAATATTTAGGTAAAAACTTTTGCCATCTCTCCCTTCACCTTCACGTTTTTCTGCATTGTCTTTCTGCTTTGCTTACATACGCAGTAACAAAATGTTGTTCTTGTGTTATTTCAGGGCTCCTTGGTGTCCACAATTATAGTTTTGGAACACAGCCAGGTTTGTCTACTATTTATCATTATTAGTACTACATTATCTGTACTTTCAGGTCAGTTATAAATACTGCTGAAATGCAGTTCTGGTTTCCCTTACATTACCTTGAAAACAGATACCACAATGCAGGCCTCAAATAAACCATTTTGTTACTTTTAGAATGTATAGCACAGCAACAGGCAATTCGGCCCAACAGGTCTATCACTGTGTTTATGTACCATACGGGCCTCCTCACACCTCTCTTAATCTCACCCTATCAGCATAACCTTGTAGTCCTTTCTCCTCATATGTTTATCTA
Source organism: Pristiophorus japonicus (assembly GCF_044704955.1). Lineage (NCBI taxonomy): Eukaryota > Metazoa > Chordata > Chondrichthyes > Pristiophoridae > Pristiophorus > Pristiophorus japonicus. The sequence goes on along the minus strand of NC_091993.1, from coordinate 97,565,769 downwards.
GATTCCCCTTAAATGCTATTCACTTCAACTACTCCTTGTGCTGGCGAGTGCCACATTCTAACCACTCTCTGGGTGAAGCAGTTCCTCTTGAATTCTATATTGGATTTATTAGCGACTATCCTATCTTTATGGCCCTTAGTTTTGGGAAACAAGTGGAAATATTTTCTCTACGCCAGCTTTATCGAACCCTTTCATAATCTTAAAGATGACTATCACGTCATCTTGGTGTCAGCTGTGGCTCAGTGGGTAGCACTCTGACCTTGCATAAGCCATTCTCTCCAAGCCATAATCAAAACCTTCACCGAGGGGAACGAGAGCATGGGTGTTATGCTAAACATCCGTAAGACAAAGGTCCTCTACCAACCTGATCCCGCCACACAGCACTGCCCCCCCAGTCATCAAAATCCACGACAAGACTTTGGACAACATGAACCATTTTCCATACTTCGGGAGCCTACTGTGAGCAAGAGCAGACATTGATGACGAGGTCTAACACCGCCTTCAGTGCGCCAGCGCATCCTTCGGTCGCGTGAGGAAGAGAGTGGTTGAAGACCAGGACCTCAAATCCGGCACCAAGCTCATGGTCTACAGGGCAGTAGTGATACCCGTCCTCCTATATGGCTCAAAGATGTGGCCTATATACTGTAGATACCTCAAAGCGCTGGAGAAGTACCACCAGCGATGCCTCTGCAAGATACTGCAAATCCAGGACAGACGCACCAACATCAATGTTCTCACTCAGGCCAACATCCCTAGCATTGAAGCATTGACCATGCTCGATCAGCTCCACTGGGTGGGCCACATCGTCCGCATGGCCGACAGGAGACTCCCAAAGCAAGCGCTCTATGCGGAGTTTCGACAAGACGTGAGCCCCAGGTGGGCAGAGGAAATGCTTCAAGGACACTCTCAAAGCCTCCTTGATAAAGTGCAACATCCTCACCGACTCCCAGGAATCCCTGGCCCAAGACCGAAAGTGGAGGATGTGCATCCAGGAGGGCGCTGAGCACCTCGAGTCCCATCGGCGTGAACAAGCAGAAACCAAGCGTAGACAGCTGAAGGAGCGTGCGTCAACCCAGGCTTCCCACCCACCCTTTCCTACAACCACTGTCTGCCCCACCTGTGACAGACCGTAATTCCCGCATTGGACTCCTCAGTCACCTGAGAACTCACTTTTAGAGTGCAAGCAAGTCATCCTCGACTCCAAGGGACTGCCTATGATGATAATGATGATGAGCACTGAGTCAGAGGTTGTGGGTTCAAGGCCCACTCCAGGGACTTGAGCACAAAAAAAATCTAGACTGACACTCCAGTGCAGTGCTGAGGGAGTACTGCACCATCGGAGGTGCTGTCTTTTGGATGAGACATTAAATCAAGGCGCCGTCTGTCAAATGGACGTAAAAGATCCCATGGCACAATTTTGAAGATGACCAAGGGAGTTAGCCCCTGTGTCCTGGCCAATATTTATCCCTCAATCAATATAACAAAAAAGCAGATTATCTCGTCATTATCACATTGTTGTTTGTGGGAGCTTGCTGTGCACAAATTGGCTGTTACGTTTCCTCTACTTCAAAAGTCTTTCCTTTGCTTTCCTTCCCTTCCTTTCCTTCCCTTCCTCATCCTGTTCAATCTTTCCTGATAGGCGTAACCATTTAGTTCTGGCTTCATACTTGTAACTCTTTTTTGCCCCTTCTCCAGGCCTCTATATCCTTTTTATAATTTGGAGACTATTCAGGATCTTTATGCCATCCGGTACCGTGAAAAAGTAGCGAAAAGGGGGTGGCCACCGCTCATTTTCCAGCTGGTGGCGGGTCCCACGAAGTCCGCCATTTTCTGAGGCCTGGCAGCGCTGCCAGTAAGAGTGACGGCCCAGCAAATTTAAATTAGGGAGAGGTAACGTGCACACCGACTTAACGTCACCTTCGCAAACTTGAACCTTAGCTTTGAGTCCTGAGCTCATCATGAAACCATCGCATTCAGCAAACTCACAGAGGCATTGTCAGCACAGGGAGACACACATCTTTCAGGTAAGTTTGCCTTTAAGCATTTGGACTGGAATTTTTTGATTTTATTGAAGCTATGGCTTGCTGAATACATGCTAAAAGTGTTTTTAAATTTGTAGGGAGTGCTTCTGGATACTTGCAAGGCCTCAGATGGTAAAGGAAAGCCTCTGAGAAGACAGAAAATACTGCAACTACTCAGCAGGTCAGGTAACATCCATGGAGAGAGAAGACGCTGCCTGACCTGCTGACTATTTCCAACATTTTATGCTGTAATTTCAGATTTACAGCTCCCGCTCACAGAGGGAAGAGGAAGACGCAGAAGAGAAAGAAACAGAAGAGGAGGACGCCGAAGAGGAGGAAGCAGAAGGAAGGACGCAATCCAGACAGCCCCTTTCTGGCCGGGATTTTTTGGGATGGAATCACCTGCCTGTAGTACCAGTGACCACAACCCCAATTCCAGTTTCAACATTTGACCCACACCTTCCCCTTCCCTCTGTTACTGACCATCATAACATCTTCTTGGCAACAATGCTGAAAGAAAAGCTACCACAAAACAAACTTTCCAATCCAACTTTATACATCTATCAATCCAATATGACATCAAGAAATCAACTAATCACCCTTATTAATTCACTTAGTGGCTGTCTTGTGTGTGCCTTTGCCTATCCTAGTGATGTCACGCAGTGCTACACCAGTGGCTGCAGCATGGCTAGTGGAAGGCTGCTGACCTTCAGTGGGGGACACTGCAAATGGCCTTGTTGATCTTCTTTCTTCTCTTCTTTTTTTCTTTTCCCCTTCCTCATCAACCTGGGCAGGCTGCATTTCCTGGTTGTGTGAAATGAGGAAGGCACAAGGGTGGAGCTGTGCTGAGGGGAGGGAGGGAAAGCAGAGGATAATGTATGAGGATACAGCATCATGTACCTTTCTGCCTCGCCGCTGGCCAATGGCTCAGCCATGTCCCTGCGAAGTGTGGCCAGCAATGTCTCCTCCAAGGGGGTGAGATAACACTAGGAATGGGAGGTGTGCCTCTTGATTGGTACAGGTTGCTGAAAGATGAGTGATTGGAGGGAGGGAGTCATGCATTGACAAATGTGTGAGACAAATAATTCAGTTGGTAGTGGACAGCTTTTGAAGATGCATTCACTGACCTTGACCACTGGTCTGAGGTCACGAAGCTTCTTTGAACACTGGAGCCAGGCGATGGGGTCGATACTGCAGGCAGTGATGGCCTCCGTGATGAGGTCCCACATTGTTCTTTCTGGAGGGCCTCTTGGCCCCTGTTGGTAGAGGACCTCTCTTGTCCCCCCTGCACAAAGCTGGTGTGCTGCATGTGAGGCCCTGGGTGCCCCTTTCCTGGCTTGCTAAGCCATTTGTGTTAGTGCTGGAGCACTTTTCCCATTTTTTAAGGTGCTGAAGGGAATCCAGCTTTAAGAGTTGAAGACTCCCATTGTTTTTAAGACAGTAAGGGCTGAAAACGCAATGCTTTTACTTCATTTTAATTTTTTTTCAGTTCAGAGTCATTGCCCTTTTAATGCACTGCCATTTTAATGTCCCACAATGCCTAACAAACTCATTGCCTCGCTTCTAGAGGCTGTTGGACGATGGAACGCCATTTCTGGACGCCAATTTCGCAACCGATGCCTGCACTATTACTGAGCTAAAAATCTTTAGTCCGCAGCACGAATTTTTCTCTTTTTTGACCATTTTCAACGGCTATTAACCCGAGGTCGCGGTGACACTGGCAACTTTTGTGTCAGCCACGAATTTCTAGGCCTAGAACTGTGCAGAGTACTCCAAGTGTGGTCTACCAAGGTTCTCCATAGGTTGAACATAACTTTTCTGTTTTTTACTTCTATGACTCTACAAATGAACCCCAATGCTTTGTTTGCTTTTTTTCCTGGCCTTATTAATCTGCATTGCTTTTAGTGATTTGTTTATCAGTCCCCGAGATCCCCTTTGCTCTTCCAGCCCATTTAAATTCTTATTTACTGGAGTTTAGAAAAATGAGAGGGGAATCTCATAGAAACAGATAAAATTCTGATTGAACAGGTTAGATGCAGGAAGAATGTTCCCGATGTTGGGGAAGTTCAGAATCAGGGGTCACAGTCTAAGGATAAGGGGTAAGCCATTTAGGACCAAGATGAGGAGAAACTTCTTCACTCAGAGAGTTGTTAACCTGTGGAATTCCCGACCACAGAGAGTTGTTGATGCCAGTTCATTAGATATATTCAATAGGGAGTTAGATATGGCCCTGATGGCTAAAAAGATCAAGGGGTATGGAGAGAAAGCAGGAAAGGGGTACTGAGGTGAATGATCAGCCATGATCTTATTGAATGGTGGTGCAGGCTCGAAGGGCCGAATGACCAACTCCTGCACCTATTTTCTATGTTTCTAGGTATGTGGCCTCCTTATTCTTCTGACCAAAAATACATCACCTCACATTTTTCTATATTGAAATTCATTTGCCAATTAAATGCCAATTACATGCCCATTCTGCAGGTTTATTAATGCCGCCTTGTATTTTGTCGCAGTACTCCTCAGTATTAACTATAACCCCAAATCGGTGTCTGCTAATTTTGAAACTATACTTATGATTTAGAGTCCAAATCATTTCCCAGCCTGATCCCTGTGGAACACCACTTCCCACCATTTGCCAGTCTGAGGAAATACCCTTAACCCCTACTCTTTGGTTTATTCTGTAAAGAATTTCTATTCTTTACACACTTGTCCAACATTCCTCGACAACTGAGACTGTCAAAATGACACCAAGTTCGAGAATATTTGTGCTGTGGAGGTGTATCCACATTTGATACGTGCTCAAGTAGGTTGAGATGTTTAGAACTCAATCTAATGCTATACTTGAAGTTTTAAGAAGACGAAAATGTAAATTTTTTGTCAGCTGTATTCAAGTAATTTTCGCACAAATGAAGGTCGCTGAATAACTTTAGTATCTAGGCCAGCAACTTGTGTTCTTCATTTTGCAATTGTTGGACATACTTCAAACTAAATGTTCAAGCATGTCTTCACTGACATTTTAATCCATAATAATTCCATTCTCAAACACTCTTCTGATTGTGGTTAGGCCAAAATGTATAGCATGAGTATGTAGCATTCTGGAGCACATTGGAGAGAAATTAAAGGCTGGATTTTAGGCTTTTATGTTTTTGCGGCAATAATGGCAATGGAGTGGGAAAGTTAGCAGCCGGGAATAGTTTGTGCCTCAGTAGGTAAGTTTGGACATCTGGGCCCTGCGCCAGGGGGCGCAGCGCTAAGGAAGGCATTGTACACCGTTCATGGTGCAAGGATGGGAAACTGCCGAGCTAAAGAGCCGGACCGGTTGCACTCCGAGAGACGCCTATGGCAGTGGGGGGAATAAAAAAAACTCCACAAAAACATTCCCAAATTATTGCCCATGCCACCTCAACAAAAATCGCTGAAAAACTTAAAAGAAAATACCATCACACTTACCTTGGGAGTCCATTACTCACCTCTTCACGGATGGGATTGTTGGAGCGCACTAATTTCCCAGGCAGTCATTGTGAGGCGACTTCCAGGCGGACGGGTTGGGCAGGAGCTCAAACTCACGCCAGAGTCGCAACCAGGGGCTTTGCACACCGGCGCAGCTCTTCCGGGCGGTGCTGCTCCGTGCCACCGCAAAACCGGACCTGAGGATAGCTGCGGGGCACTGGAGGCTGACCGCCCGGCCAGAAGACCACATCGCCGCCATTGCCGCTGCTCTGGGATGAAAAATGGAACGCAATAGACCGGAAAATCCAGCTCAAAGTGTATTGCAGATCAGTGTATTAGCACCAAAGGTCTCTTATACAATTATAATAGTCAAAGGCGTATTCAATTAATAGAAGGATCAGTGAATCAGCTCTTGGAGGTAGCTCCAAAAAAATGATGATCATGATGTACTGCTAATGAACAATCAGACATTTCATAAAATACAATTTTATAGAATTAACTTTGAGTAATGGTGTACATAGTCATGAGAAGCCTAAGGTTGTTTTACAGTTAAAGACATATTCCTATATTAGTTTATAGGGATATTTTGAAATAAGTTTGTTGGTTTGCTGGTTCCTAACTTCCACAGCCACCCCCATTAAATTATATTGCTCTATTTCTATTATCCTCTAGTGCCAGCAACATTAGTCATTCTGGATACATTCTCTTGCTGTTGATTTTAGCAGTTCATATCTTTTGTCTTTGTTGTTATGTTTTATGATCTGGATTCAAGTTGTGTGTTATGAAGAAGAGTTGGTGCATGCATCATGATAAAAATCATGCCATTTTTCACAATCGAGTGACAGGATGTGTTAGTGATGCAGAAACCTTTTATGCAGCACATTACAGGGATATTTACTCTCATCAATATTTTTAAATAAAATTTACGGGAAAACAAATAGTTTACATTTTTAAGAAAAAGATCCTCAATTCCTATTCCACCATTTTCACAGTGGAGGAAGCATTATAGGATACATAGATCTTGTCCTTTTTTTGCATGAAAGAAATACCACTATAGGCAAATAGTTGAATTATTTGATGAATTGAAATAATCATGAAAATATGTCTTTACATTGCAAAGTCATTCCTATAATTGTGAACTATATATGCATTTAACATCCATTTTTGTAAATCACGTATCATAATTTAGTCATCACTACACTAAATAGATAAATAACAACATTTACTAGTTAGAGATAGAGGATTAATGTAAACTTACTGATCTTTACTCATAAGGTCCCACTAGACTAGCTTCTGTTAAAAAGGGAAAATGTTGTGTTAATACATAATTAACTTTACAGTAATTATATTATACTCTGACCAGACATAGAAGACATCTGACAAACTCTACTCATCATCATAGGTAGTCCCTTGGAATCAAGGAAGTCTTGCTTCCACTCTAAAAATGAGTCCTTAGGTGGCTGAACAGTCCAATACGCTAACTCTACTACACATCGTTTTTAACATAATTGTCTTGGAAGCAGCTATATGGAAAGATCCAATGATTTTCCAATGTCTGACCTGTATCTCACTTAACAACTCAAGGAGTTTTTTCCGTTACAATCACTGACACATGGACCTATGGGCTAGTGTTTATAAATGCTTTCAGTACACAGGTACTGACACTTCACCAACTATCATTGCAATTGGGTTCTATTAGAATAGCCTGACGATACAGGATACAAATAGCCGTATTTATTCTTGTACTGTTTCTAGTCATTTAACCAGCAAGCTGTGTTTTCCCGATAATCAGGCTCCCCTCTGTTTACACTCATTCAGCACTTCCTACCCGAGTCTATTGTTACATTACACAGAACTGACATAACCTCACATCAAAGCTGGAAACCCCATCACCTGTTGCTTGATGGTAATGGAGCAGTGAACAACAAAGGATCAACCCTTCTGCCCGTTTGGCTCAGTTGGCGATATCCTTGAAGGCTTTGAGTTCAAGTCCCACACTGGAGCTTAAGTGCACAATCGAGGTTAACACTCCAGTGTCGTATAATCAGAGGTGTCCTATCTGAAGTCTTGTCTCTGAATTTATGGTGATTCAAGTGAATATTAAAGGCATTTTTCAAAGAACAGGGAGTTGTCGCAGTGCCTGGACTAATATTTGTGACTCAACTAGTACCAAACCTCCCCGCCCCCACCCACCCCCCCCACCCCAGATTAAATAGTCATTCATTTCACAGCTCTTTAGGACATTGTCTATGTGGAATGGCAGCCATATTTGCGTTCATGACAAATAATTTATTGTGTGAAATTCAGAAGTTTCAACGTAAGCAGCCAACATATAATTGTTTTTAATAAGGATGCGTATACTTGTACTAACTGAATGGCAGCCGTTTCTCTGATTGGCTCTCCATTATCACATGACCTATTGGTCCCCTTGGAGGATAAGCCACACCCTGAATGTGTAACTGGAATAGCCCAGCCCACGTTCTGACTGACTTTCCAATTTGTAATTTGATTTTTTTTACTTCAGAAGCCACAATGGATAGATCTCCCCAAACGCCACCAAGTTCCAGCCGAAGTCCCCTACCGTGCGTAAGTGCATCCCTCCGCCAGCTGAAGTCCCTTACCCCAGCATATGTGCTGCCTCCCACAGCTGAAGTGCCTTACACCAGCACAAGTGCATGACCTTACCCCACCACCCCTCCCATTAATGGGGCATTGTGTGTGGATTGTTAACAGGTTTATTGGGTATAAAGTGAATAGTGACAGTGTCGTGACTTCTGGATTTCATCCACCCCAACGATGTCCCTCGTACCACACGCATCAAGTTTGCACACACCAAGGAGTTAACATAGGAACATAGAAAATAGGTGCGGGAGTAGGCCATTCGGCCCTTCGAGCCTGCACTGCCATTCAATAAGATCATGGCTGATCATTCCCTCAATACCCCTTTCCTATTTTCACTCCATACCCCTTGATCCCCTTAACGGTAAGGGCCATATCTATCTAACTCCCTCTTGAATATATCCAATGAACTGGCATCAACAACTCTCTGTGGCAGGGAATTCCATAGGTTAACAACTTTCTGAGTGAAGAAGTTTCTCCTCATCTCAGTCCTAAATGGCCGACCCCTTATCCTAAGACTATGTCCCCTGGTTCTGGAATTCGCCAACATCGGGAACATTCTTTCCGTATCTAACCTGTCCAGTCCCATCAGAATCTTATACGTTTCTATGAGATCACCTCTCATCCATCTAAACTCCAGTGAATAAAGGCCCAGTTGATCCAGTCTCTCCTCATATGACAGTCCAGCCATCCCTGGAATCAGTCTGGTGAACCTTCGCTGCACTCCCTCAATATTTAAGAACGTCCTTCCTCAGATTAGGAGACCAAAACTGTACACAATATTCCAGGTGAGGCCTCACTAAGGCCCTGTACAACTGCAGTAAGACCTCCCTGCTCCTATACTCAAATCCTCTAGCTATGAAGGCCAACATACCATTTGCCTTCTTCACCGTCTGCTGTACTGCATGCCCACTTTCAGTGACTGATGAAACATGATACCCAGGTCTCATTGCACCTCCTCTTTTCCTAATCTGCCGCCATCCAGATAATATTCTGCCTTCGTGTTTTTGCCCCCAAAATGGATAACCTCACATTTATCCACATTATACTGCATCTGCCATGCATTTGCCCACTCACCTAACCCGTCCAAGTCACCCTGCAGCCTCTTAGCGTCCTCCTCACAGCTCACACCGCCACCCAGTTTCGTGTCATCCGCAAACTTGGAGATATAACACTCAATTCCTTCATCTAAATTGTGAATGTATATTGTAAAGAGCTGGGGTCCCAACACTGAGCCCTGCGGCACTCCACTAGTCACTGCCTGCCATTCTGAAAATGACCCGTTTATCCCGACTCTCTGCTTCCTGTCTGCCAACCAGTTCTCTATCCACGTCTGTACATTACCCCCAATACCAGGCGCTTTGATTTTGCATACAAATCTCTTGTGCGGAACCTTGTCAAAAGCCTTTTGAAAGTCCAAATACACCACATTCACTGGTTCTCCCTTGTCCACTCTACTAGTTACATCCTCAAAAAATTCCGTTTCATAAATCCATGCTGACTTGGTCCAATCCTGTCACTGCTTTCCAAATGTGCTGCTATTTCATCCTTAATGATTGATTCCAACATTTTCCCCACTACTGATGTCAGGCTAACCAGTCTATAATTACCCGTTTTCTCTCTCCCTCCTTTTTTAAAAAGTTGTGTTACATTAGCTACCCCTCAGTCCATAGGAACTGATCCAGAATCGATAGACTGTTGGAAAATTATCACCAATGCATCCACTATTTCTAGGACCACTTCCTTCAGTACTCTGGGATGCAAACTATCAGGCCCCGGGGATTTATCAGCCTTCAATTTCCCTAACACAATTTCCCACCAAATAAGGATATCCTTCAGTTCCTCCTTCTCACTAGACCTACTGTCCCCTAGTACAATCGGAAGGTTATTTGTGTCTTCCTTCATGAAGACAGAACCAAAGTATTTGTTCAATTGGTCTGCCATTTCTTTGTTCCCCATTAAAAATTCACCTGAATCCGACTGCAAGGGATCTACGTTTGTCTTCACTAATCTTTTTCACATATTTACAGAAGCTTTTGCAGTCAGTTTTTATGTTCCCTGCAAGCTTCCTCTCATACTCTATTTTCCCCCTCTTAATTAAACCCTTAGTCTTCCTCTGTTGAATTCTAAATTTCTCCCAGTCCTCAGGTTTGTTACTTTTTCTAGCCAAATTATATGCCTCTTTCTTGGCTTTAACACTATCCTTAATTTCCCTTGTTAGCCATGGTTGAGCCACCTTCCCCATTTTATTTTTACTCCAGACAGGGATGTACAATAACTGAAGTTCATCCATGTGATCTTTAAATGTTTGACATTGCTTATCCACCGTCAACCCTTTAAGTATCCTTTGCCAGTCTACTCTAGCCACTTCACGCCTCATACCGTCGAAGTTACCTTTCCTTAAGTTCAGGACCCTAGTTTCCGAATTAACTGTCTCACTCTCAATCTTAATAAAGAATTCTACCATATTATGTCACTCTTCCCCAAGGGGCCTTGCACAACAAGATTGCTAATTTGTCCCTTCTCATTACACATCACCCAGTCGAGGATGGCCAGCTCTCTTGGTTCCTCGACATATTGGTCGAGAAAATCATCCCTAATACACTCCAGGAAATCCTCATCCACCACATTGCTACCAGTTTGGTTAGCCCAATCAATAAGTAGATTAAAGTCGCCCAGGATAACTGCTGAACCTTTATTGCACACATCCCTTATTTAATATAAGAAAAACATAAGAATTAGGAACAGGAGTAGGCCATCTAGCCCCTCGAGCCTGTTCCGCCATTCAACAAGATCATGGCTGATCTGGCCGTGGACTCAGCTCCACTTACCCACCCGCTCCCCATAACCCTTAATTCCCTTATTGGTTAAAAATCTATCTATCTGTGATTTGAATACATTCAATGAGCTAGCCTCAACTGCTTCCTTGGGAAGAGAATTCCACAGATTCACATCCCTCTGGGAGAAGAAATTCCTTCTCAACTCGGTTTTAAATTGGCTCCCCCGTATTTTGAGGCTGTGCCCCCTAGTTCTAGTCTCCCCGACCAGTGGAAACAACCTCTCTGACTCTATCTTGTCTATCCCTTTCATTATTTTAAATGATTCTATAAGATCACCCTCATTCTTCTGAACTCCAAGGAGTAAAGACCCAGTCTACTCAATCTATCATCATAAGGTAACCCCCTCATCTCCGGAATCAGCCTAGTGAATCGTCTCTGTACCCCCTCCAAAGCTAGTATATCCTTCCTTAAGTAAGGTGACCAAAACTGCACGCAGTACTCCAGGTGTGGCCTCACCAATACCCTGTACAGTTGCAGCAGGACCTACCTGCTTTTGTACTCCATCCCTCTCGCAATGAAGGCCAACATTCCATTCGCCTTCCTGATTACCTGCTGCACCTGCAAACTAACTTTTTGGGATTCATGCACAAGGACCCCCAGGTCCCTCTGCACCGCAGCATGTTGTAATTTCTCCAATTTCAAATAATCTTCCCTTTTACTGTTTTTTTTTCCAAGGTGGATGATCTCACATTTTCCAACATTGTATTCCATCTGCCAAACCTTAGCCCATTCGCTTAACCTATCTAAATCTCTGTGCAGCCTCTCTGTGTCCTCTACACAACCCGCTTTCCCACTAATCTTTGTGCCATCTGCAAATTTTGTTACACTACACTCTGTCCCCTCTTCCAGGTCATCTATGTATATTGTAAACAGTTGTGGTCTCAGCACCGATCCCTGTGGCACACCACTAACCACCGATTGCCAACCTGAAAAGGACCCATTTATCCCGACTCTCTGCTTTCTGTTAGTTAACCAATTCTCAATCCATGCTAATACATTTCCTCTGACTCCGCATACCTTTATCTTCTGCAGTAACCTTTTGTGTGGCACCTTATCGAATGCCTTTTGGAAATCCAAATACACCACATCCATCGGTACACCTCTATCCACCATGCTCATTATATCCTCAAAGAATTCCAGTAAATTAGTTAAACATGATTTCCCCTTCATGAATCCATGTTGCGTCTGCTTGATTGCACTATTCTTATCTAGATGTCCCGCTATTTCTTCCTTAATGATAGCTTCAAGCATTTTCCCCACTACAGATGTTAAACTAACCGGCCTATAGTTACCTGCCTTTTGTCTGCCCCCTTTTTTAAACAGAGGCATTACATTAGCTGCTTTCCAATCCGATGGTACCTCCCCAGAGTCCAGAGAATTTTGGTAGATTATAACGAATGCATCTGCTATAACTTCCACCATCTCTTTTAATACCCTGGGATGCATTTCATCAGGACCAGGGGACTTGTTTACCTTGAGTCCCATTAGCCTGTCCAGCACTACCTCCCTAGTGATAGTGATTGTCTCAAGGTCCTCCCTTCCCACATTCCCATGACCAGCAATTTTTGGCATGGTTTTTGTGTCTTCCACTGTGAAGACCGAAGCAAAATAATTGTTTAAGGTCTCAGCCATTTCCACATTTCCCATTATTAAATCCCCCTTCTCATCTTCTAAGCAACCAACATTTACTTTAGTCACTCTTTTCCGTTTTATATATCGGTAAAAGCTTTTACTATCTGTTTTTATGTTTTGCGCAAGTTTACTTTCATAATCTATCTTTCCTTTCTTTATTGCTTTCTTAGTCATTCTTTGCTGTCGTTTAAAATTTTCCCAATCTTCTAGTTTCCCACTCACCTTGGCATTGGTTTTTAATTTGATACTCTCCTTTATTTCCTTGGTTATCCACGGCTGGTTATCCCTTCTCTTACTGCCCTTTTTCACTGGAATATATTTTTATTGAGCACAATGAAAGAGCTCCTTAAAAGTCCTCCACTGTTCCTCAATTGTGCCACCGTTTAGTCTGTGTTCCCAGTCTACTTTAGCCAACTCTGCCCTCATCCCACTGTAGTCCCCTTTGTTTAAGCATAGTACGCTCGTTTGAGCCTCAACCTGTATTACAAATTCAACTATCCTGTGATCGCACATTACGAGAGGATCTTTTACTCGGAGATCGTTTATTATTCCTGTCTCATTACACAGGACCAGATCTAAGATAGCTTGCTCCCTTGTAGGTTCTGTAACATACTGTTCTAAGAAACAATCCCGTATGCATTCTATGAATTCCTCCTCAAGGCTACCCCGTGCGATTTGATTTGACCAATCGATATGTAGGTTAAAATCCCCCTTGATTACTGCCGTTCCTTTTTCACATGCCTCCATTATTCCCGTGATTATTGTCTGCCCCACTGTGAAGTTTGATGCTGTCCCCAACCTCACAACTACTGTTTGGTGGTCTGTACACAACTCCCACTCGTGTTTTCTGCCCTTTGGAATTCCGCAGCTCCACCCATACCGATTCCACATCATCCAGGCTAATGTCCCTCCTTACTATTGCATTAATTTCCTCTTTAACCAGCAAAGCCACCCCGCCTCCTTTTCCTTTCTATCTATCCTTCCTTAATGCTGAATACCCTTGGATGTTGAATTTCCAGCCTTGGTCACCCTGGAGCCATGTCTCCGTGATGCCATTTACATCATACCCGTTAACTGCTATCTGCGCAGTTAATTCGTCCACCTTATTCCGAATACTCCTCGCAATGAGGCACAGAGCCTTCAGCTTGTCTTTTTTACACACTTTGCCCCTTTAGAATTTTGCTGTAATGTGGCCCTTTTTTGTTTTTTGCCTTGGGTTTCTCTGCCCTCCACTTTTATTATTCACCTTTCTATCTTTTGCTTCTGATTCCATTTTATTTCCCTCTGTCTCCCTGCATAAGTTCCCATCCCGCTGCCATATTAGTTTAACTCCTCTCCAACAGCACTAGCAAACAGTCCTCCTAGGACATTGGTTCCGGTCCTGCCCAGGTGCAGACCGTCCGGTTTGTACTGGTCCCACCTCCCCCAGAACCGGTTCCAGTGCCCCAGGAATTGGAATCCCTCCCTTCTGCACCACTGCTCAAGCCACGTATTCATCTGAGCTATCCTGCGATTCCTACTCTGACTAGCACGTGGCACTGGTAGCAATCCTGAGATTACTACTTTTGAGGTCCTACTTTTTAATTATTGGTTGGAAGAATGTGATCCGTCTTTCCCTGAGTTCCTTCTCTCCCCTCCAATTCCCCCCAGCTGTGTGTCTCTCTTCCCCTCCCCCCCAGCTCTCTCTTTCTCTCACCCCCCAAGACTCTCTCCCCCCCTACCCCCGCCTCACGGCTCTCTCTCCCACCCCTCCCACCATGTTCTCTTCCCCTCCCACCCCCCCCGTGTCTCTCTCCTCACGGAGCACTTTACGATGCCGCTTGACTCTTCACTCAAACTGGTGCTGAATGAGAAACGAACTGCTCCTGGCTGACGCACTTCTCTCTCTCCCCACCAACCCGCTTCTCTCTCTCTCTCCCCACCGACTCGTTTCTCTCTCTCTCTGCCGACCGCACTCTTCACTCAAACTGCCGCTGAGACAGGAGCTAGTCCTGGCTGCCCGTCACCTCTCTCTCTCTCCGCCCAGTCGGAGGCTTGGCTGCTTGCAGCTCGGTCGCACAACACTGGCAATTGAAGAACAACGTGGCCCCACTTCCGGTTCCGGGCAAGGTTGGGGTCATGAGGAGGACGCAGGCACAGAGGATGATAAAAGGGTTAGGGCAAATAGTAAATACATAATAAATACATTTTAATGTTCTGTGCAAGATGTTCCTCAACCATGGTCAAACAAGGTATATCTATAATAGGATGCAAGTGAAAACAACTAGTAAACCATTAATAACATCTATGGAAGGCTCCACACTGTACAGGTCTGCAGAACATTAAATACGAGGGGGCGAAATTGCCCTTTTTTATAGCCCCATGAGTGCCTCTAGGGGGCGCTAATAGGGTGCAACGAGGTTATCGCCCGGGGGAAGGGGTTGATGGCGCTTCCGGAGAAATTGCCCTGGAGGTTTGGGGGGCATTGTGCCAGAAGCGCATGCCCCACGATTTGTGCCCCCGGCTGCGCACACACGGCGATGACATCAGCATCATGCACACTGACCCCACGGGGGAGATTGCCCAGCAGGCGGCGATGATGGCACGGCCAATGTCACCGCCAGCTTTGCGGGTCATGAAGCTGACGGACATCCGCCACCGGGGTGTCCCTTAAAGGGGAGGACTTTGAACCATGGGCCACCATATTTTTCTGTCGGCTGACTCTTCTGTCGGCCCGACAATGGCAGCCCTCGCCTCGAGCAGGCCGCCATCCTGCAGCCTGGCACTCCATTTTGTAAGCCAGGACGTTGGCCCGGTCGAGGGTGACCTGGTGGCCCAGTGGCAGCCAACAAAGGGACTGCAGAGTGCACAGCGATCCTCCCCTTTAATTGAAGGGGAGGGCGTTCTTCCGCTTTGGGGCGTTCTGCCGCATCAACACTACATGGAGCATCCGCGTAGCGCTAACGTTGCCGGCGGGGTGCTGGGCCCTGGACCCAGTGCTGCTCTACTGCCCCGAATGATGTCATGTATCTTACATTATTATATATAACTGTATCCTAACATGCTATACATGACTGTAATAAGATATGACCTGTAACCACCAGCATACCTTACCACCAGGGGTGCATTTGCAAGAGACAGGTATATAAGGACAGGTCTCAGGCAAGTGCAGCATTCCAGAGCTGTGAAATGAAGGTGCAGGTCCAGAGTGACCTTGACTTCACTACATGCCTTGTGTGAATTTGTACTGAGGGGACAGGACTTTACAGTGGCGACGGGTTACGGGATTACAGAATCCACAGAATGGTGAACAACGGGTCAGATGAAAAGTAAAATGCGGGAGACAATTGGGAGGACTTTATAGAAAGACTCCAGCAAAGCTTTGTAACCAAAGACTGGTTAGGCGACGATAAGGCAGACAAGAGAAGAGCCCATCTCTTGACCAGCTGTGGCTCGAAAACATACGCTTTAATGAAGGATCTGTTGGCACCCGAGAAACCAGCAAGCAAGTCGTTTGAAGAATTGAGCACACTGGTAAGAGACCACCTGAAGCCAGCGAGCAGCCTACACATGGCCAGACACTGGTTCTACAACTACAGATGCTGCATGGGCCAGAGCATACCTGACTTTGTGGCGGAACTTCGGAGGTTGGCTAGTTTATATGAGTTCTCCGATGAACTGAGGAGAGAAATGCTAAGAGACTTTTTCATTGAAGGAATAGGCCATGCAGGCATATTCCGAAAGCTCATAGAGACCAAATACCTGACCTTAGAGGCAGCAGCACTGGTTGCACAGACATTCTTGGTAGGGGAAGAAGAAACGAGGTTGATTTACAATGCAGGTACGACAACTAACGAAATAATGGAACAAGGAGTTCACAGCATTAGACAAGCTGCTACCCCCACACACAGACATAACCAGGAGAACAGGCTTTCGACAGCAAGCAGTGGCAACAGAAGCCATCAAGGGCCACAGGAATGGCCGTTCACACCTCATCAACCCACAATGTGAGCAATCAACTACAAACTGAGAGAAGCTCAAGAGAGATCAGCCAGACCCAGCTCATTCTTTGCAAGCAGTCTGTGCTGGAGGTGTGGAGGTGAGCACTCATCAAGGGGATGTCGATTTCAGCAGGCCGTTTGCAGGAACTGTGAATGTACAGGGCATTTGGCCCGCATGTGCAAAAAAAACGGCAGCTCGGCTGGTATACGAATCGGATGGGTTGGAAAGCGGACCAGAAGACGGTGGGGACAGTACACGGGACACCGATGTACAGCGGGTCAACACGATCAATGGCCGCTGCTCCTATGGCAGGACGCCTCCTGTAATGATGAGGGTCCTATTCAACGGGATATCTCCGAAGAACATGGAGCTGGATACGGGAGCGAGTCAATCTCTCATGGGCGCTTAACAATTTGAACAACTGTGGCCGCATAAAAGAGACCGACCAAAACTCACAAGGGTCGACACCAAACTAAGGACCTATACCAAAGAAATCGTACCAGTCCTCGGCAGCGCCATGCTCTCTGTCACACACAAAGGGACAGTGAACCGACTTCCCCTGTGGATTGTCCCTGGAGACCCCCAGCACTGCTGGGGAGAAGCTGGCTGGCAAAACTAAACTGGAAATGGGATGATGTCCATGCCATGTCATTAGAGGAACGGACCTCCGGCTCAACAATTATAAAGCAATTTGAATATCTCTTTCAGCCAGGTGTGGGCACTTTCAAAGGGGCCAAAGTCAAAACCTACATCACACAGGATGCTAGACCGGTCCATCACAAGGCCAGAGCTGTACCCTGTGTGATGAGGGAAAAGATTGAACACGAACTAGACAGGCTTCTGCGGGAAGGCATTATATCACCTGTGGAATTTAGCGACTGGGCAAGTCCCATCGTCCCAGTCATGAAGCCGATGGATCCGTACGAATCTGTGGGGAATACAAATCTACCATAAACAGAGTCTCCCTACAGGACCAGTGCCTGCTGCCCAGAGCAGAGGACTTATTTGCCACATTGGCTGGAGGTAAACTTTGCTCAAAACTAGACCTCACTTCTGCGTATATGACGCAAGAATTGACCGAGGAATCCAAGCTACTCACCACCATCAACACACATCGAGGCCTTTTCATGTACAATCGATGCCCATTCGGCATCAAGTCAGCAGCTGCCATATTCCAGCGCAACATGGAGAGTCTGCTCAAGTCCATCCCGGGTCGGTTGTATTTCAAGACGACATACTTATCACGGGCAGGGACACCGACTCCCGTCTCCGTAATTTGGAGGAAGTACTAAAGCGGTTGGATCGGGTAGGCCTACGAGTCAAGAAATCCAAGTGCCTGCTTCTCACACCCGAGGTTGAATTTTTGGGCAGAAGGATTGCCGCTGATGGAATCCGCCCAACAGAGTCCAAAACAGAAGCAATTCGCCTGGCACCCAGGCCCCGGAAAGTCTCAGAACTGCGCGCCTTTCTCGGGCTACTCAATTACTTTGGGAACTTTATGCAGAACTTAAGCACGCTGCTGGAGCCTTTCCACGTGCTACTAAGGAAGGGGCGTGATTGGTTTTGGGGGGACGCCCAGGAACGCGCCTTCAATAAGGCACGCAACCTTCTGTGTTCCAACAGTGTTTTGACTTTCTTTGATCCAGGTAAAAAGCTAGTTCTCACATGCGATGCGTCAGCATATGGGGTCGGGTGCGTTTTGCAACATGTCAATAGTGCGGGCAAATTACAACTCATAGCTTATGCCTCTAGGTCACTTTCGTGGGCGGAGCGCGGGTACGGAATGGTAGAGAAGGAGGCGCTTGCGTGCGTGTACGGTGTCAAAAAGATGCACCAATATCTTTTCGGGGCCAAGTTCGCATTAGACCACAAGCCCCTCACGTCACTCCTATCCGAGAGCAAGGCAATAAACGCCAACACCTCGGCGCGAATTCAAAGGTGGGCACTTATGCTGGTGTCCTACGACTATACCATAAGGCACAGACCAGGCACAGACAACTGTGCCGACGCGCTTAGCAGGCTACCCCTGGCGACCACGGAAGAGTCTGACAAACAGGACTGTGAGATAGTCATGGCAATCAATGCCTTTGAGTCCACAGGTTCGCCCATGACGGCTCGCCAAATCAGAGCCTGGACGGCCAGCGACCCCACGTTATCCTTAGTAAAAAGACATGTCCTAACCGGTGACTGGGCAGAGGCTCGCGATGTCTGCCCCGAGGAATTAAAACCCTTTCACAGGCGCATGCATGAGCTATCACTACAAGCAGACTGCCTGATGTGGGGCAGCCGAGTAGTCATGCCTCTGTAAGGCAGAGAGGCATTTGTCCAGGAGCTCCACCGCGAGCACCCGGGGATCGTTCTCATGAAGGCCATAGCCAGATCCCACGTCTGGTGGCCTGGTCTTGACGTGGACTTGGAGCTCTGCGTCCGAAGGTGCACCATTTGTGCCCAACTCAGCAATGCCCCCAGGGAGGCTCCACTGAGCCCCTGGCCCTGGCCTACCAAACTGTGGTCGCGGGTGCACGTAGACTATGCGGGCCCATTCATGGGCAAAATGTTCCTCGTAGTTGTAGATGCATTTTCAAAGTGGATCGAATGCACCATTTTAAACTCGAGCACAACCTCCACCATTGTGTAGAGCCTCGCAACCATGTTTGCAACGCACGGAATCCCTGACATATTGGTCAGTGACAATGGTCCCTGCTTCACCAGCGCAGAATTCCAAGACTTTATAATTGACCACGGCATAAATCACGTCAAGATGGCACCGTTCAAGCCGGCCTCCAACAGCCAGACGGAGAGAGCAGTGCAAATCATTAAACAAGGCATGCTTAAAATCCAAGATCCCACGCTGCAGGGTCGCCTGTCGCGACTACTGCTGGCATACAGATCTCGTCTGCATTCACTGACTGGGATCCTCCCCGCGCAACTGTTGATGAAAAAGACTTTAAAAACAAAGCTCTCATTAATCCTCCCAGACATGCACAAAATCGTTGAGGCAAAGCGCCGAAAGCTGACTGAGTACCATGACAGAAATTCAAGGGGGAGATGGAATGAGATAGGGGACAAAGTGTTTGTACTAAACTATGGCAGGAGTCCCAAATGGCTTGCAGGGACAGTAACGGGCAAGGAAGGAAACAGGCTACTGGTAGTACAAATAGACAATGGCAAAACCTGCCGGAGGCATGTAGACCAAGTCAAAAGCAGATTTACCAACAACACTGCGGAACCAGAGGCAGACTACAAGATGGAACTCGCACCACACCCGGTGGACAGACAGAGGGAACAACCTGAGGAAAGGGCAATCCCAACAGACAGCCCAGGTGAGTCAACAACAATCACACCAATCGAAACAGACAGCCCAGGCGAGATACCAGCAACCACACCCAAAGAAAAACAGACACCAAGGCAAACAACTGAACCACAACTCAGATGCTCCACGCGAGAGCGTAGACCACCTGAGAGACTGAACCTATAAAGACAATAAGACCTTGGGGGAGGGTGATGTCATATATCTTACATTGTTATATATACCTGTATCCTAACATGCTGTACATGAATGTAATAAGATATGACCTGTAACCACCAGCATACCTTACAACCGGGGGTGCACTTGCAAGAGACAGATATATAAAGGGAGGTCTCAGGCAAGTGCAGCATTCCAGAGCTGTGAAATAAAGATGCAGGTCCAGAGTGACCTTGACTTCACTACATGCCTCGTCTGAATCTGTACTGAGGGGCAGGACTTTACAGATGATAAATGTCCTGGCCTCGGAAGGTTACCGGCTCCAAATGGGGCGCGAGGCAATTTCGTCCCCCAGATTTTTTCCAAACATCAAGCAATAAGGAATGGCCATTTTCACTTCTGTCTATTCCCCATTTTCTTCTGATGATGAATACACTGTTGTTTTGTACTTTCAACTTGGAGAGCCGCATACTGTGACTTCTCTGAATGGCTGGTCTGTTGGCAAATATAAGCTAGATTGATAAAATCTTTAATTACACTTTCATTCACAGAGACTAGAAGAAGCTACTACTTACCTATCAGATCTTAATTTACAGTGTTATATATATATGTATGGAGTTATACCACTCAGCTATGATATAAGACACTTAAATTAATTGCTGAAGGTTGGGATGAATTAATTGCTGAAGCTATTGCAAGGGGGATGGAGTTCAAAAGTAGGGAAGTCTTGCTACAACTGTACAGGGCATTGGTGAGACCACACCTAGAGTACTGTGTACAGTTTTGGTCTCCATATTTAAGGAGGGATATATTTGCATTCGAGGCAGTTCAGAGAAGGTTCACGCAGTGGATTCCTGAGATGAAGGGGTTGTCTTATGATGAAAGGCTGAGCAGATTGGGCCTATACTCACTGGGGTTTAGAAAAATGAGAGGAGATCTTATTGAAACATAAGATTCTGAAGGGGCTTGACAGAGTAGATGCAGAGAGGATGTTTCCCCTCGTGGGGGAATCCAGAACGAGTTGGCATTGTTTCAGAATAAGGGGTCACACATTTAAAACGGAGATGAGGAGGAATTTCTTCTCTCAGAAGGTCGTGAATCTTCGGAATTCTCTGTCCCAGAGAGCTGCGGAGGCTGGGTCATTCAATGTATTTAAGGTGGAGATAGACAGATTTTTGAATATAGAGGAGTCAAGGGTTATGGGGAGCGGGCAGGAAAGTGAAGTTGAGGCCAAGATCAGATCAGTCATGATCTTATTGAATGGCAGAGCAGGCTCGAGGGGCCATATGGCCTACTCCTGCTTCTATGTTCTTATGGGATAGTAGTACATCAGGGACCGCCTGTACCTGTTTCGCTACAAAATCCTAAAAATGTAGATCAAAAGCTTGATATTTTTGTGAAATTGTTATATATGATAAAAGTATATGGGTGATGATGGCAAAGCCAAATTTATTGTCTGCTTATCCTGAGAAGCTGGTGATGGGCCTTCTCATTTACTGTTGTAGTCCTTGTGCTGATGGTGATCCCACATGCTGTTGGATAGGGAACTTCAAGATTTTCACCCAGCAATGATGAAACAATTGCAATATATGTCCAAGTCAGGATGGTGTGCAACTTGGAGGGGAACTTGAAGGTGATGGCATTTAGATGATCTTGCTTCTCTTGTCCTAGTTGGTGGTAGAGGTCGCTGGGTTAGGAGGTGCGGTAAAAGTAACCTTGGTGAATTGCATCCTACAGATAATATATATTGCAGTCACAGGGCACTGTTGGTGAGGGGGTGCATACCAAGTCCAATGGCAGGGGCACCATTCTGGGGAACTATTCTGCCCTGGATAGCGCCAAGCTTCTTGAGTGATGATGCAGTTCAACCATCCAGAGAAGAGGTGAATATTCCATCACACTCCTGACTTGAGCTTTGTAGATAGTGGTGAGACTTTGAGGGGTCAGGAGATGTGCCAGTCATTGGAGAGTACCCAGCCTCTACTCTGCTCATGTGACCACATGGTTTATACAACTGATCCAGTTAAGGTTCAAATGTAAGCCACTATTATGAAAAGCCAGGCGGCCCACGGTCGAGTAGGCACTGTTTGCAGCATATTTAAAGGAGGAGCCTAAATCGGAGATCAAATTGATTGCAACATTTGCGCATAGCATGCCGTGTGAACCTCAGACTTTGTAGGGCCACGGATGAGGAGAGGCCGGAGTTGTCTGGACAGGAGGCCTTACCCAGGAATGGGTTTACAGGCAGCAACGCTCATACTTCCAGCTCTCTGAGGAGCAGTGTGTAAGAAGGCTGCGCTTCCGAAAGGAAGTGCTGACAGATATGGCATCTCCTACAGGCAGACCTGCAGTCTCACATCTGGACCAAGACTGTGCTGCCCATCGCAGTGAAGGTCACTGTGGCACTGGCCTCCTATGTCTCCAGCTCTTTCCAGGCTGCAGATGCCTGGACAGATGCAGCATCTCTCAATACGCTGCACATCGCTGCATTCACCACGTCACAAAGGCTCTCTGCACCTTCCGAATGGACTTCATAACATTCCCAATGAGCAGGGAGAGCGGGCATGTGACTTTGGATGGATTGCGGGCTTCCCGAGGGTTCAAGGAGCCATTGACTGCATACACATGGCCTTGTGAGCACCATTCCACAACGCAGAGGTATTCAGAAACCGATAGGGGTACCACACCTTAAACGTGCCGCTGGAATGCGAATACATACAATGCATCCTCACGGTGAATGCCCGCTATCCAGGGAGCTCACATCCTGCATGACAGCTATTGTGTTCCTAACACAGATGAGACTGCACACAGGGAGGTTAAAGTAACTGTGACCTCAGTCTTTATTAAGACACTCCAGAGTGAGGAACAGGCCTTAGGGGCCTGCTTATATACAGTGCTCCCAAGGGATGCTGGGATCCCTTGGGACTTCAGGGGATGCACTCCCTGGTGGCGGTACATGGGAGTGCATGCTTTACAGATAAACAACATCACTCTGCCCTAAAGTCAAAGTGAAAACTATTTACAAGGTGAGGCGATCAGGAGCCTTTCTTTCCCTGGTGGACCGCCTCGGTACAAATGTCTGTGTTGGCTGTGCCCTCGCTGGGCTGGCGTGTTGTTGGCCCCGCAGGGCTGCTGGGTGAGCCTGGCCTTGCTGGGCTGTTGGGCATGATGGGTTCGATTTCCTGGTCCAGGGGGGGTGTCATTGATCCTTTGGGTGTGTGTTGTGGGCTCGAAAAAGGTGGTGTCTGCTGTGGGTTGTTCAGGGCAGTCTGTGAACCGCAGCCTTGTTTGGTCCAGGTGCTTTCTGCAAATTTGTCCATTGTCTAGTTTGACTACAAACAACCTACTCCCTTCTTTATCACCGTGCCCGCAATCCACTTGGGACCATGTCCATAGTTTAGCACATACACAGGGTCATTCAGATCAATTTCCCGTGACACAGTGGCGCGACCATCGTTTACATTTTTTTGCTGCCGCCTGCTCTCTACCTGATCATGCAGGTTGGGGTGAACCAGCAAGAGTCTGGTTTTAAGTGTCCTTTTCATGAGTAGCTCAGCCGGTGGCATCCCTGTGAGCGAGTGGGGTCTCGTGCGGTAGCTGAGCAGTACTCGGGACAGGCGGGTTTGGGGTGAGCCTTCTGTGACTCGTTTAAGGCTCTGTTTGATGGTTTGTGCTGCCCACTCTGCCTGCCCATTGGAGGCTGGTTTAAACGGGGCCGAGGTGACATGTTTGATCTTATTGCGGGTCATGAATTTTTTTAATTCAGCACTGGTGAAACATGGCCCATTGTCACTGACCAGTATGTCAGGCAGGCCGTAGGTGGCAAACATGGCCATCAGGCTTTCAATGGTGGCGGTGCTTCCTGACATTATGTCACATTCAATCCATTTTGAAAAAGCATCCACCACCACCACGAACATTTTACCGAGAAACGGGCCCACATAGTCGACATGGGTCCTTGACCATGGTCTGGAGGGCCAGGACCACAAACTTAGTGATGCCTCTCTGGCCGCGTTGCTCAACTGAGAACATATGCTGCATTGCCGTACACAGGACTCTAAGTCAGAGTCGATACCGGGCCACCACACGTGGGATCTGGCTATCGCTTTCATCATTACTATATCTGGGTGTGTGCTGTGGAGATCCGAGATGAACGTCTCCCTGCCCTTTTTGGGTAGCACTACGCGGTTACCCCACAACAGGCAGTCTGCCTGAATGGACAGCTCATCCTTTTGCCACTGGAACGGCTTGATTAGCTCTTGCATTTCAACGGGGCGGCTGGCCCAGCTCCCATGCAGAACACAGTTCTTTACTAGGGACAGCAGAGGATCTAGATTTGTCCAAATCCTAATCTGGCAAGCCGTGATTTATCATTTTCAAACGCTTCCTTGACCATCAACAAGTCTGTGGGCTGCGCCACCATCAACAAGTTTTCAGGCTGCGCCATTTCCACCCCTGTGGTGGACAATGGTAGCCGACTGAGAGCATCGGCACAGTTCTCGGTGCCGAGAATGTGGCGGATGGTATAGTTATACGCTGATAGCGCGAGTGCCCACCTTTGTATGCGGGCTGAGGCATTAGTATTTATACCCTTGTTTTCAGCGAACAGGGATATGAGGGGCTTGTGATCGGTTTCCAGCTCAAATTTGAAGCGAAACAGGTACTGATGCATTTTCTTTACCCCGAACACACACGCTAATGCCTCTTTCTCAATCATGCTGTAGGCCCTCTTGGCCTTAGACAAGCTCCTGGAGGCATAGGCGACAGGTTGCAACTTCTCTGCAACGTTAGCTTGTTGTAATACACACCCGACTCCGTATGACGACGCATCATATGCTAGAACAAGTCTTTTACACGAGTTATGCAATACAAGCACCTTGTTGGAGCATAAAATGTTTCTGGCTTTCTCAAAAGCAATTACTTGTTTTTTTCCCCATACCCAGTTCTCACCTTTATGCAATAACACATGTAGGGGCTCTATGAGGGTGCTTAACCCCGGTAGGAAGTTACCAAAATAGTTGAGGAGTCCCAGGAACGACCGTAGCTCTGTGACATTTGTGGCCTGGGCTTGATCCTAATAGCCTCTGTCTTGGCATCTGTGGGCCGAATGCCGTACGCCGTGATCTTTCTGCCCAAATCTCCACGTCTGTTGCCATGAAGACGCATTTTGACCTCTTCAGCCTCATCCAGGTTTCGTAGGTGCTCGACGGTATCCCGACCCATGACCAATATGTCGTCCTGAAAAACCACCATGCATGGTACCGACTTGAGTAGGCTCTCCATATTTCTCTGGAAGATCGCTGCAACCGACCGAATTCCAAACGGGCATCTGTTGTAGATGAACAGTCCCTTGTGCGTGTTGATGCAGGTGAGGCCCTTCGAAGACTCCTCCAGCTCCTGCGTCATGTTGGCCGAAGTCAAGTTGAGCTTGGTGAACATCTTGCCTCTTGCCAGCGTCGCAAATAGGTCATCAGCCTTAGGTAGCGGGTATTGGTCCTGTAGCGCGAAACGATTAATAGTTACTTTATAATCGCCACAAATCCTGACCGTGCCATCACTTTTGAGTACTGGAACAATCGCGCTGGCCCACTCACTGAATTCCACTGGGGAGATGATGCCCTCGCGTTGCAGCCTGTCCAGCTCGATTTCCACTCTCTCCCTCATCACGTGAGGTACCGCTCGTGCCTTGTGGTGAATGGGTCGTGCCTTTGGGACCAAGTGGATCCGCACCTTCGTCCCAGAAAAGTTTCCAATGCCTGGCTCAAAAAGGGAAGGAAATTTGTTAAGAACCTGC
Organism: Pristiophorus japonicus; assembly: GCF_044704955.1. NCBI lineage: Eukaryota > Metazoa > Chordata > Chondrichthyes > Pristiophoridae > Pristiophorus > Pristiophorus japonicus. Next base: position 97,539,969 of record NC_091993.1, on the reverse strand, counting down.
GTACATGAGGCCTCATCGACATGTGATAGCGCTCAGATGTCATCCCAGTTCCAGCGGATTTTGCCCAGCCAGCTCCTTCCAAGCAGTGTGAGGCCATCGCCCGGGACAATCCAGAATGGCAGTTCGTGCACCGTGCCCTCGTAGGTGACCTTGACAGTGATAAGCTCTTTGGTGTACGTTCTCAGTTTCGTGTGGATGTGGCTCAGGGCTGGTCTGAGTGCCTTGTTGCACCACAGTCTCTTAAGCCTCTTTTTACTCATGATGGATTGGCTAGCGCCAGTGTCCAGTTCCATGGCTACAGGTAAGCCATTCAATTTTACATTTAGCATTATCGGTGGACATTTCATCGAAAATGTGTGCACCCCGTGTACTTCAGCATCTGCCTCCTCTCTCTGAGGCTCGAAATTGCTTTGATCCACCATGGACCGATCTTCCTCTGCCACGTGGTGGTTAGCAGGTTTTGCAGAGCTTGCAGCTCGTCTACAAGCTCGTTGCAGGTGCCCCATTGTTCCACAGCTCTTGCAAACATACCCTTTGAAGCGACATGAATAGGCTGAATGGAAGCCTCCACAACGCCAACAAGGTGTGAATTGCCTTGCATTCATCCATTGTTGGGGACTCTGAGTCATCTGGGTCACCTGAGGCCTGCTGGCAGTTCCAGACTCATGGTTTCTGCCCTGTACATTTCTGCTCGCAAACACAGTTCCAGTTAATTTATGAACATTGCTAACACTTGTCTCTACAGTCCAAAGTTTTCATAGGATGGTCTCGTGGCCAGTGCCCAGTACAAAAAAGTCTCTGAGCATTTGCTCCAGGTAGCCATCAAACTCACATTGTCCTGCAAGTTGCCTTAGCTCGGCGACGTAGCTCGCCACTTCCTGACCTTCAGATCGCTGGCACGTGTAAAACCGATACCACGCCATCAGCACACTCTCCCTCGGGTTAAGATGCTCCCGAACTAGTGTACACAGCTCCTCATACGACTTATCTGTGGATTTCACCGGAGCCAGAAGATTCTTCATGAGGCTGTAGGTCGGTGCCCCGCAGACCGTGAGGAGGACCACTCTCCTTTTTGCAGTGCTTCCTTCTCCGTCCAGCTCGTTGGCTACAAAGTACTGGTCTAGCTGTTCGACATAGGCTTCCCAGTCCTCACCCTCCGAGAACTTCTCCAGGATGCCCACAGTTTGCTGCATCTTTGTGTTAGATTTGTATACTCGACGCCAGCTATTGTGTTCCTAACACAGATGAGGCTGCACACAGGGAGGTTAAAGTAACAGTGACCTCAGTCTTTATTAAGACACTCCAGACTGAGGAACAGGTCTTAGGGGGCGGCTTATATACAGTGCTCCCAAGGGGTGCTGGGATCCCTTGGGACTTCAGGGGATGCACTCCCTGGTGGCGGTACATAGGAGTGCATGCGTTACAGATACACAACAAGAGCAATGTGCCACAATTGATTCTGCCACCACGGGAAGGGTGCGGTTGGCTGCTCGCAAACAACAGATACAGATTAGTCTCCTGGTTAATGACCTCCCTCTGCAACCCCACTACTGAAGTGGAGCATCACTACAATGAGAGTCATGCGGCCACCCGCAACATTACTGAACAGACAATAGGGGTGCTCAAGCAGCGTTTACGATGCCTGGACCGCTTTGGAGGCAGCCTTCAATGCTCCACTCAACATGTGTCAGAATTCATTGTGGTGTGCTGCATGCTACACAACTTGGCCATCATGAGGGGCCAGGCATTGCCAGTGGCGATTGCACCTCCACTTCATGAGGAGGAGGATGAGGAACAGGAGCTTGGTGAGGCCCCGAATCACCATCCACACGAAGAGGAGCACCATCCATGGAGGAGGCAGTGTTGCGATGCTGCCGGACCAAGAGTTGCACGTCAGCGGCTAATATTGGATTGGTTCTCTTGACTGGAGGAAGCTGAGTGATGCAACTAATACTGACCGCGCTATGTGCCACAATAATGGCACATCTCCATTAAAGAGTACAATCATACACAAGACGCCAATGCAAAATGATCAAAATAACATTTTACTAACGACACCAATGTCGTCGCCTCGACCAAAAGAACCAAACCTTCCCCCCCCCAGCAAGTAACAAAATAAAACACAACAAACACAATGAAGTGCAACAGTGTAACTACATATGTACAGATATTATTTACATTGGGAGTACATGTTCCTATTGTGGTTAAAGTCGTCAATCAGACTTTGCCTGACATTCCCAACCCCCTCACCTTTAGCCGCCTCCCACGCCTGCTGCTCCTCCTCAATGTGGCCTCAGTGTTTACAGTAAGGCTGCTTGAGGGCTGCTGTGTGTGGGACAGACAGTCCTGGCGGCCTACCAGGACCAGCTCTGGCCCTGAAAGGGCTGGCTGCGGACACCACCGCCTTAGCATCGGTGGCAGCAGTCTGTGATGGCTCATGGTAGACCACTGAAGGTGCAAAGGCGGAGGGGCAGTGGTGGGAGCCAGAATGCTGTCATCATGAGCAAGGACCGCAACTTCCATTTCCAGGGGCCCACTGCCACTCCATCAAAGACTTTACATTGTGTGAGACAGTGATGTTGCAACCATAGCAGGAGTGCATAAATGTAAAGTGTACTCACCTTCGTGAAGTCATTGAATTCCTAGTGACATTGGTTAGCAGTTCTAGGCACTGTGTCTGTCGCTGACACCTCCTGCACAACCTCCCTCCAAATCCTCCTAAAGACTCTTGGCAGGGGCCTCCTTCCTCTGGCGAAATGTAAGGAAGGCCAATAGATAACTGCCCAATTAGCTGTGCTGTATCAATAAATATAGCAAGTTTACAATGTGACATTTCATGAATATGTGAATTGGCAACCTGCTACCCACTATTTGCAATAGTGGATCATAGTTTTCTCTCTTCTCCTTTGCCACTCTTTTATATCTCCAGGGAACCAAATTATTATTGTAATAATAACCAATTAAAGTTAAGTTATAAAATAAATTGCCATGTTTGAACCCAGCTTGCCTGACTTATCACTGACTGATTGAAGCAGGATCATTAAAGTGAAAAAGATCTGTTAAGATATCTATAAAGCCCCAACTCCTAATTAATGAGCAGCTTCAAAATATGGTATAGAGATCTGCCTCAAAACAAGCAGCTTTTGGTGACAACAACACTTCTGACAGAGTCAGGATCAAACTGTGAGACATCAATGTCTGTACCTAACATCATTAGTTGTATCCTTGAACAGATGGTGTTCAATATGGGTGAATGCTAAGGACCTGCTGTGGCAGGTGAACAAAGTCCCCAAAAAACTTTAATTTTTAGATGTATAAACATAGAAGATTGAAGTACACAATGATATGTGACTAAGAAGAGACGCATCTTAAATTTGGAAACCTGGGAGATAGATTTCCTGTCTGATAAAAGCCGATAGAAGCTGCAGGAGATGCTTTGATTACGCTTTGAATCCAAGCGTAAATAAGTTAGAAACATTGCAATCCCCAGACAGCATTAGTAAATGACTATCGTTTATGGGAAGTCTTTCAGTGACAATAATGGAATAGCAATCATGGGTCGATGGCAAAGCAGCTGATCTATATTTAATGCCTTTTTTTTATTTTGCAAAAACTGAATGGAGAATCAAGAATTTTCTCATCCTTAAGATAATGAAGACTTGCAGATTAAAAGGCTAGAATAATGCAAGGGCATACAATGCAATAACAATAATGTAATGATGGTGTGAATCTGGAGTCAGGGTCCAATCTGACACTGGAGCAAAGTTCCCTAGTTTGAAGATGTTCCCTCTGCTGTGCTTTAGAGTCAGTTTGGACCTTGACACCCAATTTAAATGACACAAATTTAGCGTTGGTACAAATGCCCACTTCATGATCAAATGCTATTATGCTGTTAGCACTGACACGTGACATTGTAATTAGAAGGTTGAGACCGAAGGCAATTGATATAGTTTTAATTATTACAATCCAATTGTGGAACCACTCCCTACTATCAAGATTAGAAGGAGGGACTTGTTTAAAAGATCTCACAAGAGGAATTCCTGAGATCATCAATTTGGCCATTGAGGATTTCAACCTCTTTTAATAAGTGGGCGATGTAGTTTACGTCACTTTGCACAGAAGATGAAGAAGATTTGCAAGATGAATATGCCAGGATTCCAACAGAGGAAGGCTTAGGGATTTTTTTTTTGGTCTGCGGCCTATTATAGTTTATCCAGAGCCGACTAGCTAACCAAAAACCGAAAGCCCTTCATCCCTGGAATCATTCCAGTAAATCTCCTTTGCAACCTTTCCAAAGCCTTGCCATCCTTCTTAAAGCCCAGAATTGGACACAATACTCCAGTTGAGGCCTAACCAGTGATTTATACAGGTTTAGCACCTTTGTGCCTCTACTTATAAAGTCAAGGATCTTGTGCACTTTTTTTAACAGCCTTCTCAACTCTGAATCACAACATTGCAAATTCATCTCTGTGAAATAGTGTAGTGAAGACAGGCTATGCATGACTTTGAAGTTCAACTGGAGGGAAACTGATGTAGACCAGTCATACCTCCAAAAGCTAGGAAACCCACAAATATGAAAAGCAAGAGAGGTGAATCCTTCATATAACGAGCATCTACTACCACCTTCTGGCAAGCAGCAGATAGTATGAACTGGTGCACATAGAATCAATCCAAAATCTGTATCATCAAGTTGGCTCAGTGATCGGAAATCATCTTCCCTGGTAAGCAGCAGCTAAATGATTGACTATCAATACCTGAAAATGAGACCATAAATGAGTGGATAGGTGTCGGATCCTTGGAGACTAACAACAACTCCAACTGGTTGACATAAAATCCATTCTGTGCAGGAAATAAGGGGGTAGAAATTGTACCTTGTTGCGCCCATTTTTGGGGACCTGAAGTGATGCCTGAGAAACGTCAAAGCCAAAATTGGGTCGGGCAAATTTTTCAGGTGTCCCTGGCGGCCGCCTGAAACAACTGTTAGGTCCTTTGGTAAATGAGGGGCCTAATGTATGTTTTAGGCCCCCACACTGAAACTAGTGTACGAAAAATAATACAGGAGTCAGGCCTGTCCCGCTCAGTGGCCGCTGCGGCCTAAACAGCAGCCGTCAACAAAAGGTGAGTTTTTTTTAAAAATACATTAAAAAAATTTTCTTGTGGTCATTAGGTCTACCATAAATTGGGTCTACCCTGGTTCAGTGGCGCCAGTCGCTTCTGTAAGTGGATTCCACTTCCCTTACGTTCTGGAGTTGACTCATATTGCCCCCTACCTATGTAATTCAAGGGATGCAACAATATATCCCCCTTGACATGCAAACTAGATATTGGGTTTTTGCACATGCCCTCGCATATACTTCTCCAATTATCACCAGGCGAACTGTTTACACTTCAGTGAGATGAGGCCAGAATGAAATACTAGGCTGTTTTCTCAGACAATAAAAGAACTTAATTCAATCAGTACAACTTGCCTTCACATAATACAAAACATGCTGCAGTTCCCCATATTAGTGGATTGTTTTGCTGAGTTAAATAAAATAACCTGTAAATACCCTCCTGCATTCTCAGCTTCCAAGACTGCATGAAAGGCTGCCCCAAAAGCTTTGTCACAAAACCAGACTGTTGATGTGCATTTGTGTCTGTATTTTATCTCCCTATGTTCACAACCTGAGGGAACATAAGAACATAAGGAATAGGAGCAGAAGTAGGCCATATGGCCCCTCGAGCCTGCTCCGCCATTTAATACGATCATGGCTGATACAATCATGGATTCAGGTCTACTTTCCTGCCCGCTCCCCATAACCCCTTATTCCCTTATCGGTCAAGAAATTGTCCATCTCTGTCTTAAATATATTCAATGATCCAGCTTCCACAGCTCTCTGAGGCAGCAAATTCCACAGGTTTACAACCCTCTGAGAGAAGAAATTTCTCCTCATCTCAGTTTTAAATGGACGGCCCCTTATTCTAAGATTATGACCCCTAGTTCTAGTCTCCCCTATCAGTGGAAACATCCTCTCTGCATCCACCTTGTCAAGCCCCCTCATAATCTTAGACGTTTCGATAAGCTCATCTCTCATTCTTCTGAATTCCAATGTGTAGAGGCCCAACCTACTCAACCTTTCCACACAAGTCAACCCCCTCATCTCCGGAATCAACCTAGTGAACCTAGGAAGGGTGTACGCAAGACAACCTGTGCTAACCACCTGGGACCAGAGACTTCCCAACACAATGGATGTGAGGGTGTACATTTTCCGCTTTATGCGCAATCGGCAATCCAGGCGCAAATTGTGCTCAAAATTACGATAGTTTTCCGAAGTGAAGTTATGGTTCAAGTTTCCATTCAAGCTAACTAGCATAATCACAACGTAATATCTTCCATGAACCAGCGCAATTGGGCAATGTTTTTCAAGTAACTTTATTTTTTTCCCTTGCATTAAAAAATATTCCTTGATATATTGAAGAATGATAACCTGTTGCAGTTTTAGTAATACAGCTACAAATGGGTTTATCACAAAAAAAACATTTTTAATATAAATGTCTAGTCCACCATCTGGTTCCTGGACCACAAGCAGTGCTGATTTTAAATAACTGAAAATGACTTTAAAAAACTATACAGAGTCACTCACTAGTTACATTGGTGAACATTAGTCAGTTTCTTAGTTAATTAAATATTTTTTAATATGTAAAAACTTTTAAAAGATGCCTATTGGTGCCCTTGTGCCTAAAAGGAAAGCTTAATTTGAAGAGCATCCTTGAAGGCCTGCAAATTCGATCTGGGGGCATGGCCGGTTTTGAGAGCGGGGCCAACTTTCAGCGCAATGTTTTTTAAATCAGCGCAAAAGATTGTGGAAACTCGATTTATGCTGGATGTAACATGCACTTGAAATTCCTCAATCTTTTGAGCTGATTTGACCGATTTTGACCAATTAAGTGGAAACTCTACTATGAGATGTTTATCGAACACAGAGATAGGCTATCAAATTGCTTATTGAATTTGGTCTTTAGCAAAACAATGTCAATGCCTAGCTCATTCGCATTTTAATCACCTTTCATCTCCATGCTTTTTTGCTCTGAACTTATGTGAATTCACTTTGCTTTTAAAACCCTGTAGTTATATGTAACTCTTCCTAGACCTTTCTGTGGAAAAATTGTTTAAAAAAATCCCAAACATAACATACTTGCTTGTGTTTTTGCCTGGATCTCCATGCAATATTATAAACAAAGTTTATCTTCAGCACTGGGGCGTTGCGTGACATTTGCCCATCTCGTTTAGTGTTGTTCCACGCCAAATTTCATGCAAATGTTTAGCATGGACATGAGGCAGAGATTGTTAACAACAGATTGAACAAGTTGTTGGAGATGGTTAATCATATCTTGGGACAACTCAGCTGCTGAACTTGATTCTGTGCCTTTTCTTGGAATTTGTATTGACTGGATATTTTCAAGTTCCGTGTACTTTATCAAGCTGTACAGATGGTTGTTTTTCTTTTGACGTCTGTCTATGCGACTTGCTTCTATCTAGGTTCTATCCATTTTCCGGAACAAAGGCCCCAATATTTTATCAGGGTCATGATGAGAGCTGGGGTGGTGGGTGGGTGATTGGCAGAAAAATCAAAGACGACATGAGGAAAAACTTTTCTACGCAGCGAGTGGTTAGAGTCTGGAATGCACTGCTTGAAAGGGTGGTGGAGGCAGATTCAATCGTGGCTTTCAAAAGGGAATTGGATAAGTACCTGAAGGAAAAACGAAATTGCAGAGCTACAGGGAAAGGGCAGGCAATTGGACTAGCTGAAGTGCTCTTGCAGCGAGCTGGCACAGGCTCAGTGGGTCGAATGATCTCCTTCTGTGCTGTAACCATTCTATGATTCTATGAGCACTGCTGGGTAGCACTGAATATCCCACCCCCTCCAGCAGCACATCTGGGTCATTGTCCATTCTAGTCAGTTAAATGACCTGACCTCCTTAATTCTGGAGAGGTCAGGTCAGTGTGCTAGTAGCATGTGAGGATCAGTGGTGCTGCCATTAATGTAATGGAATTGGAGAGTTGGTCCCACAGCTTTATTAGAAGCAAAGTATTTGCTCTAGTGGGTAATCGATCGGTGAGTTTTGAAATCAGGAGGCCGAATGGCCTCTTTCTGTGCAGTCAGATATCAGGGGTTGGGAAGTGATGGAGATGGGGGAGATGGCAGGAGTTGGAGACCAGGGGTGGGGGAATCAGAGATCACGGGGGGAGTTGGAGATTGCAGGGGATGGCGGGATCGGCCGATGTGGTGTGTAAAGAGATTAGCTTGTTGGGCCTGAGAGACCACACCTGGCCCACAAGCAGTGCTGTAAATGTACTTAACTCATGCATTCGACCATTCTCGCCTCCTTTTACATAAATCATGTTTAAATTGAGGAATGCACCCTCCTTAAAAGCTTTCCCTGACTGACCCACCTCCTGAGAGCAGGTTGGAGGTGGATTGGAGTCAGGTTTGAAATTTTTAAAAGATTTAATTCCCTCCGGCTCCCAACCCGCCCGTCCTTGTGAGTTAATATTACCCAAAAGTGTAATATTCAGTTTTTGGTATTATCTACACCAATAGGCTGTTTTTAATGTTTGTGATATGTATACCGTCTCGAAATTCGATAACGCCCAATTTTGAAAAGTTGGAAAAGTAACGGCAGGTGCTAATCATTCTCTCCTCCAACAACAACAGCTTGTATTTATATAGAGCCTTTAATGTAGTAAAATGTCCCAAGGCACTTCACAGGAGAGATATTCAGTTTTAACGTTCCAAGAGGGAAGTGGAGCGCTAAATCAAGTGCTAACCATTTCCATTAAGGCGCTAAAGTCTGAGAGCGGGGCGGTAGTGGCAGAGCGCTGAACAATTTTGAGCACATTGGTAACGGCCTGAGAGGCTGCTTCCCTCGCTTAAAAGGAAGGGCCAATGATGCTGCAGCAGCTAGTTGCCGGCAGTTCTGTTTTGCAAGGCGACCTGCGTGACTGTCATTACAGACCCATGCACTCTCACACAGTGGCAGGCTTGGACATCTAGCACCAGTGAAACATGAAAAACTTTGCGCAGCCACCAGACTGGTATAAATAATAATGGTTGCGCTAGCTGAAAACCATTCCCTTTAATTAACGCTCCCCAAGCGGCCAGCCGAGTTCACAACGCCTCCTCGTGCTGGCGTTGTCAGCGAGCGCGAGGCGATGCAGCAGGGGGCGTGAGTCAATTTTACATCCGGAGCGATAACAGGGCGCTGCGTAATTTATGACATCACGGTCTGCGAGGCGCTAGACACCCAGGCGCTAAACCGGCACTGAAGTTCACGGACGTCGCTTCATTTGCCGCGACCGGTCGCTAACTCCTTAACATACCGTTAGCACCCAATTGGAAATGCTACCCTACCGAATTCCTAGCCCGTAGTATGATGGTCATGTAAGTTTTGTTCTTTTAATAGTATTTTTGTTTTATATATAGTCAGCAGATTTAGTCACTTTTCATATGTTACTTCTCTGTACCTGCAATGTTCAGGTGAGGATCATGCTTGTTTCCAAGGTTACTCAGTGTAGTTTTATTGCTGATGGTCAATCTCAGGAATATTCCTTACATAGCAAAGGAAGTTGGTAGAATATTTACTGTTGGACAGTGATCTCAATCTCATCTCATAGGCGGTCCCTCGAACGAGGATGACTTGCTTCCATGAGTTCACAGATGTTTCAATGAAGGACCCGATGTTCCAGTCCTGAACTCCAATTGAGGGGGCTCGAAGATGCCTGTGCGTGGATGTTTTTTAGCATGTGGTGACCGTTGCACACCAGCCACCACACGGGCTTGACAGAGTTAGGTCTTTCTTGGTCCAGTGACAAGAGTTAAGCAAGACGACTGGAGATCTGCTCTGCTGCACGGATCTAGCGCGCACACATATTGCAGTGTGGGCTGGCCCATGCTGCCCCTGGGCCCTCGGCTCTTCTGGGCCCCGTACCCTCATCTGTCGCACCTCCACCACAAACACGCGCCGCTCCTCCGCCCCGACCTTCCCACTTCTCTGTACCTGGGCTCTGTCGATGTTCCTGCCCACGCTCCAAAATGGCGACCAGGGTTTTGATGACGTCACCCAGTCACCCATCTCAAAATCCTTGGAGCAGCTCACGCTGGAGGTTGAAGTGGTATGCTGCTCAGCTCTTTTCTAGCCCGACCTACAGAGCTGTTCTCTCACAGGTCGGAGGGCCACAATCTACTCAACTAATCACAGGCAAGTGCCTTGAGATGCACTAATCTGATCAGTTTGAGAGATTTAAGAGATCAGCATCTGGATGGCAATGGTTTAAAATGGTGATGCCAGTTATCATCTGTAAGAATAAGAAGCTATAACATCTTAAACAGCAACGGTTGCATGTATATACGAGAATGCTTATCAGCATTATCATCATAGGCAGCCTCTCGGAATCGAAGAAGACTTGCTTCCACTCTTAACATGAGTTCTCAGATATCTGTACAGTCCAATACGACATCCACAGTCTCTGTCACAGATGGGACAGATAGTCGTTGAGGGAAGGAGTGGGTGGGGCTGGTTTGTCACACGCTCTTTCCGCTGCCTGCTCTTGATTTCTGTATGCTCTCGGCAACGAGACTCGAGGAGCTCAGCGCCCTCCCGGATGCACTTCCTCCACTTTGGGCAGTCTTTGGCCAGGGACTCCCAGGTGTCAGTGGGGATGTTGCACTTTTTCAGGGAGGCTTTGAGGGTGTCCTTGTTACGTTTCCGCTGCCCATCTTGGGCTCGTTTGCCGTGAAGGAGTTCCGAGTAGAGCGCTTGCTTTGGGAATCTCGTGTCAGGCATGCGAACAATGTGGCCTGCCCAGTGGAGCTAATGAAGTGTGGTGGGAGACAACTGAGAACACATAAGCTAACTGGCTCTAATTGGTGAGAAAGAGGGCCAAGAATAGTGGCAACTGGTGCAGTGGGTGAGTAACGAATATGTTGGTTGTCTAGACAAGGGAGCATAACCTCAAAATTAGAGCTCGGCCATTCAGAGGTAATGTCAAAAAGCACTTCTTCACACAAAGGGCAGTGAAAATTTGGAACTCTCCTGCTCCCCCACCCCCTTACAAAAAGCTGTTGAGGTGAGGTCAATTGAAAATTGCAAAACTGAGGTTGATAGATTTTTGTTAGGCAAGCCTAGTAAAGGTTACGGAACCAATGCGGGTGATGGAGTAAAGCTACAGATCAGCTATGTCTAATTGAATGGCAGAACAGGCTCCAGGTCCTGAATGCCTATTCCTGTTCTTATGAGCGTATGGGCTAGACTTTCCTATCATTTTCGGCGGGTTCTCGGTGATTTTCTCGGCGGTACAGCTCTTTCTCCGCCCGGCGAAAGTTTCCCATTATTTTTTTAGTGGTATCGCCCAAATCTGAAAACACACGGCAGGACCAAACCGCCAATGTGCAACGCCATGAGAAAATTGCCAGAGTGTAAGTTTGATCTCAACGGAAGCCCATCCAGATCTCCGAAGGAACTGCCCTGTAAAAGCTGCTTAAACTGGGTGGTAAGTGAGTACTCTACAAAGAATAGCAAGTTAAAGGTTCTTTATTTATTTATTTTTAATTTTTAAATGGCGATTAGGTGTAAAAGTGTCTTGGGAATGCTTTTTACGGTTTTTTTTTTAAGTGAAATTTGTTTTTAAAGTTTTCCCCCCTCCCTAGGCCCAACCACAGCCTCAGACTAAATAAAAAAAAAAACGCCTGTTTTACTTAGTTTCCCCTTAACCGCCGAGAAAACCGCTGAGAAAAATGTTCTCGCTGGACAATTAGTTTTAATTGGTTCTAACATTAAAGTGTAAATTTTTGTCAGCGTTACTTACCAAACGTTAGCAGTTTTTCTAAGCGGGCAATCGGGAGTTGAGGGGCTCTCGGGAAAGTCTAGCCCTTTCTATGGGGTAACCAATACAGAGATGAAACTGAGCATAGACTGATAGTAGATGAGGGATGTGGGATGGGAATAGCTGCCTGGGAGATCGCTATTATGGTTTCCTCAGTTTTGGGAAAAATCAAAAATCAGAAGCATAAAACTCAAGTATTAACATGTCTGGTAGAAAGGGTACAAAGGCCAAGTGTGTATTTCTACCACTTTGAACTAATTCTCCAATATCTGCTTAACAATATATTCAAGACATTCTGCACAAAGATAGAATTACCTGATGTTTCTTCCAACATGCCTTACTCAATTACCTCAGATAAATGTTACTGGAAAAAGATTGGATAGAAGATTGGCTGACAAACAGTAAACAGAGAGTCAGGATAAATGGTTCATTCTCTGGTTGGCAATCAGTAACGAGTGGGGTTCCGTAGGGATCAGTGCTGGGACCCTAACTATTTACAATCTATATTAACGATTTGGAAGAGAGGACTGAGTGTAACGTAGCCAAGTTTGCTGGTGATACAAAGATGGGAGGAAGTGCAATGTGTGAGGAGGACATAAAGAGGCTGCAGGAGGACATAGAAAGGCTAAGTGAGTAGGCAAGAATTTGGCAGATGGAGTATAATGTTGGAAAGTGTGAGGTCATGCACTTTGGCAGAAAAAAATCAAAGAGCAAGTTATTATTTAAATGGAGAAAATAATGTGCCGCAGTACAGCGGGACCTGGGGGTACTTGTGCATGAAACACAAAAGATTAGTATACAGGTACAGCAAGTAATCAGGAAGGCCAATGGAATCTTGGCCTTTATTGCAAAGGGGATGGAGTATACAAACAGGGAAGTCTTGTTACAGCTGTACAGGGTATTGGTGAGACCACACTTGGAATACTGCGGCAGTTTTGGTTTCCATATTTACAAAAGGATATACTTGCTGTGGAGGCAGTTCAGAGAAGGTTCACTAGGTTGATCCCGGGGATGAAGGGGTTGACTTATGAGGAAAGGTTGAGTAGGTTGGACCTCTACTCATTGGAATTCAGAAGAATGAGAGGTGATCTTATAGAAACGTATAAGATTATGAGGGGACTTGACAAGGTGGATGCAGAGAGGATGTTTCCACTGGTAGGGGAGACTAGAACTAGAGGGCATAATCTTAGAATAAGAGCCGCCCATTTACAACTGAGATGAGGAGAAATTTCTTCCCTCAGAGGGTTGTGAATCTGTGGAATTTGCTGCCTCAGAGATCTGTGGAAGCTGGGACATTGAATAAATTTAAGACAGAAATAGACAGTTTCTTAAACGATAAGGGGATAAGGGGTTATGGGGATGGGGCAGGGAAGTGGAGCTGAGTCCATGATTAAATCAGCCATGATCTTATTGAATGGCGAAGCAGGCTCGAGGGGCCGTATGGCTTACTCCTGTTCCTATTTCTTATGTTCTTATGTAAACACAAGATGTGTTGCATGCTTGATCAAGATGAAAAGTTATGAGGCTGTGCATATAACATCCTTTATACTGGGTAAGATCTGTACTTTCCAATTCAACAACAACTTGTATTTATATAGCGCCTTTAGCATAGTACAATGTCCCAAGGCTCTTCACAGGAATGTTGCAAGACAAAAATTTGACACCGAGCCGCATAAGGAGAAATTGGGGCAGATGACCAAAAGTAGGTTTTAAGGAGCATCTTAAAGAAGGAAAGAGAGGTAGAGAGACAGAGAGGTTTAGGGAGGGAATTCCAGAGCTTAGGGCCTAGGCAACTGAAGGCACTGCCACCAAAGCTTGAGCAATTATAATCAGGGATGCTCAACATGGCAGAATTAGAGGAGCGCAGATATCTTGGGGGATTGTGGATCTGAAGGAGATTACAGAGATAGGGAAGCCGAAATTGCATATCATCCCGGTTTGGGATTAACCGCCCCTGACAGGAAGTGGAGCGCAATGTCGCTTTTAATTAATTTAATTTAATCACATTTTAATTCATTTAAAATATGTAATGTTTATTTTTTTATTTGATGTGTAGAGCTATTTTTTATATGACCCTATCCATATTGATGGGGATTCCCTTCTTTGATTGGTTGGGCTGGCCCATGTAATCCCAGGAGCACTTGCGAACCGCATGCGCCCCTGGCCTTTACACAGGCCTACTCCTACAGGCCCTGGAGCGCAAGTCATCAAACCTCCCAGACCACCAGGTCAGAGGCATCTGCCTTCAGGAAGCCTCTGACCGCAAATTCAGCCCCAATATGTTCAAATTGTCAGAGTTAAAGCACATTGGGGGGAGATTTCCTCCACATGCTTTAGGAGTAATTGTCTGACTTTGCATGCTAGCAGCAAACTTCAATCACTGAGAGCAGAGACCAGAAATTCGGACACTTGCTCTGGTCTATTTTCCAATCAATAATTTTAAATCATCGAAAAATCATGTACGGTGCATGTGCCTGAACTTCCGATGTTTGCTGTGCTAGAAAAGTAACTAACTCTTAAGTGTATTTGTGAAAAACACACTTCTAGTTTTACTATGTATTGCACACAAAGGAAATCTCCCCTCCCCCCACCAGCATTGTTGCTAGACTAAAGATGGAACATTGCCGTAATTTAGTTTAGCTCTCAAAATGCTTTGGGCTGGATTTTCGGCTGATTTGCACCCCATTTAGCACCTTGGTGGCGCAAAAATGATTTTTTGGGAGTGAAACTGTCATGTATCTTACATTATTATATAAACTGTATCCTAACATGCTAAACATGACTGTAATAAGATATGACCTGTAACCACCAGCATACCTTACCACCAGGGGTGCACTTGCAAGAGACAGGTATATAAGGACAGGTCTCAGGCAAGTGCAGCATTCCAGAGCTGTGAAATAAAGGTGCAGATCCAGAGTGACCTTGACTTCACTACATGCCTCGTGTGAATCTGTACTGAGGGGACAGGACTTTACAGTGGCGACGAGAATTTGATTACAGAATCCACAGAATGGCGAACAACGGATCAGATGAAAAGTACAATGCGGGAGACAATTGGGAGGACTTTATAGAAAGGTTCCAGCAAAGCTTTGTAACCAAAGACTGGTTAGGTGACGATAAGGCAGACAAGAGAAGAGCCCATCTCTTGACCAGCTGTGGCTCGAAAACATACGCTTTAATGAAGAATCTGTTGGCACCTGAGAAACCAGCAAGCAAGTCATTTGAAGAATTGAGCACACTGGTAAGAGACCACCTGAAACCAGCGAGCAGCCTACACATGGCCAGACACAGGTTCTACAACTACAGACGCTGTGTGGGCCAGAGCATACCCGACTTCGTGGCGGAACTTTGGAGGTTGGCTAGTTTATGTGAGTTCTCCGATGAACTGAGGAGAGAAATGCTGAGAGACTTTTTCATTGAAGGAATAGGCCACGCAGGCATATTCCGAAAGCTCATAGAGACCAAGAACCTGACCTTAGAGGCAGCAGCACTGGTTTCACAGACGTTCTTGGTAGGGGAAGAAGAAACGAGGTTGATTTACAATGCAGGTACGACAACTAACGAAATATCGGAACAAGAAGTTCACAGCACTAAACAAGCTGCTACCCCCACACACAGACAAAACTGGGAGAACAGGCTCTCGACAGCAGGCAGAAGCCATCAAGGGCCACAGGAATGGCCGTTCACACCTCATCAACCCACAATGCGAGCAATCAACTACAAACTGAGAGAAGCTCAAGAGAGATCAGCCAGACCCAGCTCATTCTTTGGGAACACTTTGAACAATGGAACAGGTCTGTGCTGGAGGTGTGGGGGTGGGCACTCATCAAGGGGATGTCGATTTCAGCAGGCTGTTTGCAGAAATTGTGAATATACAGGGCATTTGGCCCGCATGTGCAAAGAAACGGCAGCTCGGCTGGTATACGAATCGGATGGGTTGGAAAGCAGACCAGAAGATGGTGGGGACAGTACCTGGGACACCGATGTACAACGGGTCAACACGATCAATGGCCGCTGCTCCTATAACAGGATGCCTCCTATAATGATGAGGGTCCTACTCAACGGGATATCTGTCAACATGGAGCTGGATACGGGAACGAGTCAATCTCTCATGAGCGCTCAACAATTTGAACAACTGTGGCCGCATAAAAGAGACAGACCAAAACTCACAAGGGTCGACACCAAACTGAGGACCTATACCAAAGAAATCGGAACAGTCCTCGGCAGCGCCATGCTCTCTGTCACACACAAAGGGACAGTGAACTGACTTCCCCTGTGGATTGTCCCCGGAGACCCCCCAGCACTGCTGGAGAGAAGCTGGCTGGCAAAACTAAACTGGAAATGGGATGATGTCCATGCCATGTCATTAGAGGAATGGACCTCCTGCTCAACAGTTATAAAGCGATTTGAACATCTCTTTCAGCCAGGTGTGGGCACTTTCGAAGGGGCCAAAGTCAAAATCTACATCACACAGGATGCTAGACCAGTCCATCACAAGGCCAGAGCTGTACCCTATGTGATGAGGGAAAAGATTGAACACAAACTAGACAGGCTTCTGCGGGAAGGCATTATATCACCTGTGGAATTTAGCGACTGGGCAAGTCCCATCGTCCCAGTCATGAAGCCTGATGGATCCGTACGAATCTGTGGCGACTACAAATCTACCATAAACAGAGTCTCCCTACAGGACCAGTACCCACTGCCCAGAGTGGAGGACTTATTTGCCACATTGGCTGGAGGTAAACTTTTCTCAAAATTAGACCTCACATCTGCGTATATGATGCAAGAATTGACCGAGGAATCCAAGCTACTCACCACCATCAACACACGTCGAGGGCTATTCATGTACAATCGATGCCCATTCGGCATCAGGTCGGCAGCTGCCATATTCCAGTGCAACATGGAGAGTCTGCTCAAGTCCATCCCGGTGACGGTTGTATTTCAAGACGACATACTTATCGCGGGCAGGGACACCGACTCCCAACTCCGTAATTTGGAGGAAGTACTAAAGCGGTTGGATCGGGTAGGCCTACAAGTCAAGAAATCCAAGTGCCTGTTTCTCGCACCCGAGGTTGAATTTTTGGGCAGAAGGATTGCCGCTGATGGAATCCGCCCAACAGAGTCCAAAACAGAAGCAATTCGCCTGGCACCCAGGCCTCAGAATGTCTCAGAACTGCGCGCCTTTCTCGGGCTACTCAATTACTTTAGGAACTTTATGCAGAACTTAAGCAAGCTGCTGGAGCCTCTCCACGTGCTACTCAGGAAGGGGTGCGATTGGTTTTGGGGGGACGCCCAGGAACGCGCCTTCAATAAGCATGCAACCTTCTGTGTTCCAACAATGTTTTGACTTTCTTTGACCCAGGTAAAAAATCTAGTTCTCACATGCGATGCGTCAGCATATGGGGTCGGGTGCGTTTCGCAATATGTCAATAGTGCGGGCAAATTACAACCCATAGCTTATGCCTCCAGGTCACTTTTGTGGGCGGAGCGCGGGTACGGAATGGTAGAAAAGGAGGCGCTCGCGTGCGTGTACCTTGTCAAAAAGATGCACCAATACCTTTTCTGGGCCAAGTTCACGTTAGAAACCGACCACAAGCCCCTCACATCCCTCCTATCCAAGAGCAAGGCAATAAACGCCAACGCCTCGGCACAAATTCAATGGCGTCCTACGACTATACCATAAGGCACAGACCAGGCACAGACAACTGTGCCGACGTGCTCAGCAGGCTACCCCTGGCGACAACGGAAGGGTCTGACGAACAGAACTGTGAGATAGTCATGGCAATCAATGCCTTTGAGTCCACAGGTTCGCCCATGACGGCTCACCTGTAGAGCCTGGACAGCCAGAAACCCCACGTTATCTTTAGTAAAAAGATGTGTCCTAACCGGTGACTGGGCAGAGGCTCGCGATGCCTGCCCCGAGGAATTAAAACCCTTTCACAGGCGCATGCATGAGCTATCACTACAAGCAGACTGCCTGATGTGGGGCAGCCAAGTAGTCATACCTTTGCGAGGCAGAGAGGCATTTGTCCGGGAGCTCCACCGTGAGCACCCGGGGATCGTTCTCATGAAGGCCATAGCCAGATCCCACGCCTGCTGGCCTGTTATTGACGCGGACTTGGAGCTCTGCGTCCGAAGGTGCACCATTTGTGCCCAACTCAGCAATGCCCCCAGGGAAGCTCCACTGAGCCCCTGGCCCTGGCCTACCAAACTGTAGTCGCGGGTGCACGTAGACTATGCGGGCCCATTCATAGGCAAAATGTTCCTCGTAGTTGTAGATTCATTTTCAAAGTGGATCGAATGCACCATTTTAAACTCGAGCACAACCTCCACCACTGTGGAGAGCCTCGCAACCATGTTTGCAACGCACGGAATCCCTGACATATTGGTCAGTGACAATGGTCCATGCTTCACCAGCGCAGAATTCCAAGACTTTATAATTGACCACGGCATAAATCACGTCAAGACGGCACCGTTCAAGCCGGCCTCCAATGGCCAGGCGGAGAGAGCAGTGCAAATCATTAAACAAGGCATGCTTAAAATCCAAGGTCCCACGCTGCAGGGTCACCTGTCGCGACTACTGCTGGCGTACAGATCTCGTCTGCATTCACTGACTGGGATCCCCCCCGCGCAACTGTTGATGAAAAAGACTTTAAAAACAAGACTCTCATTAATCCTCCCAGACATGCACAAAATCGTTGAGGCAAAGCGCCGTAAGCTAACTGAGTACCATGACAGAAATTCGAGGGGGAGGTGGAATGAGATTGGGGACAAAGTGTTTGTACTAAACTATGGCAAGGGTCCCAAATGGCTTGCAGGGACAGTAACGGGAAAGGAAGGAAACAGGCTACTGGTGATACAAATGGACAATGGCAAAACCTGCCAGAGGCATGTAGACCAAGTCAAAAGCAGATTTACCAACAACACTGCGGAACCAGAGGCAGACGACAATGTGGAACTCGCACCACACCTGGTGGACAGACAGAGGGAACAACCTGAGGAAAGGGCAATCCCAACAGACAGCCCAGGCGAGTCAACAACAATCACATCAATCGAAACCGACAGCCCAGGCGAGATACCAGCAACCACACCCAAAGAAAAACAGACACCAAGGCAAACAACTGAACCACAACTCAGACGCTCCACGCGAGAGCGTAGACCACCTGAGAGACTGAACCTATAAAGACAATAAGACCTTGGGGGAGGGTGATGTCATGTATTTTACATTATTATATATAACTGTATCCTAACATGCTATACATGACTGTAATAAGATATGACCTGTAACCACCAGCATACCTTACCACCAGGGGTGCACTTGCAAGAGACAGGTCTATAAGGACAGGTCTCAGGCAAGTGCAGCATTCCAGAGCTGTGAAATAAAGGTGCAGATCCAGAGTGACCTTGACTTCACTACATGCCTCGTGTGAATCTGTACTGAGGGGACAGGACTTTACAGAAACGAGGCGCACGAGATTTTGCGCCCGGGCGGAACTTTTGCCGCTGTATTGACCATTGGGATGACTTAAATCATCGTGCATTGCTGCACTAGCACCCCAATTTAGCGCATTTCATCCGATTTAGCGTCCGCTCGAGAACCCGCTCAGGAAAACCAGATGGATCCCGAGCGCACCAGGTGCTAACGGAGCCATGTTGAAAGCGAAGGAGAAAGTCCCAGTTGTGAGTGATTAAAAGGATTGGGAGAAGAACGCTCCATTACTGCATACTTTTGATTGTGAAGTTTATGTGAGTTTCTAGTTTGTTTTATAAAGGACATTTAAGGAGATTTTAAAAGATGGGGGCAAAGCTGGTTGGGAGCCAGTAATCCTGGCTGCTATATTCATACGGCTTCAAGCTGGAAGAAAACTTATTGTTGATTATTTGCAACATAATTGAAGAGGTCACAGACGTATAGGGAGGAGGCCTTACCCCCCACGACTTTAAAGGTAACATCGCTCATATCTCCAGCTCTCTGAAGCACCGTGCGTTAGATGGTTGCGCTTCCAAAGAGAGGTGGTCACAGAGATATGCCACCTCCTACAGGCAGTCCTACAACCTACCAATGGCAACAAGACTGCACTGCCTGGCGAGGTGAAGGTGACTGTGGCACTTGCCTTCTATGCCTCCGGCTTCTTTCAGGCATCAACAGGGAACATATACTCCATCTCGCAGCACGCTACACATTCTGCATGCGCCAAGTGACTAATGCACTATACACACGCAGGATGGACTTCATAAACTTCCCAATGACCAGGGAGACCCAAAATGAGAGGGCTATAGATTTTGGATGATTCGGTGGCTTCCCCAAGGTTCAGGGCGCACTTGATTGTACGCACATTGCCCTGCGAGCATCTTTACAGAATGCAGAGGTTTTCCAAAATGGAAAGGGATTCCACTCCATGAACATACCGATCATCTGCGACCATACTCAATGCATCATGGCAGTCAATGCCCAATATCCAGGGAGCATCCATGATGCTTTCATCTTGCATGAGAGCAGTGTCTCATGCATGTTCCAGCGTCAACCACAAGGCCAGAGCTGGATGCTGGTGGACAAAGGTTACGGCCTCGCCACCTGGCTTATGACCCCCTCCGGAACCCTCAGACAGAAGCCGAGCATCATTATAATGAGAGCCATGCAGCTACATGCAACATCGTCGAACAGACAATTGGAGTGCTCAAGCAGCGCTTCCGATGCCTGGACCACTCTGGAGGCTGCCTGCAATACTCCCCTCAGCAGGTGGCTGAGTTCATTGTGTTGTGCTGCATGCTGCACAACTTAGCCATCATGAGGAGACAGGATTTGCCAATGGGGATTGCAGGACCACCTCAGGAGAAAGGGGGGGAGGAGGAGGAGGAGCAGAAAGATGAGGAAGAGGAGCCTGGCGAGGAACCACAACCACAGGGGAGGCATCGTGGAGATTTCGCTGCTGCAAAAGCCTACGTCGGCAGCTCATAATTGAACACTTTGCTTGAAGAGTGAACGGCACATTTGAACGTTGCCTGGCCACTCTATCCACCATGTTGACTATTCCCCCTCTTATTCTGCAAATGAGACACTACTCAGAAATGGTTAAGGTAAAGAAAGAATTTATTGAACATTGTAAACTTTGTAACCTTCATTGCGAGACTTAAATAAAATAAAAAGAGCTGCATCCAGCAGTGTGATAATCCAACAACATTATCAAAACATAATCCAGTGTGATACTGTAACATAATGAAACTGTAATGTAATGATACTGGAATATAAAACATACGATGCATCCAGCATCAACAACATAATGCAGCAACATCATATCCTGCCCCACTATTTTTTCCCACCTCCTTTTACCCCCCTTCCCCTTATCACCCTCCCTTGCCTGCTGCTCCTACCCAAAGTGGCACCAAGATGGCAAGCAATAAGGTTGCTGTGTTGGGGGGAGAGAGATGGCGTCTGGGGATGCACTGAACCAGCTCGTGGCGTCAAAGGACCGGCTTCTGACTGGCTAGCCTCTTCATCGGCGTTGCTAGTCACGGGTGGTTGAGTGACAATTGTCGCTGATGCTTGGTTGGCGACTGAGTGGGGGGAGACGGAATGATGTCATCCGTAGGAATGACATCACCTCCTATATCCGTGGAGCCACTCAGTCGCCGATGGGGCTGGCCCCTAGCAACCGGGGCACAATGTAAACAAGCACCTTGCTGGCCTGCTTCGGAACCGTCACTTCCCTGTGGGACAGTGGGGAACGCAGAGAGTATGGCAGCAGGCATGGACTGCATCACCTACCCAAGCTGAAGCAGAGCTTGTGCCTGTGCTGCGCCATATTTTGCTAGGGCTCGCGCCACACTCTCCGGGACTCCACTGTCACTGCTAGAGGCCACCAGCCTTGTGTGGGCATTGATGGCCTCGCTGGTATTACGGCTCGCACTGACAATCTGCGACCCTACCTCCATAATCATCGCTTTCAGACTGACAATGCTCGCAGGAATCCTACCCAAGACATCCAGGAGCTGACGACTGATCTGGATGCCCTGACTGGACATTCCCACCTTATCCAGTTCCACGTCTGCCTATCTGTCAGCAGACCGAATTTGCCGACTCACCCACCGGAGAGATGGCCTGCGGGATTCAACCCCAACACTGCGTTGCTGTATGCTGCTGGTCCCAGGAACCTCACAATCCTTGATCCCGCGAATGTCACATCGTCCTCAGAGGAACTGGGTGCCGATGTTGGAGCAGGGGAGGATTGATGCTGCGCTGGAGTTGGCTCATCTGTATCATCCTCTTCCTCCTCCTCCAGACGATGGCCTGATGTGGAGTGGTCCCTTGAGGGATACTGCGCCTGTGGCTGGTCATCTGGAAGTAGAAAGCAACAGACAAGTGGTTAGCAGCAATGGAGGGGGCAGAGGAAGGTCACATAGCACAGGTTCATTTGAAGGACCGCCGCTACTCCATTATATCTAGTCCAGAGACACTGCAGGACATTGCCCCAACCTATCCCAGGGAGTGTACAGGACTTACCCTCAGTATCCGAACGGAGGTTAGCACTCCCTGTGGCAACTGCCCAACCAGTGACACCGAAGAGGCCTGCCACTCTCTCCTCGATGTCGGTGAGTGGCAGGATCTGAGGCGGACCGTCGCCCATCCACACCTGCTCGCGTCGATTATGACACTTCTTTGCTTGCAAAGTTGAAAATAGGAATGATTACAAGAGGGTCCATTTGCTCTTGTGCCACAGATAGCCACCAAAGCACTTATACCATACTGTCTGAATGTAAGAGTCCTCTGTTTAATGGCCTTGGAAGTTGCACATGGTTCATCAGGAGGACATCGACATGGGGAGCAATCTTATGAGATCTCACAAAGCAGTCTTAATAATGTGTAAAGATCATTCATGGCAAATAGAGTATCGAACTAAGCCTACGTTTGTGTCATATATTTTAGGAGGTAACCCACAGAGTGCTGAGACAGCAACAGCATGAGAACAAATAGTGTGTCAGATTTATAATTGAAGTGATGAAGGAGTCCATGAATTAAAATTGTACTCACTCTGACGACCCTTTTGGCATTAAACTCTTTCAGCACTGTGTGCCAGTCCTGACCACAGTGTCTGAGGAAGCGACTTCCTCTGCTATCTCCCTCCAAATCCTTTTAAATATCAATGGCAGTAGTCTAGAACCACTCCTAAGATGCAACTCCTGCCATCTTCTTTCCAAAGCCCCCACTAGAGCTTAATTAGCCTCGTGGCTGAATCGCCTGGCACGCAGTCTGGAATCGTCATCCTCCATGATCAAAATCCAAATGTGAAATGGCTGATTCAGCCCTGATTGTACTGTGCACACATGCGCCCATGCCCTGCATTAACGTTTGCGACAGGAGACCACACCAGAAACGCAGGAAGAATTTTTTTTTAAAATTGCGCATACGCAGAACGGCAGATTCTTTTAGCGCCGGGACTTTCGGCTCCAACGCACAAAGTCTGTGGTGCAATGCTGGAGTTAACGCTAACGCTCCTCGTGAACTTTCATTCGGTGAAAGTTCCTCGCTTTGGTGCTAATGTTAACCCGGCGCTAAATTTTTCACTCCGCTGCGAATTGCGCCCGGAAATGGGCGAAAACGCAAAAAGTTGAAAATCTAGCCCTATATGTTGAAACAGGTCGCAAGATATGGGAAAAAAACTCCATTTCCCTGTAATACTAATCTTTACCATGTAAGTACAAACATTCTCCTCTAGCCATTAAGAGATAAAATTGCAGAATTGAAACAGAATTCATGCACTCTTCTTTGATGTATATTTCTGTGCCATTACTCAATGTAACAAAGTAATGTTGCCTTTTCCAGAAAAGCTAACAACATACCTATAGCAAGGTCACTAACAGCTTCCTAAAATAAACCAGTCCAGTGAAACACTGAAAAAAACATGAACTAGCCTGACTGGGAATATACAACTGGAGTCACTTGCAGGTCAAAAATCCCACTAGGATTGAGATCAAAACGTTAGAAAATATAATATTTCTTCTTCTGCAAATTGGAACCTTGGTCGAAAAGCCTATTCCTATGAAACCTTGAGTTGTTACAAAACTTCCCTAAAAATCAATTTAAGAATGTGTACGGGCCCCCAAGCTAATCTGCTGCCATCTGCTAACCCAAGTTGTTAGTATCTACAGCAAGGACAGACTCTGTAGAACAAGTAGCGTGTTAGCAACCAGTTTCTCTGTATTTGCATTTTTTTGTTCCTAGTAGTTAACTGACCTTCCCCTTCCACCCCCCACAAATATATTTAGTGGCAGTCATTTGAATTAGTCTTTTTGAAGCAAATATGTCATTATGATGGGCAAAATGCTTGGCTGCTGAAGAAAGAGCAACATCTGGACCAAGATATTTTTACCCTCAGAATTCAAATTATCTAAATTCCAAAGCAAAGTCAGGCCTGAACATGGAGAGTTTTCTCTGGACCACTGGAAAATTATTTTGTTATGTTATCTTGTGGCATTAGTGTTGCAATAGTTATAGCACACTCAATCTTTTTTATAATCCATGATAAGCACCAAAACATTTTCCAAATCTGAGTTGCTGCACATTGCACCAAACTTCAGATACTCAGTAAAATGTGAACTATTTCCTAAATTTAGCTATTTGGATTCATAAGAATATAAGAAATAGGAATAAGAGTCGGCCATACGACCCCTCGAGCCTGCTCTGCCACTCAATAAGATCATGGCTGATTTTCGACCTCAACTCCATTTTCTCACCTGATCTCCATATCCCTTGATTCCCCTAGAGTCCAAAAATCTATCTATCTCAGCCTTGAATATACTCAATGACTCAGCATCCATAGCTATCTGGGGTAGAGAATTCCAAAGATTCACAACCCTCAGAGTGAAGAAATTCCTCCTCATAGTCTTAAATGGCCAACCCCTTATCCTGAGACGATGCCGCATAGTTCTAGACTCTCCAGCCAAGGGAAACAACCTCTAAGCATCTACTCTGTCAATCCCCCTCGGAATCTTATATGTTTCAATGAGATCACCTCTCATTCTTCTAAACTCCAGAGAGTATAGGCCCAATCTACTCAATCTGAAGACTAAGCTTCTGGTCACGCTTCCTAATATCGCCTTCTCTGCCTCAGTCCTTATTTTATCTGATTACACCTCTGTGAAGTGCTTTGGTACATTTTTCTATGTTATGTGCTCCAGGGAATTGAGCACATAAATCTAGGCTGACACTCCAGTGCAGTGCTGAGGGTGTGCTGCACTGTCAGAGGTGCCATCTTTCAGATGAGATGTTAAACCAAGGCCCCGTCTGTCCTCTCAGGTGGATATAAAAGATTCTATGGCATTATTTTGAAGACGAAAAGCAGGGAAGTTATCCCAGGTGTCCTGGTCAATATTTATCCCTCAATCAACATAACAAAAACTATCTGGTCATTATCACATTGATGCTTGTAGAAGTTTGCTGTGTGCAAATTGGCTGCTGCATTTCTCACATTACAACAGTGACTACACGCCAAAAGTATTTCATTGGCTGTAAAGCGCTTTGAGATGTCCGGTGGTGGTGAAAGGCACTATATAAATGTAAATCTTTCTTTCTTCTTAAACGTGCTATATAAATGCAAGTTTTTGTAGCAAAGCAGGACTAAAAATCGTGATAACTGGAAACCAGGTTTGTGGACAGGAAATATACAGCCGACAGAAGATTTTTTAAAATGATATAAACTCATTGTGTGAATTTTACCTGTCCTCAGACAAGTTATTACAAAAAAGTAACTCACATTAGTAGATTGCCCTAAGTTAGCAGAGGGTAGAAAAAGTTAAATGATAGAACTGCCCCCATCTAACAGACATATATCAGAGGTCGATGATGAATGTGGAAAATTCAACAACATAGATGGAACTCTACCTTACTGAAAGTCAACAGTGAAGAGACTAAAGAGAAAAAAAAATCAATTAAATTTGCCACTTTTGCATAATCTCTATTCTGATATTGTGCATTTGCTATAAGTATATAATGTAAAGTATGAAATTCATGTACCTTATGCTGAATCTGATCAAAGTACCGAGCTGATTTTTTAAATGTATTCTCTCAATGGAACAAATAAAATTTTTGATATTGCTGAAAATGGTTGTAAATAAACTGAAAATAATCAAGAAGTGTATGATTAAGAAATATGCCATGCCCCATGGGAATCAGCTTGAAATTTTTTTTTAAATTAAGCATATTATTCATATTGTGAATTCACTCTGATTGATCTGCTTTGCTCTTCACCAATTCTCCTACTCAAATGTTCTGCTCTATTGTAGCTGAAGGCTAACTAAGCTGTTTAGTGTTAACATCTTATCAGTCACACACTTTCCACTCACGCCATGGCTCGTCTCCTTTTTGTTTATAAATTAGATATTTACCATATTCCCTGGTAATTCCAATAGTGTTTATGTAGTGGAATTCAGAACATCATCATCATCATCATAGGCAGTCCCTTGGAATCGAGGAAGACATGCTTCCACTCTTAACAGGAGTTCTTAGGTGGCTGAACAGCCCAATACGAGAACCACAGTCTCTGTCACAGAGAGTCGTTGAGGGAAGAGGTGGGTGGGACAGGTTTGCCGCACGCTCTTTCCGCTCCCTGCTCTTGATTTCTGCACGCTCTCGGCGACGAGACTCGAGGTGCTCAGCGGCCTCCCGGATGCGCTTCCTCCACTTAGGGCGGTTTTTGGCCAGGGTCTCCCAGGTGTCAGTGGGGATGTTGCACTTTATCAGGGAGGCTTTGAGGGTGTCCTTGTAATGTTTCTGCTGCCCACCTTTGGCTCGTTTGCTGTGAAGGAGTTCCGAGTAGAGCACTTGCTTTGGGAGTCTCATGTCTGGCATGCGAACTATGTGGCCTGCTCAGCGGAGCTGATCAAGTGTGGTCAGTGCTTCGATGCTGGGGTTGTTGGCCTGGTCAAGGACACTAATGTTGGTGCGTCTGTCCTCCCAGGTAATTTGTAGGATCTTGCGGAGGCATCGTTGGAGGTATTTCTCCAGCGACTTGAGGTGTCTACTGTACATGGTCCGAGTTTCTGAGCCATACAGGAGGGTGGGTATTACTACAGCCCTATAGACCATGAGCTTGGTGGCAGTTTTGAGGACCTGATCTTCAAACACTCTTGTGTTTCAAACACCATTGTGACTACCATGGAGGAGAGAAGTAATAAAAATACCTACAACTTCAGCTCATTAAGATATGTTCTTTTTGCATTTGGGTTCAGGCAACATGTACTGAGGGATTCTGTGGACTGCATGGCTCTGAAGATCAAATTAATTTGCCAGTCTTTGGCACAATAACGGCTGATGTTGCAAATGTAAATCAGTCTGGTGCAGTTGTGGCTTTTCCCCTGAATTTGTGATGAAGGCACATTGGAACAGAATAAAGAGAGAGCTATACTTTACATCCAACTCGTGCTTAACCTGCCATTAGATAGCAAGTAGAAATATATATAAAGATTTACAAGGATGATACCAGAAATGTGAGGGTATATCTATCAGGAAAGGATGAACAGGCTGGGTCTCTTTGCTCTTGAAAAGAGAAGGCAAAGGGGTGACCTAATAGAGGTCTTTAAAATTATGAAAGTTTTTTACAAAGTAGATACAGACAGAGGGCTAGACTTTCCATTTCATAGCACCCAAAATGGACCTCTATCATCCATTTTGATCAAAAAGTGGAAACTAGGCCAGAAACATTTCCGGAAAATTAAGCCCCCAAGTTTCGGCTCACTTCGCCGAATTGATCGCTGAGGTGATCGCCCGCACATCGTTCATCCCAACTTTCAACACATCGCCAGCACTTCGCCGGGCTGATCGCTCGCTGAGAACATTGCTGGATAATAGTTCCTTTTCCTGGGCCTTCCTCATCGAAATGGGCACTACGGACGCCAATTTGAATTTCGGAGGAAGGGACATGACAGCAAAAAAACTGCAGTTGAAATATTTGTTAGTTATTTAAGGCTATTTTACAGATAGATCGACTCAGATTTATACTTATATTTCATTGTACAATTGTAGCTTAGTACATTAGGCATTTTTTAACTGAAAAGTGCATTTATAACAAGTGAAAAGAATTATTGCTAGTGAAGGGGCCTATGCTTTCTGTTATGCCTTGAATAAAGAGTCAGACTAGATACTGCAAGCTCAAAGTAAGGTGTGACCGTAGTCCTTTATTACAGGCCTCAGAGTGCCTCTCTAGCCTGTAAGGCCTCCTTATGTAGAGGTGCTCCCAAGGGATTGTGGGATCCCTTGGGACTCCAGGGGATGAGCACTCTGGTGGTTAAACAAGGTATTTACAGGTTTACATATATAACAACACTCCCCTTCCAAAGTCAATAGTGTAACTATTTACAATGTGAGTTGATCTGGGGCCTTCCTTTCCCTGGTTGATAGTCTCGGTGCAAATGCTGGTTTTGGTGTGTCGTTTGTTGGGCCCTCGTTGGGCTGTTGCACAGCTGGCCTTGCTGGGCTGCTGGGCGTGTGAGTCCTGCTGGGCTGCTGCGGGTGATGGGTTCTGCTTCGTGGTCAACTGCTGAGTCGGTTGTCACTTGTGTGTGTGTTGGAAGGTCGAAAACGGTCGAGTCTATTGTGGGTTGTTCTGGGTAGTCCATGAATCTGAGTTTGGTTTGGTCCAAGTGTTTCCTACAGATGAGTCCATTTGAGAGTTTGATCACAAACACCCTACTCCTCTCTTTGGCCAAAACAGTGCCGGGAACCCTGTCATGTTTATAACTACAATGTAACACCACTGTATTACTGTACACACTCAACACAGATGCACACCTTGACCATAGAGGGTGAACTTGTGGGACACACTCCTTACCTGATCACTCAGGTATATAAAGGGAGGTCCCACGCAGGGTCATCACTTCTGAAGTGCTGAATAAAGAGTTAAGAGTGGCCTTGTCCCTGGAATGTGCCTTGTGTGGTTTCATGCTGGAGAGTAAGGACTTTACTTTGGCGACGAGAAACGGGAATTCACGACCCACGAGAATGGCCACCGGTCGCACAGACAAACGGTACTGTGTTGGGGAAGACTGTGACGATTTTGTTGAGAGGCTTCAGCAGAGCTTTGTCACGAAAGACTGGCTGGGGGATGCAACGGCCGACAAGCGTCGGGCTCATCTTTTGACCAGCTGCGGGCTAAAGACCTATGCACTCATGAAGGACTTACTGGCACCCGAAAAGCCGTCGGACAAAACCTTTAAAGAGCTTAGTAAGTTGATTGGGGACACCTCAAGCCAGCGAGCAGCATACACATGGCCCGACACAGATTCTACACCCACTGACGTCGTGAAGGACAGAGCATACCGGACTTTGTAGCGGACCTCGGGCGCTTGGCCAGCCTCTGTAAGTTCACAGATGCCTGCAGGGGGGAGATGCTAAGGGACTTACTTATCGAGGGTATCGGTCATGCGGGAATTTTTTGCAAGTTAATTGAGACCAAGGACTTGACCTTGGAAGCGACGGCGTTGTTGGCTCAGACTTTCATGGCGGGGGAGGAAGAAACAAAAATGATTTACGCGCGCAATTCTGCTTCCAATGCGGCGATGGATCAGGGAGTCAACGTCCTCAACGTACTCAGAGTCCCGCGGGCAGGCAGCAGCAGTCCAACATTCAGCAGGCAGTAATAGACCCCAGAGTAGGACCTCAACAGAGACAATGGCAGGCCGAACGGACGTTCATGCCATCACAGTGGATAATGCAGCCCGGGATGGGGCCATTGACACCTACTAATAGGATACTTAAGAGCAGTCAGAGGGACAGTCAGCATGGAATTCCTGGTCACAGCCCTTTTGTCCCCAACAATGGAAACTTTAACTCATGTTGGAGGTGTGGGGGAAAACACTCAGCCAGATCTTGCAGATTCCAACAGTTTGTCTGCAGAAACTGCAACCTCAGTGGCCATTTATCTCGAATGTGCAGAAAACCTGCAACCAGACTGAAATATAAGGCAGATGGACCAGAAGAGGGTTCTGTGAGGCAGGATGACTTTTGGGGCAAATCGATGGACGCCGAGGTTCAGCGGGTCCATGCGGCGAATATTCACAGTTCATACACCAAAACGTCACCAATGATGATGAGGGTTTTATTGAACGATGTCCCAGTACGCATGGAGCTGGAAACATGGGGCCAGCCAGTCACTTGTGGGCGTTCAACAATTCGAGAAGCTATGGCCACTCAAAGCCAGTAGACCCAAATTAGAACGTATCGAGACACAACTAAGGACTTACACGAAAGAAATCATTCCGGTGCTAGGCAGTGCAATGTTGGCTGTCACGCACGATGGCTTCGTGAACCGGCTGCCGCGCTGGATTGTCCCGGGCAATGGTCCCGCACTGTTGGGGAGGAGCTGGTTAGCCGAGATGAACTGGAAATGGGGGATGTTCACGCAATGTCCTCGGTGGAGCGAAGTTCGTGCTCACAAGTCCTACAACAATTCGAGTCACTTTTCCAACCGGGCGTCGGGACTTTCAAAGGCACTAAAGTAGTGATACACATCACCCCGGACGCCAGGCCAGTGCATCACAAAGCCAGAGCGGTGCCGTATGTGATGCAGGAGAAAATCGAGAGCGAATTGGACCGGCTATTGCGAGAGGGCATCATCTTGCCTGTTGAATTCAGTGACTGGGCGAGCCCATCATTCCCTGTTCTTAAAGCGGATGGCTCTGTCAGGATCTGTGGCGACTACAAGGCCACCATCAATCAGGTGTCCTTATAATACCAATACCCGCTCCCAAGAGTAGAGGACCTCTTCGCCACGCTGGCAGGTGGCAAGCTGTTCACCAAGTTGGACCTCACTTCAGCCTCTGACCCAGGAACTGGCTGACGAATCTAAACTACTGACCACCATCACCACGCACAAGGGACTGTTTGCGTATAACAGATGCCTGTTTGGCATTCGATCAGTGGCCGCGATTTTTCAATGCAACATGGAAAGCCTGCTTAAATCCATTCCAGGAACGATCGTATTCCAGGACGACATCCTCATCACGGGTCGAGACACCAAGGAACATCTCCACAACCTGGAGGAGGTGCTGCGCCAATTGGACCGGGTAGGCCTGCGACTCAAGAAGTCTAAATTCATGTTCTTAGCTCCCGAGGTTGAGTTTCTGGGCAGAAGGGTTGCTGCAGATGGGATTCGGCCCACCGAATCCAAAACAGAGGCGATTCGATGAGCACCCAGGCCCTGCAACACATCAGAGCTGCGTTCATTCCTGGGACTGTTGAAATATTTCGGGAACTTTCTGCCAAACTTGAGCACGTTGTTGGAGCCGCTACACATGCTCCTGCATAAGGGTTGCGATTCATTATCGGGGACTGTCAGGAACAGGCTTTTGATCGGGCGCGAAACCGGCTGTGTTCAAACAAGTTGTTGACCCTGTACGACTCTTCCAAAAGTTTCGTTCTGACATGTGATGCATCGTGCTATGGGGTTGGGTGCGTGTTGCAGCAGGGTAATGCTGAGGGTCAGCTAAAACCTGTGGCTTATGCCTCCAGGTCGCGCTCTCAAGCAGAACAGGGATGGTTGAGAAGGAAGCGCTTGCATGTGTCTATGGTGTAAAGAAAATGCATCAGTACCTCTTTGGTAGGAAGTTTGAATTAGCCACTCACATCCCTGTTGTCAGACAGCAAGGCTGTCAATGCCAACGCATCAGCTCGCATACAGTGATGGGCTCTCACACTAGCGGCCTATGACTACTCCAAGGGCACTGGCCCGGCACTGAAAATTGCGCTGAAGCGCTCAGCAGGCTCCCACTGGCCACCACTGAGGGGGCAGCTGAGCAAAGCGCTGAGATGGTCATGGCTGTTGATGCCTTCGACAGTGCAGGCTCCCCTATCACAGCCCGCCAGATCAAAATCTGGACAAACAGGGATCCTCTCCTATCCCTGATTAAGAAATGTGGCCTGACTGGGGATTGGGTGCCCGCACACGGAGCATGCCCTGAGGAGGTCAGACCATTCCACAGACGGATGGATGAGCTCTCCATCCAAGCTGACTGCGTACTATGGGGCAGCCGGGTAGTCATGCCCCAGAAGGGCAGGGAGGCGTTCATCAGGGAACTCCACAGTGAGCACCCAGGCATTGTGATGATGAAGGCCATTGCCCGGCCACACTTTTGGTGACCCGGAATTGACTCAGACCTGGAACACTGTGTTCGCAGGTGCACATGTGCCCAGCTGGGCAATGCCCCCAGGGAGGCCCCGCTCAGCCCGTGGCCCTGGCCCACCAGGCCATGGTCACGCATTCACGTTGACTACGTGGGCCCGTTCATGGAGAAGATGTTCCTTATCGTTGTAGATGCATACTCGAAATGGATCGAGTGCATCATCCTGAATTCACGCATGTCATCTACCACCGTGGAAAGCCTACATGTGATCTTCGCAACCCATGGCTTGCCGGACATCCTGGTTAGTGATAATGGCCGGTGTTTCATGAGCTATGAATTCCAGGAGTTTATGTCGGGCAATGGCATCAACCACGTCAGCACGGCACCGTTCAAGCCAGCCTCCAATGGCCAGGCGGAACATGCAGTCCAAATCATTAAGCAAGGGATGCTCAGAATTCAAGGACCCTCTCTACAATGCCGCCTATCGCGCCTCCCGCTGGCCTGTAGGTCCCGCCCGCACTTGCTCACAGGGTTCCCGCCCGCAGAGCTACTCATGAAACGGACACTCAAAACTCGGTTGTCCCTCATTCACCCAGTCCTGACTGACATAATTGAGGGCAAGCGTAAGGCACAAAACGAGTACCATGACCGTAATTTGAGGGGGAGATGTATAGAAATAAATGATCTTGTATTCATCCTCAATCATGCCATGGGGCCCAAATGGCTTAAGGGTACCATAATTGACAAAGAAGGGAATTGGGTCATTGTGGTAAAAACAATGGCCAGATATGCCGTAAGCATCTGGACCAAGCAAGAAAAAGGTTCAGCAATGACACGGAGGAACCTGAAGAAGACCATGAGATGGTCAGTGAACGTGCAACAAAAGCAATCAGAAGAATGCACAGTCCCTGAGGTCAGCCCGAACAGGCCGGAATCACCACAGGTGACAGACACTCACGTCAGTGTCCAACAACCAGAGCCCCAACTGCGGCGCTCCACAAGGGAGCGCAGACCACCTGAAAGACTAAACCTAATTTCCCAATAAGACTTTGATGTCATGTTTGTAACTACAATGTAACACCACTGTATTACTGTACACACTCAACACAGATGCACACCTTGACCACAGGGGGTGAACTTGTGAGAGACACTTCTTACCTGATCACTCAGGTATATAAAGGGAGGTCCCATATAGGGTCATCACTTCTGGAGTGCTGAATAAAGAGTTAAGGTCACTGAGTGGCCTTGTCCCTGAAATGTGCCTCGTGTGGTTTCATGCTGTAGAGTAAGGACTTTACAAAGCCATTTGGGACCTTGTCCATAGTTCAATACAAATAAGGATCATTAATCTCAATTTCGCATGACACGTTTGTGCAATCATGATATGTATTCTGTTGAAGCCACCTGCTCTCTACCTATTCGTGTAGATCAAGGTGGACTAATGAGAGCCTTATCTTAAGTACCCTTTTCATGAGCAGGTCAGCAGGGGGAACGCCAGTGAGCGAGTGGGGTCTTGTGCAGTAACTAAGCAGGACTCGGGATAGGCGAGTCTGTAGCGAGCCTTCAGTTACTCTTTTCAAGCTCTGCTTGATTCTTTGCACTGCTCGCTCTGCCTGACCGTTGGACATTGGTTTAAATGGGGCAGATGTGACATGTTTGATCCCATTGCGGGTCATGAACTCTTTGAACTCGGCACTGGTAAAGCACGGCCCATTGTCACTCACAAGGACATCAGGCAGGCCATGCGTGGCAAACATGGCCCACAGGCTTTCAATGGTGGCAGCGGATGTGCTTGTCGACGTTATCACACATTCAATCCATTTGGAGTACGCATCTACAACCACTAGGAACATTTTTCCCAAGAATGGGCCTGCATAGTTGACATGGACCCTGGACCACGATTTGGAGGGCCAGCACCATAAACTTAGTGGCGCCTCCCTGGGTGCATTGCTTAACTGGGAACATGTATTACATTTGTGCACGCATCGATACCGGGCCACCACACGTGGGATCTGGCTATCGCTTTCATCATTACGATGCCAGGGTGGGTGCTGTGGAGGTCATTGATGAAGGTGTCCCTGCCCTTTTTTGGCACCACTACCCGATTACCCAATAGGAGGCAGTCTGCCTGTATAGACATTTCATCTCTGCGCTGCTGGTACGGCTTTATTTCTTCCTGCATCTCTAACGGAACACTAGACCAACTCCCGTGGAGCACACTGTTTTTTACTAAGGACAGTAAAGGGTCCTGGCTCATCCAGGTTCTAATCTGATGGATGGTAACAGGTGATTGCTCACTCTCGACTGCTTCCATTACCATAACTAAATCTGCAGGCTGTGCCATCTCCACTCCTGTGGTGGGCAATGGCAGCCTACTGAGAGCATCGACACAGTTTTCTGTGCCTGGCCTGTGGCGGATGGCGTAGTTGTATGCGGACAACGTGAGCGCCCATCTCTGGATGTGGGCCGATGCATTCGTATTTATCCCCTTACTTTCAGAAAAGAGGGATGTAAGTGGCTTATGGTCAGTTTCCAATTCAAATTTGAGCCCAAACAGATATTGATGCATTTTTTTAACCCATAAACACACACTAACGCTTCTTTTCAATCATACTGTCGGCCCTTTCAGCCTCAGACAGACTTCTGGATGCATAAGCAACCGGTTGCAATTTCCCAAATTCATTAGCTTGTTGCAATACACACCTGACACCATATGATGACGCATCACATGCTAGTACCAAACGCTTACATGGATCGTACAACACAAGTAATTTGTTTGAACAAAACAGCTTCCTAGCTTTCTCAAAGGCATTTTCTTGGCTTTTACCCCATAACCATTCATCTCCTTCACACAGTAAAGAGTGCAGTGGTTCTAACAATGTGCTAAGACCCGGTAAGAAGTTACCAAAGTAGTTCAGGAGTCCTAGAAACGACCGCAGTTCCGACATATTCTGTGGTCTCGGTGCGTTCTTGATTGCCTTCGTCTTCGAATCGGTGGGCCTGATGCCGTCCGCCACGATTCTTCTCCCCAAGAACTCCACTTCAGGTGCCAGGAAAACGCACTTCGAGCGTTTCAGCCTGAGCCCCACACGATTAAACCGATCAAGAACCTCCTCCAGGTTCTGCAGATGCTCGACTGTGTCCTGACCTGTAAACAAGATGTCGCCCTGCAAGGCCACAGTGCGCGGGACCGACTTCAGCAAGCTTTCCATGTTCCTCTGGAATGTCGCCGTGGCCGATCGGATCCCAAATGGGCACCTTTTGTAAATGAAGAGACCTTTGTGCATGCTGATGCAGGTGAGGCCCTTCGATGATTCCTCCAGCTCCTGTGTCATGTAGGCCGAGGTCAAGTCCAGCTTTGTGAACGTTGTTCCGCCCGCCAGCGTTGCAAATAGGTCGTTTGACTTTGGTAGCGGGTATTGATCCTGCAGGGAGAAACGATTGATAATTACTTTGTAATCACCACAGATTCTGACCGGGGCGTCTCCCTTGAGGACTGGAACAATCGGACTGGCCCGTTCGTTGAATTCGATCGGCGAAATGATGCCCTCTCGTTGCAGTCTGTCCAGCTCAATCTCCATCCTCTCTCTCATCATGTATGGTACTGCTCTCGCCTTGTGATGGATGGGTCGCGCCCTCGGAATCAAGTGGATCTGCACTTTTGCTCCTTGGAACTTCCCGATGCCTGGTTCGAACAGCGAGGGAAACTTGTTTAGGACCTGGGCACATTGAGTGTCATCGACGGACGATAACGGTCGGATGTCGTCCCAGTTACAGCGTATCTTTCCCAGCGAGCTTTTGCTGAACAGCTTGGGGCCATCGCCCGGTACCACCCAGACTGGTAAATCATGCACTGCTTCATCGTAGGAGACCTTTACGGTAGCACTGCCAATTACGGGAATCAATTCCTTTGTATAGGTTTCAGTTTAGTACGAATGGAAGCCAGGACTAGCCTTGAGGCCTTGCTGCAATTTATCAAAAGTCCTTTTGCTCATTATGGACTGGCTCAGCCCCGTGTCCAGCTCGCTTGACACCACGAGTCCATTTAATTCAACCTTCAGCATTATCGGGGGATACTTTGTTGTAATTGTGTGCACCCCATATACCTCTGCCTCCTCTATTTGAGGCTCTGGTTCATCATGATCCACTGTGGATCTGTCCTCCTCTGCAACATGGTGGTTTGCAGGATTAGCAGGGTTTGCAGCTCGCCTGCACATACATTGGAGGTGTCCCATTGTTCCACAGCCCTTGCAAATGTATTCTTTGAAGCAGTATGAATGGAAATGATGATAACCCCTGCAGCGCCAACAAGGTGTTAATGGCCTTGTATTCACCATCCTTGATGGTGGACTCTGAGTCATCTGCGGACGTGCAGCTGCAGGCATGTAAGTCCTGCCCTATACATTTCGATTCAAAAACAACATTACTTTGTTCACAATACTTTCAGCAGCACTCATGGGCTGAGAGATGTTTTTGGTATTGTCACTGGTGGCGATAAATGCCTGGGCTATTCAAGGTTGGGGTCTCTACAGTCAAAAGTTTGCGAAGTATTACTTCATGGCCAATGCCAAGTCCAAAGAAGTCCCTGAGGATGTGCTCTAAGTGTGCTTCAAATTCGCAATGTCCTGCAAGACGCCTTAGCTCGGCGACGCAGCTCGCCACTTCCTGGCCTTCAGACCTCTTGTACATGTAGAACAAATACCTCGCCATTAGACCGTTTTCCTTCGGATTTAGATGCTCCCGGACCAGTGTGCACAAATCATCGTATGACTTCTCTGTGGGTTTCACTGGAGCGAGCAGATTTTTCATGAGGCCATACGTTGGTGCCCTGTAAACGGTGAGGAGGATCGCCCTTCGTTTGGCAGCGTTCGCTTCTCCTTCCAGCTCATTGGCCACAAAGTATTGGTTGAGATGCATTATGAAGGTTTCCCAATCATCTCCCTCCGAAAATTTCTCCAGGATACCCATGGTTCTCTGCATTGTTGCGGTGGGGTTCGTCATCTGTATCTTGTCGCCAGTTGTTATGTCTTGAATAAAGAGTCAGACTAGATACTGCAAGCTCAAAGTAAGGTGTTACCGTAGTCCTTTATTACAGGTCTCAGATTGCCTCTCCAGCCTGTGAGGCCTCCTTATGTACAGATGCTCCCAAGGGATTGTGGGATCCCTTTGGACTCCAGGGGATGAGCCCTCTGGTGGTTAAACATGGTATTTACAGGTTTACGTATAGAACACTTTCTGTGCCATTACTTGTAACTGCTCACACGCTGGTTTCTGAAAGGATCAATCGAAGAGGTGGCAGAGTAATGCATTGACAGACACAGAGGAGACAGAGGAGGTGAGCATACAGCCAACGTAGATACTTCGAAAAGCAATCTTACCTCAACTTGTCTGAAAACAAGTGTCTCAGGAGGCTGCGCTTCCGGAAGGAGGTCATTGATGAGATTTGCGAGCTCGTCAAGGGGAATTTGCAGCCTTCCAGCACCATCAGAACCGCACTGTCCGTTGAGGTAAAGGTTACTGCAGCACTAGCCTTCTACGCATCGGGATCCTTTCGGGCTTCAGCTGGCGACAACTGTCATATCTCTCAGCACGCCACACACTGCTGCATTCGGCAGGTGACTGAAGCCCTTTAAGCTCACAGAATTAACTTTATAAGCTTCCCTATGACCAGGGAGACACAGATCAGGAGGGCTTTGGATTTTTCCAGAATAGCAAACTTCCCCAAAGTGCAGGGAGCCCACCAACTGACCATCCGATTGAGGCGATTGCTGACCTCGCTGACCCAACCTCCGTGGGGTCGACGAGAGCAACATATTGCACCTTGGCATTGCTGGCTGCACACTGCTTGGTCCTGGTGCCTCTTCGTTCTCAATGGCGATGACTGCAGGTTCATCCCCCCCTCCCTCCACAATTGTTGGATCACGCTGGTGATCCTCCTCCTCCTCCTCCTCTTCCTCTTCCTCGTCAAGCTCCGGCTCATCGAACACCAACAACTCCTCCTCCTCCTCTTCCTCAGGTGGTGATGGTGCAGGTGAAATTTGGAGCTCGACCAGAGTCTCAGGATGAACTTGAAAACACATACAACCTTATTACGGAGCTGATTAGAACATAACGATGAACATTAACGAGAGATGTTACATACCAATACTTTTTACTACCCCAAAAAGCTGTAGCGGCTGCATCCCCTGCTTCTTATGCACAAGGGCTGCATACATGAATGCATGCATGACATGACATGACATGACATCATTTGTATACTATAAGTATATTGCTAATTGCATTATAATTACACGACATTACATTAGTTAGTTAGTTAAGTTTATAATACTGTTTTTAATGTTGTTTGACACATTACACATTACTCACGAGGCACATGGCTGGGCTCTGCCAGATCTGGGGTGGTGGCCAAACGGCTTTCATGTCCCACCAGTGCGGCCGCACGCTCCTCCAGGTCAGTTAAAGGCTGCAGCTGAGCAGAGCCCCGCCCCCCAGTGTGCCTCTGCTCGGCCTGGTTGCTAGATATCTTCTTCTGCAAACGAGAAAAGAGCATAGCATAAGTTAATTGACTAGGTAGTATTATGAAGTCACAACAATTTAAAACTGGTTTAAAAATGTGAAACGTAATTATGTAAAACTGGTTTACGTAATACAGGCAATTCTCGATTATCCGCACACGGATCCAACGGGAAACCATTGTAACGGGATTTAAAATTTCGGCCAGGGAAGGCATCGGGCCGCTGACATCGGAGTCCTTTCGGCCGGGGAAGACATCGGGCCGGTGCGTTCAGAGTCCTTTCGGCCGGGGAAGACATCGGGTTTTAACTTTATAATGTCAATCGCTCTAATGCAGAAATCGTTTACCCGGCATAGCCCAATCCCGAGGGACCCGGATAATCGAGAGTTGCCTGTACATTTATGAATGACAAACTTAAATTCAATACAGGAGATTCATTGTTCTAATTAAAACATAGCATAGCATAAGCTAATTGACTCGGTAATATCATGAAGTCACAACAATTTAAAACGTTACATGCTGCTGGTTTACATAATACATTCATGAATGACAAACTTAAATTCAATACAGGTGATTCACTGTTCTAATCAAAACATAGCATCAATAAAATATAAAACTTATTCTTGCTGCCGCGACCAAGCTATTCCAGCGTCTTCAGCACTGGTCTGCACCCCTCGCCTCATGGGATGCCGAGGAGACGACGTCAGCAATCTCGGTCCGTATTTTGCTATATACATGGGGTGGGTGTTTCCCGTCCCCACCGGGAATGAACCTCATTCACCAAGGCCTCATTGGCCTCATCGTTAAAGGGCTTTGCCCTTTTTCTCTCCCCCTCAGCTTCCAGATGGCTTTCTGACATTTTTGAATTTTAATTATAATTATAATTTATAACTATTATAAAGTTTGTCCTATTTTTATCTCTCCTCTCTCCTCTCTGTCTCTGCCTCCCTCCTCTCTCTCTATCCTCTCTCTCTCTCTCTCTGCCACTCCCTGAGCCTTCTGTGCATGTTTGGATGACCTCTGACCTCCCGAAATGCGGGAAAGCCAGTCGGCCGAAAAAAACCCCCACACATGCGCAGAAGCCCGTTGCTAGGGAAGCTTTTGCCTTCCACATCGCTAGACATTTGGTGGGCGAACGTCACACCGCCGACCTTTCGGATCGCCCATTTCACATCGCTAACCTATCGCCGAGGTGGAAAATCGCTCAAAAAAAATGGCCGATGTTCCAGCGATCAGTAAGGCTGAGGCGTTGTACGTCGCTGGAATATCGCCCATTTTTTGGGCGATGGCCAGCAAAGTGGAAAGTCTAGCCCAGAGTGCTTCCACTTGAGGGGACGAGCATAACTAGAAGCCATCAATATAAGACAGTCACCAAGAAATCAAAAAAGGAATTCAAAAGATACTTCATTGCCCAGAGAGTGGTGAGGATGTGAAACACATCACCACAGGGAGTGGTTGAAGTGAATAGTATAGATGCATTTAAGAGTGGCCAGATAAGCATGAAGGAGAAAGGAATAGAGGGTTATGTTGATAGAGTTAGATGGGGAAAGACAGGAGGAGGCTGGAGTTGTGCATAAATGCCAACATGAACTGGTTGGGCCAAATGGCCTGATTGTGTGCTGTGTATCCTATGTAACATAAAAACATAGAAACATAGAAAATAGGTGCAGGACCAGGCCATTTGGCCCTTCAAGCCTGCACCACCATTCAATATGATCATAGCTGATCATGCAACTTCAGTACCCCAATCCTGCCTTCTCTCCATACCCCCGATCCCTTTAGCTGTAAGAGTCACATCTAACTCCCTTTTGAATATATCCAATGAACTGGACTCAACAGCTTTCTGTGGTAGAGAATTCCACAGGTTCACAATTCTCTGGGTGAAAATGTTTCTCCTCATCCTATAAGGCTTACCCCTTATCCTTAGACTGTGACCACTGGTTCTGGACTTCCTCAACATCGGGAACATTCTTCCTGCATCTAACCTGTCCAATCCCGTCAGAATTTTATATGCTTCTATGAGATCCCCTCTCATTCTTCTAAATTCCAGTGAATATAAGCCTAGTCGATCCAGTCTTTCTTCAAATGTCAGTCCTGCCATCTCGGGAATCAGTCTGGTGAACCTTCGCTGCACTCACTCAATAGCAAGAATGTCCTTCCTCAGATTAGGAGATCAAAAGTGCACACAATACTCAAGGTGTGGTCTCACCAAGGCCCTGAACAACTGCAAGACCTCCCTGCTCTACACTCAAATCCTTTCGCTATGAAGGCCAACATACCATTTGCTTTCTTTACTGCCTGCTGTACCTGCATGCCTACTTTCAATGACTGATGTACCATGACACCCAGGTCCCGTTGCACCTCCCCTTTTACTAATCTGTCACCATTCAGATAATAATCTGCCTTCCTGTTTTTGCCAACAAAGTGGATAACCTCACACTTAGCCACATTATACTGCATCTGCCATGCATTTGCCCACTCAACTAACCTGTCCAAGTCACCCTGCAGCTTTTTAGCATACTCCTCACAGCTCACACTGCCAACCAGCTTAGTGTTATCTGCAAACTTGGAGCTATTACATTCAATTCCTTCATCTAAATCATTAATTTATATTGCAAATAGCTGGGGTCCCAGCACTGAAACGTGCGGTACCCCACTTGTCACTGCCTGCCATTCTGAAAAGGACCCGTTTATTCCCACTCTCTGCTTCCTGTCTGCCAACCAGTTCTCTATCCATGTCAGTACATTACCCCCACTCCCAGGTGCCTTAATTTTGCACACTAATCTCTTGTGTGGGACCTTGTCAAAAGCCTTTTGAAAGTCCAAATACACCACATTCACTGGTTCTCCCTTATCCACTCTATTAGTTACATCCTCAAAAAATTCTAGAAGATTTATCAAGCATGATTTCCCTTTCATAAATACATACTGACTTGAACCGATCCTGTCACTGCTTTCCAAATGCGCTGCTTTCCAAATATAATTCTATGTAAACTTAAGAACTGAACTCTTAAGATTTGTATTGGATTCAACTGGGCCATGGGATTGTGATTTTTTTTAATGGCAACTGACTATAACTCCTTGGGCGAGAAATTGAATAGATTAACGCCACTTGTTAGTGCTGGTGAAGGGCGTAATGGGACCTTAAATGCTTATCGCCCGGGGGCAGCGATATTCATGCTGCTCGTCAACTTTTGAATAGTGTTTTAGTGGCAGCACAAAAACTTAGCACCAGGGATGCTGCACCAATGAGACCGCGACACCAATGAGTGTGCAGCGCCCCGATCAAAATATTGATTGTTTTCATTGCATTTAACGCTTGCCACTAATCACGCCAGCAAAACCAAGCGCTCACAAATGGTATTGGCGCTACCGCGGCAATATATAAGGCAATGAGCAACCAGGTCATTGGGAGGTCAGATTAATTGCTACCTTCCCAGAGATCGTTTTGAATGCTTTCAGATTGTGAACATAGTTTCTTTGTTTCTGGTGTTACAGTTTGTTCATTAGCATTTCTTGTAACTTTTGGACCTGCTGCTTTCACTCTGTCATCGGGGATGTACTGCCAGCGCACCTTGGCAACTGACATCTACTTTTAAGGTGGTGGCTCCAGATATCATGCCAAATGGGCCCAGAGTCAGGGGGAGTGCCCGCAGACGTCGTAACAGGTGGCCTTACCCTCCCAGGGTTTTCCGGGAGCAATTCTCGTACATTCACCCGTCAGAAGAGCAGTGCCTTAAGAAGGCTACGCTTCAGCAAGGAGGTGGCCACAGAGCTATGCCCCCTGCTGCACCAAGACCTCGAGCCTCATATCAGGAGGACCACTTCGCGATCAGTGGCAGTCAAGGTCACAGTAGCTCTCAAGTTCTATGCTGGCGGTTCCTTCCAGGCTACAGCAGAGGATACAGCAAACATTTCACAGTTCTGTGTCTAGGTTTTCACATTGCTGTATCGGGGATGTAACAGATGCTCTGTAGAGTAGGAGAAGGGACAACATCTCATGGAGCATGTCCAAGGAGAATCAGCAAGAACACACATGTGGATTTGCAAGGATAGCGGGCTTCCCTATGGTTCAGGGCGCCAGTGACTGCACCCACGTGACACTGCGAGTACCTTATCACAATGCAGAGGTGTTCTGTAACCACTCAGGCTATCACCCTCTGAATGTTCAGTTGGAGTGCGACCACAGGCAGCTCATCCTCGCTGCCCATGCCTGCTATCCTGGCAGAACCCATGATTCATTCATCCTGCGACAGACCACTGTCCCAGGACTCTTCCAATCACCACATGGAGCTCGCGGATGGCTGCTCGGGGACAAGGGTTATGCACGCCACCTGATTGATGACACCCCACTCGTGCTGAGCACGCATATAATGAGAGCCAAGCCGCCACCAGGAACCTCATCGAACAGACCATCGGGGTGCTCAAACAACAGTTCCAAATCTTTGACCACTCTGGTGGAGCCCTGCAATACTCCCCTGATCAAGTCTCCCTTTTCATTGCTGTGTACTGCATGCTACACAGCCTGGCCATTGAGAGGCCCCAGCCATTGCTACCAGAGAATGCAGGTCCAGCTCAGGAGGAGGGCGAGGTTGAGAAGGAGGAGGAGCAGCAGCAATGGAGTACCGACGTTGCTTCTGGTGCAGGCAGCGCCAAGTGGAAAGGCGAAGTGGCAGTGGAGAGTGCCGGCATGCTGTCATCCTGAGCATGTGTCATCAAGGACACCCTCAAAGCCTCCCTGATAAAGTGCAACATCCCCACTGACACCTGGGAGTCCCTGGCCAAAGACCACACTAAGTGGAGGAATTGCAGCCGGGATGGCGCCGAGCACCTTGAGGCTCATCGCAGAGAGCATGCAGAAATCAAGCGCAGACAGCGGAAAGAATGTGCGGCAAACCAACTCCACCCACCCCACTTCCCTCAAAGACTACCTGTCCCACTTGTGACAGGGACTGTGGTTCTCGTATTGGACTGTTCAGCCACCTAAGGACTCATTTTAAGAGTGGAAGCAAGTCTTCCTCGATTCCGAGGGACTGGCAATGATGATGATCCTGAGAGAGGACAGCACCTTCCATTTCAATCGACACACTGCCATTCACCCTGGGCAGTGACTCAGCATCAGGAGCAATCTGCTGGAGAACAGATTGCTGGCCTTCCGTGGCACCGTGGGATCCCCGTTGGACTGCGGGGAACGCAGAAACAATCGCAGCAGTCAGTGCTTACGTGGCATCAATCAGAGTCTGCATGAGAGTAGACTGAGATTGGATGCCACCAACCACTAACTCCATTATAGCAGTAAGCCATTGCAGTGGCTTTGCCTTGTGATCAAATAACTGCTGCCACCTCACCCATGACACGCAGTATGAGGTCCAGGTTCCCACCATCTCTCTACGAATCTACCATGCTTTGCAAACTGCCAAAGATGTGATTGAAAGTGTGCTGGGAGGGAGACACAAACAAAGCTGGAGGTGGACGCCTCCAAACTCCTAGCAAGTGCGTCCAGGCTCTGAGGCACACTTGCCATGACACCCAAAAGCTCACTGTGCATGACTGCTGACCTTCTGGCCATAGCTTCCACTTCGAGGTCCTCATCTGAGTCCTGCTGAGCAAAACTCGGGTGTGAACTCACCCTCCGGGGAGCAGGCCCTCGAGCTTCCCTTGCCCCATGGCATTGCTGCATGCTACTAGGTCCCGGAGCATCACCCTCATCAAAGCCCAGGAACATTGCCTGCTCCACCGACGTCATCTCCCCAGAGTAGGGGGCAGCTTGCTTAGGTGACTGTGTCTGAGTTGGGTCTCCTGTCCTTCATCCTCGTCT
Source organism: Pristiophorus japonicus (assembly GCF_044704955.1). Taxonomy (NCBI): domain Eukaryota; kingdom Metazoa; phylum Chordata; class Chondrichthyes; family Pristiophoridae; genus Pristiophorus; species Pristiophorus japonicus. Next base: position 97,495,662 of record NC_091993.1, on the reverse strand, counting down.
CCCTCGTCGCTTTCACTGGGAGGCTGAGGGATAGGCTGCTGATGGGCTGACTCATCACCTGAAACCATAAAGGCACAAGAGTGTGGTTAAGTTCAGGGAAGGGGGCAGGAAGGGAGTAAGGAATGGAGACACTACACTTTAATGCAAAATGGGAAAGGCTTGTGGTTTGAGGGGAAGAGACATGAGGGAAGAGGGCGAGATGAGGAACATACCAGTACTGTCCCTTTGGGGGGTTGGCGTGGCCATGTGCTGCAGCTTATATCTTGTGGGCCAATGATCTCGTGGACTCTTTGATCCAGGTCAGTGAGGGGCCTCAGGTCTGCCTCACCGCCTTCTGTCCTTTCTTGCTCCCATCTATTATGTGCCAGTTTTGTCTGCAAGAGAAAAAAAAGCCTTTAAGTGACTGTGCAACTATGTGGTTGTCACATGTGCATAACATAGTTGAATAGCTGTTAATGTATGCAAGTGCTGAGATCTGGATGTAACATTTAGTAGGTGAAAACATTTTGTGTGTGAGTGCTCGGATGTGGCACCTTCTAGAGTGTATACAAATAATTGTCTTGGCAGTGTAGAATGCAGAGATTGTGGAAGAATGTACTCACCCATACCACCTGAGTGAGGTCATTCAACTTCTTGCGACATTGCGTCGCTGTCCTGTCCACTACGCTCCTGCCAGACACATATTGCGCTACCTCCCTCCACAGGCACCTGTAGGCGGCTGGCAATGGCCTCCTGCCAGTCTCAGGAAATATGGAGGCCCGTCGCCTCTCCACCGCCTCCACAAGAGCCTGAAGGGCGTCGTTGCTAAAGCGCATGGCGTGCAGTCTTTGTCCCCGAGCAGCCATGTTGCTCCTTCAACACCAGCAGCAGACCTGGAACAGTGAGTTTGAGGCTGTGTGGCATCATAGCCCCTCCCCCTTAAAGATCCAGTTGGAGCCAGCGTGTCTGATGGGTCTGGACATCAGCACAACTGAAATTGATAGGGCTAAGGCGCTGTGCTTGGCGATAGTATCGCCCTAATAGAAGTGTGCATCGCGTCATTTAGTGCTGCTATCCCCTCCTAGAGTGATAAAAAATCAATTTCCCGATTGTGGGCGCTAATTATTGCCCGGCGCTAAAATTAGCGCCCAGACAATGTTACCGCCTCAAAATGGTCTATAATCAATTTTCCCCCCTTATGTACTGTGACTGGATAGAAACATAGAAACATAGAAAATAGGTGCAGGAGTAGGCCATTCGGCCCTTCGAGCCTGCACCACCATTCAATAAGATCATGGCTGATCATTCACCTCAGTAACCCTTTCCTTCTTTCTCTCCATACCCCTTGATCCCTTTAGCCGTAAGGGCCATATCCAACTCCCTCTTGAATATATCTAACGAACTGACATCAACAACTCTCTGCGGAAGAGGATTCCACAGGTTAACAACTCTCTGAGCGAAGAAGTTTCTCATCTCGGTCCTCAATGGTTTACCCTTATCCTTAGACTATGTTCCCTGGTTCTGGACTCCCCCAACATCGGGAACATTCTTCCTGCATCTAACCTGTCCAGTCCCGTCAAAATTTTATATGTTTCAATGAGATCCCCTCTCATCCTTCTAAACTCCAGTGAATACAGGCCCAGTCAATCCAGTCTCTCCTCATATGTCAGTCCTGCCATCCCGGGAACCAGTCTGGTGAACCTTCGCTGCACTCCCTCAATAGCAAGAACATCCTTCCTCAGATTAGGAGACCAAATCTGAACACAATATTTCAGGTGAGGCCTCACCAAAGCCCTGTACAGCTGCAGCAAGACCTCCCTGCTCCTATACTCAAATCCCCTAGCTATGAAGGCCAACATGCAATATGCCTTCTTCACCGCCTGCTGCACCTGCATGCCAACCTTCAATGACTGATGTACCACAGGTCTCGTTGCACCTCCCCTTCTCCTAATCTGCCACCATTCAGTTAATATTCTGCCTTCATGTTTTTGCCACCAAAGTGGATAACCTCACATTTATCCACATTATACTGCATCTGCCATGCACTTGCCCACTCACCTAACCTGACCAAGTCAACCTGCAGCCTCTTAGCTTCCTCCTCACAGCTCACACCGCCACCCAGCTTAGTGTCATCTGCAAACTTGGAGATATTACTTTCAATTCCTTCATCTAAATCATTGATGTATATTTTAAATAACTCGGGTATTTGTAAACACTCAAAAATCATCAGTGAACATCCCCACTTTATGGTGGAGGGAAGGTCATTGATGAAGCAGCTGAAGATGGTCGAGTCTAGGAACTCCTGCAGCAATGTCCTGGGACTGAGATGATTGGTCTTCAACAACCACAACCATCTTCCTTTGTGCTAGGTATGACTCCAGCCAGTGGAGAATTTTCCCCGATTCCCATTGACTCTAGTTTTACTAGGGCTCCTTGATGCCACACTCGGTTAAATGCTGCCTTGATGTCTAGGGCAGTCACTCTCACCTCACCTCTGGAATTCAGTTCTTTTGTCCAAGTTTAGACCAAGGATGTAATGAGATCTGGAGCTGAGTGGTCCTGGCGGAACCCAAATTGAGCATTGGGGAGCAGGTTATTGGTGGTAAGTGCCTCTTAATAGAACAATCAAAAACACCTTCCATCACTTTGCTGATGATTGAAAGTAGATTAATGGGGCTGTAATTGGCCGGATTGGATTTGTCTGGCTTTTTGTGGACAGGAAATACCTGGCAACGTTTCACATTGTTGGGTAGATGCCAGTCTTGTTGCTGTACTGGAACAGCTTGGCTAGAGGTGGGACTAGTTTTGAAGCACAACCCTTCAGCACGACAGCTGGGATGTTGTCGGGGCTCATAAGGATTTAAAAGAACTTCCACTAAATAAACCTAGATAAACAAAAATGTGAAAGATGCTAAAGAAAAGGAAGCGTTAGTCTTTCTTACCTCAAGGTTTCTCTCAATTTGATTATCCATCATGTTCGAGCTGGATAGATTTAAGGCCAAGGCCTCCATCCAGTCAGGGCTCCCACAAGAGATATTTCCACTTTGCCTCGCACTTGTGGGCTCTGCGAGGGATGACAATGGCTTGCCCCACACTACATGACAGATTACAGTGCAGACCACCATTCATCCATGACTGTACAGCTCTAGCTAGTGGTCTCCTCCGTACTGCTCACCAGTTCAGTATCCAAAAGCACTGCAGCAGAGGCAGGAGATGTACTCATCCCGTGGACAGTAGTTGCTTGCTTTTCAGCTGCCACCACTATTTACTCTTCCTTGCTCATGCACTGCGATTCATCCGTCTGCTACATTCTCATTCTCACCATTTACATTTTCCAGGCTATTGAGGTTTTGTGCACTTTTCCAGATACTTGTCCTATAAGCTCAGCTATAACCCCTCAATAACAACAACAACAACAACTTGTATTTATATAGCACCTTTAATGTAGTAAAACGTCCCAAGGCGCTTCACAGGGGCATTATAAGACAAAAGATTTGACACTGAGCCACATAAGGAGAAATTAGGACGAATGACCAAAAGCTTGGTCAAAGAGGTAGGTTTTAAGGAGCATCTTAAAGGAGGAAAGAGAGGTAGAAAAGCAGAGAGGTTTAGAGAGGGAATTTCAGAGCTTAGGGCACAGCCACCAATAGTTGAGTGATTATAATCAAGGATGCTCATCTTTTATTTAATGACTCAAGTTGTACACAAGAAGGTGTGCTAGAGTGCTTTGAGATTCCATAATGGGAAAGCATATAACGACAAAACAATAATGTCGTTTTAGGGAACTTGGTGATTGACAAATGTTAAATCTCCGTGGGCCGACTTATTTAATTAGTCTGGTAGCAAATACGTGTGACAAACATGCCAAACAATGCTCGTTAAAATTAACGCAGTTTATTTAAATCATCATAAACATTTCTATTGCTGTCTGCAATGTTCCTATATTCTCAATGGTAACTCCAAACCAGGATGATTAGAGATCTTGGGCTGGATTTTCGGCTTTGTTGTTTCGGGGCGGTAATGGCGGCAGGGCGGTAAACCCGGGAACAGTTTGCACCTCAGCCATCAAAATTGGGCAGCTGGGCCCTGAGTGTGGGGCAGAGCATGAAGGGAGGCATTGTACACCTCTCTTAGGGCGCTAGGCCGGCTGAGCATGGGAAAATCCCGAGCTAAACAGCCGGCCTAGGAGCGCTCCGAGAGAGACCTGGGGAGAAAAAAAAACACCATAAACATTCCCAATACATAACCCACGCCACCACAACCTAAATCGCAAAAAAAAAAAAAAAAATACAATCACACTTACCTGAGGTGGAATGACTTACCTCACTGCAGCCGGTATAGGTCGGACCGCCCGTTTTCACAGACAATCCCAGCAGGATGCGCTGCACGGCACTATGGATTGGGCAGAACTCAAAAATAGAGCCGGTGTTGTAACCAGGGCGTGGCACACCGGCTCGCCTCTTCCGGGTGGTAATGCTCCGTGGCCCGCCAAGACCGGCACCGAAAGCCCAGGCAGAGCGCTGGCCGCCTACCCGGAAGAGCTCACCGCCGCCATTGCCGCCTCTCCGGGGTGAAAACAGAGGCGGACAGCACCGGAAAATCCAGCCCCAAGACTGAAGCCTTTGTTGGGATAATTTTGGTCACAGGTATAACCACTGTGACTAAATTATGTAAAAAAACATCTTAAAGGAACATCTATTGTGTGCATATCACAACCATGATGGTGGAGATAAAAGAAAATGATTCTACAATTTTAAGATTTGCCTTTGGTTGTGAATTACAGAAAGAATGCTAAGCTGCAAATTACAAAGAGTTTGCTAATAATTGTACCAGAAAGCATCAGGTAACGGATTATCTGTCAAATGCAGAATGAACCTAGGTTAATAATGAATAAGCTATTGTTTCAAACTGAAGAAAAAAACTTGCACAGCTCAACTCAGCACGGAGCTCAGTGTAAACTTTAATTCCATACTCACTGATGTGCATTCTGGTATAAAGCACAAGGCACATTCTGCCATTAACCTAGTTCCAAAAATTAATTAATCTTTATTAGTCACAGGAAAATGCTGGGTACAAGGTGGTGAGCGGGTATTATTTATCTGTATGGTGCGGGAGCTGATTGATAGGGTACATTTACTCACAGTTTCGAGATGGCAGAGACATAGTAATGGAATCATCAAAGATCGATGCTGTGTGGACTGTCAGAGCTACTCATTTGTTCCTTTGCCTCATCTCCGGAACAGCTGCAGCTACTGATAGTGCTTTGATGCAAGGATAACAAATCTCTATGTACGGGCATTACAGAAGACAACTAGGTACAAGCAAAGAGAGTTGTTCCTTGGGATAAAAGGAGATTTCTGAACTGACATTTATCAGTGCCTGCCTTAAACACAATTCAGAATTGGTGTGTGGAATCTATAGCTTCAAAATGGAAGATAAGATATTGCCATAAAACAGCTTATCAATGCATTTTATGCAATAATTGCTTTTGCTATTGAGCTACCTAAATGTATATTCTGAGAGAAAATCAAAGACGTGGATTCTGCAAAAGTCACAAACTAAATATGGAATTCCCTGCAAGGACTGAACTTGCTGCTCATTATATGGAATTGATATCATAAAATCTTCAATGTAGAAGCCATTATTACTACGGGACTGAAATTCAGCCTCCCAATTATCGCCGGTAAGCGGCAGCCACGCGTCGGAGTCGAATGGCTGCCATTTTTCTGTCAAATGGCCGCCGCTCGCGAAATTCTCCTCGGTGTTTTTTTCCGGCAGTCCTCACTTCTGCCCCACTACTGCCGAACCCTCCGAAGTGCGTCATCAAAGCGTGCACCACAAACTCTTGCACCGCAAGCAAAATTCAGGTAAAAAAATCTTGTGCGATGCCCCCGCTAGTTTCTTCTGTCGGTGCATTGTGTTTGCAGTGTGTGAAAAATGGCGGTGTGGATGCCATTGTAGGGGAAGGTGCACTGCCGCGGCCGCCATCTTATTTTATTTGTCGGCCGACTACCAAGTCGGCCCAACAATTATGGCCCCAGGTTCGGCCAGGCCACCAACGGGCAGCCTGGCAACTCCTTTTGGGTGCCAAGCCGCTGGCCTGGCTGAAACCCTCCCTGGTGGCCCAGTGGACCTAACTAAAATAATCGCAGAGCTCGCAGCGGCCCTCCCCTTTAAGTGAAGGGGAGATGTGGTGACGCGCCAGCTACGCTGATGACCGACAGCGGCGGAGATTCCGTCCGGCCTCCACTTCCGCCCCTCTTATGACCGACTTCCGCTCCGCTCAAAAAAAAGCCAAAGAGCTGAATTTCGCGCAAGAGGCCATCTCAGCCACCCGTGGCGGTCAAAACACAGGAAAACGCTAGGTCCGACCCATTTCCGATGGAGGTGAATTTCTACCCCATATGTATTTTAATTTTGGTAACATTTTCATTAGAATTATGATGGCAAGGTGTGTCATTAAACTGCCAATGTTATTAGAAATCAACCTCAGTTAAAGAGTCACGGAATGAAAGTCTTAACCAAAGCTTGAAACAGAATAGACTGTAATGGAAGATAGAAGACAAGAGAAATTCACATGTCCGATCTGGAGGTGAAACTTGTGGGTCTGTTGCTAAGGTTTCACTATATTGTTAAGCACCATGAAAAACAAAAGATGACTTCCTTGTCAGGATTTGAAGAATAATTGGTTGATAGGCTCATACAGCTAAAGAATGAAGGCATGGCTCTCAAATTATGGAGAGCTTAATGCATATTAATGAAACCCTCAAAAAAGAACTGTTATTGCTGTTGGAAGTTCAAAGGTGTTTGAGTTGCATGTTCACCATAAGAACATCAAATTGTTAAGGAGAAAGGGCTAGAATTTCCATTTTGGGCGTCGGATTACCATCCAGTTCCTGCTGTTTTAGTCAGAAATGTAAATTACCGCCCAATACCACCAGTTTACAGCCCGTTGTAAACCCAAATATCGCCAGCGGTAATTTCGGCAGTTTGAGAGAAAAGATATGCAAGGCAAGGCAATAACCTTCAGTTTATCTGAAAGGTATGGTGGCATATCTTGCTCGTGGGAGTTACACTGTTGACCAGCAACTCGTTACTTCAGTGAATTAAACAGATTGTACAAATGAATTATTTCTGTCATTTGTTGCACAGTTTGAGAAATCACTAAATTAATCATGGATGCAAAACTTTAAAAAACGGGGAAAAAACAGAAAATACATAGTGCGAAGCTGGAAGAGAAAGAGAGGTTAACATTTTGAGTGAAATCCTGTCAGAATTGGCAATGGTGAGATTGGACGGGCCTGTATGTAGCACTCTCCAGATCAAAGAGGGAGGGGAAACAACAGGCGTTGCTCAAGAATATATAAGATATGACTACTTCCTCAGGGGCACCTAATAATGTTTGATCTCTCCACCCTCCTCCTTTAAGATGCTTATTGAAACCTAGCTTTGACCAAGCTTTTGTTCACCTGTCCTAATGTCGCCTTCTTTGGCTCAGTGTTAATTTTTGCCCGATTACGATCCTATGAAGTGCGCCTTGTGACATTTTGTTCAGTTAAAAGCATTATATAAATGCAAGTTGCCATTGGCGTTGAACTACTGTGCATTTCCAGCATTTTTGTTTCATTTTTGAGGCAGCTAATAACTTGTAAAAGCTTAATGCAAACTATATTCTTCAGCTCTGGTGTGAACATTGACTTCAACTACTGTAAACTTGTACGTGTCCCTCCCCCATGCATGCATTGCTCCCATTTTATAAAAGGCAGACTGGTTTAACACGCTAGTGAAATGAGGCCAAATAAAAACCACGTTTTTTTTACATAGCATTTCATTGTCTCAAAATCCTGGATAGACATTTTGGTTGGGTCGAAATTGTTACGTGTTGAAACCCTGTCTGAGTTGGTTATAGCTTTAACCTCTGTTGAATTTAATTTAATTGTAATATCGTAATATAAATTACCCAAAATTCACTTAGGCTAAATAGTCAAAAGAAAATCCCAAAATGTGACACTCATCAGAGATATCTGGGGAGGTTACAAATAGATGAATTATTTTATCGCAAGAAAAGCAGCAACTAAAATTGGAGGACTTGGGGCGGGGTGGGGGGGCGGTTTTGATGATATATATATATAAAGAAAATACTTAGCAGTATGGAGGGTGGAAAAGAGCCAAGATAAACAAAACTCACAAAAATTGTTTTGCATTGCTAGAATACTGTATTAAAAAGCCCAATTTTCTATGCAAATGTGCCCAGGAGCCAACCATCACCGTATCACAGCTCAATGTAACAAAAGTCAACAAACGTATTCAAAAGTAAGTAGGAATTGTAGCAGTCATGTAGACATCTTGCCAGACAAGCTGAGCAAAATTAACCATTAAACATTTTGGAAATAAATGTACCCAAACTGAATGCATTGTTCAACCAACATTGCTCAAATTTGACTAAAGTTTTCATCGAGAATGAAGAAACGGTTATGCTCTTTGAGAAGTCTTTGATGATGGTAGCAATGATTGCAAATGGGCTGAGAAATTGCTTGATTTCTGTTTCCGATATGGATTGTGAATGGCTTGCAAATCTTTTGCAGACTGTTTTCAACGTTACCGAATTCAGATCTTTGATGTGATTACCTTATGATTGGCGATAAGAAATAGGAATGAGACAATTTAAAGCGAAAAGACAGCAATTTAACTTCAGTGGAAAGGTAAATCCTTCTGTGCTGTGTGTGTGACGGGCATTTAAGAAGCTGCTCCTGGATAACCGCTGCAGACAACAGAAGCTACAAGTAGGTGGCTTGGCTACACTATCAATGGAATAAAGGGAGAACACTAAAAAAGAGGAAAATAATAAAGTAAAACCCTTCAAATAGCCATAACATTTCAGACACCTGCAATCACAGCCTGTTGATGTCTCATTAACCAACTAGTTAGCTTACTGTTAGAGCAGGATTCAGTCAAAGTTCAATTTGTATTAATGACAGCAGCCAATCACAATTCTTTTGATGATTCACTGTAATACAATTGGATTTTTGCAATTGTTAATGAACTGAATATGGTTCCTATTAAGAAGATGTGCTGCTTTATATCTAAAGCTTCATGAAAAGGCACAATTTGTTGAATATACGATTCCTTAATCTAATCCATTTCAAGTTTACATCTCTTCCAGACAGTATCAACCAGACATTTTGGGCCCAAGTTTCCACATGATTTGCGCCTGATTATTAGGAGCAACTGGTGGAGAACGGACTATCTTAGAAATCGCAATTCTCCACATTTAGTTTGCTCCAGTTCTAGTCAGGTAGAACAGTTCTACTTTGGAACAGAATTTTTTCTTCAAAAGGGGGCATGTCCGGCCACTGATGCCTGATTTGAAAGTTTCCACAGTGAAAACATACTCCAAACTAACATAGAATGGAGCAAGTGAAGATTTTTGTAGAACTGAAAAAACCTGTTCTACACATTAAAAAATCAGGCGCAGGTTATAAATTAGGCGTCCAGAACGAGGTGGGGGGGGGGAAGGGAAGTCATTAAATTCTACAATAAATCCTTATTTATACTTATACAAATATTATACAAATAAATCCAACCTGAATAAACATTTATAAGCAAAGAAAAGATTAAATAAACCATCTTCCTACCTGTGTGAAAGTGCTTCAGCCAGGGAGAATTCTGCAGCAAGCCTCACAAAACTAGGCAGCCGTTCCCGAACGTGGGGAGGGGGGGGGGGAAGGAAGCCGTTCCAGACAGAGGGAGGGAGGGAACCGACTGCCGACCGAACGTGGGGGGGGGGGGAGGAAGGGAGGAAGCCGTTCCAGACGGCAGGCGGGAGGGAACCAACCGACCGACCGAACGCAGGGGGGGGAAGCCGTTCCAGACGGCAGGCGGGAGGGAACCAACCGACCGAACGCAGGGGGGGGAAGCCGTTCCAGACGGCAGGCGGGAGGGAACCAACCGACCGACCGAACGCAGGGGGGGGAAGCCGTTCCAGACGGCAGGCGGGAGGGAACCAACCGACCGACCGAACGCAGGGGGGGGAAGCCGTTCCAGACGGCAGGCGGGAGGGAACCAACCGACCGAACGCAGGGGGGGGAAGCCGTTCCAGACGGCAGGCGGGAGGGAACCAACCGACCGAACGCAGGGGGGGGAAGCCGTTCCAGACGGCAGGCGGGAGGGAACCAACCGACCGACCGAACGCAGGGGGGGGAAGCCGTTCCAGACGGCAGGCGGGAGGGAACCAACCGACCGAACGCAGGGGGGGGAAGCCGTTCCAGACGGCGGGGAGGGACCCAACCAACCGACCGAACGCAGGGGGGGGAAGCCGTTCCAGACGGCGGGGAGGGACCCAACCAACCGACCGAACGCAGGGGGGGGGGAAGCCGTTCCAGACGGCGGGGAGGGACCCAACCAACCGACCGAACGCAGGGGGGGGGAAGCCGTTCCAGACGGCGGGGAGGGACCCAACCAACCGACCGAACGCAGGGGGGGGAAGCCGTTCCAGACGGCGGGGAGGGACCCGACCGACCGACCGAACGCAGGGGGGGGGGGGTGGGGAGAGCCGTTCCGGGCGGGCGGGCGGGGGGAGGGGGGAGTGCGGGCCCGACCGACCGAACGCAGCTGGGGGGGGGGGGGGGGGGGAGGAAGCCGTTCCAGACGGCGGGAGGGAAGGAGGGAAGGAGACAGAAGGCTGCAGGAAGCCTCAGAAATTGAGGAGCCATTTCCCGACGGCAAAAGGGGGAGGTCGTCGGGAAACGGCTGCCTCAATTTTCTGAGGCTTCCTGCAGCTTTCTCAGTGCTGATGTGCTGATGGCAATGTGCTTTTATTTTAAAAATGTTCAAAAACAAAACAGCTACAAAGAACTACAAAAATGGCCGAGTGCCAATGTTTCCTTCACACTGCGCACGCGCAGCGTTGCCGGCAGGAAAAAAACTCATTTAAATAGTACCCGCCCCTTCCCACTTACAAAATCGGCGCGAGTGTAGGCTCCGCCCCCCTGGGCGCCGCGCCAGGCAGACAAGGAGCTGCAGAACGCTCCAGAATCGCGAGTTTTTTTTCCGGCGCCGTTTTAGGCGCGAAAAACGGGCGCCCAGCTCGGAGGGGCGCCCGTTTTTTATCGTGTGGAAACTTGGGCCCTTTAACTTTATTTATTAGTAAGACAAATAGATTATAATGTGCTAGAATGGCTTTGATAAGCATATCATATACAATGCCAGATCTACAAGTATACAGAAAGTCAGGGAGAGAGAAAGTACATATACATTCCTTGTACAACATACATATGGAGAGAGAGAGAAAGATTTTTCAAAGAAATTAATAATTTAACTTTTGCAGCTTAAATGCACTCTCACAGAAGGTCAAGCAGTGCACTTTCATTAAGAGCTCCCCTGCAGCAGAGTGCCTTCATTAAAATTGTCCTTTTTCAACAGGCATATTTAACAAAAAAATAGGCGCATACATGTTGAATCGTCCAACATGCCGCTGCTAATCCTTGGTTTATAGAACCCCCTTTAGACTTTCTTTGAAATTGAAAATCCAGAGAAATCTCACTACTCTTCATCTGTTCAATTTCTAAATACTGTGAATTTGTTGGAGAAGGAGGTAAGAAAAGGAGAGGGAAATTAATCTAGCAAAACTAATCAGCCTTTGTTTGCACCATTTAACCTCTCACCAATGTCCTAATCCCGAGGTACTTACATACATGCTTACCATCAGCATTTCACACTGACAATCAACCTTCCATGCCATCAGTGGATTGGGGACTCAGACAAAATTTAAGTGCTGGCAATAAATCAACATGAACTGCCATCCCTCTCCCTTTAGTCCCACTCCTGAGACCTGCCACTAATCCATCAGATCGAACTTCTTCCCTTAGATGGTAGTTGGGAATTGTAATGTATGCATCTTTGAGTATGCTTACAGGTTTGTAGAGCTGTTGCATTTTGAGTGGCTTAGCCAGTCACGTGATGGTCACAAGTCTCAATAAAACCCTGGTAAGTTGGGTCTAGGTCATCCACAATGAGGTATGCAGTTGTGAGCCTAGTGAATGAACTGATAATGTGCAGTGTAATTGTTAAACCTTTGTTAATAAACCAACGACTTCTTAATAGCAATGTGTTGCTATTATTGTGTTCCTAACACAGATGAGGCTGCACACAGGGAGGTTAAAGTAGCAGTGACCTCAGTCTTTAATAAGACACTCCAGAGTGAGGAACAGGCCTTAGGAGCCAGCTTACATACAGTGCTTCCAAGGGGGGCTGGGATCACTTGGGACTTCAGGGGATGAGCTTCCTAGTGGCAGAACATAGGAGTGCATGCTTTACAGATACACAACATCATTACCCCCTCAAAGTCAAAGTGGAAACTATTTACAAGGTGAGGCGATTGGGAGCCATTCTTTCCCTGGTGGACCGCCTCGGTACAAATGTCTGTTTTGGTGTGTTGGCTGTGCCCTCGCTGGGCTGGCGTGTTGTTGGCCCTGCAAGGCTGCTAGGTGAGCCTGGCCTTGCTGGGCTGTTGGGCATGATGGGTTCGATTTCCTGGTCCAGCATGGTGTCATTGATCCTTTGGGTGTGTGTTGTGGGCTCGAAAAAAGGTGGTGTCTGCTGTGGGTTGTTCAGGGCAGTCTGAACCGCAGCCTCATTTGGTCCAGGTGCTTTCTGCAAATTTGTCCATTGTCTAGTTTGACTACAAACACCCTATTCCCTTCTTTAGCTATCACCGTACCCGCGATCCACTTGGGACCATGTCCATAGTTAAGCACATACACACAGTCATTCAGATCAATTTCCCGTGACACAGCGGCGCGACCATCGTTTACATTTTGTTGCTGCCGTCTGCCCTCTACCTGATCATGCAGGTTGGGGTGAACCAGCAAGAGTCTGGTTTTAAGTGTCCTTTTCATGAGTAGCTCAGCCGGGGGCACCCCTGTGAGCGAGTGGGGTCTCGTGCGGTAGCTGAGCAGTACTCGGGACAGGCGAGTTTGGAGTGAGCCTTCTGTGACTTGTTTAAGGCTCTGTTTGATGGTTTGTACTGCCCGCTCTGCCTGCCCATTGGAGGCTGGTTTAAACGGGGCCGAGGTGAATGTTTGATCCCATTGCGGGTCATGAATTCTTTAAATTCGCCACTGGTGAAACATGGCCCGTTGTCACTGACCAGTATGTCAGGCAGGCCGTGGGTGACAAACATGGCCCTCAGGCTTTCAATGGTGGCGGTGGCGGTGCTTCCCAACATTATTTCACATTCAATCCATTTTGAAAAAGCATCCACCACCACCAGGAACATTTTACCGAGAAACGGACCCACATAGTCGACATGGATCCTCGACCATGGTCTGGAGGGCCAGGACCACAAACTTCGTGGTGCCTCTCTGGGCACGTTGCTCAACTGAGCACATATGCTGCATTGCCTTGCACAGGACTCTAAGTCAGAGTCGATACCGGGCCACCTCACGTGGGATCTGGCTATCGCTTTCATCATTACTATACCCCGGTGTGTGCTGTGGAGATCCGAGATGAACGTCTCCCTGCCCTTTTTTGGTAGCACTACGCGGTTATCCCACAACAGGCAGTCTGCCTGAATGGACAGCTCGTCCTTTGGCCGCTGGAACGGCTTGATTAGCTCTTGCATTTCAACGGGGATGCTGGCCCAGCTCCCATGCAGTACACAGTTTTTTTACTAGGGACAGCAGAGGATCTTGGCTGGTCTAAGTTCTAATCTGGCGGGCTGTGACAGGTGATTTATCATTTTCAAATGCTTCCATGACCATCAACAAGTCTGCGGGCTGCGCCACCATCAACAAGTTTGCAGGCTGCGCCTTTTCCACCCCCCGTGGTGGGCAATGGTAGCCGACTCAGAGCATCCGCACAGTTCTCGGTGCCTGGCCTGTGGCGGATGGTATAGTTATATGCTGATAATGCGAGTGCCCACCTTTGTATGCGGGTTGAGGCATTAGTATTTATCCCCTTGCTTTCAGTGAACAGGGATATGAGGGGCTTGTGATCGGTTTCCAGCTCAAATTTGAGGCCAAACAGGTACTGATGCATTTTTTTTACTCCGAACACATACGCTAATGCCTCTTTCTCAATCATGCTGTTGCCCCCTCTCGGCCTCAGACAAGCTCTTGGAAGCATAGGCGACAGGTTGCAACTTTCCCGCAATGTTAGCTTGTTGTAATACACACCCGACTCCGTACGACGACGCGTCACGTGCTAGCACAAGTCTTTTACACCGGTTATACAATACAAGCAGCTTGTTGGAGCATAAAATGTTTCTGGCTTTCTCAAAAGCAATTACTTGTTTTTTTCCCCATACCCAGTTCTCACCTTTGCGCAATAACACATGTAGGAGCTTTTATGGGTGCTTAACCCCAGTAGGAAGTTACCAACATAGTTGAGGAGTCCCAGGAACGACCGCAGCTCCCTGACGTTCTGTGGCCTGGGCACGTTCCTGATAGCCTCTGTCTTGGCGTCTGTGGACCGAATGTCGTCCGCCGCGATCTTTCTCCCCAAAAACTCCACTTCTCTTGCTATGAAGACGCATTTGACCTCTTCAGCCGCAGCCCTACGCGATCCAGTCGCTGGAGGATCTCCTCCAGGTTTTGTAGGTGCTCGACGGTGTCCCGACCCGTGACCAATATGTCGTCCTGAAAGACCACTGTGTGTGGTACCGACTTGAGTAGGCTCTCCATATTTCTCTGGAAGATCGTTGCAGCCGACCGAATTCCAAACAGGCATCTGTTGTAGATGAACAGTCTTTTGAGCGTGCTGATGCAGGTGAGGCCCTTCGAAGACTCCTCCCGCTCCTGCATCATGTAGGCCGAAGTCAGGTCGCGCTTGGTGAACGTCTTGCCTCCTGCCAGCATCGCAAATAGGTTGTCTGCCTTAGATAGCGGGTATTGGTCCTGTAGCGAGAAACGATTAGTAGTTACTTTATAATCGCTGCAAATCCTGACGTTCCATCACTTTTGAGTACTGGAACAATCGGGCTGGCCCGCTCGCTGAATTCCACTGGGGAGATGATGTCGTCGCGTTGCAGCCTGTCCAGCTCGATTTCCACTCTCTCCCTCATCATGTGAGGTACCGCTCGTGCCTTGTGGTGAATGGGTCGTGACTCTGGGACCAAGTGGATCCGCACCTTCGCCCCGGAAAAGTTTCCAATGCCTGGCTCAAAAAGGGAAGGAAATTTGTTGAGAACCTGGGTACATGAGGCCTCATCGACATGTGATAGCGTTTGGATGTCATCCCAGTTCCAGCAGATTTTGCCCAGCCAGCTCCTTCCAAGCAGTGAGGCCATCGCCCGGGACAATCCAGAGTGGCAATTCATGCACCATGCCCTTGTAGGTGACCTTGACCATGGCGCTGCTCAAGACAGTGATAAGCTCTTTGGTGTACGTTCTCAGTTTCCTGTGGATGGGGCTCAGGGCTGGTCTGAATGCCTTGTTGCACCACAGTCTCTCAAACATCTTTTTACTCATGATGGATTGGCTAGCGCCAGTGTCCAGTTCCATGGCTACAGTTAAGCCATTCAATTTTAAGTTTAGCATTATAGGTGGACATTTCATCGAAAATGTGTGCACCCCGTGTACTTCAGCATCTGCCTCCTCTCTCTGAGGCTCGAAATTGCTTTGATCCACCATGGACCAATCTTCCTCTGCCACGTGGTAGTTAGCAAGTTTTGCAGAGTTTGCAGCTCGTTTGCAAGCTTGTTGGAAGTGCCCCATTGTTCCACAGCTCTTGCAAACATACCCTTTAAAGTGGCATGAATAGGCTGAATGGAAGTCTCCACAATGCCAACAAGGTGAGAATTGCCTTGCATTCATCCTTTGTTGGGGACTCTCAGTCATCTGGGTCACCTGAGGCCTGCTGGCAGTTGCAGACTCGTGGTTTCTGCCCTGTACATTTGTACTCGCAAACACAGTTCCAGTTAATTTATGAACATTGCTAGCACTTGTGTGCTGAGAGATTTCTTTGGTGTTATCTGGTGGACAGAAATGCCTGTGCTATCGCAATGGCCTTAATGAGGGTCGGTGTCTCTACAGTCAAAAGATTTCCTAGGATGGTCTCGTGGCCAATGCCCAGTACAAAAAAGTCTATGAGCATTTGCTCCAGGTAGCCATCAAACTCACATTGTCCTGCAAGTCGTCTTAGCTCGGCAACATAGCTCGCCACTTCCTGACCTTCAGATCGCTGGCACGTGGAGAATCGATACCTCGCCATCAGCACGCTCTCCCGCGGGTTAAGATGCTCCTGAACCAGTGTACACAGCTCCTCATACAACTTAGCTGTGGGTTTCACCGGAGCCAGAAGATTCTTTATGAGGCTGTAGGTCGGTGCCCCGCAGACCGTGAGGAGGACCGCTCTCCTTTTTGCTGTGCTTCCTTCTCCGTCCAGCTCATTGGCTACAAAGTACTGGTCTAGCCGTTCGACATAGGCTTCCCAGTCCTCACCATCCGAGAACTTCTCCAGGATGCCCACAGTTTGCTGCATCTTTGCGTTGGATTCGTATTCTCGTCGCCAGTTATTGTGTTCCTAAGACAGATGAGGCTGCACACAGGGAGGTTAAAGTAGCAGTGACCTCAGTCTTTAATAAGACATTCCAGAGTGAGGAACAGGCCTTCGGGGCCAGCTTATATACAGTGCTCCCAAGGGATGCTGGGATCCCTTGGCACTTCAGGGGATGAGCTCCCTGGTGGCGGAACATGGGAGTGCATGCTTTACAGATACACAACAGCTATGAATTCTTAAACAAAGAACCCATTACAGGAATTATCACAGGTGTACAGTGGCTGCGATCACTTCCATTAAGAGCAATATTGAAAGGAGAGGAGCCTGGACATATGTGATGCTATCTGCAACATTACCAGAAAGACTCAGTTAGGTGTGCGATTGAAGAGAATCATAGAATGATACAACACAGAAAAAGGCCATTCAGCCCCTCATGCTTGTTCAGGATCTTTGAAAAAGCAAAACAATTCGACCCACTCCCCCGCTCTTTCCCCATAGCGCTGCAATTTTTTCCTTTTCAAGTATTTATTCAATTCCCTTTTGAAAGTTACTATTGAATCTGTTTCCACCAACCTTTTAGGCAGCGCATTCCAGATCATAACAACTCATGAATTAATTTTTCCCTCATGTTGCCTTTGGTTCTTTCGCCAATTACCTTAAATCTGTGTCCTCTGGTTACCGACCCTTCTGCCACTAGAAACAGTTTCTCTTGATTTACTCTATCAAAACTCTTCAAGATTTTGAAAGCCTCCATCAAATCTCCCCTTAACCTTCTCTGCTCCATGGAGAATAACTGCAGTTTCTCCAGTCTCGCCACATAACCGAAGTCTTTCATCCCCGATACCATTCTAGCAAAACTCCTCTGCACCCTCTCTAGAGCCTTGACATCCTTCCTAAAGTGCAGTGCCCAAAATTGTTTTATAAAGGTTTAAATAGCAAACGCTTGCTTTTTTACTTCTTGCCTCCATGCAGAAAGCCAGGGATTCTGTATGCTTTTCAACAACCTTCTCAACTTGACCTGCACCTTCAAAGACTTGTAGCTCTCTGTTCCTGCACCCCATTTAACAGGTTAACATTTAGTTTATAATGCCTCTCCTCCTTCTTCTGACCAAAATGAATCATTTTGCACTTCTCTGTGTTAAATTTGATCTGCCGGTCCATGTGTCGGTCCACTTCATCAGTCTGTCTATTTCCTCCTGATGTCGGTTACTATTCTCACTATTTACTACTTTTCCAAATTTTGTTTAATCTTCAAATTTTGAAATTGTGCCCTGTACACCCAAGTCCAGGTCATTTTTTTTAATAGATATCAAAAGGATCAGTGGTCCCAATGCTAACTATTGGAGGACACCACTGTAGATCTCCCTCCAGTCTGAAAAACAACTGTTCACCACTAATCTCTGCTTTCTGTCCCTTAGCCATGCTGCCTCTGCCCCATTACTCCCATGGGCTTTAATTTTGCTAAAAGCTCTATTATGGGGAAATTAACTGCAATGAAGCAGGGGTGGAAAGCGAGAAGGCCATGGTTGAGGATGGTTCGTGTTGGGGAACAGGGAAGAAGCTAGGAGAGGAAGGGAAGTGGCAGCATCAACTTGGGGTGGGGGGAAGAACCTGTTGAACAAGGTTGGAAGGGGAGAAGAGCGCTCAGTTGAACTAAACGGAGAAAGTGGGTGACGAGTGACAGCAAGAATGGAGGGGTGGGGAGGTGGGGGGGGGGCGGGGAGTGGAGTGGAGTATTACTGTTGAAGAAGCATTTGTCTGGTTAAAATCCGAATATCACTTAGATTTTAATATTCAAAAGAACATTCGATTGTGAAATATGAGTGTGAACAACTAACTGGAATGCACCATTTTCAATGCACCAGCTATATTTTTTTCCCTTAAGATATTCATATATTGTTTTCCTTCCAATACAAGAAAGTTATACTTACAGGTCAAGTTACAAGCCATGTTTTCACATGTCACAGCTTTAGAATCAGTGTCATTCTTGAGTTCTCAGCTTTTTGAGGCCTGAAGCAGCTATTGTTTTTTATGCTGTTGGTCAGTTTTTGCTGGTTTTCTAGGTTTCCATGTATGTACTAACTAACTTTTGGTTAAAGGTACAATCTTGATCGGTAACTTGCTCAAATCTCATTCTCCCAGACGACCATAAGGCAACTTCATATGCTATTTTATTTTTGTGAAGTTTTACATCAAAAGAAAACACGCCTTCCTCAGCATGTGAACCAGCAAGTCTCCCGAGGGGGGCAGAGGAGAGGCCTGCAAATTACCCACAGCTGCATTAAATCTCTGCATAGCAACAGGCCTGTCAGCTGGTATCTCCCTTTTCTTAATGGCACGCCATTTGCACTACTCTTATTCGGTTATGCACCATTCCCCTTTCTTTCTGAAACATGAGGACATACTTTTGATGCTTTTACTGTTATTCACTCTCTGTAATATAAACTGACATTATATATATTTTAACTACCTCCTATTCCTTAAGGTGGAACATAAACACATATGTACAACTATATGCTTAGGATTTAAATTTTACTCTTAATGTTGGAATTAGACCCAAACAGTATAATATAAATATAAAAAGATGCTGTCTGACCTGCTGAGTATTTCCAGCTTTTTCTGTTTTTGTGTACTGTTTTATAAAACCTTTCAGAGTAGTAACAAGGAAAAACCCAGATCAAAATTATGAATGCCCAGAGGTTCTAAATGCAACAGGAGGGACATAAAGCCTGGGAGATATTGGGCCCGAATTTGATGAAGGCCTCCACTGGCTCAAGTGCCGCCCAAAGGAGCGCCGATGGCCGCCGAGGTACCTACGGTACTTTGGGCGGGGTTTTCATCAACAAGGTCCCTTGAAGATTGGCGGGGGGCAAATGAGGGATTTATGCTGCCAATCTGGGCGGCAGCCAGCGGGAACTCCCAATCTCGGCGGCAAAGCCGCTTGTCGCCCAAGTGTCACCGAGAATGAAGTCGGGTCCACGGAGGGTCGCAGACCTGCAAAAAAAAAGCATTAAAAAAACATTTTTTTAAACACCTTCAGGGGTAAGTCCCTGTAAAGAAAAAAAATTTGGAATGTTTACGCACCTTTTTTTTCCAGCTCTTCATACCTACCCTCGGGGACAGGCCAGCCTCCTCGCAGCGGTCCATGCCCGTTCTGGCGCTGACTCCCACCCACACCAATCTGCCATCTCGGCGGGCAGGGGTCCACTTATGCCACTCGGCCATCCGCTGACATCAGCGGGCGGTTCCCAGCGGTTCTCCTCTCCCGCCCGCTCCAGACCAGATCGAAACTGGCACTGGGCGCAACCCGAGGAGAAATGTCGGCGGCAGTGGGCAGCAGGCGGCGGTGAGTCCATCAATTGCGGGCCCATTATATTTAAATAGTTTTCTCTATGCTATTACATTTGATTAATGGAGCAGCTGATTGATTCTGATAAAGCCCCTATTTAAAAAGAATCTAGATACAGTTGGACATTTACTAAGAAACTAGAAAGAAGCAGGCTGGAGGGCACCTACAAAAGACCTTTGAGAAATGCTGTCGATGCCAAATCTCGAATGAGATACTATATGGAGAATAACACCAATAATAGAGAACAGGAGGCTGAAATTTGCTGGCCATTCCTTCAAAGAACCAAAAGAAGAACCGATCAAAGAACTTTTATTCCAGGAAGCAAAACATGGAAACACAGAGAAGTTAGCCTAGAATTGAGTAAAATACTCAACCAATACAAGATACAGAATTTCCCCAGAAGAATTATCGTCATGCATGATGAATAAAGAGGTGTGGAGGACAGTTACACGAGCTCCAGCCATAGTCGACTGATGATGATGATGAACTACGTACATTTTTACCACAGAATGAAAACCATATTATAATTGCATATTACAGAAAATGCAGAGTGTGAGAGAAATAAGATAATATTGTTAGACTATGCAGTATTATTACATATATATTAGCATGGAAATAATTGGAAAGCATGTTTGCAAGGGATGTTATTATATGAATGTGTAATGCCCCTGTCTAAAATTCCGTAATAGTTTAAGAGATAACTACCTCTGCCTGGCTGAGACTGAGCAGGAAATGGAGGGTGGCGGGTGGGGGGGGGGGCGGGGGGTGGGGTAAGTAAAATAACAGCAGTCACTTACCCCCACCAATCCCTCTTCCTTCCCGCAGTGTTCCCATTTTAACCTGTTCTTTTGAACAGGCAAGTAGGACATCCGCAGGAAGGAAGCAGGGTCCTGTTTTAAATATGCAGATATGCAGAACCGTCCCCACGGGTCCCCGTCTGCGACCTCCTGCTGCTTGTTTGTGCTCCCGCCGATCAGTCAGGCTGTCAATTCGGCCGGCTGTCAGGCGGGAGTCTGGGTCACGTTATTTAAATGAGGCCCTGTTGTTAAGATCGGCATGGCCTCCACATCCCCAGTCCGGCCGGGTTTTCCTCGCACTCCCCCTCACCCAACCCACCTCCCCATTAATATTGGGGCTGCTGACTCTGTTAAAATAGCACAAGAGCAATTTAATATCAACACATTAAGGCCTAGAAATGTAGATAATTTACGCCTCCCATTAGCGCCCTCAGCGACTTTGCACCTGGGCATGGCGCCGCTAACAACGCCAGCTACATTCGGCTCTGTTTTGGGTGCTGGGCTGCAGCCACAGTATCAGGCTGCCCTGGTGGCCTAGTGGAGGCCATCAGAGGCCATGCAGAATGCGGAGCGGGCCTCCCCTCTAAGCAAAGGCATTGAAACGCATCAGCGCCATGTGGAGCTTCTACGTAGTGCTGCCGATTGTGCCCCAGTACGCCGCTGGACCCACCCCAAGAGGAAGTGGAGTGTGCGAGATTGTGCTCCACTTCATCTGAGGGGCGGTAAGGCCAATTCCGTGGCCGGGGAAGGACGTCCACGCCATGGGCACAGGAAGTACCGCCCCGAGCAGGTTACTGCCCCCAATCGGGGCGCAGGGCAATTTCTCCCCCAATATCTGTGGTCATATGCAATTTGAAAGCAAAATAATTAACATTTACTATTTAAATGATTGAATGACAAATAATTTAGAATTCACCAATTTTGTCATTCTGGCTGTTGAAAAATTCATTCTTTTTTTCAAATTTGATTTGGGGCCACAGAGATTTTTATAACAGATGTTACAAACCTCTAAACCTTTTCATTAATTAACAGAGAATGTTTAGCTTTCATTCAGCAAACAGTTAAAATTCTGTGCAATGGCAGATACTGTTAAATCTTATGGGACTAACAGATCGTTAGTAAGCAGATGTTTAAGTACTCTTCAGGTAGTGTCTTCTCACCCGGAGACTGGCTGTGCTTTATATAGTCTATTCTTTCTTTACCAGACTGTTTGTTATAGTTTATCAATAAAACCTTAATTAGTTTCTGATTAAATGTGCGCACACTTTAAGCCTGATTTCATTCCAGTCCCTGCTTCTCTGATTCTTTTTAAAAACCGGGTGCATGTAAAAGCTCACAGCAATCTTTTGAACATTTCATTTGAAACTAGCAGCAGCATACTGTCACTGCACCATTATCAGATATCAAAGTGATGCATTCAGTAGAATATGTTTAATGACAATACCTACAAGGGTAGTACAATACTGATCTTGTATACTTTATATTGCATGCTCGAGTGTGAACAATTGCTAACCAGCAGTAGTTTTCTTTTCAGTAATGCTCATTATAATTTTGACAAGGTTTGCCAATTTTACGAAAGAAGTAACTTACGAAAGAAGGCACAACATAGCTGTGTTGTGCCTATCATATTCCAATTGGAACAACTGCATGTAGAATTGGAACAGGAGTCACCAATGACTTTCAGACATGGTCCACAAGATCGGTTCCAAACAATTGTAGCGGAAATTAAATATAATCACAGCACAGCAGAATGTTGTAGCAGCTGAACTACAGGTAAGACCTGAGTTTTTCCTGCAATTTCCAGACTTGACAATGTTATCAAGTGGGGTTTAAGTAATTCCTGAAAGGAATAATAAGAAAATCATAAAACAATTCATCTTCAGCCTAAAATCCTTGTCACTTCATCACTCATGATAATCGGTTAACAGGTTGTGCCACTTCATATAGATACTGTGAGGACGTTTTGCCTGCCCCATATTAAAACACAGGAGTAAAGAGAACCACAGCCATCATTAGGGATTACTTTCATTAATATTATGGCATTGCTTTTAAGTGTGGAATTATAAACAATATTGAAAGTCACTTCAATCAATTATATCTTTAAAAATTCTCATAAAGTTACAAGACTGGTAGCATAGATAACAAAAAAATTTGCATCATTTATATTCATCATTTACAGAATAAAAAATCAAGGAGCTGAATGGTTAGAATATTGTCCTATTACCTTTGGGACCTAACTTTGAAACAAGCCCAAACTGATGTTCCTTCTCTGATGGACTTGAAAATCTAAATTAAAATAACTTGGTTAATCACAACCCAGTTTTTCATTGGTACGGATCACTACCCACAATTTGGCACAAATTGGGACTCAATTGTCAATCTTAGTCAGAGGCCCGAAGGATAGCTAATTTGGAAAATGTTGAATTTTACATTGATGTAGTAGGTGTGTTCTGCTGAGATTTGATATAAAGGAACATTAGAAAGAGTTTTACTCTGCAGTCATGAAAGAAAGTGCTGGATGTTGATGCCCAAAAATGGTAGAGTCCCTTTCCCCAACAATGACATCCTCATCTTGTTTAACATTTTTTAAGCTTATCACAGATACAAGGCTACTGTTTATACAGGATAAAATGTAACAGTGATTCAGCTAATCATTCCAGTTAGTTTCATATTGGGCCCAAGTTTCAACTGGATTTGCACCTTTTTTTTGGAGCAATAGTTTTTTTTGGAGTATCCTAGAAATTGCAATTCTCCACATTTAGTTTGCTCCAGTTCTAGTGAGTTAGTTTAGTTTCGCTTTAGTTCCATTTTCTTTTCAAAAGGGGATGTGTCCAGCCACTTATGCCTGTTTTGCAAGTTTGAACTGCGAAAAGTTACTCCAAACTAACTTAGAACGGAGTAAGTGTCCACTTTTGTACGCCACGCAAAACCTTGTGTAGAGTTAAGAAATCAGCGTGGCTAGCCAGAGATATGCGGTGGGCAGTGGGCCGGGGGGGCGGGAGGAAGAGAGAGCACTAAACTTTTAAAAATAAAGAACCATCATCATCAATCAATAAATCAGTCAGTCAGTCAGTCAGTCAGTCAATAAATCAATCAATAAATCAATCCATGAATCAATCAATAAATAAATAGATCAATAAATAAAAAATTGAAAGTTCCTACCTCACCTACTGCAGCACCTATCCGTTTGGAAGTACCAGGAGCACACACAGCCCTGCCTGCCCGCCTGATTAGGGGCCCGCTGCCGGGGAAGAGTTCGGGCGGGGCCCCACCACCGGAGAGGAGTTCGGGCGGGGCCCCACCACCGGAGAGGAGTTTGGGAGGCCCCGCCGCCGAAGAGCTGGTCGGGCGGCCCCATCGCGGAGGAGGTGTTTGGGCAGGCCAGCGAGGAGGCCTCGAGGTAAGAGCAGTGGCGATGAGGCGAGGGACGGTGAGGCAGGCAGGCCACTCGGCCTGGGCTAGGGGCAGCGAACATTACGTCATCCCTTCGACCAGGGATAGGGTCGCCCGGAGACAGGACGCGCTGGGAGGGCCAGGAGCTACTGAGCACGCGCGCAGCTGCTGGCAGTCTTTTCGGCGCAGGGCTGTAGCTCCGCCCCCCGCTGTTGCTGCTGCGCTGCGCCGACTGGGATGGAGGCCTACAGAAAGTCCAGAATACCGAGGTACTTTTTAGGTGCACTTTTAATTCTAAATAATAGGCGCAAGGCTCGGAGGTGCGCCGTTCTAATGACCAGTTCAAACTTGGGCCCTTTATATTTTGACAGATTTTATTCTTAAAATACTCTAATGATAAACTGATAGTGATTTTATGACAATTGCTTTTGTACTATTTCCAAATCCTATCCAACCTTATAAGCAGGACTATAGTCATCCAAAGGCAATGGCTAGAAGTGTGATTAAAAAGTGTTCAAGCAATTGTGAAATAATAATTTCATCATCTAACTATAAGCAAATGATTTACTAACCAGCCAGTGGCTCAGCTGGTAGCACTCTTTGCCTCTGAGTCATAAGGTTATGGGTTCAAGTTCCACACCAGGATTTGAGCGCAAATATCTCGGCTGACACTCAGTACAGTACCAAGGGAGAGCTGCATTGGCGGAGGAGATTTTAAACTGAGAACCCTTCTGCCCTCTCAGGTGGATGTAAAATATCCCATGGACGATGGCACTATTTCGAAGAAGAGCAGGGGAGTTATCCCCAGTGTCCTGGCCAATATTTATCCTTCACCCAACATTATTAAAGCAGATTATCTGGTCATTATCACGTTGCTGTTTGTGAGAGTTGTGTGCGAATTGGCTGCTGCATTGCCTACATTAACAACAGTGACTACACTCCAAAAAGTAATTTGGTTGTAAAGCGCTTTGGGACGTCCAGTGGTCGTGAAAGGCGCTGGATAAATGCAAATCTTTCTTTAACAGTGAAAACACAGTGTGGGTCAAGGGCAACACAAATAAATCAAACCTCAAGAGATTTTAATTAATGCATGTGTCATTTTTGCTGAGAACTTTCTCAAGAACATGTAATAAAAATTGTGGTCTTAAGTAGATATTACAACCTAAAGTTTAGCTCCTTATTAACTCGGAAAAAAAGCATTTTGCTTTTCAAAAAATACCACCGAGCGAAAAGTTATCTGGGTGAAAGCAGAAGGTTAACTTTCCTGTAGTTGGTTCTAATGAAACTCAAGATCAAAACCTGATGACTGCCATACAGCACTGCAGCACCATCAATATTAAACGTAGTAGAACTTCTTATTTTTATGGGTCCAAGATGCAACAAGCACTTGGTCTGAGAATTAATACAACTAGTCAAGGCCAAAGATCAAGCACAGCTGGTTAAATGAATGAATATCATTTTATGGCCATACTGTTTGATTTATTTTCAACTCACTGACAACTGCTAATAACTGTTCCTCACACCCCACAGAACACCAATTGTCATTAATAACATAGAAAACATCCCAGGACACTTTACAGAGCTAGGATGTAGGGCTGCAATGCAATGTGGGTTAAGACTATGGAGAGATTTGTAAATCAAGATGAGACTTTAGAATTTGATGTGTGGTGGGCACAGGGAACCACTAGAGATTTGTGAGGAAGGGATTGTTGGATGAGCATGATGTGGGTAGCAGAGCTTTAGGCCATGTTGGAATGATGTCATCCCAGAGTACTGAAGGAAGTGGTCCTAGAAATAGTGGATGCATTGGTGATAATTTTCCAACAGTCTATCGACCCTGGATCAGTTCCTATGGTCTGGAGGGTTGCTAATGTAACATCACTTTTTTAAAAAGGAGGGAGAGAGAAAAAGGGTAATTATAGACCAGTTAGCCTGACATCGGTGGTAGGGAACATGTTGGAATCAATCATTAAGGATGAAATAGCAGCACATTTGGAAAGCAGTGATAGGATTGGTCCAAGTCAGCATGGATTTATGAAGGGGAAATCATGCTTGACAAATCTTCTGGAATTTTTTGAGGATGTAACTAGTAGAGTAGACAGGGGAGAACCAGTGGATGTGGTGTATTTGGACTTTCAAAAGGCTTTTGACAACGTCCCACACAAGAGATTGGTGTGCAAAATCAAAGCACATGGTATTGAGGGTAATGTACTGACGTGGATAGAGAACTGGTTGGCAGACAGGAAGCAGAGAGTCGAGATTAACGAGTCCTTTTCAGAATGGCAGGCAGTGACTAGTGGAGTGCTGCAGGGCTCAGTGCTGGGACCCCAGCTCTTTACAATATATATTAATGATTTGGATGTTGGAATTGAGTGTAATATCTCCAAGTTTGCAGATGACACTAAACTAGGTGGCGGTGTGAGTTGTGAGGAGGACGCTAAGAGGCTGCAGGGTGATTTGGACATGTTAGGCGAGTGGGCAAATACATGACGGATGCAGTATAATGTGGATAAATGTGAGGTTATCCACTTTGGGGGCAAAAACACGAAGGCAGAATATTATCTGCATGGCGGCAGATTAGGAAAAGGGGAGGTGCAACAAGACCTGGGTGTCATGATTCATCAGTCATTGAAGGTTGGCTTGCAGGTACAGCAGGTGGTGAAGAAGGCAAATGGTATGTTGGCCTTCATAGCAAGGGGATTTGAGTATAGGAGCAGGGAGGTCTTACTGCAGTTATACAGGGCCTTGGTGAGGCCCCACCTGGAATATTGTGTTCAGTTTTGGTCTCCTAATCTGAGGAAGGACGTTCTTGCTATTGAGGGAGTGCAGCGGAGGTTCACCAGACTGATTCTTGGGATGGCAGGACTGACATATGAGGAGAGACTGGATCGACTGGGCCTGTATTCACTGGAGTTTAGAAGGATGAGAGGGGATCTCATAGAAACATATAAAATTCTGATGGGACTGGACAGGTTAGGTGCGGGAAGAATGCTCCCGATGTTGGGGAAGTCCAGAACCAGGGGACATAATCTTAGGATAAGGAGTAAGCCAGTTAGGACTGAGATGAGGAGGAACTTCTTCACTCAGAGAGTTGTTAACCTATGGAATTCCCTACCGCAGAGAGTTGTTGATGCCGGATCATTGGATATATTCAAGACGGAGTTAGATATGGCCCTTGAGGCTAAAGGGATCAAGGGGTATGGAGAGAAAGCAGGAACGGGGTACTGAAGGAATGATCAGCCATGATCTTATTGAATGGTGGTGCAGGCTCGAAGGGCCGGATGGCCTACTCCTGCACCTATTTTCTTTGTTTCTATGGCCCCAAGTTTCCACACGCGGCAAAACAGGTACCCCTCCGAGCTGGGCGCCCGTTTTTCGTGCCGAAAACGGCGCCTGAAAAAAAACGCGCTATTCTCGAGCGCTTTGCAGCTCGATGTCGGCTTGGCGCGGCGCCCGGGGTCGGAGCCTACCACTCGCGCCGATTTTGTAAGTAAGAGGGGACAGGTACCATTTAAATGAGTTTTTTTCGTGCCGGCAACCCTGCGCGTAGGCGTTGGAGCGTTCGCGCACGTGCAGCATGAAGGAAACATTGGCACTCGGCCATTTTTATAGTTCTTTGTAGCTGTTCAATTTTTAACATTTTTAAATAAAACCACATTGCCCTTCCATGATCAGCACTGAGGCTTCTTGCAGCTTTCTCCCCCTGCCGTCGGTCGGACCCGTCGGGAACGGCTGCCTCAAGTTCTGAGGCTTCCTGCAGCCTTCTCACTGCCTCCCCCCCCCCACCCCCGCCATCGGTCGGGCCCATCGGGAACAGCTGCCTCAAGTTCTGAGGCTTCCTGCAGCCTTCTCACTGCCTCCCCCCCCCGCCGTCGGGAACGGCTGCCTCAAGTTCTGAGGCTTCCTGCAGCCTTCTCACTGCCTCCCCCCCCCGCCGTCGGGAACGGCTGCCTCAAGTTCTGAGGCTTCCTGCAGCCTTCTCACTGCCTCCCCCCCCCGCCGTCGGGAACGGCTGCCTCAAGTTCTGAGGCTTCCTGCAGCCTTCTCACTGCCTGCCATCGGGAAACCGCTGCCTGAAAGGCCTGCCTGAAGCACTTTCACACAGGTAGGAAGATGGTTTATTTAATCTTTTCTTTGCTTATCAATGTTTATTCAGGTTGGATTTATTTGTATAATATTTGTATAAGTATAAATAAGGATTTATTATAGAATTTAATGACTCCCCCCCCCCCTCCACCCGACCTCGTTCCGGATGCCTAATTTGTAACCTGCGCCTGATTTTTTAATGTGTAGACAAGGTTTTTTCAGGCCTACAAAAATCTTCACTTGCTCCATTCTAAGTTAGTTTGGAGTACGTTTTCACTGTGGAAACTTTCAAATCAGGCGTCAGTGGCCGGACACGCTCCCTTTTGAAGAAAAAACTCTGTTCAAAAGTTAAACTGTTCTACCTGACTAGAACTAGAGCAAACTAAATGTGGAGAATTCCGATTTCTAAGATACTCCGTTCTACACCAGTTGCTCCTAAAAATTAGGAGCAAATCATGTGGAAACTTGGGGCCATTGTTTCTATGATGTAAGGTGGAGCTTGAGAAGCTAAGGAAAGGGGTTTGGGAGGCATTGGGTGCAATGTTAATAAACATGGAGGCAAGACTTTAATGGCATTGTAGGTTGAGATAAGGGTGGAAGTGGGAAATATTGTGGAGGTGGAAGTAATCTTGGTGATGGATAGAATGTGAGGTTTGAGATGTGGTCCAAGATTGAATAGGACAGAGTTTTGCACTGGCTAGTTCAGCCTGAACAAACAATGGCAAAAGGGGAAAGGGTGCA
Source organism: Pristiophorus japonicus (assembly GCF_044704955.1). Taxonomy (NCBI): domain Eukaryota; kingdom Metazoa; phylum Chordata; class Chondrichthyes; family Pristiophoridae; genus Pristiophorus; species Pristiophorus japonicus. Next base: position 97,466,820 of record NC_091993.1, on the reverse strand, counting down.
GAATATTTGGAAGCAGCCGTACAAGATGGTTTTGATCTTATGTTCAATTGGACTAAGTTCCTGCTCTTTTACAAGTTAATATCAATTAGTCTGACAACACAAAGTTACCTGTGGTGGTGGAGAGACAAACCTGTGCATTATTAGAATACATAAGGAAATCAATAATATCTCTATAGATAGTGTCACAACTGGAACATTGTGCAATCAGCTTCACTGTTATATTGGTTCTTGTGATATTGAAAAAACCTCATTAAACTTTCTCTGAATGCTTATTTTAGAATTTTAATCATGTCGTCTGCATAATCTAGGCTGACACTCCAGTGCAGTGCTCAGAGACGTGCCATCTTTCAGATGAGATGTTACACCGAGGTCCCCTCTGCTCTCTCAAGTGGACGTAAAAGATTCCATTGCAATATTTCGAAGAAGAGCAAAGGAGTTATCCCTGGTGTCCTGGCCAATATCTATCCCTCATTCAACATAAAAAAAACAATTTATCTGGTCATTATCACATTGCTGTTTGTGGGAGCTTGCTGAGCGCAAATTGGCTGCCATGTTTCCCACATTACAACAACGACTACACTCCAAAAAAGTACTTAATTGGCTGTAAAGTGCTTTGAGACGTCCAATGGTCATGAAAAGGGCTATATAAATGTAAGGGCTGGATTTTCGCTTCTGCAGCGGTAATGACGGCGGGGCGGTAAAGTTAGTGCCCGGGAACAGTTTGCGCCTCAGTCAGCAAAATTGATCACCTGGGCCCTGAATGCTAAGGGAGGCATTACACACCTCTCATAGGGTGCTAGGCTGGCTGAGCAAGCGAAAATCCTGTGCTAAACAGCCGGCCTCTGAGCGCTGTAAGAGAGACCTGGGGTGAACAAAAAAATTAGAAAAAAAACACCAAACACATTCTCAATAAATAACTCCCGCCACTACAGCATAAATCGCAAACAGAAAACCCAAATAACAATCACATTTACCTGAAGTCGACATTCCTTACCTCACTGGGGCCGCTGCAGCTCGGACCGTCCACTTTCACAGGCGGTCCCAGCATGGCGCTCTACGGAATACTACGGATCGGGCGGGGGCCAAAAATCGAGCCGGTGCTGTAACCAGGGACGTTACACACCGGCTCGCCTCTTCTGGGCGGTAATGCTCCGTGCCCCACTGAAACTGGCACCGAAACTGGAAGCTGGCCGCCCACATGGAAGAGCTTACCGATGCCATTGCCGTCCCTCTGGGGTGAAAACAGAAGCAGTAACAATCCAAAAATTCAGCCCCTGGACTTTCTTTTTGGAGCTCTATCTGCAGCCCATGTCACTAGCTGTCTTTCTGAGTTTAAAGATAAAAGCCATTTACTTGGCATTGGAAAATTAGATAGCTTTAAAGTTTTAATTTTTGAACAGTAATTATTCTTACTTACAGATCAGAGAATGGAACACTGGATTTAAGGACAATAATGAACTTAAAAGGTGTGAACACATCTGAGGTTTTACCAGATCAATGATGATTTTAATATTCAACTTCAGTTCATCACTGCTGTGGAAAAAGCCCTTGCATTCATTTGCTTCCTTAATTATTAATGCCTGATTATATTTTCAAACAACTGAATTTTAAACCTAGAGGCATCATCAATGAGATATCATCTAAGGGTATAATTGTGCTGGCAAGAACTGCTAGTGAAACAGCTCAAGTAGTAGTAGGTTCCTATTTGAAGCAAAAAAATTATAACAACAGCAGATGTGGTTGTATCTGTCATGTATTCAACTATCATTGTAACCCATGTATAAGCTGACCTAAGTTGTACACCTTGAGAACATTAACCACAAGCGGGTGAACTTGTGGGAGACACTCCTAAGCTGGACTTTCAGGTATAAAAGGAGAAGCTCCACCCACCTTCATCACTTGAGGTCTTGGTAATAAAGATAACTGGTCACAGAGTGACCTTCTCTCAAGTATGGACCTCGTGTGCATTTATACTGTATAGTAAGGACATATCATTGGCGATGAGAAACTGGGATTTAAACCACGCGAGAATGGCCACTAGCAGCACAGAAGAGAAGTACTGTGTTGGTGATGATTAGGACGACTTTATTGAGAGACTACAGCAAAGTATTGTCACTAAGGAATGGTTGGGACAGGATTCGGCCGACAAACGCAGGGCTCATCTCCTGACGGTTTGTGGATCCAAAACGTATTCCCTGATGAAGGACCTTCTAGCGCCAGAGAAGCCGGCGGACAAAACATTCAAAGAGCTCAGTAAGTTGACCGGGGAACACCTTAAACCAGCGAGCAGAATGCATATGGCGAGACACCGGTTTTACATGCACCAGCGGCAAGAAGGGCAAAGCGTTCCAGACTTCGTGGCAGATCTCTGGCGACTGGCGAGCCTATGTAAGTTCCCAGATGCATGCAGAGTGGAGATGCTGCGAGACTTTTTTATTGAGGGCATCGGGCACGCTGGGGTTTTCAGGAAACTGATTGAGAACAAAGACTTGATGTTGGAAGCGACAGCTATGATAGCCCAGACATTTATCTCAGGGGAGGAAGAGACCAGAATGATGTATGACAAAAATCTTGACTCAAAATGCGGCAAACGACCAGGAAGTCAACATTGTTAACGCGGCACACAGTTCTCTAGGCAGACAAGGGCAATCGGATATGCCCCAGCATGTAGTCGAACCCAAAGGGTAATTCAACAGAGACAATGAAACTGCGATTCATGCCATTGCAAAGGACAATGCGGCAAGTAATGAGGCCATCAACACCTGTTAATGGTGCGCTTAAGGACAGTTACAGAGACAGTCAGAGACAGTCGGTCGGCAATGTACCTTTTGTTTCCAACAACTGGGCCTCCAGCTCATGCTGGAGGTGTGGAGGCAAACACCCAGCCAGAGATGGCAGGTATCAGCAATATACCTGCAGAAACTGCAACGTCAGCGGTCACTTGGTGCGTATGTGCAGGAAGCCTGCAGTCAGGTTGATGTACGAGGAGGATGGGCCCAATGTAAGCCCTATGAGGCCAAATGAACACTGGGGGAAATCGCTGGAAACTGAAGTTCAGCGAGTTCATGTGGAGCACATATACAGTTCATATACCAGGACGCCACCGATAATGATGAAAATGCTCTTCAATGGCATCCCAGTATTAATGGAGCTAGACACAGGGGCCAGCCAGTTCCTGATGTGTATCAAACAGTTTGAAAGATTGTGGGTGTCCAAGGCCAGGAGACCAAAATTGACGTGCAGCTACAGACATATATAAAGGAGATCATTCCGGTGCTAGGCAGCACCGCGGTAGTCGTGACCCACAAAGATTCGGAGAACAGGTTGCCACTCTGGATTGTCCCGGGGGACGGTCCCGCACTACTGGGGAGGAGTTGGCTTGCTGTCATGAACTGGAAATGGGGCGATGTCAATACAATTTCTTCTGTGGAGCGAGTATCATTCTCACAGGTCCTGGACAAATTTGACTCATTAGTTCAACCTGGCATCGGCATTTTCATGAGGGCCAAGGTAGTGATTCACATAAACCTGGACGCCATGCCAGTACACCACAAGGCCAGAGCGGTGCCGTGCGTGATGCGGGAAAAGATAGAATGCAAATTGGACCGCCTGCTGAGGGAAGGCATCATCTCGCCAGTCGAATTCAGTAACTGGGCGAGCCCGATCGTGCCGGTGCCCAAGGCGGATGAGTCGGTCAGGATATGTGACGATTACAAGGCCACCATCAATCGCGTGTCATTCCAAGACCAGTACCTGCTACCGAGAGCGGAGGACCTCTTTGCGACGCTATCCGGTGGCAAACATTTTTCAAAATTGGACCTGACCTCAGCTTACATGACTCAGGAGCTGGCGAGTGAGTCGAAGAAGCTGACCACCATCACAACACACAAGGGGTTGTTTGAGTATAACAGATGTCCATTCGGGATTCGTTCGGCCGCCGCGATCTTTCAGCGAAAAATGGAATGCCTCCTCAAGTCGATTCCAAGGACGGTGGTTTTTCAAGAACGACGGCCTCATCATGGGTCGCAATACTGAAGAACACCTCCACAACCTGGAGGAGGTGCTACGCAGACTGGACCAGGTAGGGCTGCGACTGAAAAAGGCAAAGTGCATCTTTCTAGCTCCAGAGGTAGAATTCCTGGGGACAAGGGTAGCAGCAGACGGGATCAGACCTACTGCGTCCAAAACAGAAGTGATCCAAAGAGCACCCAGACCCCGTAACACGACGGAGCTGCGTTCGTTCCTGGGGTTCCTGAACTATTTTGGTAACTTTCTTCCCAAATTGAGCACGCTGTTAGAGCCGCTACACGTGCTCCTACGCAAAGGTCGCGAATGGGTCTGGGGGGACAACCAGGAAAGGGCTTTTGATAGAGCACGCAATTTGTTATGCTCCAACAAACTGTTAACATTATATGACCCGTGTAAGAAACTTGTTTTAACGTGCGATGTGTCGTCCTATGGGGTCGGGTGTGTGTTGCAGTATGTGAATGCCAATGGTTAGTTACAGCCGGTAGCTTATGCCTCCAGAAGTCTGTCCCAGGCAGAAAGGGGCTATGGGATGGTAGAAAAGGAAGCGCTAGCATGTGTAAATGCAGTAAAAAAAAAAAATGTACTAGTACCTGTTTGCCAGGAAATTTGAGCTGGAGACAGATCACAAACCCTGAACGTCCCTTTTGGCCGACAACAAGGCCATAAATGCGAAAGCATCGGCCCACATACAGAGGTGGGCACTCACGTTAGCCGCCTATGACTACACAATTCGGCACAGACCGGGCACAGAAAATTGTGCCGATGCACTCAGTAGGCTCCCACTAGCCACCAATGAGGGAGCAACTGAGCATTATGCTGAGGTGGCCATGGGCTGTTGAAGCTTTCGAAAGCGAAAGCTCACCTGTGACAGCCCGTCAGATTAAAGTCTGGACAAATAGAGACCCGCTACTGTCTTTAGTTAAGAAATGTGTCCTGAATGGGGACTGGGCAGCAACGTACGGGGCATGCCCTGAGGAGTTTAAACCGTTTCATAGGCGCAAGGATGAACTCTCGATTCAGGCCGATTGCCTACTGTGGGGAAACCGAGTAGTCATGCCCCAGAGAGGTGTTTATCAGAGAACTTCACAATGAGCACCCGGACATTGTCATGATGAAGGCAATTGCCAGGTCACACGTTTGGTGGCCAGGGATAGATGCAGACCTGGAAATTTGTGTTTGCAGGTGCAACACGTGTGCTCAGCTGGGCAACAAACCCAGGGAAGCCCCCCTTAGCCCCTGGTCCTGGCCCGCCAAGCCATGGTCACACGTCCATGTGGACTACGCAGGTCCTTCCATGGGAAAAATGTTTTTGGTTGTAGTAGACGCCTACTCAAAATAGATTGAGTGTGCCATTTTAAATTTTAAATTCAAGCACATCCTCTGCCACGGTAGAAAGTCTACAGGCAATGTTCGCCGTCCATAGTCTACCGGACGTCTTGGTCAGCGCCAATGGCCAGCACTGAATTCCAGTACTTCATGGCAGGTAATGGAATCAACCATGTCAGAACGGCACCGTTCAAGCTGGTCTCAAACGGCCAAGCAGAACGAGCAGTGCAGATAATCAAACAGGGGATGCTCAGAATCCAAGGGGGTTCCCTACAAAGCCGCTTATCACGCCTCCTGTTGGCCAATAGATCCCGACCACACTCGCTCACAGGGATTCCACCCGCAGAGTTGCTAATGAAAAGGACGCTCAAAACCAGGTTATCCCTTATACACCCTACTATGAAAGAAATTGTTGAGAGCAGACGTCAGTCACAATGTGACTACCATGACAGGAATGCGAGGGCGCGATGTATTGATGTCAATGACCCTGTTTTTGTCCTTAATTACGCTGCAGGCCCCAAATGGCTTGCAGGCACTGTGATTGCCAAAGAGGGGAATAGGGTTTTGGTAGTTAAACTTACCAATGGACAAATCTGCCCCAAACATGTGGATCAAACTAAAAGGAGGTTCAGCAACCCCATAGAAGAAGCAGAGGAAGAACACGACCTAGAGTTTACTCCACCACAGGTGACCGAACACTGGAGCCAAGTGGAGGAGAGCCCAGTCACTGTGGACAGTCCAGACAGGCCTGAGGCACCGCAAACAGCAGACACTCAGGCCAGCACCCAACAACCGGAGCCCTAACTCAGGCGCTCTACAAGGGAGCGTAAACCACCAGAGAGACTTAACCTGTGATCCCAATAAGACTTTGGGGGGGAGGTGATGTAATGTATTCAACTATCATTGTAATCCATGTATAAGCTGACCTAAGTTGTACACTGTGAGAACATTGACCACTAGGGGTGAACTTGTGGGAGACACTCCTAACCTGGACTTTCGGGTATAAAAGGGGAAGCTCCACCCACCTTCATCACTTGAGCTCTTGGTAATAAAGGTAACTGGTCACAGAGTGACCTCTCAAGTATGGGCCTCGTGTGCATTTATACTGTATAGTAAGGACATATCAGTATCCATAGGTTGAACAGCTCTCTCACATTTGGCAAGAGGCTCACATGTGAGATCATGAGCTCTTGTTCTCCCTCCTCAAGATCATAATCTCATACATTTATGGAATTTGCCAGTAATTCATTCATTCGCTAGCAAAAGAATACTATGGAACTTGCGCTCTTTTAAAACAATTGGCAATATAAATTGTTTCGGATCAAACTTTAACAAGTAACAACGTTGCCAATGTTTAATAACTATCATCAGCCTAGTTTTTTCTGTTAATTTTCTGAATATTTTTGTTTAAATGGTGAGGTGTGTGCTGTTAGAAACAACAGGGGAACTGTTTTGAAGCAATTTTCAGGTCTTTCTATGACACATGTTATTCAAAACTGGAAAAGTTAGAAACCTTCTGACTATTGGGCCTAGCCAATGCTCCTGCGTAGCATGTAAGTATCTTCTCAAAGGGGAGGAGATAAAAATCAGTTGACACCTCTCATGCTAGAGAATTAGAATTTGTTGTGTAGGGAATTACAGTCAGAATTATGAAGGCAGGGAAACCCTGCAAATAAACTTCTTAAGCTGGCACTGTAGAAGGCAACAGTGGGGGCAACTTTTACTGAAAAAAACGGGTGGGTTTGGAATGTGGGGGTAGTTAAATTGTTAAAACTTGGAATCCTGACCTGAATCCGCCTCCAACCCGCCCACTTTCGGTTTTAATAGAGGTGGGATGGGGATGGGCAGCCAACCCGCTGCCAGGAGGTGGGCTATCTATTTAAATATTACAATGGGGCTGGAACCTTCTTTAATCTCCATTTTGCTTTTAACTCTATCTGGTCGGGTTTTACGCATGACGTAAAACCCAGCAGTTATGCAAGCTGGGGATTGCTGGATCCAGGAGGTATGTGCATTTCTACTTACTTCTGGGATCCAAGGACCCTGTCTCGTCCACCACCACCCCCCGTGATTGGAGAACCCCTCAAGAGGCCTCCCGGACCCCGCCCCCGCCACTCCACCATCATCCTGAGGCCGGTCACGATCCTCTGGTGGCCAGCTCTGAAATGTTCTTCCCTCCTTAGCTGATAATCTTGAGGCTGGCCATGATCCACAATCCTCTGGTGGCCAGCCCCAATCTTCCTCACCTCCCCACCCCCCCCGCGGGTTCCTCGATGGCCCCAATCTTCCTCACCTCCCAACCCCCCCGCGGGTTCCTCGATGGCCCCAATCTTCCTCACCTCCCCACCCCCCCGCGGGTTCCTCGATGGCCCCAATCTTCCTCACCTCCCCACCCCCCCGCGGGTTCCTCGATGGCCCCAATCTTCCTCACCTCCCTTACCCTGGTCCCTCGACGATCGGCACTGGCCCCCACCCAATCCCTCCTCTGTGCGGCCTAATGCAGCAGACCTTTTTTTTACCAAAAATATACTTTATTCATATAAAATTTTCACAATACATTGGAAAATAGTTCAATACCTTGTGGTCAGCAATTCCATACAATTCGTTTGGATGCTGACAGCAGTTCCATACAATGCACTCGCGTGCATTTCATTTCAAGGTACAGTTTAGTACAATCCGTAAATCACGTTACATGTAGTATTGTGCAAATAAGGGTATTACATGGAGCAGATGAGAAAAGGTTTACATTACATTCCAGGATACATTTCAATACCAATCACAAATCGCGTTACATGTAGCACTATGCAGATGAAAGCAGTACACGGAACGGATGGGAATACATTTACATTTCTGTACAAGTTACTAAACAGTGCAGAGACTGTCATTATACATGGCACAACATGGGTGTTTTTCAGTACATGGTGCTCTATGTATACAAGCAGATTAACAAGTACAGCCCGAGGGGGGTCTGATTCCATCCCCTGGGTTTACCGTGGCGGAAGGGCCTTAAACTGTGGCTCTTCCCCACCATGCCTTTGCGGCGACTGCACCAATCTTTAGTGCGTCCCTCAGCACGTACTCCTGGATCTTGGATTGCGCCAGTCTGTAACACTCGGCCGTGGACATCTCCTTACTCTGGAAGACCAGCAAGTTTCGGGAAGACCAAAGTGCATCTTTCACCGAGTTGATGGCTCTCCAGCAGCAGAGACACGATGTACAAATCTCTGGACAAGGGGGGAAATGACGTTCTGAACGTGGCCCTCATCCTGATGGCCACCTTTGTGTGTGTCTGCATCAGGCTGTGCATAGACCCTTCGTACGCAAACACCAAGTGTCAGTACGTGCTGAGATTCTATCTGTCCCTGGTGTTGCGAAGGATGGGTCTGGCCAGGCTGCCGCGGAACGCTCCAAGCAGTTGGACCATGTCTCACCACCTCACCTTCGTGGAAAAGTTTTTTTTTTTAAAACACCTTTGATCACAAGACCATAAAGCAATGGTCGGCACGCAAGGTACTGGTCGCCCTACGAAAGAAGGAGGTGATGGATCCTGTCGGACAGTTCCCTGAGCAGACTGTCAAACTCGTTTGGCAGAATGTCTCATTGCCAGAGCTTTCACACAAGCACCAAGACGTAGCTTGGTTGGCGGTGAGCAGGGCCCTACCCGTCAGATCCTTCATGCATAGCCGGGGTTTCAGAGGCACGGCACTCTGCCCCCGAGTCGGCTGTGGTGCGGATGAGACTGTCATCCATCTCCTTCGGGATTACCCCTTTGCAAGGCAGGTCTGGAAGGAGATGCAGTGGTTGCTGTCGAGGTTCATCCCAAGCAGCTCCGTAACACAGGGCTCTGTGCTATGCGGACTGTTCCCAGGGACGCACACCCTAGTGCCGCAGGCCTACCCGCCCACAGCCAGCCAGCCTCTGCATCTGGCTGGCTGCAGGCGGGAAACAGAGGCCTCATATGCCTATCAGGCCCTCCTGGTAAAGTTGGCATGGCTACGGGAAGCACGTTCTCCAGGGTTTCCCGCCCACCTCAGAGCCCCCCTGTCCCAAACCCACCTTCCCCATGAAAATCCAGCCCAGCATGTTTATCTGGCAATGCCACGTTTGGGTATGATATACCTAGCTTAGCTGAAAATTGGAACCAAATCAAGCCACTATTCCATCTGTTCTCTCATGCCTAGCAAAATAAACAACAAAAGCACTTGCCACTTTTTTGTCTTCCATTTGTGAGATTGATGAGTGTGCACTCTGAATAACTGAATGCGTAAACATCCTCTTGGTAGAAATCAATTGTATATGTTTCTGGCAGTTGACAAAATCAGATGTTCTATTTTGCTAAATCCAGCAGGACATGAGCAAAAATCAGAGCATCATTTCTGTTAATTATGTGCTTACTGTATACTGTGTCTGGTATCAACACTGGTACACAAATGAATGCTCATTGTTGCATGTTTTAAAATGTGTTGCCTTTTTTTTAATCACAAAAGGATTAGGTGTCCTTTGATTTAAAGTTCAAAGGGTTCCTGTCAATGATTGATTGATTAATTAATGGGAAGGTGTTAAGTGTGTTTGGATCTGTATAGACACAGATGTTAATTTACTGCTGATTGTATTGTGAATGCTCTGACTGTATGCATAGTGTTTGAGCCAGACAGATTAAAATGTGATTTACTGCTGTGCAGATGTGAATTGTAGCTGAGCTTCGACTTGCATATGTGTCAATGCAAATTGCTGAATCAAGTTGTCCTATTGTGAATTTTCATCTTGTTAAATTGTTTGATTGTCCAACTTCAAAAGAATCGAATGGTTAACAACATTGCAACTCTGTAAGCTAAACTGTGAAGCTCTGAATGACAGAAATGGCCACTTGAGAGAAAGAAACCTGTTTCCACAGTCAATTGTCAAGGATTTTGTTGGACAAATGTACTGTGACACTCACACTTAACAAGCTCTCCGCTGGAGTGGAACTAAACTACAGTACCAGTGGGAACCTGTTCAACCTTCGTCGTCTCCAGGCCAGATCCAAGACCATCCCAACCTCTATCGTCGAACTACAATACGAGGACGACGCTTGCGACTGCGCACATTCAGAGACTGAACTCCAAGTCATAGTTAACATCTTCACTGAGGCGTACGAAAGTATAGGCCTTACACTAAACATCCGTAAGACAAAGGTCCTCCACCAACCTGACCCCGCCACACAGCACTGCCGCTCCCCCCCCGCCCCTACGGCGTGGCCCTGGACAACGTAGACCACTTTCCATACTTCAGGAGTCTATTATCAGCAAGGGCAGACATCGACGACGAGATTCAACACCGCCTCCAGTGCGCCAGCGCAGCCTTCAGCCGCCTGAGGAAAAGAATGTTTGAAGATCAGGCCCTCAAATTTGCCACCAAGCTTATGGTCTACAGGGCTGTAGTGATACCCGCCCTCCTGTATTGCTTAGAGACGTGGACTATATATAGTAGACACGTCAACTCACTGGAGAAATACCACGAACGATGTCACCGCAAGATTTTGCAAATCCCATGGGAAGACAGACGCAACAACGTTGGCTTCCTCGACCAGGTCAACATCCCCAGCATCAAAGCACTGACTACACTTGATCAGCTCTGTTGGGCGGGCCACATTGTTTGCATGCCTGACACAAGACTCCCAAAGCAAGCGCTCTACTTGGAACTCCTACATGGCAAGCGAGCCCAAGGTGGGCAGAGGAAATGTTTCAACGACAGCCTCAAAGTCTCATTGATAAAATGCAACATTCCCACTAACACCTGGGAGTCCCGAGCCAAAGAACGCCCTAAGTGGAGGAAGTGCATCCGGGAAGGCGCTGAGCACCTCGAGTCTCAACGCCGAAACTAAGCGCAGGCAGCAGAAGGAGCATGCGGCAAAACAGTCCCACCCACCCTTTCCTTCAACGACTGTCTGTCCCACCTGTGACAGAGACTGTAATTCCCGTATTGGACTGTTCAGTCACCTAAGAATTCATTTTTACAGTGGAAGCAAATCTTCCTCGATTTCGAGGGACTGCCTATGATGATGATGATGATCTGCCAGTTCTGAAGTGATGCTGATAGCACAATGTGACACTGTTGTTCACCCTACATGTAGATTGCTGCAAATATAATAACTGTTACTCCTGTATCCAAGTAGTTCTGCAAGGGCAGATTACTGAAAGGATACAAGGGAAAATTTTAAATCCTGCCACCCAGCGAAAACTGGGCAGAATGTGAGATAAAATCCGGTGATACCATTACCTCTCTTTTACTATACTGCGGCCATTTTAACGCCACTGTTTACATATAGAATCAGCAAAATTTACAGCATGGAAGGATGTCATTTCGGCCCATTGTGTCCGCGCCACCTGACAAAGAGCTATCCAGCCTAATCCCACTTTCCACATTTTGGTCTGTAACTCTGTAGGTTATGGCACTTCAAGTGTACATCCAAGTACTTTTTAAATGTGGTGAGGGTTTTTGCCCCCACCACCCTTTCTGACAGACCCACTACCCTCTGGGTGAAAAAATGTTCCCTCAAATCTCCTCTAAACCTTCTACCAATCACTTTAAATCTATGCCGCCTGGTTGTTGACCTCCACTGCTAAGGGAAATAGGTCCTTCCTATTTCTTGGGCATTTGAGGGGACAGCCTGGCTCAGATGGGAGCGTCACAAATACATGTATATCAGGGTCCTATAACTTACCTTGGAGTCCAATCAAGGATAGTTTAATGACCTACTGTGTGAAGCACCTGCCATTCTGAAGCGGTGGCCTTTACAGGTAAATAAAATTGATTTTTGGCAGGGCCAGCAGAAGCAGGAGTGTACCTCCAAGCCCACAAATAAAGTTTGTGCTGCTGCTGCCCCAAGCTCCCCCATTTCTGCAATCATGAAACCCTCCAAATCCCAACCACCTCCGCCCCCTCGCCAGGTGGACATGCTAATATTTGCCGGCGAGAACCAGAGCTGCCATTAGATGTTCATTTCAGGTGGGCAGCTCGCCATATCTATGTTAATGAGGCCCAGTTATTAAAACAGACCAGGCCTCTCACTGCATCTCCCAGACAACAGACCCATGTATTTTACTGGCCGACTGCCCGGGAGTTCAAGTTTCTCCTACAGATTCTGGATCATAGGGAACAATGTCCATTTATGGGAACTGATACGAAGCTATTGAACCTCCCTTACCCGGATCCCTCAGAATCTGGCCTGTTCTGGATAAGGGATGTTTCCGGACGAGGGTTGGTCACGTTAAATTGGATGGTGCAGATACTAAGCACGGGGATATTGGGGCTGACTGGCTGGGGCTGGGAGTGCGGCAGAGAGATCATGGGTGGGGAGGGAGGGGTGTGGATCGCGGGGTCAGGCCAGTGATTGCGGGAGTCGGCAGCGAGGAAGAACTTCAATTTGTTCAATTTGTTCATGTTGGAGTTCTGTGCATGCACCACCCCGTGGCCGGGAATGGTTCTGGACGAGGGATGGTTCCGGATAAGGGAGTCCTGGATAAGGGAGGTTCAACCTGTATAAGAAAACCCTAATTATAGCACTGATGTGTTATTCCCTTAAAGACACATCCAGAAATCATTTGTGCAATAATCAAAAATGACTGAGCTTTGCTTATGCTGTGTTTTGCATTATTAAGCACACTCATGAACCCACAAGTTTATTGATTTCCTTCAGTGTGATAGATGATGTACTGTAAGGATAATAGAATTAGAAAGAGCAACGTTATATCCAGCCTCTTTCAGCATCATTTAATCTCCATTTTAAACTATTGAAGCAGGGCATATCAGGCCAGACCAGCTGTTTCCTCGGTGAAATGGGACATGCCAGACAATGAAAAATGTAATTTTTATGAACATGCACTGAGGGCTTACTACAAAAGAGTGAGAAAGGAAAAGACCATCTAAAGGATAGAAGAAGAAGGCAGACCTCAAGAATACGGCTAACGTAAGTCAAGACCATTAATGTACATGATAGGCAGCTGCCAAATCCCTCAGCCTTTTCTACTCTCCCATGAAAATCTATATGACGATGTTAAGCAGTGCAGTATCAGATCAGCCATGATCTTATTAAATGGCGGAGCAGGTTCAAGGGGCCAAATGGCCTACTCCTGCTCCTATTTCTTATGTTCTTATGTAGTACCACGATGAGAAAACAAGGCATGATTAGTACAAATAAAGGTACCTAATAAGTAGTATGTATCCAAACCTTTGAGCAGAGGAACAATTCCAAAAGGGGTCCAGATAATGACTGCTTGGGAATAAACCTAATGGGTGATGCCTGTTCAATGAAAGCATGCAATATGCCACTGAAACTGCACATACTATTCTTTTACTTACAGAAAAAGATGCCGTTGAGTCACCAGCTAGATCAGGAGTAGTGTTGCACAATGGTGGATTCCAAGCAAGACAAATCCTTGGCCCCATTCAAGGCGGCCACATTGGAGATATGTGTTGGGGCAGCATGCAGAGAGTAGTGTTATTGAAGCTGTAGGTTCCCCTAAGCCCATGGCTAGTACCACAGTGTTCATGTGATGTTATGCTAAGGTACTGAACAAAGGTCGCACAGGCACACACTCAACTTGAGTAACATCACAGACATTGCCAAGCAATGATCGTGGTATCGCAATGTGGTTAACCAAGTTGAAATCTTTATCTGCTTCTATTACTAGTCTGTGGGATAGTTCTCCCAATTTTGGCACAAATCCCCAGATGTTGGTGAGGAGGACTTTGCAGGGTTGACTGGGCTGGGTGTGCCGTTGTTGTGTCTGTAGCCGGTGCCGAGGTCAATGCTGGGTGCACGGAATTAGAGAAAGAGGGTAAAGCCACAGCCAGTGTCCGAGATCAAATCAGCACTTCACAAGACCCTGTTCTATAATCACCACCTGTTCTAAACTCTTGTACAAATATAATCACCACAGAGATAGGGATTGTTGGGGTAAAACAAAGACTTCTCTTCCTCAAGGTGGACTCCCTGATATAAGGAATCGACACCTGCCCTCTCTCGTATAGCGACCACGGAATCACTCAGACTGAACCTTAATTCAACCGGTTTTTATTCAAGCATGCTCGGGAAGGTCCTGATGAACACTTTGTTTTCCAGGGTGGTGCCTCCTTATCCCTCTCCCAAGAACTCTAGTCAAAACTACCAGTCAGTACCATTCTGTTCCCATGCTGCTCTAATCTATGTTCCCAAACATTTGTGTTCTTGTTCTGTACTGAATATGTACGTGTCCATAAGTCTATTCTAAGATTAATCCAACGGATGGTTCATTAACCATCAGGCATTGCTGCTTCCCTCTTCTTAACCCAATGTAAGCGAGTGTATAAGCGAGTTTTACATAATCGGTCAATATTACGATCCCTACCATAAGACAGAGGAACTCCTGATCCCTCAGATCCTCCGAATACTGATGAGCCCTTTTAATCTGGACCGTTTTACATGTCAGATCAATTCACTACCTTAAGTATCCCCATTCGTGATCCTCGGTCTGTCTCCACTCTAGTGACCGTTTTTTATCCTCTTACAGAGGTTGAGGAGGGCACATGGGGTGAATCACAGTTCATGGGTGAGGAGTAGCAGCTTACTGGGCCAGAGGTCCAGGAATGGTTACTCTCACAGGTCCTGGTCACAAATGCAGATTGCTGTGGTGAGTAGGATTTTATAGGAGTCACTCGTGTCTGTTAACATACAGGCAATGATCTTGAGCGGAGTCTACAAGCTAGGTGCAAACAGTCATCAATTAACAGTTGTCTGCACTACAATCTCTCATGGAGCAGATGGGCATCCGGCAGAATCTGCAATGTAGACCTCTGTGGTATAGGTCATAGCTACAGTGGGAGCATCGCTCATGAATGCTCATGCATTGCTGTGGAGGCCTTCGGATTGAACATATCATTCTTCATTGACTTCAATGTCCTTGGAGGGGCAGTAGTGTGGCAAATCATGCCGACAACATTCATTGAACACCCAATTGTAGGAATAAAAACACCGCCTGATTTGTATATAATGCTACATATTTATGTGCCGTTGCTCGCAATAAAACAAGAGCTCAGCAAACAAATGGTACTTGAGAAACAGTTCAAGAAAGTGTAGGAGATGATGATTTAGGGAAGGTTAATTTTCATATGTGCATTGGTGATTTATTAAATAAGTCGGCTCTAATGCATAATGACAGGAAACTTATGGCCGTCTGATTTTCCAAGTATAAAATAAATAATAATAATAACTTTTATTTATATAGCACCTTTAACGTGGTAAAATAAAATAGACGGCTGTGAGTTGAATTTCTCCCCCAAAGGGACAGGGACAATTAAAGGGGAGTGTCACATGTGAGGAGGGATACAAATTGTGAAAGGCTTTGGAGACTCTCCAAAGGTATTAGTCGCAGCCTCTTTTAAAAAAAATTAATTCATGGAATATGGGCATCGCTGGCAAGGTCAGCATTTATTGCCCATCCCAAATTGTCTTGAGAAGGAGGTGGTAAGCCGCCTTCTTGAACTGCTGCAGTCTGTGTGGTGAAGAACTTATAGTTTCTTGTAGAGGTTTGATATAACTGAGTAGCTTGCTAGGCCCAGAGGATAGTTAAACGTTAACCAAATTGCTTCTGGGTCTGGAATTACATATAGGCCAGACTCGGTAAGGATGGCAGATTTCCTTCTCTAAAGGACATTGGTGAACCAAATGGGTTTTTATGGCAATCAGCTAGTGTCATGGTCACCAAGCTATTTATTTCAGATTCATTTGATTAAATGAATTTAAATTCCCCAGCTGCCGTGGTAAAATCATGTCTCTGGATCATTAGTCGAGGCCTCTGGATTACTAGTCCAGTAACATAACCATTATGCTACCATACCCCTCTTGGGTGTGACTAAAAAGAGATGGTGAAAATGAAGGAAAGTAATGGGTACTGCCCTCGGAAATGGCATAGCAAGCCACTCAATTGTACCAAACCGCTACAAGAAACTATAAGAAGACCTTCACCACACAAACATCATGGACTGCGGTGATTCAAGAAGGCAGCCCACCACCACCTTCTCAAGGGCAATTATGGATGGGCAATAAATGCTGGCCTTGCCAGTGATGCCCACATCCCTTGAACAGCATAAAAAAAATCCAAGGTGCAGGTATCAGTCTGTAGACAATTCCAGCACCCGACCACTCAAATGGAGCTGGTGCTGAAGGATGTGTTTGTGAGAACAGTGGTCCTCTAAAGGTAGGCTTTGCAGAATGCCTCCAAGGAGATGGAGCCAAATTTCAGGCCCCAGCTGACCATTACCATCACTGAATGCGCCAGATCTAAGTTGCATGGTAGCTGCAGATGTTCTGGCAGCAGATGACATCTCATTATATCTGCTGCCAGAACATCTGCTGATTCAGACACTGAGAAGACTGTTTCCATTCTAATATATATAGCTCCACCCAGTGGACTACTGTGGCATTGTAGCCATTGCTGTTTACAACAATAAAGAGGAAACAAATCATGTGACTGGCTTCCTGAAGTTATCAGCCATCTTAGAGCCTGTGTGTGTTTGTGATGTCGTACTGAAAACATAACACCTGTGGCCACTGCCAGGTTGGTGTGTCAGGACCTCCAGGTGCAGGTTGGTTGGCAGATGCACCTTGTCAAGCTACTCTGACTCAAGATCACCCTGGCCCTGGCATGCTTTTTATCCTAAAGTGTCACTAAGGCCTGCCATACTGTGTTTGGAGTGATGCCTTGTAAGTACCCAACATTGTGGTTAGACACGCACTCCCATATTCAAGTAATAGCATTGATTTTACTGTGCCAGCATCCTCTGAGGAGAGAAGGGGGTATCAGCACTAATCATCTGCTAAAGAGAGGTCTGGCCATTTCTGCCTGAAAATATGGGTATGCAGGTCCTTGTGGGAGGGTACAGAGCAGCTCCTATTGCCTAAATGTATGGCATCCCTATATAGGTCATCAATTAGCGCAATTCTCACTCATGCTGGCAATAGTGCTTGGGTAAATAAATAATTTACAACAATTGCCATAAAAGTTAATAAGAACCAAAGTGTCAACAGAAAAAGAAAAAGAAAAACAATTAAGAAATACCTGAATTACACACATTACTGTCGCCTTTCCATGACCTCTAGTATACATGTGCTGCCTAACAATCCTGGCATTCATTTCAAATAAGTGTGATCAACGTCACACATCTGCATGCCAGGCAAGGTCGACATGCCCCAAAATTAATAGTTAAATGAAGTATCTGCTTGTTTGAGGCAGATGCTTCCTCTGTCAACAGTCCTGCCCATCATAAAATGCTCCGGGGTGCAAAGTGGATGGTATTCCAGCAGCACATTTTCCACTTCCAGCTGTCCAAAAATCTGATGGCATTTGTAAGAAAGTCTAGGCTCTTATGTCACATTTTGATGCTTTTGACACTATATAGGCTCAGAAGGTCCTGAAAACCTACGCCAAACCAATGGCATAAATATGGTATAGTGTCAATTTTCAGCACAGAAGATCGAGGAAATTCAGGCGTAAGTGACTTGCGGCCATTTTTACCTGAATTTCCTCGATTTTTACATTGATTCTGCGAAACCTCTGCCAAAACCCTATGGCGCCGTTTAACATAGTTATGTCCCTAGGTGCAGAAATATGGCATAAATTTGGTACTTTCCCCGGGCCCGGATTGTTTACACTGATTTCCACTTGTTTTATGCTAGATTTTACATTCCAGCGTATTCTAATGAGATTCCCAGGAAACTTCGGCATAACGTGCTGATGAGAAGGTTGGTGTAAATTTCAGTGTAACTTGCCTGTTCGGGAAATCCTTGGCCATCATATTTCTTTTATTCCACTGTAATGCAGAGCTCTTCACTTAGATGATTCTATACATTGATTTATGCTACGTACTTAAAGGGAATCCCTGTAAAATATGTTGGAATATACTGTACATAGGTGGGCTCAAAAACCATGGCCATATTGTTAATTCAGAGTAACAATTAGAGATCTAAAGAATAAAATTGGAATAATTATGCACCTATTTGAAAGAACTGACATTAGCCCAACTTTCATATCACTGATGTCTACTGCATTGTTTGCTAAAATCTTACAGAAGACATGTGTAATACAGGTTGAACCTCCCTTATCCAGAACGACACCTTGTCCAGAACCATTCCTGGCCACCGGGTGGCGCATGCGCAGAACTCCGACATGAACAAGTTGAAATCCTTCCTCGTTGCCGACTCAAGCAATCGCTAGCCTAACCCCACGATCCATCGCCCCCCCAACCCTTCTCCCATGTTCTCTGCCACACTCCCAGCCCCAAGCCAGCCAGCCCCGATATCCCCTTGCTCAGTACCTATACCATCCAATTTAAAGTGACCACCCCTTGTCCAGAAAAATCCCTTATCCAGAACAGGTCAAGTCCCAAGGGTTCCGGATAAGGGTGGTTCAACCTGTATTGTTGATAAAAAATCCAAATTCAGATATTTTGCATTTTGCAATCAATGTTAATAAGGTTATAAAGCTATGTAATAACAACATTCACTGTCCAAAATAATAACCACTGATAAGAAGACTGAAAAGAATTGCCCTTGTCTTTAACTCAGTGTTCTGCCTGTGACAGAAAGAGGAGCATTCCACAATCCTGTGTTATGTCGTATGATGTTAATAATATAAATGCAATGATCAGATTATCCCAAACCAATAATTGTAACCTTTCTAAGTAAGATTGGTTTGACATGAATGTACATTATAATAAGTCAATAAAATTTTACACAAATGGAATCATTCCCTTGTGTGTCGCAGTAAATCTTCTCATTCTCCCGAGTATCGATCTCTCATTATTCTCATGGGAGCCCTCTAGCAATGGCTGAAGAAAGTAATCAATTTCAATGCATGAAAGTAACTGCCACTGCTGCAGGTGGAAAACACCTTCTATAACCGTGCTTAAGTTACTGTACTAAGAAAAATACATTTGCAACCAGATTTGTGTTTAATAAATATGCAGGAAGTTTATAAAACTCATTTACATTTCCTTTTAATACGATGGACAAGACTTGTTTGCTTATAGGCTCACAGTGCAATCACGTGTGCTACTCAACATCCCAAAACATCAATAGGAAATTTAACTTTACTTATAAATAACAGAATGCAATAGCTTCTGACCAGTGTTCTGAACTATATACAACTGCACTGAGGAGTTAGTCATATTATAACATTACTTTTTTTCACCATGTAAGCAGCAACCTTTAGCCTGCTTTATGCCTACCTGGATAATACCCTTTGGATCAGTAATAAATAGTATTGGTGGTTTGAAATAGACATTTTACACTCATTTGTGAAAACTTATATTTGACTCATTTCTAACCATATTGGTGTATCACCATGTTTATGTTACCTCCAGACTTGACTATTCCAATGCTCTCCTGGCCAGACTCCCATCTTCTACCCTCCATAAAGTTCAACTCATCCAAAACTCTGCTGCCCATATCCTAACTCAAACAAAGTCCCGTTCACCCATCACCCCTGTGCTTGCTGACCTACATTGGCTCCCGGTCCAGCAATCCTTCAAAGTTAAAATTCTCTTCCTGGTTTTCAAATCCCTCCATGGCCTCAGCCCTACAATCCTCCAAGAACTCTGCACTCCTCCAATTCTGGCCTGTTGTGCACCCCTGATTTCCTTCACCCCACCATTGGCGGGCGTGTCTTCAGCTGTCTAGGCCCCAAGCATAACCAAATTTCTAGGCCGAGCAGCCTGATCAAGGGCAGTTCCTGACCATTTAGAGCTGTGGGTTACAACCAATGCAAGGGAAGCTCCTGTCAAGTTGGGGGAGCCTGATTGCATCTCATTCGTAATGATCATGTGGGGAGGATTCATCCAATCTCTGCCAACTTAGTGGGTGGCCCGTAGGGAAGACTCGCAGGTTTGGGCCTACCTCACATATTTTTGAAGCTGGTCGAAGGCTCACCACCGTTGAGATCGCCGGAGGTCACTTGGAGCAGCTGAGTCGTCCATGGTGAGCAAGAAGCGAGGGTCCAGCTGGAGGGACTTGGCAGCGAGGAGGCCTCCACCCATCGGCGAAGACCGAGCCTCCCTTCATCCATCGATGACCTGGCCTCTCTTCCTCCAGCGATGACTTGACCTCTCTTCCTCCAGCACGCGTGAGCACAATGGCTCTGGTCACTCTGACCTCTCCTTCCACTCTGAACACTCTGACCTCTCCTCCTTCCATAAAATGGACCTCTGATCTTCCCAATGCCTGCCCCAGCCAGGCCTCAGATCACTTACCATCTCACCAAAGGGCTTTGCTCAGCGTCGAGCTTACGGCCCGCATCTCGCCATAGGCAATTAGGCTCATACAGCAGTGCCTGGTCTCCAATCGTCTTGCACCCCCTTGCCACTGGGGGAGCAAGACTTTTCTCAGCAAAGCCCGTGTGGTTGCCGGTGTGCATCGGCCACCCCACGTTAAAAGAACTCACGTACAGTCATCTTCCACCCTTGAGGGACTGCCTATGATGATGAGTGGGTGGAATGCTTCTGACCCCTTATAGTCGTGGGACAGGAATAAATCAAAAATTCAATAGTCTAGATCTGGAAATAAATAAATTTTAACCTACAGAGCAATAGATGTGTGGCATAAAAATAATTAATGCAATGTTAATAATAGAAGATAGAAATATATGTGATTATGAATGAGATTGGATGTTGTAGAGGTAACCATAGACTTAGATGATAATCACACAGTCTATGAACAATATATTAACTTTGTGAATATCACATGTCATGCTAGAGTTTCTGTAAATTATGCTTGAGGTTCAGGGAGAAATGTCAACATTTTCTCTTTCTGCTTTTAATTTAGTGTATACATGTGTGTTTGTATCTCTGTGGTTACATGTATGTATATTCAGCATGAGACAGCTCACAGCCATGCACTGAGTACTGCTCCCTTCGTATTGCCCACCAATGCAGCTTAATAACAACCTCAGAACAATACCTGCTGCTGCACTATAGTCACATTTCCCATACCAGCTGGTATTAAGACCTTACTACCCGACATCAGCAATTTAGTACTAATGTAAGCCAAGTTATAGGACGCTTTATGCTATGTAACTGTACTTACTAGAAACTGAGTTAAGATAATCCTAAATATTGTCTTTTATCATTTATAATGCAGTTATTAAAAAAAGACATGATATGGCACCTTGCAAGTGACTACAGTAAAAAACGCTTTGCTCAGATTTAATGCTACGTGAGAGAGATGAATGCCTTTATCTGAACAAATTTAATCAAAACATATGCTTCATTTTTCTAGAGTTCAAGTATCACTGAAGTAACAAGAGACCAAAACATAAACAACATTTTAATGGGAATCTAAGCTGTTTGGAAACCTGTTGTGTGCATATTGTTTGCTTTGTGTGATCAAAAATGGCAGTGATGTCTATTCTTCTGACTTCATGTCAATTCTAACTTCTTGCAAAAGTAATCTGTTCTTTCACATGTCAGTCTTATGTCTCACTACGGGACGTAGTAGGTGAGAATATTATAGCTTCAACCTCTGGCTCAGTGGTTAGGGTCAATTTCCCTCAGCCTAACACCTGGGGGACCGCTCTGTGTGAAGTCTTCCCTCAGCCCGCTTCCACCAACTACAGTGCTCCAAGATTTCCCAATGCTTGGGACTTTTCCCAAAGAGTGCACCGGGGGTCCAAAATAGGCAAGGGGTCAGAATTGCTCAGGAAATGAGGCAGGAGGAGCTGGTCCTCGCCCTCTTACCTCAATTTCCTTCATGTACATCTTTGGGGCATTCAGTCACGAGGCACTGAACAAAGCTGACAGCGGTGTGGCTTGTGCCAGAGTCCTCCTCAGATCAAAGAATTTGAGGATTGATCTGGGAGCATTCTGAAAAAGAGCACCACAACTGCTGACGTAAGTTTATTTTTCTCCCGCAGCAGGATTTTTAGACCTTGGACCTTCTTGCCGCTGTTCCTCAGCAATGAAGGCTCTGAGGCTGGCAACCAGGACAGCAGCTGAAAGCATCTCAACCCTGCAGCTATGCTTCTATTTCTGCCCTTGTTTCCCAATGCAAAGCTTGACCAAGGGGTGGGTCCAGGCAAACTAATGGCTTACACACTAAAATTGGGTACAGAACGGCTTTGGCAGACATAAAGCACTTCAGGTAAACTGGCCCTATCTAGCGGGAGAGAGGAAAATGGGTCCTATTAAGTTTAAATTTGCCTCCAGTGTGTTGAAAGGTGCTTTAAATTCAGAATGACTGAAAATGTCCCAAATATCTGTGAAAAATCAGCAAAATGCATTTCAGCAAACCATGCACAGGAGATCATTGTATCCTGCTGTAGTTTTGTTAAGTGACCTAACCCCAACCTACAGACATTTCATAGAAGGTAGACCGAGATTACATAGAATTTACAGCACAGAAATCCAGCCCAAGTGGCCCATGCTGATGTTTATTCTCCACACAAGCCTCCTCCCAACCCTATTCATCGAAATCTATCAGCACAACCTGCTATTTCTTTCTCCCACATGTATATATTTAGCTTTCCATTAAACGTCTCCAGGCTATTCACCTCAAACTAGTTTCACGTTCCAACCACTCTCTGGGTAAAGTAGTTTCTCCTGAATTCCCTATTGGATTTATTGGTGACTGTCTTATATTTATGGCTCCTTTTGTTGTGGTCTCCTCCACAAGTGGAAACATCTTCTCTACATCTACCCTATCAAACCCTTTCATAATGGCCCAGAAATTGCGGTCAGAGGAAAAATTTCTACGAACTTACCTGTTGGTCCCAGAGTTTCGGAGACTTGCGGTCCTGGGCCTCTACACAAAGGCTTGCGTCGAGGCCCACGTATCCCTGGGATCACGTGGGCCAGCTTAACCAATCAAAATGGGGGTATCCGATTCATACTTATGGTGAGTTTGCTGCCATACGAATGAATGGGAATACACCCAAAAATAAATTTAAGAAAACACAATTACATAATTAAAGTTAATTAAAATGCAATTTAATTAAATATTTTATACAAAAATGAATTTTTTTGAAATTTAAAAAAATATGTTTCAACAGAGCTAAAATAAAGTGACCTTAAAAGATGGGGGCCGAAATTGACCCCCACCCAAAACGGACTGCAAAAAGCATATAGAAGCACTGAAGAAGGTACAAAAAAGATTTCTAGAAGTCTTTCTGGAAAAGAGAAGGCTGAGGGGTGACTTGTTAGAGGTCTTTAACAATGGCCCTGAATTTGTGGCCCCTACGGATGGGTTTCAATGGTTTTAACCGCAGCTGTGGTTCAGGTTGCCTCTTGAGCAAAGTTCCGCTCTTTGTTGTTTTTTTTTATTTGGATCCGGAAGTCACTCTTAATGGGAGCAGTGACAATGTTTGAGGGATGGATACGCTGTGGTGGCAACACCCGAGGGGCGGAAGTTGGGGGAGGTGCAGATTGACCATCGCGATGATGTCATCACGGTACTGCATCACCACGGCTCTTCCCTTCACTTAAAGGGGAGGGCCTCCATGATTTTAAAACTTCGCCCCACTGAGCCACCAGGGAGGGTATCGGACACCCGGGGGTATAATTGTCGGGCCGAAATAGCAGTCGGCCGACAAAAAAAAAAGACGGCAGCAGCAGCAGTAGGTCCTCCCCTTTAAGGGAAGCCGCACCGCCATTGCAGAAGGCCTCAGCCTCAATGGACCACCGGGAAAAAACAAGTTTTGGCACTGCCGAGCGGGCCGAAGGATTTTGATGGGGAATGTCACCGTCGTCAGTGGGGGAGGGGGGGTGGAGGGTAGATTGGCGGTGCGCATGGTGATGACCTGCTCACCATGGATCGGCAGCAGTGGAGTGGTGGGGTGGGGTGGGGTGGGGTGGGTGGGGGGGGGGAGATCAGGGCACTGCCAGGAAACCTCGGGAGGGAAATTGGGCTATCAGCGGCCATTCCATGAAAAGTCGGCGGCCACTCCACTCCACAGCGTGGCCGCCGATTTGCGGTGGTAACAGGCCTTAAGGAGATGGGCAACTTCGGTCCCGGGTTTTTAATATAAAAATGAGTGATAACATTTTATTTTTCTATTCTTTAAAACTCTTACATTGGTAAAAGCAGGCCTTATGCCTGCTTTTACCAAGTAAGAATTTCAAGGCCATTCGCTGGGCAGAAGTTGGGCAAATAGCCCAAATCTCCGCCCATGGAGGCCCTTTACTTCTGGATGTGTGCGATCTGTCATGAGGATTCTTGACAGATTGCAAGTTCCGGATTTCAGCGCACGCGCTTCGCATACCTAAACCCTGAACTTGCGGGGCCCCTCGTACCCATCTGTAGGGGCCACAAATTCAGGGCCATTGTTAAAGATCTCTAACACGTCACCCCTCAGCCTTCTCTTTTCTAGAAAGATTTCTAGAAATCTTTTTTGCACCTTCTTCAGTGCCTCTATTTCCTTTTTATAATATGGTGACCAGAACTGTGTATAGTACTCAAAGTGTGGTCTAACCAATGTTCTATATAAGTTTAACATAAGCAAGAAGCAGACTGTGTAAATCTCTTTCATTCAGGACAGCTATCATAGAATTGCTCTGATCAGTTGTACATAGATTCCAACAACATCAAAGATTTCCTTAGCTATCTCTTTAACTCTCTGGTTCATAGATGTGTAAGCTATATTTTGGTTATTGAGATACCTGGGAGAGGAGACAAGCAGCTGTCAAACTAAATACACTTGTAACTGACCTCTGAACTTATTAAGACAACTTACGACAGTGAGTACCTGAGGAATAGCCTTAAGAGGACAAGCCAGGTAAGCAGCCATACTCCAGACTACCTGTGAGCAATGCCAAAGAAGATCAGCTAGTAATTAGCACAATATTTGGTCTTCGAGTACTTGTATGGCATTCCCATAGACATGGGTTTGAGTAAAGTCACTATGGGTGATATTTTCTGCTTTTCTTGATTAATGCTAATTGCTTCAGATTTCTGCTGTGTGTTTTTTAAACAGGATTTCAATAGCCTTAGTGGCAGAAACCTGACCAATCAGGACCCCCATACACCAATACTCATTTTGTACCTCTCGGGTCCATTAAATAAATAAGTAGCAGCTGAGTTAATTAATCGATTTTTGAGGAGCAGGAAGTTGCAGGAAGTGAAGCAGACCAGTGGATTTGTGCATCCTGATTCACCGACTCAGCCATTTTCAGATCTTGGAAGACTGATTTATGGATCCATGGCACCTGATCAAAATATTTGCTCGTGAGCGTAACCAACCTCAGAAATTAGCAATCAGAAACAAAGAGTAAATACAATTCAAGTTTTGAATATTGTGAGCATTACCTGCTTGTATAGTTTGATTTGCAAATTATATTTAAATTAATTTCTTTGGCCTTCTATGTAATTGTAAGGATTTATTTTAAACAACCAAATCTTAAGCTATTCCATGAGGGAAAATGAGATATGCATCTCCTTCACTGTGGATGAGTAGGTAGCCAAATTCCTACATGGTCTTGCCCTCATCAGAAAACTGCTGCACCACTTTCTGAAAGTTCACTCACAAGTAACAACAGATGTATCAAAGAAAATGTGACCAATTTTGCTCCCTTTTGTGGGTCAGAAAACACGATACAATGCAAACACAGAAAATGCTAGCAAAGCCCAGTTTTCTACCACATTTAATGCCCACCTCTCTCATTGTTGGTGTTAAGCAGCAAAGGAAAACTCCCCTATATAATCTAGCATCCAAAAAATCTGCAAAGTATAATCCGTGAGTGTGGTCTCAAGTGTTTGACTCTGTCCCTCATTGCAAATATCAGTGATGATAACATTGCTAACCAGCATCTAGATGTGGGGGAAACTGATATTTTGGCCCTGATTTTAATGGGAGACAGGTACCTAGAGGCCTGAAGCAGCACTGAACTTGGAGATACTGGGGACGTGGAGGCCCAGTCAATAGTAAAAGCCAGGCCTCATTTTCCCAGAATGGGAGGGGGGCACTCTAGAGGTGATCGGGGGAATTGAAGAGGGAGCCTGGGAAATGGAAGCTTAAAGCTTCCTTGTGAGGCCCGTGAAAACAACTCTGCTCCCCCTGGCCTACAAGGAAACATCAAATTAAATTTGATAACTTATCTGCCCAGGCCTGTTACGGCCCACGATCCACCTCCCGGCTGTTCAGGCCAGCGGGGTGTCATGTATGTAACCTTCATGTAACAACACTGCAATACTGTATATACTTGAGAAATGCACACATTGACCACGGGGGGTGAACTTGTGGGAGACACTCCTCACCTGGTCATCCAGGTATGTAAAGGGAGGTCCCACGCAGGGTCATCACTTCTTGGTCCTGTGAATAAAGGTGCAGGTCACAGAGTGACCTTGTCCATAGAATGTGCCTCATGTGGATTTGTGGTATTGTGTAAGGACTTTACAGTGGCGACGAGAAACGGGAATCAATGACCCACGAGAATGGCCACCAGTAGCACAGAGGAACAGTACTGTGTTGGTGAGGACTGGGACGATTTCATTGAGAGACTTCAGCAGAGCTTTGTCACGAAGGACTGGCTGGGAGATGCAGTGACCGACAAGCGAAGGTCTCATCTACTGACCAGCTGTGGATTTAAGACTTACGCGCTCATGAAAGACCTGCTAGCACTCAAGAAGTCGGCGGAAAAAATCTTTGAAGAGCTCAGCAAGCTAATCAGTGAGCACCTCAAACCGGCGAGCAGCATACACATGGCCCAACACAGATTTTATACCCACTGACGTCGGGAAGCACAGAGTATACCAGACTTCGCTGCGGACCTCTGGCGCTTGGCCAGCCTCTATAAGTTCACAGACGCCTGCAGGGGGGAGATGTTAAGGGATTTATTTATTGAGGGTATCGGTCATGCTGGGATTTTCAGAAAGTTAATCGAGACCAAGGACTTGACCTTGGAAGCGGCGGCGTTGCTGGCTCAGAGTTTTATGGTGGGGGAGGAGGAAACCAAGATAAAATACGTGCGCAACCATGACTCCAACGTGGCGATGGATCAGGGGGTCAATATCATAAATGCGACTCAGAGCCCAGCAGCAAGCAAGGGCAGTTCGACACACCCCAGGCAGCAATAGACCCCAGAACAGGTTTTCAGCACAGACAATGGCAGGCTGAATGGACATTTACACCATCTCAGTGGACAATGCGTTCTGGGATGGGGCCATTGACACCACTAACAGGGTGCTCAAGAGCAGTCAAAGGGACAATCAGTGAGGAATGCCTTTTGTAACAGCTCTTTTATTCACAACAATGAGAATCTCAGTTCATGCTGGAGGTGTGGGGGCAGACATGCTGCCAGGACTTGCAGGTTTCAACAGTTCACCTGCAGAAATTGTAACCTCACTGGCCATTTAGCCAGAATGTGCAGGAAGCCTGTGACCAGGCTAATTTACAAGGTGGATGGGCCAGAAGAGGGGTCTGCAAAGCAGGATGATGCTTGGGGCAAATCAATTGACGCTGAAGTTCAGCGGGTTCATGTGGCAAACATTCACAGCTCATATATCAAAACGCCACCTTTGATAATGAAGGCCCTATTAAACGGCATCCCGGTACGCATGGAGCTGGACACGGGGGCCAGCCAGTCACTCATGAGCGTTCAACAATTCGAAAAGCTATGGCCACTCAAAGCCAGCAGACCCAAACTAAAACGCATTGAGACTCAATTACGGACGTACACCAAAGAAATCATTCCAGTGCTAGGTAGTGCAACGTTAGCTATCATACACAATGGATCAGTGAACCGGCTGCCGCTCTGGATTGTCCCGGGCAATGGTCCCGCACTGTTGGGGAAGAGCTGGTTAGCTGAGATGAACTGGAAATGGGGGGTGTGCACGCAGTGTCATCTGTGGAGCGAAGTTCATGCTCACAGGTCCTACAGGAATTTGAGTCGCTATTCCAACCTGGTGTTGGGACGTTCAAAGGTACCAAAGTAGTGATTCGCATCACCCCGGATGCCAGAACAGTGCACCACAAAGCCAGAGCTGTGCCGTATGTGATGCGGGAGAAAATTGAGAGCGAATTGGACCGTTTGTTGAGTGAGGGGATCATCTCGCCCGTTGAATTCAGCGACTGGTTCTGAAAGCGGATGGTTCTGTCAGGATCTGTGGCGACTACAAGGCCACTATCAATCGGGTGTCCCTACAAGACCAATACCCGCTCCCGAGAGCAGAGGATCTTTTCGCCACGCTGGCAGGCGGCAAACTGTTTACCAAGTTGGATCTCACTACAGCCTACATGACCCAAGAACTGGCCGACGAATCTAAACTACTGACCACCATCACTATGCACAAGGGACTGTTCGTTTACAACAGGTGCCCATTTGGCATTCGATCAGCAGCCGCGATCTTTCAAAGAAACATGGAAAGCCTGCTCAAATCCATTCCTGGAATGATCGTATTCCAGGACGATATCCTCATCACGGGTCGGGACACCGAGGAACACCTCCACAACTTGGAGGAGTTGCTACGCCGACTGGACCGGGTAGGCCTGCGACTCAAGAAACCTAAGTGTGTGTTTTTGGCTCCCGAAGTCGAGTTTCTGGGCAGGAGGATTGCTGCAGACGGAATTCGGCTTACCGAATCCAAAACAGAGGCAATTCGACGAGCGCCCAGGCCCTACAACACATCGGAGTTGCGTTCATTTCTGGGACTCTTGAACTATTTCGGGAACTTTCTGCCGAACTTAAGCACATTGTTGGAGACGCTACACGTGCTCCTACATAAGGGTTGCGATTGCTTTTGGGGGGACTGTCAAGAACGGGCTTTCAATCGGGCGTGTAACCTACTCTGTTCAAATAAGTTGTTGACCCTGTACAACCCCTGTAAGAAATTGGTTCTGACATGTGATGCATCGTCCTATGGGGTTGGGTGCGTGTTGCAGCAGTACAATGCTGAGGAGCAACTCCAACCTGTGGCTTATGCCTCCAGGTCGCTCTCTCAAGCAGAGCGTGGATATGGGATGGTTGAGAAGGAAGCACTCGCATGTGTCTATGGGGTGAAAAAGATGCACCAGTACCTTTTTGGCAGGAGATTCGAATTAGAAATGGACCGCAAGCCGTTAACATCCCTGTTATCAGACAGCAAGACTGTCAATGCCAATGCGTCAGCTCGCATACAGCGATGGGCTCTCACCCTGGCTGCGTATGACTACACCATCCGGCACCAGCCGGGCACTGAAAATTACGCTGATGCGCTCAGTAGGCTTCCACTGACCACCACTGAGGGGGCAGCGGAGCAAAGCGCTGAGATGGTCATGGCCGTTGATGCCTTTGACAGCGCAGGCTCCCCCATCACAGCCCGCCAGATGAAATCAGGACCAACAGAGATCCCCTCCTATCTTTGATTAAGAAATGTGCCCTGACTGGGGATTGGGCGCCCGCACACGGAGCATGCCCTGAAGAGGTCAGACTGTTTCACAGGCGGGTGGATGAGCTCTCCATCCAAGCCGACTGCCTACTATGGGGCAGCTGGGTAGTCATGCCCCAGAGGCGCAGGGAAGCTTTCATCAGGGAACTCCACAGCGAGCACCCAGGCATCGTGCTGATGAAGGCCATTGCCCGGACACACGTTTGGTGGCTGGGAATTGATTCAGACCTGGAACACTGTGTTCACAGGTGCATGACGTGTGCTCAGCTGGGAAATGCCCCCAGGGACGCCCTGCTCAGCCCGTGGCCCTGGCCCACCAGGCCATGGTCACGCATTCATGTAGACTACGCAGGTCCGTTCTTGGGGAAAATGTTTCTCATTGTGGTTGATGCGTACTCAAAAAGGATCAAGTGAATCATTTTGAATTCGTGCACGACATCCACCACTGTGGAGAGTCTACTTGCGGTCTTTGCGACCCACGGTTTGTCGGACATCCTTGTTTGCGATAATGGCCCACGTTTCACTAGCTACGAATTCCGGGAGTTCATGTTGGGTAATGGCATCAACCATGTCAGGACAACATCGTTCAAGCCGGCCTCCAATGGCCAGGCAGAACGGCGGTCCAAATCATAAAACAAGGCATGCTCTGGATTCAAGGTCCCTCTCTTCAATGCCGCCTATCGCGCCTCCTGCTGGCCTATAGGTCCCAACCGCACTCGCTCACGGGTGTCCCACCCGCGGAGCTCCTTATGAAACGTACACTCAAAACTCGGCTGTCCTTCATTCATCCTGTCTTGTCCAACCTTGTTGAAGGTAAGCGCCAGTCCCAAAATGAGTACCATGACCGTAATTCTAGGGGGAAATGTATAGAAATTGGTGACCCCGTATTTGTTTTCAATCACGCTTTGGGGCCCAAATGGCTTGAAGGTACTGTAATAGACAAAGAAGGGAATAGGTTCATCGTGGTTAAACTTAACAATGGGCAGAATTGCCGCAAGCATCTGGACCAAGTAAAAAAAAAGGTTCAGCATAGACTCTGAGGAACCTGAGGAAGATCATGAGATAGTATTCACACCACCGCCAGTGAACGAGCAACAAGAACATTCAGCAGCTTGCACAGTCCCTGCGGTCAGCCCGGACAGGCCGGAATCACCAAGGGGACAGACACGCAGGCCAAGGCTCAACAGCCAGAGCCTCAACTGCGGCGCTCCACGAGGAAGCGCAGACCACCCGAAAGACTTAACTTGTGATCCCAGTAAGACGTTGGGGAGGAGGTGATGTCATGTATGTAACCTTCATGTAACAACACTGCAATACTGTATATACTTGAGAAATGCACACATTGACCATAGGGGGTGAACTTGTGGGAGACGTTCCTCACCTGGTCATCCAGGTATATAAAGGAAGGTCCCACGCAGGGTCATCACTTCTTGATCCTGTGAATAAAGGTACAGGTCACAGAGTGACCTTGTCCATAGAATGTGCCTCGTGTGAATTTGTGGTATTGTGTAAGGACTTTACACGGGGAAACTGTCACTGCTCCCCTGCTCCGGCCTCCAACTAAAATTGCACTGATCCCTGACTGCACCCTCCTGCCACTGAATTCCCACTCCTTTCCGTCAGCCAGGTAGTGGACCTGGCCGGGTTTAGGTGGTATTCGGGGGAGATTTATGTAAATGAGGTCCAGACATTAAAATCCCCACATGGACCGCTGCTTCAGGACTCGGGTGTATCATACCCATCCCAACACCTACGCACTCTCCCCCACCCTATAAAATCAAGGCTTTCTGAAGGTAGCACTCTCAGGGTGGCGCATGTATCTATAGTTGTGAAGCTATATCCCACCAGTGTGATAGCAGAGAGAAAGCTGCTAACTTTGACCTCTTTACTTAGGGAGTTGCAAAATTCAAGTTCCAAAATTTAAAACCATGAACAGGCAGCAGAACAAAAACATTCATGAAGCCATTTCAAAACATTCAAATAATAGCAAAGTTTAATAATATCATTGGGAATTTTTTTTACTTCATGCTTTTCTTATTTTAGAAAACCTATTGATATTAATTAAACTAATTTGCAGGGGAAAGAGTGCAGGAGTGGGACTAGTTGGATAGTTCTACCAAAGTGAGCGCACTAATGGGTTGAATGGGCCCCTTCTGTGCTGTATCATTCTATATTCAAACCATATGGCTACATTCATAACTGAAGGGATGTTTAGACATTGAAAACATGAGCAAACCTGTCATACAAGTTAATGAGTCACAA
Source organism: Pristiophorus japonicus (assembly GCF_044704955.1). Taxonomy (NCBI): domain Eukaryota; kingdom Metazoa; phylum Chordata; class Chondrichthyes; family Pristiophoridae; genus Pristiophorus; species Pristiophorus japonicus. The sequence continues at coordinate 97,434,839 of NC_091993.1, read as the reverse complement.
GAGATACACTGATGCACTCTCGGAAAGCTTAATGAGCATTCATCCAATAAGCATTGTTATACTAAATAAACTGCAACAAATGTACACTATTACATCACAAACACTACAGCCCCAATATTTACAGGGATTTGGGGAGGGAGAGGGGGAGCATGTTTGTGAGAGGGGGGAAACCTACAAATCCCGGGAACGCCGAGGTCCTGCCGAATGTAACGGCAGGACTTCATTTTCATTTTCTTACTCCATTTCCTGCCCGACAGCCAGCCATATTGGCAGCCTGTTCAGCTGTTGGGCAGAAAAACTGTGAGAGTAGGCTGCAGCTGGGGACTGTTAGGTCGGTTCCCAGCAATGGGGAAAGATCGGGGGGGGGGGGTGTGGGGGGGTTGCATGGGTCTGGCGATTGCGACAGAAGATTTGCTTTGCTTGAGGGAGCACTCTGCTCCTCCTGGCCCATGAGCAGTGCTACAGAAAGCACTTACTTACTGGATCGGTCTGCTCCCGCCTCCCTTTACCCGCCGCGTTTCCCAAATCCTGGGAAACCTGTGCATGAGACGTTAATTTCAAATCGCTGCCAAAATCTCAGGAAAGGAGCCTCATTTAAATATTAGAATGATTGAGCCAGATTACTCGAACGCCCCAATATCTGCCACGTTTAAAACAGAAACAGGCGCGTTCGTGGATGGTTTTGCGAATTTGACAATTTAACCCCTTAACCCCCTCCTTCCCATCGTGGGTGGGTGGGGGGTAAAATTCTCTGCTTTAATTCAATGAATAAAATTTATATCACGTGGCATATATTTTGTAGTCCCTTATTCTTTAATATAAAGGAAGATTGATTTGTCCAGAAGTACACCAAAGTAACCATAGGAAATTACTTGACCCAACTAAACAAGTACTTATGCACAAATATTCTTTTAAACAACAAACATGCTAGAAGATGTGAGCACTTTGAACATTCCATAGTGATCTCCCGGACTACTAAGGGTCGCATACAGATTGTGACAACTGCTAAGCCCTTATTAAACTGATTCAAACTGTCCTGTTTATTCACTTCCAGCATTGGTATTTTACTCATTCTCGCAGATCTGCTCTTAGTAAATACAGTCCCACCACTTATAGCAGGCGTGTTGTTTCTAATGTGATTTGCCAGTGATAAGCGATGGATGGTAAACCCATCATAAGTTGTAGCAATCAAGCAGCATGAAACACAACTGTACCTTTGAGTGTAGTTTGTAATTTCAGTCCCCGCTTCTTTGAAAGCCAAAAGTGCAATTGTCCTTTCTCATTTGTCACGGTTTATATCGTGCGCTCTGTTGCGAACTAAAGTGTCCATTTTGAATTGGATCATTCACTGCTACTGCTTTCCAAAATGAGCAGAAATAATTCAAACATTACCTATATAGATAATTACAGTGCTTTGGTTGTTGCTTAAATATCACCACTTTTATTCCAAATCAGCCTTGCATATTCATTAGTAGGAATTCATCAGCACAAGCTGGTAAGTTAAAGTTTATGCAGTCCCCAGTGCTCATGAATTTAAATGACCAGTCGAGGTAAATGGCTGTACACATTGCCTGCATTAACATGTCACTGATATAGGGTTTCTTTGCTGTATTTGCAATATAACGAAAAACATCATTTTTAATTGCATCGGTAAATAAAGGGCATTAAAGAGGCGCAAAGAGCCCACTTAATTGCCTGAAATAGTCTGTATGCTTAATCATCATCATAGGCAGTCCCTCGGAATCAAGGAAGACTTGCTTCCACTCTAAAAATGAGTTCTTAGGTGACTGAACAGTCCAATACGAGAATTACAATCTCTGTCACAGGTGGGACAGACAGTCAGTCATTGAGGGAAAGGGTGGGTGGGACTGGTTTACCGCACGCTCCTTCCGCTGCCTGCGCTTGTTTTGGCATGCTCTCGGCGATGAGACTGAGGTGCTCAGCGCCCTCCCGGATGCACTTCCTCCACTTATGCTATAAGCAGCGCCTTTGTATTGGCTCCTATGATACTGGCAAATGGTTAATGTGATTTGCCTGATATAGGCGGTTGCCCATGATAACCATGTTAAGTCGATGGGGCTGTCTATACGTTCTTTATTAGCCCAAGCTGTGTAATTCCCTAGGTTTCCATCCTTATCAGTGCTTAATAAACTCTCATTCCTTTAAGCATGGGAGGAAATCTATAGAAATCATCTCGTAATTAGCACTAACCTAGAGTTGCCCTCACCAATTTATTTTATATATATCTCCATTAAAGTTAGCCCAGAGAGGAAAATTGGAAGCTGTCTTTGATCTCCAAGACCTATTTTCAATACAGCTCAGATTGATGAGATTAGAATTTCTCTCTGGTGGCTAATGTGGAATCCTCAACATAAATTGCCTGGACAGTCGAATCCAGTTTAGAGTGGGACAAGTGCAAAATTGCCTATCATTTAGCACCAACTGAAATTCACACTCTCATTCAAACAGGTCACAAGGATGGCAGATATGGGAAATGGAACTGTCACACTGTTGCAGTCGAGAATGTTCTTCTGAGGCTTTGCTTGAGACATATTGTTGGGCCAACATTGAGTGAAATGTACTCTTCATTTAACTGTTGGATATGTGACTTGAGAATGCTTGATGTTGACACTGGGTGCAAGAAGTAGAAATATCTTCTATTTCCTCAGGATGACATCCCTCACCTAAATGGCACGGATTTGTTTTCTAACTCCTGTGCATTGGGCACACTGACCATGATGTAACATAAGCTAAAATATCCTAGCTGATAGTTACAGAAAATCTCAAGCGTATGCCATCATAAGATGTGCACTGAAACACTATAAAGATGTTTTTTCTGGGTGTTGATTGTTAGGGAATAAAATTTGTATTATTGTTTATTTTCCATTAATCAAGCAGTGGAAAAAAAATCCTTGCTAAAAATAACACTCCATCTGTATACAATAAATCTCTCATCTGTCAATAATGCTCAGGGGGAGATGAAATAGCCCAACATTTTATTCTCTCACAAGCCACAGGTCTTTTGACATAATAATCAATCGAAATAAAAAAATAGAAAAAGCACAAAACTTCTGTTTTCAAACTGTATCAGGGTAGGAACAGCATATGTAAACTGTTGTAACTACTATCGTAGGATTACTGCACACTACCCCACTGAAGTAATTGTTGCTGGTTTAAATGGCAGGTTGCTTGTCAGTCTGTTCAAACAGAGATTACAAAAAATAATCTACTTTGGCCCAATCAGAATTACTGGATAGGAAAACTTTTCCTTTCAGCATTTACCTATTTGATATATTTTTTTACACCTTTTGTGCAGAATGTTATAAATCGGTAAGTGGGATTTCTGTTAAAAGAAATCTCACCACTATTTTGTTGTACTGTTAGATTTGTAGTATCCTCTTGTTCAGTGCAACTAATATTTGTGCTGGGAAAAAATTTTGATCCAAATGCAATGGCAGTGCGGCAATCAGAATATCACTGTCAAAGCTCTCAGGAAAGTATATATAACGATGTGTCAAGAGTGTAGATAGTGACATTAAAAATCAATATGAAAGTGCTAAAGTTGTGGTGAGATTGTAAATATTTGGGTTGAGATATGTGACTTATGAGCATTTCTCTGTTTGATCAGCTTATTAGTTATTAATCCATGAACCAACAGCTCAACATTGTGTATTGAAAATCCTGTGATTTCTGCTGCTTCTTTCTCCTGGCTGTGTTAGCTCCTGCTAATTTTTCAACTTTTATTCCTTTCAGGATGGAGCAGTGAACTGAAGCAGTATACGCCATTTGAAAATAATAGAGGGACTCAACATGAACTGTGGAGCGATAGTCACCCAGAGGAGACTTAAGGGAAGATATTCCTGGGTCCACCCCCGGGCGCAGTAAACATTGGAAAATTAGATGGGTCGAAGCACATGCCTGTAAAGGAAGCTGCCCGATTTTCCTGCCAGTGTCACTTAAATAATTGGGGCAGGTGTCCCAGGACCATGCCTTTTCAGGCATAAAATGGGCACAATGCATATCAATTTCCATCCCACAGGGGATTCTAGGGTATCATTCTGTTTTTTTGCACCGGTTACTATCTGTGCTGTAAGTGATGCTTCAAACTGATGTTTAGTTGTGCAGTTGCAGCTGAAGAAAAATGAAGACAATACAGCAAGAAAAAGGTAAGAATAAAATATGTGGGAGAGCAACACAGCAGGTGTAAATGGAGACTGCTAGGGCGAATGGGAAAGGGGTAAATGGAATGAGTGTGATGGAAAAGGACAGTGGGAGCTCGTGTGAAAGAGAGACCAAGATGGAAAAAAACTTTGAGGTGGGCATTGTTAGCCCAGAAAACAGAAAATATTAGTTAGATCTGGAAAACAATGAAAGCATGTCTTGTAGCAGGGATGTATTTGAATATATTTAACATATATTTTACATTTTTGGATATTTAATTAGATGTAAATAGAATGCAGATTCTTGAATTGATGTAAGCTTTATGTAATAATAATCATATTATAGTCACAAATTTTATTTAATCTACTTTAATTTGTACTAGGCTCAGTAAATAATTAAAAAATTACTATGAATCAGTACACATTTTGCAGGTCAGAATATACTAAAATATATAACTATAAGTTGTTGAATGTTTATATTGTCTGATTATGAATATTTGAAATATATTCATTTCACATAAATCAAGAGCAAATTTATGTCCTAGCAAGGGAAGTTCCTTTTTGAATGTAGGAAAGAAATCCATCACTCCTAATGGCTTAATTTTTGTTATTATTTATCTAAGATGTTGAAACATATGGTTAAAATGCCATCAAGATAAATAGCAGCCATATTGCTGAGTATTCAGGCATTAAAACATCGAGTCATTTCCCTCCTTAATATTTGTTTGCACTATGTATATTTCCTAAAGGGAAATACATTTCCATATTTTAAAGACATGAAAGACATAACACATTTTCCTTGCGGGGGGGAAAACATATTTCCAGTAAAAAGCAGCTCGGTAACTTTTGTTGTTCTGCAGCTAGATAAGAAATGCATGTTATTTGCTGTACATAATATAAATTCCATTGTATATTTAATAATGTAGAACTAACTTTATGAAGAAAATGCTAATTGGCCTACTAAGCCCCCAAAATGGTGGACAGGAAGCACGCACACATTTCCGGACAGATGTGCACCACCTGCCAAATTGGGAAAGACCAAAAAATCATCGTCCAGTGCTTATGGACTCACGTTTCGGACCCCCACTCGAACAGTGCACATCAGAGAGGCCCGCCTAATTTCTAGAACTGAAAAAGTGCCAAATACTTACCTCGCGATTCTCCGAGATCTGTAGGGCCGTTTCCAGCTTGGCGCAGCACAGCAGGAGCTGCTTGAGGTGGAGCTACAACCCTGTGCCAAAAACAGTGCCGAGCGCTGTGCGCGTGCGCAGTGAAGGCTGCACGCGTGCGTAGTAGCTCCTGGCCCTCCCAGCGCGTCCTGTCTCCGGGTGACAACCCTATCTCTGGCCGAAGGGACGTTGCCCCATCCCGGGCCGAGTGACCTGACAGTACTTACCTCTTCCGCAGCGGCCTGCCCGGCATCTCCTGGGGGCAGGCCCTGTCCGAACTCCTCGTCGGCGACGGGGCCCGCCCGCCCGGCATCTCGCTGGGGGCGAGCCCGCCCAAAGTGGCGTCCTCGTCGGTGCCGGGGTCTGCCCGAAGTCCTGGTCGGCGGTCCATCGTCTGCTGGGGACTGACCCCACCCGGCGTCCTCAGCGGTGGGGCCCGCCCGAAGTCCTGGTCGGCGGCAGGGCCCGCCTGACCTTCATCTCCTGGGGGGGGGGGTCCCCGTCCCAGCACGCTGTTTGAGGGCTCCCGGTGCTGCAGTAACGTTACATTTTTTAGTTATTGATTGATTTTTTAAACATTTTCTTGATTGATTTTTTATTACTTTTTTATTTTAATTCATTTTTTTTGATTGATTTATTGATTGATTTATTGATGTATTCATCATTTATTATTGATGATGGCTATTTATTTGTAAAAGTGATATGTTTAATGCTTGTAAACTTCCCTTCACCCCCCCCCCCCATCTCTCATTCCCTACACCTAATTTATAAAGTGTAAGCAAGGTTTTTCTGAGTGTACAAAAATCTACACTTACCGAATTTTAAGTTAGTTTGGAGTAAGTTTTCGCTGCCTAAACTTGAAAAACAGGCGTAAGTGGCTAGTAATGCCCCCTTTTGGGAAAAAAAACTGTTCTAAAATGAAACTATTCTAACTCACTAGAATTGGAGAGAATTGCAATTTCTAAGATACTCCATTCTCAACTAGTTGCTCCAAAAAAATGGAGGAACTCGAGCCGAAACTTGAGCCCCATGCCTCAAACAGACATTAGTCCCTTTCCACATGCAAATATGGCACCCAATGCCTGTTCGAGGCCCCCACTGCAAGATTGCTTTCTCTGGAGACAGCCGATACCAGAGCTGTTACCAACAAGGTAGGTTTTTGAAATACATTTACCTGAATGTGGAGCCAAGAGGAATTGCAAATCTCCTCTCGACCCAACATTTAAAGAACGTGGGCTGCCGCTCCCCACCCGGCCTCCAATCTCCAGACCCTAACCACCCCCCACCTCCAATCCCCCCAACCTAGACCTCACCTACATGAGGGCGCCCAAACTTCAATCACTCGTCACCAGCTGGCTCTTTGCACCTCACCGGCTTGATGGAAATGAGGCCTGAGGCCCAATGTCAAGGGCACCTAGGCACTCATCATTCAGTGATTGTACCCTGCGCCCCCTGCAAGCCTGACTATCTACCTCATAATTGCCTCCAAGAAAACAGATTAGGATGATTACTAATTCATTATGAAATTTAAGGTTATGGCAACATTTTAGTGGTGCCCTGAGCCAAAAGAAAGACTCCCTGTTCGTATTCGGGCTTATGCAAGACTTTGAAATCTATTCGAAGACCAATTTGGCTACAGGCTCCCTTTAAATAGTTTATTGAAATTCATTTCAAACCTGCTCCACACCTTATAGTTCTACGCAGCACAGAGGCGCTCTTATCATACTGACATGCACATAGAAAATGGTTGTTGAAGTATCTGCATCTGGAGGTAATCAATGTTATCTTTAATACAAAAGACAAGCATTTTGTTTGGAAAAAAATACTTTATTATCGATGTTGATCTTCCTGAACATGATGTACAGCTCATGTAGCCCAATACATAGAATATTGGGTTTGAATGGGCAGCTGTGCTCAATCTAGAATTTCTTATTACTTTCCTTTTGTGTGATATTTGTGAAGATTGATTTTTTTCCAGCTTATTATGCATAGAACATTGTTTTGTCGTGCTGTTAGGTAGATTGTATCTTCTCTACTTGGACTTCTATAGTAAATTGTTACTAAAAGTCCAATTAAAATTGAAACTGGGTAATATTAAGTGAAATACAAGGTCAATATAACCATGAAATTAGAGTAATGCAGTAAAACGTAATTTGTACTGTATAGTCTTCGAATCTTACAAAGAAACTAATGTTGTTAGAACACTAATTAAATCATTTATTTTCCACTGAAAATAAATATTACTTAACATTCGATGTGCATCTAAAACAAATTCACATTTCTTTTAAATATGGTTCTGCATTTATAACAATGCTGATGGAATACAGGTACTTGCATTCTATTTTTTTTGTAAAATTAAATATGAACCCACATTGATAGATGTGTCAAAGATAATGGTGATTGGCAGCCGTGCTATAAAGTAATTTCTCCTTGGAAAACTAATGTTTATATAATATATGCATAAATGCTACTCTGAAATCTGTGTTCTAACACACATTTAGGTGGTTTTCTGATTCATCGTATCTATTGAGGGTTTCAGTATTTCAGAATGTTTATTAAGAAAGTTATCAGCATCAGATTTAGGGAATATATAAGACAGTACACAACCCCCATCCCTCAGGACCTTTATTGGCCCAGTTGTCAATGATGACAATTACAGGTGACCGATTCTTCAGAAGATAAATCCACTCACACAATGAGAAATAATGTGTAAAAGTGCTATGGAAGCAGCTGCTTGAGTAGCAGTTAAGCATTACAAGCATTGCATGGTCCAGTGCTGGCCCACAGTAACCTCTATCCTCCCATATGTGCTTTACCTCCTTGGGATTCAACAGTATTATGCATGATAGAAATAATAGAGTTCAATGGTGCAGAGTTTGTGTACTAAAACCATTGAGCTGTAATAGATGGGTCCATAACTATAATAAAGTGAGTTGCTGATCTCATCTAAGCCATCTGGGGGAATTACAGAGCAGAAACTGGGCTGCCCTGATCTTCCTCATCTAATGCCTGTTTCCAAGATGTTACGCAGAAGAAAAAGGTACTGAGACGCAGGTCTATAACCTATAGGTGGTTAATGTGCATCGACATCATGAATAAAAGACTTGCATTTATATTGTGCCTTTCATGACCGCCGGATATCTCAAAGCATTTTACAGCCAATGAAGTACTTTTGGAGTGTAGTCACTGGTGTAATGTGGGAATAGGGCTGGGAGTTCAGTGTTCGGATCCAATGAAGGCACACAAATCGATGTTAATGATGTGAAAGTCCCATTCTGAGCCCTCCCATGTTGTCTTCAGAAGTTGACATTGAGCGACATCAAACCCCGATATAACTGAGTGTCCAAGGTAGCCAAGCAATGATCACTACAAGAACATTTAAAAGACTACAAAGAAATATCTTTTTACTATGTTGAGGCAATTTCTGTTTCATTTTTCTTATTTCTTTTCTCTCTTCAACCTTTATAGCAGTTGGGTTTTTTTTTACCATTAGAGCTATCTACAGGTTTCCCAATGAGAATTCCCCAATGTGAAGTACTGCAAAGAAAAGGAGGACTCCAGAGGAATGGCAATGGATCACAATGCAATGAGATGCACTATACCTGCTTAAATTTACTGTAAACATCTATGAACACTCCTTCCATTTTGCCGATCAAATTAGCATCGGGATCCTCCTCATGACTTCATGAGGTCCGGAGTCAATGTTGAGGACTCCCAGAGCCATTCCCTCTCGACTGTATATCATTGTGCCACGACCCCTGGTGGGTCGATCCTGCCGGTGGGTGAGGACAGACCCAGGGATGGTGATGGAGGAATCTGGGTCATTGGCTGAAAGGTATGATTCTGTGAGTATGACTATATCAGGCTGCTGCTTGACTAGTCTGTGGCACAGCTCTCCCAATTTTGGCACAAGCCCCCAGATGTTCATGAGGAGGACTTTGCAGGATCGATTAGGCTGAGTATACCATGGTCGTGTCCGTAGCTAGTGCCGAGGTCGATGCCAGGTGGCCTATCTGCTAAACCATTCAGAGGGAAGTTAAGAGTCAATGACATTACTGTGGGGCTGGAGTCACATATAGGCCAGACCAGCTAAGGATGGCAGATTTCCTTCCCTATAGGACCTCAGTGAACCAGATGTGCTTTTACAACAATCCGATAATTTCATGGTCACCATTATTGATATGAGCTTTTTAATTCCAGATTTATTTAATTCGTTGAATTTAAATTCCCCGTGGTGGAATTTGAACTCACGTCCCTGGATCATTAGTCAAGGCCTGTGGATTACTAGTCTAGTAACACTGGGCCCAAATTTGCCCAGGAGTTGCTCTGTTTTTTTTGGAACAACTTGATTTTTCTGGAGTATCTTAAAAATCCCCATTCTGCACATTTAATTTGCGCCAGTGTAAGTGAGTTAGTTAGGATTTTTAAAGTTTTTTTTTCAAAAGGGGGCGTTACCAGCCACCTACGCCCGTTTTGGCCATTTAAGCCAGTTTGTATAGCTAATAGTTGTTCCAAACTAACTTAGGCCAGCGTATGTGGCCACTTGTGGCCGCACAGAAAACCCTTGCGGTGAGTTAAGAAATCAGCGCAGGTAGCCAGAGATGGGGAGGGAAGGGAAGCAGAATGGACCTTGCAAAGCACTAAACACCTTCACAGCAACTAATACAGATCTTGTACTGTAACTTTTGGATAATTTACACATTCCCTTCTATAAAGCTTCATAAAATATGCACTTGTTAATATCATTTATATCAGAAGGTGATATATATGAAGGGTTTCATAAAACTATTTATGAATAAAATATTTTTCTAGCAGGGCTATGAACGATGGTCACTTGCGCAAGGTACTTGAGGGTGCCCATGCAGTTACTCCCCAATAAAGCACCCGTGGGTGCTGATGGAATGTTCCCAACATGGTATCTATGGGCATCCATGCAGTTGTTAACTAAGAATTGGTGGGATTTAAAAAAAATTGACCTAAGTCATGATTACTACCAAAACAAAAGCCACGACCAGATATTTGCTGGTACTGAGAGACCAAACCTAAGGAAAGTTTTCCCTGGTCATTCTCACCTCTTAACAGCCAGTTGCATTGTACCATTGACAGAGACTTTTTCTAAATCATTTAACAAAACTCTACTCCTTCTCCCCCCCCCACCAACCCCCATCAAAACTCTTCCACCCCCCCGATCAAAACTCTTCTCCCCCCTTCCCCCTAATCAAAACTCTTCTCCCCCCCTTCCCCCCAGCCCACTTTCCCCCCAATCAAAAATCTCCCCGCACTAATCTGTTTCTTGTAGCCCTCAGCGCGGGAAGACAGCGGCCGGCCTGTGCGGCAGGCAACTCGGCCAGGGATAGGGGCTGTGAACATCGGGTCGTCCCTTCAGCCAGGGATGGGGTGGTGAGCATCGGGTCCGGCTCTCAGCCTGCAGGACGTGCTGGGAGGGCGAGGAGCTACTGCGCATGCGCGCAGACTCCACTGCAGATGCGCGCAGCTGCCGGCACTGTTTTCGGTGCAGGGCTGTAGCTCCGCCTCCCCCCACCCCATGAGAAATACCGCACCAGGACCCGGGGCACACAGCAGAGTGGCCAGAATCCTTAGTAAGTTTTTTTGTGCTGTTTTGAGCGCACAAAGTCGCCGCATCTCGGGAGAGTGCGTCGGAAAAAGGGGTTGGGGAAATTTGGGCCCATTACCACTATGCTACCATTCTCTCTAGTCTGAGTAGAATGCTCTAGTCTAGCAACACCTGAAGACTGTGTCCAGTTCTGGTCACCAATAAACAAGAGGGACATTGAGCGTTAGAGGCATAGAATCATTGAAATTTACACCACAGAAGGTGACCGTTTAGCCCATCGTGTCTGTGCCAGTCGAAAAAGAGCTATCCAGCCTAATACCACTTTCCAGCTCTTGTTCTGTAGCCCTGTACGTTATGGCACTTCAAATGCATATCCAAGTACTTTTAAATATGATGAGGGTTTCTGCCTTTACCACTCTTTCAAGCAGTGAGTTCTGGACCCTCACCACCTTCTGGGTAAAAAGTTTCTTTAAATCTATGCCCCCTGGTTATTGACCTATCTGCTAAGGGAAATATGTCCTTCCTATCCATTCTATCAAGGCCCCTCATGATTTTATAAACCTCAATTAAATCTCCCCTCAGCCGCCTCTGTTTCAAGGAAACAATCCCAGCCTATCCAATCTTTCCTCAGATATAAAATTCTCTAGTCTTGGCAACATCCTTGTAAATCTCCTCTGTCATGCAATCACATATTTTCTGAAATGTGGTGACCCGAACTGTATGCAGTACTCTAGCTGTGACCTAACTAGAATTTTATACAGTTCCTGCTCTTATAGTCTATGCCTCGGCTAATAAAGGAATGTATCCCGTATACCTACTTCAGGCTCGAGGGGCTAGATGGCCTACTCCTGTTCCTAATTCTTATGTTCTTATGTTAACCACCTTATCTACCTGTCCTGCTACATTCAGGGATCTGTGGACATGCACTTTAAGGTCCCTCTGATCCTCTACACTTGTCAGTATCCTACCATTTATTGCGTATTCCCTTGCCTTGTGAGCCCTCCCCAGATGTATTACATAATGGTGTTTCATCCTGATTCTAACTGGCAGAGCAGAAAAGAGCCATGAAGTGTCAAGGATCTGAGTTATTAAAAACTGGAGAAAATTGGGGGTTTTAGTGTGGAAAAGAGGCATCTGAGAGGTGATCTTATAGAGGTATATAAGTTTATTAAAGATATAGAAAAAAATGAACTTGGAATATTACTTTCAATTCAATTATGGGAGTAGAACGAGGGAACATGGGTTCAAACTGGTAAAAAGTAATTTTAAGAACATAAGAACAAAAGAAATAGGAAAAGGAGTAGACCATACGACCACTCGAGCCTGCTCCGCCATTCAATACGATCATGGCTGATCTGATCATGGACTCAGCTCCACTTCCCTGCCCCATCCCCATAACCCCTTATCCACTTATCGTATAAGAAACTCTCTATTTCTGTCTTAAATTTATTCAATATCCCAGCTTCAACAGCTCTCTGAGGCAGTGAATTCCACAGATTTACAACCTTCTGAGAGAAGACATTTCTCATCTCTGTTTTAAATGGGCGGCTCTGTATTCTAAGATCATGCCCTCTAGTTCTAGTCTTCCCCACCAGTGGAAACATCCTCTCTGCATCCACCTTGTCAAGTCCCCTCATAATCTTATATGTTTCGATAAGATCACCTCTCATTCTTCTGAATTCCAATGAGTAGAGGCCCAACCTACTCAACCTTTCCTCATAAGTCAAACCCCTCATCCCCGGAATCAGCCTAATGAACCTTCACTGAACTGCCTCCAAAGCAAGTACATCCTTTCGTAAATATAGAAACCAAAACTGCACTCAGTATTCCAGGTGTGGCCTCACCAATACCTTGTATAGCTGTAGCAAGACTTCCCTGACATGAAGGAACGGCGATATACTTTCAATTCAGGATGGTGTGTAACTTGGAGGGAAACTTGCAGGTGATGGTGTTCCCATCTGCTTGCTGCCCTTATCCTTCTAAGTGGTAGGGGTCGTGGGTTTGGGATGTGCTGCCGAAAAGGCCTTGGCGAGTTGCTGCAGTGCATCTTATAGATGGTAGACACTGCAGCCATGGGGCATCAGTGGGGAAGGCAGTGAATGTTTAAGGTGATGGATGGAGTGCCAATCAAATGGGCTGCTTTGTCCCGAATTATGTCAAGCTTCATGAGTGTGGTTGGAGCTGCTCTCATCCAGGCAAATGGAGACTATTCCATCAAACTTGTGACTTGTGCCTTGTAGATGGTAGAAAGGCTTTGGTGAGCCAGGTGAGACACTCGCCACAGAATACTCAACCTCTGACCCGCTCTTGTTGCCACAGCATTTATGTGACTGGTTCAGTTAAGTTTCTGGTCAATGGTGAACTCCAGGGTATTCATGGTGGGAGTTTCAGCTATTGTAATGCTGTTGAATGTCAAGGGGCAGTGTTTAGACTCTCGCTTTTTGGAGATGGTCATTGCCTGGCATAAAAACAAAAGGAAATACTCAGCAGCTCAGGCAGCATCTGTGGAGAGAGAAACAGAGTTAACGTTTCAAGTCGATGACCCTTTGTCAGAACTGGAAAAAGTTAGAGATGCAACAGATTTTTAAGCAAGCGTAGGGGTAGGGAAAGGGGGGAGGGGAGAAAAGAATATAAGAGAAGGTCTGTGATAGGATGGGAGGCAGGAGAGATTAAAAGACTAAACGGATGGTGCCGGCTAAAGTTAAGAAACAAAAGATGAGGTAAGATGAGGTATAAAAGGGAATGGCAGAATCATCAACAGCTGGCATGTGAGAGAAAAAAATTAGGGGCAAAGGTTATGGGCTGAAAGTGTTGAACTTGATGTTGAGTCCAGAAGGTTGTAAAATGTCTAATCGAAAATGAGGTGTTGTTCCTTGAGCTTATGTTGAGCTTCATTGGAACAGTGTAAGAGGCAGAGGACAGAGAGATTAGAGTGGGAGTTGAGTGGAGAATTAAAGTGACAGGCGAACGGAAGTTTGGAGCCATGCTTACGGACTGAATGGAGATGTTCCGCAAAGCAGTCACTCAATCTGTGTTTGATCTGCCCAATATAGAAGAGGCCGCATTGTGAGCAGCAAATACAGTTTACTAAATTGCAAGAAGTACAAGTAAATCACTGGTTCACCTGGAAGAAGTATTTGGGGCCCTGGATACTGGGGAGGGAGGAGGTAAAAGGACAGGTAGTGCATCTCCCGCGCTTGCACGGGAAGGTGCTGGGGAAGCGGAAGGGGTGTTGGGGATGTTTGAGTGGACCAGGTGTCGTGGAGGGAGCAGTCCCTTTGGAAAGCTGAAAGGGGAGGAGAGGGGAAGATGTGTTTGGTGGTGGAATCATGCTGGAGGTGGTGGAAATGCCCGAGGATTATCTGTTGAATGTGGAGGCTGGTGGGGTGAAAGATGAGGACAAGAGGAACCCTATTGTCGTTCTGGGAGAGAGGGGGTGGAGTGAAAGCCGAAGTGTGGGAAATAGAACGGACATGGTCGAGGGCCATGTCAACCACGGTAAAGGGAAATCCTCGGTTAAGGAAAAAGGAAGACATATCGGAAGCACTAGTATGGAAAGTGGCATCATCAGAGCTGATGCGACGGAGATGGAGAAACTTGGAGAATGGAATAGAGTCTTTACAGGACACGGGGTGCGAGGAAGTGTAGTCCAGGTAGCTGTCGGGAATCAGTGGGCTTATACTGCATGCTTGTCAATAGCCTATCCCCAGAAATGGAGACAGAGAAGTCGAGGAAGGGAAGGGAAGAGTCGGAGATGGACCATGTGACAATGACAGAAGGGTGGAAATTGGAACTCTGGCACTTGTGTAGCGTGAATGCTACTTGCAACTTACCAACCCAAACCTGAATAACATCCAGTTCTTGCTGTATGCGGGCAAGGACTGCTTCATTATCTGAGGAGTTGCGAATGGCACTGAACCCTGTGCAATCATCAACGAACATCCCCACTTCTGATCTTATGATGGAAGGAAGGTCATTGATGAAGTAGCTGAAGATGGTTGGGTCTAGGACACTGCCCTGAGGAACACCTGCAGTGATGTCCTGGGGCTGTGATGATTGACATAGGTAGAACCAGGAATTAGTTCTGCTGAGGGAGTTTGAAGAGCTAGGATCCAAATTAAAAAGCAAAACCTCCAATGTAATAATCTTTGGATTACGCAAATCGGGATAGGGACAAACAGATTAGAGGTTTAAATGCGTGTCTCAAAGAGTGATGTGGGAGGCGGGGTTTCGGTTCATGGGGCACTGGCTCCAGTATTGGGGAAAGAGGGAGCTGGTCCGTGGGGATGGGTGCCACATAAAATGGACTGGACTAGTGTCCTGGCAAATCGAATAATTAGGGCAGTAGATAGGGCTTTAAACTAATGAAAGGGGCAGAGGAGGGATTATTCAGGAAAGAGTAAATTTAAAAGCAGCAAGAGAAATGTCAAGGCTCCAGAACAGAGCATAGTTTGGGGTAAAAATAAGCAGAGTGGGTCGGGAAGGGACAGAGAAAGTAACAAAGGTAATAAGGCATCAGTGACTAAGGTGACATCAGGGAAGAATAGAAAAAAGTCAAAGCTAAAGGCACTATATCTGAATGCGTGAGACATTTGCAACAAAATAGATGAATTAATAGCGCAGATAGAAATGAATAGGTTTGATCGTGGTTGCAAAGTGGCCAAGGCTGGAAACTAAATATTCCCCGATACTTAACTTTTAGAAGAGATAGGCAAAATGGAAAAGGAGGAGGGGTAGCCCTCATAATAAAGGATGGGATAAAGACAGTAGAGAGAAAGAAGCTCAGCTCCGAAAATCAAGATGTAGAATCAATTTGGTGGAGTTAACAAACAGAAAGGGGCAGAAAACATTGGTGGGAGTTGTTTATAGGCCCCCAATCAGTAGCTGTTATGTAGGGCAGAGTATAAGTCAGGAAATTAGAAATGCATGTAATGAGAGTAATACAGTAATCATGGGGGACTGTAATCTAATATAGACTGGGCAAACCACATTTGCAGTAATAGTATAAAGGACGAATTCATGGGATGTATACAAGATAGTTTTCTAGATTAGTATGTTAAGGAACCAACTAGGGAACAGGCTATTTTAGATCTAGTATTGTGCAATGAAAAAAGGTTAATTAATAAGCTTGTATTAAAGGGGCCCTTAGGGAAGAGTGACCAGAATATGATAGAATTTTATATTTAGTTTGAAAATTTAGTTGAATCCGAAACTATGGTCTTAAATCTCAACAAAGCAAAGGTATGAGGGGTAAGTTGGCTAAGGTAGATTGGGAAACTACATTAAAAGGTATGATGGTAAACAAACAATGGATAGCATTTAAAGAATTAATACATAATTTACAAGAAATATACATTTCTTTAAGGCACAAAACCCAACAGGAAAAGTGCTAACCGTGGCTAACAAGAGAAGTAGTATTAGATCAAAGGGGCTTATAATAATGTTGTCAGAAAGAGTAGTAGTCCTGAGGTTTGGGAGGATTTTAGAATTCAGCAAAGGAGGACCAAGAAATTGGGAAGATAATGGGAAAATAGAACAGGAAATTAAACTAGCAAGAGACATAAAAAGAGACAGTAAAAGCTTCTATAGGTATGTAAAAAGGAAATATTTGTGAAAGTAAATGTGGGTCTCTTACAGGCTGAGGCAGGAGAAATTATAATGAGGAATAAAGAAATGACAGAGAAATTAAGCAAAAACTTTGTGTATTCACGGAAAAAGATGCGAAAAACCTGCCAGAAATAGTGGAGAACCAAGGATCTTGCGAGAATGAGGAACTGAAAGAAATTAGTATTCATAAATAAATGGTACTGGAGAAATTAATGGGACTTAAAGCCAATAAATTGCCTAGATCTGATGGCCTACATCCTAGGGTTTTGAAAGAGTTGGCTATAGAATGAATGCACTGGTTGTCAGCTTCCAAAATTCCATAGATTCTAGAACGGGTCCCGCGGATTTGAAGGTAACAAATGTAACCTGACTATTTAAGAAACGAGGGAAAGAGAAAACGGGGAACAACAGACCAGTTAGCCTGACATCAATAGTAGGGAAAATGTTAGAAACTATTATTAAGGACGTGGTAACAGGGAACTTGGAAAATAATAATAAAATTAGGCAGAGTCAACACGGATTTATGAAAGGGAAATCATGTTTGACAAATCTGTTAGTTTTTTGAGGCTGTAACTAGCAGAATAGATAAAGGGGGTCCAGTGGATGTGGTGTATTTGGATTTTCAGAAGGCATTCGATAAAGTGCCACATAAGAGGTTATTAAACAAAATTAGGGCTTATGGGATTGGGGGTAATCTACTAGCACGGATTGAGGGTTTGTTAATCGACAGAAAAAAGAGAGTAGGAATAAATGCGTCATTTTCGGGTTGGCAGGCTGTAACTGGCGGGGTACCACAAGGATCGGTGCTTGGGCCTCAGCTATTTACAATATATATTAATGATGAGGGCACCAAATGTTATGGGCCCGAACCTGGTCAGAGTACCGCTCACAGCCGCCGAGGTACCGCCCAAAATGTTTTTTTTTAAAGATTTCTCACGTACCACCCATCTGCCGCCCAGGTCCCGTCTGGTGGGAGGTTCCTCCATGAAGTACTGCTGGCGCAACTTCCTGCCGTCTGCCCATGCCCCGGGCTCCAAAAATGGGATTTTTCTTGTGCACGACCCTCTAAGATCGTGCTCCCGCCCACCGGCAAAACGGTGGTCTGAGCTGGCTGTAAATCGGGCGGCAGGGAGAATCGCTCAGGGTGGTGCAGCGCTGCACATCCCGGGTAGCGTCCATATGCTGCACCATTATCAGAGGCTGAGAACGAGTGCTCAGATCGGCCTTAAACTGCACGTTGAAGGGCAGGTGTGGTATAGGAAGCAGCAATGAGTTCTGAAACACAGTAAAGGCTCCATGGAGATGTGCTATAAGGGTTTTTCAACCATTGCAGGTAGAACAGAGTTATTGAGAGAATGTGAGTGCACAGATGGTATGAGCTTATGTCAAAGTATATAGGCAATAATGAAATCATGTAATGCTCTGTGAGGTGGCAGAGTGTGATAGTGAGAACAACATGAGCTCAAGTATATAAGAAGGCAAAAGATACATAATGGACTGCACGGACACTGAGGAATATATATCAGGGGTGGGACTCCGCGATGTTGGACCTAAGAAAATGTGGACTGAAGTGCAAGCCTTAATGTGTGCCCTGCAAGTAGTGCAACTGTCTCTTAATCAATGGCAGCCTTCCTGCATTGGTCACCTTTACTTGTCGTAGCACAATCACCTGATGACAGGACCCATTAAAGAATTGCATCATATGTGGACAGCAAGATATTCCTCAGACAGCAGTACACCTGAAGGAGATTTTGTCTGTTTTTCAGCAGGTACCCCAGATGATGTAAAAGTGAGAGTAGGTGAACAATGTGACTGTATTGAATAATGCAGCATGCCAAAGTGACAGAACATGCAAACAATTGAATCCAACATATGTACATTATCTCAGAAACCAGTCAAGTCACATTCACAGTGAACCATGTGAAACAACGGTTACAACATTAATGCAGAGTAAACAACATCTCCACCGCCAACACCTAACCCTCTACCCACTACCACCACCTCTCTTTCCCCCCCCTCAATATGAGGCCCATCATCCTCTTCATGGCTCCGCCTTCATCACGGCGAGCCGCACGCCTGCCCGTCACCGCCTCTGCTCCATGATGTTGTGTAGGAGGGCAGCCGGAGCGCTGCTGCCTTGTTCAGCTTGGAGAGAACGTAGGGGTCGTGATTGAAGCTGCCGGCATCTCCGGCTCCTCGGGATCTGTTGGCCTCGATGGTGTTGGCTCGGGGGGTTGCAAGACATGTCCCAAAAGCATCGATTGCCGCACAGCCTCTGCAGAGTCGGTGTTGCGCTCCACCGCATGAATGAGCAGCGACATACTGGTAGTATGCTACTCAGCAAAGGTGCCGATGCTGCCAGCTATCCCAGCCATGGTCTACAGCACATGTCAAGTTAGTTCGATGCTTGTCCTCAACAGCTGGACCATTTCCTGAATTGCTGCAAGCCGTCCTCCATCCTCATTGGATTGTTGCATCATCCTGACTGCTCGCGGCTTGCTGGTTTTCCAGCACGGCCTCTGCGCCTCCCACCACTTGTTCGTGCTTCGTCCGACTCTGGGGTTAACTTCAAACCACCACTCGGAGTCCGTTAGCCTTAAAGTAAATGCAGTTTTTATTAATAAAAGATACAAGCTGGCAGGGGAGCTATCCTTGAAGGAATGCTCAAAGAAACTGCCAGAGACATCTAATTTGATACAGTTTCAGATTATAGCATTATGTAATTACGCAGGTTACAATTAATACGTGCTGATTAATACATGATTGATTGGTAGGGTGCTTCCTCCAATCTGGCTTCTATATGCCTTAATTGGTAATTCCGGATACATGTTATGATTCTTTTTATTTAACTCTTATCTTGTTATACAATTCAAATTCTATGTTATCTGTGTCTGTGCCCGGCTCCCAAGGCCTTTGGTCTATGAATTGGAACATCTGCTCCTCTGTGGAAGGCATCCCACACTAGCTTCCCACAGTCTGAAAAACAGGCTGTGGGATCCATTTTAAAAACCTGTTAGCTCCATTTTAAAACATCCCAATTATTATTATAATTGTAATAATCTGCCCTTTCAGTCCCTCCTGTTGGTCCCTGATTATTTCTAAATAATCAGCTGACCACATATATGTTCTGAGCCATCTGCTGAAAATGGTGATATCAAGTCCATATCCTTGGGATCGCTCGTAATTCCGTCTTTTACGGTGTCTTTACATATTACCCCTGACCATTTCCCTGGGATATTGGCACGCCACTTAGATTTGTTTTTGTACGTACAGAGCATAAGCTCGGGGGTGTTAGTTGTTTCCCTAACGCGTCACAAAGTCATCGGCATCGTCCTCTCATTCCTGCTTATTTAGCTCGTTAATTGTTCATGCATGGTCTTCCAATACAGATATATCCTCTAGCAGTTTTTTTTGATGTTTTAGATCCTAACTCTGAAGATTCTATCCCTATCCTGGCCTGTTTCCTCATTAATACCGCCATTGTTCCCCTCAAACTATCTACACCTGCCTGGATCACCTGTATATGTAGTGCATCTATTAGAGAGGTCCCTGTACTTACTCCAGTTAATACGTCATTCCCTATCGATCTCCTCTGTCTTCCTCCTTTGTGTCTCAGCTGCTTGTGATACTCCCTTGCTCCTGATGTGTCACTAGCTTTTCTCAGGATTGTGTCTAGCAATCATGTGTACAACGCTTAGTCTTGGGGCTAAACTTTTCTGGCAGGTATTGGGCTGTTAGCATAAATTTAACAGGTAACATTTCATGCTGCACATTGTCAAATAATAGTATTACTTCTGTTCCAGGTTTAACTATCACGCACTTTCCCAAAGTTAATTCCCCTGGTTTACAATATTCAGGTAACATTTTGTTACCCACTTATCTTGTGGCTTCAAGATAAACGCTCCTGACACTTGGATGCCACCCCCAGGGACAGCTTTACGTAGTTGTTGTACTCTCCAGTGTGGGTAAATGCTTCTGGGCTCCACTAGGGGCAGCCTTTTAGTTAGTCCTTGTAGAATCGGAAGGGCGGTGGTGATCACGTTTATATTCTGTTGATAAAACACATCCTGGATATTCCAGGTTTTTAGTTAGAGCCTTACCATTTCTATTTCAACTGGATTGTTTGCACCATTTCTCCGATTGTTTGCACCGTTTCTCCGGGCATGTGCCCTTTTCCAGATCCATTTTATTATAGCCAGTACCCCTAATATTGCAAATATCTATCCTAATCCTCTAAAAAGTCCATCTGTCGTACCTTTATATTCTTTCAGCTGGAACCAGTGCTTCCATCGGTCCCTACCTTTCATATTCACGCAAGCACACGTATCTCCACTAATTAATACCTCTTTTGGTCCGCTCCACCTAGGTGTGAACCCTGGTTTCTCTGCCACCTCCTTAACCATTGCCTTCGCCCCCACCTTGGGGATTATAGCCGAGGTGGTTATCACACCACCTTCGTCCTCCTCCTCCTTCTGCCTTTCCCAGACCTCCTGTCGCATACCTTTCAACTGCTCGCTCAATTCCCTCATATACTTTCTGATTCTGTCTCATAGGGGCCTAAGACGGCTCCTCCTGTCACTATTCCTTCTGATAACCTCATTGCCTCACTCAAGGTGGTTTTAAGGGTCCGATTCATTCTTTTTACCATCCCTGAACTCTAGGGGTGATATGGGATGTGAAACTTCTGCTTAATGCTGAATATTCTACAATTTTTTTTCATCACTTGACCTATGAAATGAGGCCCTTGATCCGAGTCAATCATGTGGTAATAGGACAGCCTCCCATTTAGCATTTCCACCAGTGTGTATTTTCCACCAGTACTATTTCTCCTGTCATTAAACAGGCTCGCTAATTTTGACTGCCCAAGTGGCACAATCCAGTGCGGCCACACCTCTGGGCAGACTGTCAGCCACTGGTGATTGCTGTGTCGAATAGTAAGCTATGGGTCTCATCCTATCCCCATGTATGTGTGTCACCACGGCTCCATAGAAGCCTCCCTGGTTCTCACAATATACATGGAATGGGAGATCCATGTTCGGGAGTTCCAGCCCTGGAGCTGACATTAGGGCTTCCTTCAGATTGCCGGATGCTGCTTCTTTTTTGGGGCCCCACTCTATAGTTTCTAAGGATGGTTTTCCCCCTTTCACTAGCCGCTGTATTGGTTCTGCAATTGCCGCGGTTAGGTACAAAATTTCTGCAATAGTTAAAGAGTCCGAGTACCTTACACACCCCTCGGACTGTTTTTGGTCAGGCATAATCCTAGTGGTCTCCTTCCTGTCATTGGACATGGTCCTAGTTCCTTGGGATATTTCGTGTCCCAGGTATTGTACCACAGCTTGTCCAATTTGTGCCTTTTTGGGATTTGCTTTAAATTCTGCTTTCCATTATCTCAAATGTCTTTTCCATAACTAGAACAGAGTCTAGCATGTAGGCTTTGAAAGCTGCTTTCCATTATCTCAAATGTTCCAGTTTCAAGTCCATTACATCTCACTTTCTGTAGTTTTTCAACCATTGTATCTGAAGTCACAAGGTCAACTTGTATTGTCCTTTGTTCTAAACTGCTAAAGCATGCCGTTTTAACATTTTAATTTTTCCAAAGTCCCTTTTACACTTTCGCAGATAGCTCCCCACTTACCCAGGAGTTTGATCTGAACCCTGAAGGTATTTCTAGATTGTTTCCAAACCTTTTTGGTTTTATTTCTTTTTTTAAAAAAGATCAGATTTAACCTTTTATTTTAAATGTATCTCATTTTGTTGTGCCTTTTCTTAACCAGTGGTACTTGAAACCTTCACAACAAAATTAACTCTTCACTGTTCCCATCCTAATTTCTGCTCCCCTTTTGTAGTATTTGTATTTATTGTTGGATTACAAAATGTCAAATATGGTAATACTGTTTTTTTAAATATCGGACTTCTCATTTATGCTTATAGTGATTCACAGATTACAGAATGCAAAGTATTTGTTTTATAATTGTGTGCCGAACTTCTGTTTTAGAAGCTGAACATCAAAAACTCCAATCTTTTGCTCTGCAACTTCAATTTTGTGATACAGTATCTCATAAATTACATCTTTTTAAGCTTCAGCTTCTGATGCAGTAGTTGTGTAATTTTATTAAAAAGGCTTCCAAACCCAAGGTTTTCCAATACAACCAAAATGTTTATCAAGGAGAATCACCTGAAATATCTCAAAATCCCAATTCAAATATTGTACTGCCAGTCTTTTATTTAAAACTCTTTTTACTGAGCTAGAAGCTTTCACGTCATGGTTTTACACAAAGAAAATGGGGGGTGGGGGGGTGACTTCTCCAGCCTGCAACCTCGAGGGACCCACGCAGGCTTTTTTTTTAAAGGCATTACAATTTCCCGTCTCCATTCTTTATCTCATTCCTTGACTAAATTTATTGTCTTTCAACCCAATGTAATCAATGATTACCTGTTTTCTTTTGACAAATAAGTGAACGTGTCGAAAAATTTTTTAAGCTAACGGGACCACGCTTTTTTTTCCTGTTGCTCAACAAACCTATCCTTTGTGCATTTCCTAGCTCCGTAACTTATCATCCGAATAAATCCGCACCTGAGTTTCTAACTTAAAATGTAATTCAATTCTAGGTTCACACTTTCTTAAAACTTCCCACATATAGGACAACACTACAAAGGGCTAAAAAAAACTTTCACTCTGTCTGAAAAAGTGGGTGGAGCTAAAACAAACAGACAGCTCTACCATTTTTCAAACAGACTTTCAAACACATGAAAAATTAATTAATTTCCACCTCAAATATTCCGCAGTCAAAAAATCACACAAGCACTTTCATTCAAAGACAGACATTCACAAAAGTCTCTTTTCATTCAACAAAGCTTCTTAATTGCTTGGCCAGCTCTATTTTTGGATCCATACGTCACTTAAGATAGTCACTATCAGGTTTTTTATGGTCGTCCGAAAAATATCTACTAAGCGAACCGCCCGGCCCTCAATCTAGTATATTTTGCCACCAAGTCTTTTGGTCAGTGGAATCCTTCTCTGGATCCCGTCCATCCTTAAGCATCTTGTCGATTAAGCCCTTCCAATCGCCTGCATAGAATGTAGTAAGGGTGCCTTCTTCACCCCAGTCTAATTCTTTCCCTGACACCATTCTGTGATCCAACTACGGGCGGTCCCACTGCACAGGTCCCATTCACGCGATTTTAATCCTGCCCCAAGATTCATAACCCGGTGTCTATGGTCTTATCAACTTTATATTGATTTTAAACTGTAGTCTAGATACCAACTGTCCCTCTAATCGGTTTCCCCTGCCCCTAGAGCCTGCAGTCCCTTGGATACCCTTATCAATTTATCTATATTCTAGATACTGATGGTGTTTCTACCCGATTCCCCTTGAACTCAGAGGCCACATCCACATCGATGCCTTCTGATAGTGTCTATCGTGACTTCCCAATTCCCCCAAGTCTCTTACACCATAACAGACCTTTCATAGATTCTGGTACCCCGGGCAACAGACACATCTCGTAACGTCTCACATCGGGTTATGAGTGGTAGTTAAAGATACTCACTTGTGATGGATTCGTATACGCTCGTCTGTAGGTTGCCCATTGTATCCTGCCGACTACGCCAAGTTGTTAGGGTTAACTTCAAACCACCACTCGGAGTCCATTAGCCCTAAAGTAAATGCAGTTTTTATTAATAAAAGATTCAAGCTGGCAGGGGAGCTATCCTTGAAGGAATGCTCAAAGAAACTGCCAGAGACATCTAATTTTATACAGTTTCAGATTATAGCATTATGTGGAAGGCATTGGTGTCACACATTGCCTTTGTGTGCCAGAAGTGGATAGTGTGCAGTCTGAATCAACATCTGCAAGTAGAGGACAACATTTAAGTGGGGCTGGGGGGGGGGGGGGGGGGGTTGGGGTTGCTTAAGCTGCTATGTGATCCATAACATTTTACATACTTACTTCAAGGATTTCCATCGCTACCTGAGCACACCATTAATGCAGGTTACAATTAATACGTGCTGATTAATACATGATTGATTGGTAGGGTGCTTCCTCCAATCTAACTTCTATATGCCTTAATTTGTAATTCTGGATACATGTTGTTATGATTCTTTTTATTTAACTCTTATCTTGTTATACAATTCAAATTCTATGTTATCTCTGCCTGTGCCCAACTCCCAAGGCCTTTGGTCTATGAATTGGAACATCTGCTCCTCTGTGGAAGGCATCCCACACATGCTTCCCACAGTCTGAAAAACAGGCTGTAGGATCCATTTTAAAAACCTGTTAACTCCATTGTAAAACATCCCAATTATTATTTATGTAATTAATCTGCCCTTTCAGACTCAAAATCCAAAAAGTCAGACCCCAACACCGATGTTGGCTGAACAGATGGCACATATGTCAGGAGGCTGGAGTCCTCCTTTTGCAGTTCCTCGCCCTCAAGTGGTTCGAAGACTGGCACTTCTCCCTCCTCTTCCTCCTGGTCGTTGTGTCTCTGGGTGGCGGCAGTGGTTATGGGTGATCTTGGGGGGGGTGGGGGTGGGGGTTGGAGGAGCTGGTGTATTGGGCTGTTGACAATGTTGGGGTGGAAGGCATTGGTGTCACACACTGCCTTTGTGTGCCAGGGGTGTATAGTGTGCAGTCTGAATCAACATCTGCAAGTAGAGGACAACATTTAAGTGGGGCTGCGGGGGGGGGGGGGGGTTGGAGTTGCTTAAGCTGCTATGTGATCCATAACATTTTACATACTTACTTCAAGGACTTCTATCGCTACCTGAGCACACCATTAATGGCCGAAACACAGTGCGTTAAAAGGCATTGCATGACCTTTCATGACATGAGCGTAATTCAGACCTGAAATTAGTATAAGCTTACCATGCTCTAGCACGGGATCTGCAGCACCTTTGTGAAGGCACGGGGGTGGTCATCCACCAATGCCAAGGCACGCTCCTCTAGGCTGGTCAACTCAGTGATATCTGGTGGACCCCCTCCTGTGTCACTCAGGCTTGATGCGTTGGCTGATCTTTTCTTCTGCAGAAAGAAAAGTTGCAGCCTTTACCCGTTTTGCTCTTGCAACACACACACACACACACACACACACACACACACTGAGACACACACACACACACACACACAACTGGCACAGAACCTTTTGAAGTAGAACGGGAGTACAACAATAAATGTTTACTCAGTCTTGTTGATGCCACCACATCGCTCCATTGTTTCCGACACTGGTCTCCATCCGGTACAATGTTGCCCACCGAGGACAAGGCCTCACCAATCTCCCTCCAAATGTGTCTATATTGGGGTGGTGGCTTGCCACGACCATCCCGGGTGAGGTCTTTATACCGTCGCGCCACCTCAGATACAAGTTTCTCCAGCTCCTGGAGATTCTGGGATTCCCTCCATCAGACCTTGGAAGCTTTTTCTTGCACTCATTATAACTTCCCTAGATGGATGGCTGGTGATGATTTTGTTTCTCTCTCTCCAAATATGACCTCTCTGCAACTGGCAGGTGCAAGTGAGTGCACAGCTTTTAAGAGCATGCGCAGCTGTGCCATCAGCCCCAATCGCGGCAAAAGTGATGTCATCGCCCACAAGAAACTACAAACAAAAATCGCAGATCTCACCCATGTACGGTACACGGCCTCCTCTTACCGAGTTGAGAGGCCTGCACCTACTGCCCACTGCTGGCATTGTCCGCTCCCGCCCGCTGACACCCGCTGCCTGCTGCTGCCGCTGACAGAATCGCGGCAAAACTCCCGCACAATTGGCCCCAGCGACAGCAGGCGGCAAAAACTGAAGTTCCGCCCGGGGACCGCCGAGAAATGGCAGGCCTTAGCTCTGACCAAGTTCAGGCCCAATATATCCAGGTTTGCTGATGACACAAAGCTAGGTGATAATGTATGTTGTGAGTAGGATGCAAAGATGCTTCAAGGGGGTAGAGACAGGTTAAGTGAGTTGGCAAGAACATGGCAAATGGAATATAATGTGGAGAAATGTGAAGTTATCTACTTTGGTAGAAAAAATAGAAAAGTAGAGTATTTTTTAAATGGTGAGAGATTGGGAAATGTTGGTGTTCAGAGGGACCTGTGTCCTTGTACACAAATCACTGTAAGTTAACATGCAGGTACAGCAAGCAATTAAGAAAGCAACTGGTACGTTGGCCTTTATTACAAGAGGATTTGAGTATAAGAGTAAAGATGTCTTACTGCATTTATATAGGGCCCTGGTGAGACCACACCTGGAGTATTGTGTACAGTTTTGGTCTCATCATCATCATCATAGACAGTCCTTCAAAACGAGGATGACTTGCTTCCATGCCAAAAAAGAATGAGTTCACAGGTGTTTCAATGAAGCACCTAATATTCCAGATCCCGAACTACATCTTGGAGGGTGTAAGATGCCTGTGCTTGGATTTTTTTAATGTGTGGTGGCCGTTGAACACCAGCCACCACACGTGCTTGACAGAGCTAGGTCTTGGTCCAATGACAAGGATTACCCAAGACGACTGGAGACCTTACCTAAGGAATGATATACTTATCATCGAGGGAGTGCAACAAAGGTTCACCAGACTGATTCTAGGTTGGGGGATGGTCTTATGAGGAGAGATTGAGTAGACTAGGCCTATATTCTCTAGAGTTTAGAAGAATGAGAGGTGATCTAATTGAAATATACAAAATTCTTACAGGGCTTGACAGGGTATATGCAAAGAGGATGGTTCCCCTGGTTGAGGAGTTTAGAACCAGGTGGTCACAGTTTCAGAATAAGGGAATTGGCCATTTTGGATGGAGATGAGGAGAAATTTCTTTGCTCAGAGAGTTGTGAATCTTTGGAATTCTTTACCCCAAAGGGCTGTGGAAGCTCAGTTGTTGAGTATATTCAAGAAAGAGATCGATATATTTTTTGATATTAAAGGAATCGAGGCTATGGGGATTGTGCAGGCAAGTGGAGTTGATGTAGAAGATCAGTCATGATCCCATTGAATGGCAGAACAGGCTCGAGTAGCCTAATGGCCTACTCCTGCTTCTATTTCTTATGTTCTTATGACCTCCAACAACAACAACCATCTTCCTTTGTTCCAGGTATGACTCCAGCCAGTGAAGAGTTTTCCCCCCGATTCCCATTGACTTCAATTTCACTAGAGCTCCTTGGTGCCACACTCGGTCAAATGTTGCCTTGATGTCAAGGGAAGTCACTTTCTCCTCACCTCTGGAATTCAGCTCATTTGTCCATGTTTGGACCAAGGCTGTAATATGGTCTAGAGCCGAGTGGTGCTGGCAGAAACCAATCTGAGCAGGTTATTGATGAGTATGTGGCGCTTGATAGTACTGTTGACGACACCTTCCATCACTTTGCTGATGATTGAGAGTAGACTGATGGGGCAGTAATTGGACAGATTGAATTTGTCCTGCTTTTTGTGGACAGGACATACCTGGGCAGTTTTTGACATTGTCGGGTAGATGCCAGTGTTGTATTTCTACTGGAACAGCTTAGCTAGAGGCACACTGGTTCTGGAGCACAAGCCTTGAGCACGACAGCCAGGTTGTTGTTCAGGCCCATAGCATTTGCTGTATCCAGTGTGCCATTTCTTGATATCATGTGGAGTGAATTGAATTGGCTGAAGACTGGCTTCTGTGATGGTGGGAACCTCAGAAGGAGGCTGATATGGATCATCCACTCAACACTTCTGGCTGAAGATGGTTGGAAATGCTTCAGCCTTATCTTCTGCACTCACATGCTGGGCTCCGCCATCATTGAGGATGGGGATATTCATGAAGCCTCCTCCTCCCGTTAGTTGTTTAATGGTCCACCACCATTCATGACTGGATGTGGCAGGACTGCAGAGTTTTGATGTGATCCACTGATTGTGGTATTGCTTAGCCCTGTCTATAGCATGCTGCTTCCACTGGTTAGCATGCATGTGGTCCGGTGTTGCAGCTTCCCCAGGTTGGCACCTTATTTTTAGGTATGCCTGGTGCTGCTCCTGGCATGCTCTTTTAATACAAGTATGAATTTTTAATGGGTTTACCATTTTGCTAAATAGCAGATTAAGGTATATAAGTAAGATGCTTAAATTAAAGGGTTAATTCTTGCAAAACATGTTTATGCTTTGATGCAGTGCACCCAAATTTGCACTTGTAACAGAATAAGATAATTACAGATGACAAAGGCCATTCAACTCATCTAAATTCATCCATCCAAAGAGATTCTATAGTTTGACATTTTGCCTGAACTATTTTTTCTGATTGTTTATTACATGCGTTGATCACTTTATGCGAAGAAGAATTTCCTGATATTCTTGACATGCCCAGCATCATGGGATAAGACAGAAGTACCCAGTACCACCATCCAAAGAAAGAAGTTGCATGCTTTTATACTCACAACATTCAAGGCACAGCTTTAACACAGGACACCTACCAGCAGTACATTGACATTTGATTGTAAACTTAAACATATAACTGTGCTGTATTCTTGGACATTGAATGCTACTTTTTGTATTTGCAATTAAGTGAAACCCAGCTAAAGAGATGTAGGGTAACATTTTGGAATGAAAATTGGACGGGTTCTACAATAGGTGGATGATGCGCTCCACCAAATTACCGGCCAGGTGGTTAAGACAAAAATTTAGCTTGTGATATTTATAATTAAGTTTCATTATTGTGCTTATGGATTCAGATTCTGTTGATTTATGTCAAGTATCTGTTACAAGTTACAAGTATCTTCAGTGCGCCAGTGCAGCCTTCGGTCGCCTGAGGAAAAGAGTGTTTGAAGACCAGGACCTCAAATCTGGCACCAAGCTCATGGTCTACAGGGCAGTAGTGATACCCACCCTCCTATATGGCTCAGAGACGTGGACCATATACAACAGACACCTCAAAACGCCTCAGAAGTACCACCAGTGTTGCCTCCGCAAGATTCTGCAAATCCATTGGCATCAACGTCAGTGTTCTCTCTCAGGCCAACATCCCCAGCATCGAAGCATTGACCACGCTTGATCAGCTCCATTGGGAGCACCACATCATCCGCATGCCTGACTTGAGATTCCCTAAGCAAGTGCTTTATGCGGAGCTTCAACACGGCAGGCGAGCCCCAGGTGGGCAGAGGAAATGCTTCAAGGACACCCTCAAAGCCTCCTTGACAAAGTGCAACATCCCCACCGACTCCTGGGAATCCCTGGCCTACAACCGCCCAAAGTGGAGGAAGAGCATCCGGAAGGGTGCTGAGCACCCCGAGTCATATCGCCGAGAGCATGCAGAAACCAAGCGTGGACAGCTGAAGGCGCGCTCGTCAACCCAGGCCCCTTGACCATCCTTTCCTTCAACCACTGTCTGCTCCACCTGTGACAGAGACTGTAGGTCCTGCATTGGACTCCTCAGTCACCTGAGAACTCACTTTTAGGGCCCAAGTTTCGGGTGGAGTTGCTCCAATTTTCTTGGAGTAACTAGTTTAGTTTGGAGTATCTTAGAAATCGCAATTCTCGGCACTTAATTTGCTCCAGTTCTAGTGAGTTAGTTTAGGTTCGTTTAGTTCAGATATATTTTTCAAAAGGGGGTGTGTCCAGCCACTTAGGTCTGTTTTTCAAGTTTCGGCAGCGAAAAGTTATTCCAAACTAACTTAGAATGGAGTAAGTGTCCACTTTTGTAAGTTCTGAAAAACCTTACCTAGAGTTAAATTCACTGCAGGCACAGCCAGAGATGGAGGTGTGGGAAGCATTAAACACAAAGGATACATCAATATCACAATGGGGGTGGGGGGGAGGGAAGTTAGAGGATTTTCCAAAGCACTAAACACCTTCACAACAACATGAAAGAAGCAAAGTATATTTAAAGCACTAAACGAAGTACAAAAAGCAATAAGCAATTAATTAATAAAAAATAGAAGGAACCCTGCACCTAAAGCACCAAGACCAAAGCAATAAGCAACCAATCAATAATAAATAAAAAATAGAAGTCCTACCTTTATGTGAAGGGAAGGTGTTTCTGTCAGCCTCTCTCCGTGTCTCCGTCAGTGTCTCTCTCTCTCTCTCTGTCAGTGTCTCTCTCTGTGTGTTTCTGACAGTGAGGGGTGGGGGGGGAGGAGGGAGTAGGAGGAGGGAGGGAGGGGGTGGAGGAGGGAGGGGATGAACGGGAGGGGGGCGGGAGGCTGAACGGAGACTGAACGTGGGGGGTGGGTGGAGGCTGGACTGAGGCTGAACAGATGATTACTGTAATATGCAATTCTGAAAACCTTCAATCTGAATGGCATTTCCTTTGACGAGCAACGAAAAATCTACATAGTCTGCATTATCTTGTTACAGTCACGGTATTCTCCTGCATATTAAAGAATGACTTTTCATACGAGTATATATGAAGGAAACCTTTGGCAATAGGAAATAACTGAACAATCTGATCTAATTTTCACACTGCACTATCTGCCAGAAATTTATCTGGCATCAAACTAGATTACTCCTGATGTGACCCAAATATTCTGCAGCCTTAACTGTTTCAATGCCAGGTTTGAAGAAATATTTATCGCAAATGCAATTTATCCAACTTCCATTTCAGGAAATCACCTGACAAAGAAACTTCCACAAATTGAAGTCGCACACAAATATCAACTTCCCCCAATGCAAACATGCTGAGAAGCAAGGTTTCTGACTAATAGACACCTACAGGAGTGGAACTAACTGGAAATATATGGGTCTCCCCTCTATCACCTGCACTCTGCAGTATACACACCCCAGGCTTGGATGACGAATGCCATTGGAACCCCCACCGCCACACAAATAATGTGGATCCATGAATAATCTGGGTTAAGGCAGCCAGTTTCATTGAAGTAAAAATATAGCTAACCGGTTCAGTACAGTTCCACCAATATCCAATGGGTCTCTGCATTCCAGTGTTAAGCCCAACATCTGGCCTTAAAAGTGTAGGTCAGTACAAGGACACCATTTTTCAGCTTGGGTCTGCTACCTGCTCTTTTAGATATAATTCAAAGACAGGCTGGGGGAAAAACGGCCTGCTGAGCCATTGCGCATGCGCACACGCTCCAACACGCGTGCACAATGTTGCCAGCACTCAGAAGAATGCTGATCCCTAGCCCTGCCCCCCTGCTAGCTGCGATCGACTTGCTCCGCCCCAGGGAGACTCTGCTGCGCCACACCACGCTCCAGGATGACCGGAGAATTCCCCGGTAAGATTTCGGCGCACTTTTTTTCCCACACAGGTTACGTAAATCACGGAGGTGCACCGTTTTCAGCAGCATCGGAAACTTGGGTCCTTAGAGTGGAAGCAAGTCATCCTCGACTCCGAGGGACTGCCTATGATGATGATCTGTTACTGTAATTACCAATAACGAACCTTATCATATTAGGTATTATCAAATGAAATAGTGTTTATATTGAATCTGTGTCCAGCACAATCTTTAATATTTCTGTCACATAAGAGTTAAGTTGCTGATGATGGTTTTTACCGCAGCTATGGTTCAGGTCGACTCTTTCACGACATTTGGCTCTTTGTTGCTTTTTTTTCCATGCATCCGGAACGTGATCATAATGGGCGCGGTGACAACACTTAAGGAGCGGAAGTTAGGTGCAGAGCAGAGTCACCACCGCGATGACGTAATCACACCGCCGCATCACCATGACTCTCCCCTTCACTTAAAGGGGAGAGCCTCCTCAACTTTAAAACTTCGGGCCACTGGCCCACCAGGGACGGTTTTGGCTGGGCCAGCGGCCTGGCACCCAAGAGGGTGTGCTAGGTTGCCTGTTGGCAGCCCGGCCGAACCCGGGGACATATTTGTCAGGCTGACATGGCAGTCGGCCGACTAAAATAAAACATGGCGGCAGCGGCAGTGCATCCTCCCCTTTAAGGGAAGCTGCACCGCTATTGCAGAAGGCCACAGCCTCACTGGTCCACCAGGAAAAAGCTTATTTTGGCAGTGCCGGGCAGGCCAAAGATTTTATGAGGAGAATGTTGCCGTTGGGGGGTTACATCGGCCGTGCGCACGGTGATGACACACTTACCAGGGACCGGCAGCAGTGGAGTGGGGGGGGGTGGGCGGGGGGAATTGGGGCACAGCCGGGAAAACTCAGGAGTGCAATTGGGCTATCAGCGGCTATCCCACGAAAAGTCGGCGGCCATTCCACTAGCAGTGTGGCCGCCGATTTGCGATGGTAACAAGCCTTAAGGAGAGGGGCAATTTGGCCCCATTGTCACTTAGGAATTTTCAGTTCCATATCGGAATTCTAAGTCTTAGGCTGTTTGTAACAGAACAAACTTGAAAAGGTGAAATATGAGTGGCTGAATGAATACCATTCTGAAGTCATCACCAAATCCAAACATAAAATGGATTTTTATAAAGTCATCCAAATATATGCAGACAGTAGAAATCCTTCATAGGACTGACTATTAAGACTGTTGTAATATCAATGATAGTTGTTCTCAGAAGTTTAAAAATACTCAATGGATCTATCCATAAGCACAATAATGAAACTTAATTATAAATATCACAAGCTAAATTTATGTCTTCACCACCTGGCCGGTTATTTGGTGGAGTGCATCATCCACCTATTGTAGAACCCGTCCAATTTTCATTCCAAAATGTTACCCTACATCTCACATCTCAGCTTGGAGGGAATTTGTGCATTTTTGTAATCTTATCCAGACTATAGAGATAAGAAGCTTAGCCAACTATGCATCTACCTGACCATCACAATTGACTTTCTATGAGCCATGATAGCTGCTTGCAGGTGATATTTTAATTGCTAATTGAACAAAAACAGCAATGCACCTTTAAATTGGTCTACCAGAGCATTCAACACTGAACATAAGCTATTTCACTGCATCATCGTCTTCTAGTGAGCAGTCAAGCTGGTAGATTCCCCATCATAAAGTTGGAGTTTAGTACTTTCAAAGATGATATTACAGTTGTCTAGACTTAGAGAATCCAGTGCATTGTTTAGGAATTTAACAGTAAAATATATATTTTTTAAATGGGACATTTGGAAAGAAACCATCCGCAGTCCATAAATGTCAACACTTTGTTGAAAGTTCAGTCTCGGGAAAAGTGAGCCCAATAGAATACATTGACTTAAAAGCAGAAAATGCTGGAAATCTCAGCGGGTCAGGCAGCATCTGTGGAGAGAAACAGAATTAACGTTTCAGGTCGATGACCCTTCGTCAGAACTGGCAAAAGTTGAAATGTAACAGATTCTTAAGGAAGTGCAAGGGACACTGAGAGGGGGAGGGGAGGAAAGAACAAAAGGGAAGATCTGTGATATGGTGGAAGGCAGGAGAGATTTGAGAGACAAAAGGAATGATGGGCCAAATTGAGATGGTAATGGCACAAGTTGGGAAACAAAAGATGAGTCTAGATCGGGTGCGAATGGTGGAATAATTACCAGCTGCCATGGGAAACAGAGAAAAAATAAAAATAAAAAGGGAGGGGTTGGAAAAAAAAAGGAGGAATTGGAACAAAATATGGGCAGAGGTTGTGGTCTGAAATTATTGAACTCGATGTTGAGTCCAGAAGGCTGTAAAGTGCCTAAACAAAAGATGAGGTGCAGTTCCGCAAGCTTGCGTTGAGCTTCACTGGAACAGTGTAGGAGGCCGAGGGTAGAGGTCAGAGTGGGAGTGGAACGGAGAATTAAAGTGACAGGCAACCAGAAGCTTGGGGTCATGCTTACGGACTGAACGGAGGTGTTCCACAAAGCACCAGTTCTGATGAAGGGTCATCGACGCGAAACGTTAACTCTGTTCCTCTCTCCACAGATGCTGCCTGACCCCTTGAGATTTCCAGCATTTTCTGTTTTTATTTCAGATTCCAGCATCCGCAGTATTTTGCTTTTGTATTAGAATACATTAATTGTTCAATAGATATTCTACTGCAGACACGATTGGACGAATGGCCATAAATTTCTATGATTCTATATTCTCATCATCCTCTCAGAAACTGCTGCAAATGTGGATAAATTAAAGAGCTGAACGGATGAGAGAAGAAGGTTCATTTGTAGGCCAGCAGTCATGCAAGTTGAAGACACTAAAAGAAATTGAATGCATTTACTCGCTGTTTTTATAATGTCAATATCTGCTTGATCAATGCAAGTTGGGGGAATATTTTACATACAATGTAAGAATTGTGTAGTTTTTAACCAAAATCAGCAAGTTCAATATGTTACTTTAACTGATTCGATAAAAGGTTATATTTTTACCATGTCGCCCAAGTCCTGTCACCCATTGAGAAGAAAATGGAACACTGCACATAATTCATTAAAATTATCCAAAACTTCATAGGTTTTTCTGAAAGTTGTTAATTGCAAAAGTCTTTATAGAAATTCTGAATAATTAAATGTTATGGTCTATTGTACTTTGGCATAATTGAAAGAAATGTGTAATAGTTCTGCAGAATTGTGTTGAATGCATTACATTTTGTTCAAAAGATACAATTAACTGATGAATCTACCATTGTTTAATAGTCCACAGTTTGACCAATAAAATCATCACTAAAGCAAAATGGCCCTCCCATGTGGAGAGGTCTGAGAATTAATTGTGCCGTCTTAATTAAAATTAAGCAATTTGTCACAGAAGTGAAGGCAGTCACTTTCTGATAATATATTAAAGAGTGAAATGGGTATATTAGTCACAGAGGTTGAGAGAGTCTTATGATAAATGGCCGTTGAAACACAGAGCACAGCAGGGGATTCATTAGCAATGTCCAATGCCAATGACAAAAAAAAACAATTTTTAGAACAAGTAAATATAGTTCTCTTTTGTAAGCCTTTAAGTATATTAGTGAATCCTTGAAGGTGGCAGGACAGGTTAATAAAGCACTTAATAAAGCATATGGGATCCTAGGCTTCATAAATAGAGGCTAGTATAAAAGCCAGGAAGTTTTAAAAAACAGTAGTTTGCCCACACCAGGAGTATTGTCTCCAATTCTGGACATCACACTTTAGGAAGGATGTGAAGGCTTTGGAGAGGGTACAGAAGAGATTTACTAGAACGATTCCAGGGATGAGGTTTTAAAGTTACATGCATAGACTGGAGAAGCTAGGGTTATTCTCCTTAGAGCAGAGAGGGCTAAAAGGCAATTTCATCGAGGTGTTTAAAATCATGACAGATTTAGATAGAGTAAATAAAGAGACAGGAACGGTAGCATCGTATTTGTATTATTGAACTAGTATTCCAGAGGGCTGGACTAATGATCCAGCGATGTGTGTTCAAATCCCACCATGGTAGCTGGGGAACTGAAATTCAGTTAATTAAATAAATCAGGAATTAAAAGCTAGCATCAGTAATGGTGGCCATGAAACTACCGGACTGTCGTAAAAACCCATCTGGTTCACTAATGTCCATTAGGAAATCTGCCGTCCTTACCTGGTCTGGCCTATACGTGACTCCAGACCCACAGCAATGTGGTTGACTCTTAACTGCCCTCTGAAATGTCCTAGCAAGCCACTCAGTTCTACAAAACTGCTACAGAAAACAATAAGAATAATAAAATCAGACGGACCACCTGGCATCAACCTCGGCACCAGCTACAGACACGACAAAGGTACACCCAGTCCAGTCGACCCTGCAAAGTCCTTCTACCATCTAGGGATTTGTGCCAAAATTAGGAGAGCTGTCCCACAGATGAGTCCAGCAACAGCCTGACAGTCATACTCACAGAATCATATCTTTCAGTCAACATTCTAGACTCCTCCATCATCATCGCTGGGTATGTTGGTATACAGTCAGGAGGGAGTGGCCCTGGGTGTGCTCAACATTGACTCTGGGCCCCATAAAGTCGCATGTCTTCAGGTCAAACATGGGCAAGTAAACCTCCTGCTGATTACCACCTACCGCCCTCCCTCAGTTGATGAATCAGTATTCCTCCATGTTGAACACCACTTGGAAGAAGCACTGAGGGTAGCAAGGGCACTGAATGTACTCTGGACGGGGGGGACATCAATGTCCATCACCAAGAGTGGCTCGGTAGCACCACTACTGACTGAGTTGGCTGAGTTCTGAAGGAAATGGCTGCCAGACTGAGTCTGCGGCAGGTGGTGAGAGAACTAACACGAGGGAATAACCTACTTGGCCTCGTACTCGCCAATTTGCCTGTCGCAAATGCCTCTTTCCATGACTGTATTGGTAGCAGTGATCACCGCACAGTCCTTGTGGAGATGAAGTCCCTTCTTCACACTGAAGACACCCTCCATCGTGTTGTGTCGCACTGCCGCCATGCTAAATGGGATAGATTCAGAACCGATCTGGCAGCTCAAAACTGGGCATCCATGAGATGCTGTGGGCCATCAGCAGCAGCAGAATTATATCCCTCCACAATCTGTAACCTCATGGCACAGCATATTCCTCATTCTACCTTTACCATCAAGCCAGGGGACCAACTCTGGTCCAATGAAGAGTATAGAATAGCATGCCAGGAGCAGCACCAGGTGTACCTAAAAATGAGGTGCCAACCTCGGAATGTGGTAACACAGGATTACATGCATGCTAAACAGCAGAAGCAACATGCTATAGACAGAGCTAAGCGATTCCACAACCAATGGATCAGATCAAAGTTCTGCAGTACTGCCACATCCAGTTGTGTATGGTGGTGGATCATTAAACAGCTAACGGGAGGAGGAGGCTCCATGAATATCCTCAACCTCAATGATGGAGGAACCCAGCATGGGAGTGCATAAGACAAGGCTGACATTTTTACAATCATCTTCAGCCAGAAGTGCCGAGTGGATGATCCATCTCGACCTCCTCCTGAGATCCCCATCATGACAGAAGCCAGTCTTCAGCAAATTCAAATCACTCCATGTGATATCAAGAAATGTCTGAGGGCTATGGGCCCCGACAACATCCCGGCTGTCATGCTTAAGTCTTGTATTCCAGAACTAGCTGCGGCTCTAACCAAGCAGTTTCATTACAGCTACAACATTGCCATCTACTCGACAATGTGGAAAGCTGCCCAGGTATGTCCTGTCCACAAAAATCAGGACAAATCCAATATGGCCAATTATCACCCCATCAATCTACCCTCAATCATCAGCAAAGTGATGGAAAGTGTCATCGACAGTGCTATCAAGCAGCACTTACTTATCAATAATCTGCTCACCAATGCTCAGTTTGGGTTCTGCCAGGACCATTCGGCTGCAGGCCTCATTACAGCTTAGTCCAAAGATGGACAAAGCTGAATTTCAGAGAGTGACTTCCCTTGACATCAAGGCAGCATTTGACTGAGTGTGACATCAAGGAGCCCCAGTAAAATTGAAGGCAATGGGAATCAGGGGGTAAACGCTCCACTGGCTGGAGTCATACCTAGCACAAAGGAAGATAGTTGTGGTTGTTGGAGGCCAATCATCACAGCCCCAGGACTTCGCTGCAGGAGTTCCTCAGGGCAGTGTCCTAGGCCCAACCATCATCAGCTATTGGATCAATGTCCTCTCCACCAAGTTCAAATGTGGGGATGTTCGCTGATGATTCCGCAGTGTTCATTTCCATTTGCAACTCCTCAGATAAAGAAGCAGTCCATGCCTGAATGTAGCAAGACCTGGATGACATTCAGGCTTGGGCTGATAAGTGGCAAGGAACATTTGTGCCAAACAAGTGCCAAGCAGTGACTATCTCCAACAAGCGCGCGTCTAACCACTGCCCCTTGATATTCAACGGCATTACCATTGCCGAATCCCCCACCATCAGCGTCCTGGGAGTCACCATTGACCAGAAACTTAACTGGACCAGCCACATAAATACTGTGACAACAAGAGCAGGTCAGAGGGTGGGTATTCTGCGGCGAGGTGTCTCACCTCCTGACTCTCCAAAGCCTTTCTACCATCTACAAGGCCCAAGTCAGGAGTGTGATGGAATATTCTTCACTTGCCTGGATAAGTGCAGCTCTCACAACACTCAAGAAGCTTGACACCATCCAGGATTAAGCAGCCCGCTTGATTGGCACCCTTAAACATTCACTCCCTTCACCACTGGTGCACCATGACTACAGTGTGTACCATCTACAAAATGTACTGCAACAATTTGCCAAGGCTTTTTCGACAGTGCCTCCCAAATCTGCGACCCTTACCACTTAGAAGGGCAAGGACAGCCGGCGCATGGCAACACCACCACCTCCAAATTCCCCTCCAGGTTACACACCATCCTGACTTGGAAATATATTGCCGTTCCTTCATTGTCGATGGCTCAAAATCCTGGAACTCACAGCACTGTGGGAGTACCTTCACCACATGGTAGGCGAGGAGCAGATGTGCGGGTAAATGTGAATACAACAACCACAACTTGCATTTATATATTGCCTTTAACATAGTAAAAGGTCCCATGGTGCTTCACAGGAGCATTATCAAACACAATTTGAAAATGAGACACATATTAGGTCAGGTGAGCAAACGCTTGGTCAAAGAGGTAGGTTTTAAGGAGAGTTTTAAAGGAGGAGAAATAGGTAGAGAGTCAGAGAGGTTTAGGGAGGGAATTCCAGAGCTTGGGGCTTAGGCAGTGAAGACACAGCCACCAAAGGTGAAGTGATTAAAATCGGGGATTCGCACGAGGCCAGAATTGGAGGAGCACAAAGATCACAGAGGGTTGTAGGTGGTTGCAGAGATAGGCAAGGCCATGGAGGGATTTGAAAGCAAGAATGAGAATTTTAAAATCGAGGTGTTGCTGGACCTGGAGCCAATGTAGGTCACCAAGCACAGAGATGATGGGTGAACAGGACTTGGTGTGAATTAAGTTACATCTAGCAGAGTTTTGGATGAATTCAAGTTTATGAAGGGTGGAAGATGGGAGAATATCCAAAATTTCCTGCCTGAGTTGTGCCGCTTCACTGGTAACTGCGCAAAAAGTGCTTGTCGCCGTTAGTGTCCCCATTTTTTTTTAGGAACTTGTGGTATTTGACCAGTAATTGCCCAATAAACTCACAACAGAAAGTGAAGTTATGCCATTACAAGCGTAAGTACTCTTTTAACAATATGATAAGTGTTAATAATGGCCTATCAGCCTCCTGGCACCGAACATGAACTATTCCAAATGTGGAGCCTCATTCCTTCAGGTTTTGAATTTTCCAGGCAGATATTAAAAGATCAAAAACTTTAAAATGGAACTGAACACAGTGCAACCATCAGGCAGTTAGGGGGGAGTGGGGGGGCGGTTTTATGGGTAGTTTGCTGGACTTGGAGAAAACACTCCTGTTCCTCCTGGCCCACAAGCAGTGCTGTAAGGGCATTTATCTGATAGGTCCAGCCAACAGAAATCTTGTTAAATTGGAGGCACGCAGCCTCCTTAAAATCTTTCACCAACTGACCCACCTCCTCAGAGCGAATTGTTCATCCGCCCCTCATCCTGCCTCTGTGAAAACCGGAAGTAGGCAGGTTGGAGATTGATTGGGTTCCGTTTGAAATTATTAACTTCCTACCTGCCCCAAATCCACGTGTTTTAGGGTTGGTGGGAAGGGCGGAGACAAAAGGGCAGATGTTGCATCTCCAGATGCAAAATCCATGACCTCTACCACCTAAAAGGACAAACATAGAAACATAGAAACATAGAAAATAGGTGCAGGAGTAGGCCATTCGGCCCTTCGAGCCTGCACCGCCATTCAATAAGATCATGGCTGATCATTCCCTCAGTACCTCTTTCCTGCTTTCTCTCCATACCCCTTGATCTCCTTAGATATAAGGGCCATATCAAACTCCCTCTTGAATATATCCAATCAACTGGCATCAACAACTCTCTGCGGTAGGGAATTCCACAGGTTAACAACTCTCTGAATGAATAAGTTTCTTCTCATCTCAGTCCTAAATGGCCTACCCCTTATCCTAAGACTATGTCCTCTGATTTTGGACTTCCCCAACATCGGGAACATTCTTCCCGCATCTAACCTGTCCAGTCCCGTCAGAATCTTATATGTTTCTATGAGATCCCCTCTCATCCTTCCAAACTCCAGTGAATAAAGGCCAAGTTGATCCAGTCTCTCCTCATATGACTGGAATTAGTCTGGTGAACCTTCGCTGTACTCCCTCAATAACAAGAACATCCTTCCTCAGATTAGGAGACCAAAACTGAACACTATATTCCAGGTGAGGCCTCTCTAAGGCCCTGTAAACTGCAGTAAGACCTCCCTGCTCCTATAATCAAATCCCCTAGCTATGAAGGCCAACATGCCATTTGCCTTCTTCGCCACCTGTTGTACTTGCATGCCAACCTTCAATGACTGATGAACCATGACACTCAGGTCTCGTTGCACCTCCCTTTTTCCTAATCTGCCGCCATCCAGATAATATTCTGCCTTCGTGTTTTTGCCCCCAAAATGGATAACCTCACATTTATCCACATTATACTGCATCTGCCATGCATTTGCCCACTCACATAACCTGTCCAAGTCACCCTGCAGCCTCTTAGCGTCCCCCTCACAGCTCACACCGCCACCCAGTTTAGTGTCATCTCCAAACTTGGAGATATTACACTCAATTCCTTCATCCAAATCGTTAATGTATATTGTAAAGAGCTGGGGTTCCAGCACTGAGCCCTGCGGCATTCCACTAGTCACTGCCTGCCATTCTGAAAAGGACCCATTTATCCTGACTCTCTGCTTCCTGTCTGCCAAACAGTTCTCTATCCATGTCAGTTCATTACCCCCAATACCATGCACTTTGACTTTGCACACCAATTTCTTGTGTGGGACCTTGTCAAAAGCCTTTTGAAAGTCCAAATACACCACATCCACTGGTTCTCCCTTGTCCACTCTGCTAGTTATATCCTCAAAAAATTCCAGAAGATTTGTCAAGCATGATTTCCCTTTCATAAATCCATGCTGACTTAGACCGATCCTGTCACTGCTTTCCAAATGTACAGCTATTTCATCCTTAATGATTAATTCCAATATTTTCCCCACTACTGATGTCAGGCTAACCGGTCTATTATTACCCGTTTTCTCTCCCTCCTTTTTTAAAAAGTGGTGTTACATTAGCTACCCTCCAGTCCATAGGAACTGATCCAGAGGCGATAGACTGTTGGAAAATGATCACAATGCATCCACTATTTCTAGGGCCACTTCCTTAAGTACTCTGGGATGCAGACCATCAGGCCGTGGGGATTTATCAGCCTTCAATCCCATCAATTTCCCTAACACAATTTCCCACCTAATAAGGATATCCTTCAGTTCCTCCTTCTCATTAGACCCACTGTCCCCTAGTACAATCGGAAGGTTATTTGTGTCTTCCTTCGGGAAGACAGAACCAAAGTATTTGTTCAATTGGTCTGCCATTTCTTTGTTCCCCATTATAAATTCACCTGAATCCGACTGCAAGGGCCCAAATTTGTCTTCACTAATCTTTTTCTCTTCACATATTTATAGAAGCTTTTGCAGTCAGTTTTTATGTTCTCTGCAAGCTTCCTCTCATACTCTATTTTCACCCTCTTAATTAAACCCTTTGTCCTTCTCTGTTCAATTCTAAATTTCTCCCAGTCCTCAGGTTTGTTACTTTTTCGAGCCAATTTATATGCCTCTTTCTTGGTTTTAACACGATCCTTAATTTCCCTTGTTAGCCACGGTTGAGCCACCTTCCCCATTTTATTTTTACTCCAATTGCTGAAGTTCATCCATGTGATCTTTAAATATTTGCCATTGCTTATCCACCATCAACCCTTTAAGTATCCTTTGTCAGTCCATTCTAGCCAATTCACGCCTCATACCATCGAAGTTACGTTTCCTTAAGTTCAGGACCCTAGTTTCCGAATTAACTGCGTCACTTTCCATCTTAATAAAGAATTCTACCATATTATGGTCACTCTTCCCCAAGAGGCCTCGCAAAACAAGATTGTTAATTAGTCCCTTCTCATTACACATCACCCTGTCGAGGATGGCCAGCTCTCTAATTGGTTCCTCGACATATTGGTCGAGAAAACCATCCCTAATACACTCCAGGAAATCCTCCTCCACCGCATTGCTACCAGTTTGGTTCACCCAATCAATATGTAGATTAAAGTCGCCCATGATAACTGCCTATATTGCACACATCCCTTATTTCTTGTTTGATGCTGTCGCCAACCTCACTTCTACTGCTTGGTGGTCTGTATATAACTCCCACTAGCGTTTTCTGCCCTTTGGTATTCCGCAACTCCACCCATACCGATTCCACATCATCCAGGCTAATGACCCTCCTTAATATTGCATTAATTTCCTCTTTAACCAGCAACGCCACCCCGCCTCCTTTTCTTCTCTGCCTATCCTTCCTAAATGTTGAATACCCCTGCATGTTGAGTTCCCAGCCTTGGTCACCCTGGAGCCATGTCTCTGTGATGCCAATTACATCATATCCGCTAACTGCTGTCTACGCAGTTAATTTGTCCACCTTATTCCGACTACTTCTCGCATTGAGGCACAGAGCCTTCAGACTTGTCTTTTGAACACACTTTTCCCCTTTAGAATTTTGCTGTAATGTAGCCCTTTTTGTTTTTTGCCTTGGGTTTCTCTGCCCTCCACTTTTACTCTTCTCCTTTCTATCTTTTGCATGGGAGCACCACCAGCTGCAAGATCCCCTCCAAGTCACATACCATTTTGACTTGGAAAAATATCAGCATTCCTTCATCATCACTGGCTCAAAATCCTGGAACTCCCTACCCAACAGCACTGTGGGAGTACCTTCACCACACGGACTGCAGCAGTTCAAGAAAGCAGCTCACTCCCACCTTCTCAATGGCAACTAGAGATGGGCAATAAATGCTGACCTTGCAAGCGATGCCCACATCTCGTGAATGAAGAAATATCAAACAAAAGATCAAAAAAGATTAAGCTCAACAGAAATAATTATTTAAAAAATCATGTGATAATATGAAGAGGGAGTAACATTGTTCATAAAGAACAGGTTTACAATTTCTTTACACATAGCACAGCAGAAATCTTCTTCCAGACTAGGCAGAGGTATCGGTCATATGTTTTTATTCTTTCTTAAAATAGTTTTTATTTGTTTGCAAAAGGTTAATGTTACAGTAATGCAACTACTCTTGACATTTGAGTAGCTTTATTAATATAATGTTGTATTTTGGTATACGAGCTGGAAACATTTGAAACAAATGGTTAGTGAGGAAAACTGTAGTGTCCTTGGACTATAAGATTGGAAGGGTGAAGAGTACATGAAGGTATAGGTTTGTTTTTTGTCTAAATTATAAAATTGCTAAAAAGTGCAGCAGCATTTCTAATTTATATGTACCACAATCAGATTAAATGCCTTCAGTTTATTCAAAGAAAATGCTTAAATATATAGATGAAATTCATTACATTCATTTAAACCTACTTTTATAATGATTAGTGATAGAATATGTAGCTTATTTTGGACATTTTGTCTGATAAATATATTTTTGACACTGAAAAGAATTGTCAGTACTGCAGTTAAACAGTTAATACTGTTAGGATCAAATCTCCTTGATATTTAATTTAATGGTTTTGGCATTTTCATTCACAGTAAGTGAAGTTCCTTTCAAGTCGTCGTGGTCATTCTGGTTAAAATGTCAGAAACACAGAAGTAAAAATATTTATGACTGTTGAATCATAATCTGAGAATTTTTTTTTTTAAATTTGTCACACATATCTCACCATTTTGGCAGAAACTTTATTGAGTATGGGAGTTCAGGTTTGCTTTTATCCTGTAATTAATGGGTATACGTTGACATGTGTCAGTTCGGCTGAAGTAACTGCATGTGGGTAATCACTGATTAACAATCGGAACAATCTAGATTTATTAATCGTAACCGGAAAGCAGCAAAGTATCTCTTACAAGAACAGTCTGATTGTTACAATTTAAAAACACAAGTAAGTGAGATTTAAGAGGTGTTACAAACTACTTGAATTTAATGACATTGCTGCAGAATGTTACATGCCATAT
Organism: Pristiophorus japonicus; assembly: GCF_044704955.1. NCBI lineage: Eukaryota > Metazoa > Chordata > Chondrichthyes > Pristiophoridae > Pristiophorus > Pristiophorus japonicus. The sequence goes on along the minus strand of NC_091993.1, from coordinate 97,390,478 downwards.
TTTCTGATGAAATTCTGTAAAGTGTTTAGATAGCATGTTTTAGTCCATCCATGAGAATCGTGTTTTATTTCTCCTCTTTCATGAGAGCTTTTTCCTTAAAAGTTAATCTAATTTTTTGTAGGTTTTAGAATCTGCTTTGCATGATGTCCCACTGAGCGTAGTAAATTGGGTCCATATATCTGCTGCTGAAGCTTTACATAACTATTACATAAAGGTTTACAGCACACTAACAGGCCATTCAATGTGGTTGACTCTAAACTGCCCTCTGAAATGGCCTAGCAAGCTACTCAGTTGTACCAATCTGCTACAAAGAACAACGGTTCCAGAAGGCTCACCACCGCCTTCTCAAGGGCAATTAGGGATGGGCAATAAATGCTAGCCTTGCCAGTGATGCCCACATCCCATAAATGAATAAATTTAAAAAAATTCAGCCCAACAGGTTCATGCTCCACACAAGCCTTCTCTCACCTTACTTTATCTCACCCTATCAACATAGCCTTCTATTCCTTTCTCCCTCATGGACTTATCTAGCTTCCCCTTGAATGCATCTATGCTATTCCCCATGTCATAGAGAATTCCACACGTTGTGTAGAGAAGTTTCTCATGAATTCCTTATTAGATTTATTAGTGACTATTTTATATTTATGGCCCATAGTTTTGGACTTCCTCACAAGTGGAAACATCTTCTCAATTCTACCCAATCAAACCTCTTCATAACTTTACAGACCTCTATCAGGTCACCTCCCAATCTTCTCTTTTCTGGAGAAACGACCCCAAGTCTGTACAGACTTTCCTGATAGATGTACCCTCTCAGTTCTGGTATCGTCCTTGTAAACCTTACTTGCACTTTCTCTAGTGCTTCTATATCATTTCTGTAACATGGAGACCTAAAATCATAGACTCATAGAAAATTACAACTCAGAAGGAGGCCATTCGGCCCAACGTGTCCGTGTCGGTCGAAAAATTATCTCAGCTATGCACAGTACTCGTGTAGGTTAATCAATGTTCTATATAAGTTTAACTTAACTTCTCTGCTTTTGAATTCTATTCCTATGGAAATGAATCCCAGTGATTTGCTTGCACTTTAATTTGGATATTGACTAATTCTAACACAAGCAAATGTAACCTTTGCTGAGGGGACATATACTTGCCAATGGGTGTTGTCTCTGAATTCTGTCATTTTCAGATATTACTGTAACATCCAAGAAAGGTCTGTTGTATGTAAAATGGTCAGTAAATTTCATATAAATTGGAACTGCTAGAGTCTGTTGTAAAACTGCATCTAATGCTTTTCTATGCAAGTCCAGAACATAATAATCATCACGGTTTTAGCCGGTAGTTATTCTCTACTACTCATCATCATCATCATAGGCGGTCGCTCAAATGAGGATGACTTACTTCCATGAGTTCACAGATGTTTCAATGAAGGACCCGATGTTCCAGTCCTGAACTCCAATTGAGGGGGTGGAAGATGCCTGTGCGTGAATTTCTTTTTAACATGTGGTGACCATTGCACACCAGCCACCACATGGGCTTGACAAAGCTAGGCCTTTATCCAGTGGCAAGGGTTAACCAGGATGATTGGAGACCTGCTCTGCTGCACGGACCTAGTGCGCACATATATCGCAGTGTGGTCAGGCCCGTGTTGCCCCTGGGCCCTCGGCTCTCTGGGCCTCGTACCCTTCTACTACTAGTCTGCTACTGGTAGCTGTCGAGTGCAAAGTGCAGCTGGCAGCTCCTAAATCATAATAATACAAAAGCAAAATACTGTGGATGCTGGAATCTGAAACCGAAACGTTAACTCTGTTTTTCTCTCCACAGATGCTGCCTGACCCGCTGAGATTTCCAGCATTCTCTGGTTTTATACCGAAATCATATAATGGGCTGAGAGTCACACTTTCTCTCTCTGCCAGGAGAGATGTCTGTGCTTACGTATAAACATGTAAGGACAAAGTTCCATTCTGCTCTTTAACACGTTAGCAGACGGCAACATCCACTTTCTCATAACATTGAATGATCATCATCAACATAGGCAGTCCCTCGAAATCGAGGAAGACTCTAAAAGTGAGTTCTTAGGTGACTGTACAGTCCAATATGGGAATTACAGTCTCTGTCACAGGTGGGACAGACAATTGTTGAAGGAAAGAGTGGGTGGGGAGTCTGGTTTGCTGCACGCTCCTTCCGCTGCCTGCGCTTGCTTTCTGCATGCTCTTGGCGATGAGACTCGAAGTGCTTAGCGCCCTCCCAGGTGCTCTTCCTCCACTTAGGGCGGTCTTTGGTCAGGGATTCCCAGGTGTTGGTGGGGATGTTGCATTTTATCAAGGAGGCTTTGAGGGTGTCCTTGAAACATTTCCTCTGCCCACCTGGGACTCGCTTGTCGTGTAGGAGTTCCGAGTATAGCACTTGCTTTGGGCGTCTTGTGTCAGGCACGCGAACAATGTGGTCTGCCCAACAGAGCTGGTTGAGTGCGATCAGTGCTTCGATGCTGGGGATGTTGGCCTGATTGAGAACACTGATGTTGGTGCGTCTGTCCTCCCAGGATATTTGAAGTGATACCCGCCCTCCTGTATGGCTCAGAGACGTGGGCCATACACAGTAGACACCTCAAATCACTGGAGAAATACCACAAGATCCTGCAAACATTGAAAGAACTCTGCAAGTAAGTGTATAAAATGGCCCGGCCATCCATCGGTCCACCTGAGCACTTCTGAACGCCAGCTTCACATTACACTGGGAGGTGTACTCCACACAGCGGCAAGCCCAAGTTGTGTGAAGCCTATTCCATTAAGATTGGTTTTAATGCCTTCCAGAGTCAGATTGGAAGATGGCTGTGGCGTTATGCTGCCATCTTTGTTCTGATGTGCACCCAATAGCAACACGTGAAGATAGCAGTATGACCACAACTTTTGTTTTTCAAAACTGTGATGTTAATCCTGCCACGTTTTCTTAATTTTAATGGCAGCAAATAGAAATGTTGGGTGTAATTTTCAACTTTGCCGCCTGGGTGGTAACCTGGTCGAGGTGCTCACGTATTCGTGGAGTGAAAGTTCGCTGGACGATTCATTCTGCCAGGTTACTGGGCAGAAGGCGAAGTTGGAAATTAGCCCCGTCAATTCAGTTTTCTACTGGGTGAGTTTGTTCTGTAGGATTTCATTAACTTTCTCAGCAGAATCAGGACTGGCCCACAGTAGTAATCATTTAATATTTTCAAATGGCATAACAGTCACTTAGCTAGTTAAATAGCCAACAAGGACGTTAATTGAGTTCTGTATAGGAAGAATATATTGGAAATTAAGCAGTGGAATGAATTTATATTACTTCTTTTGGTTAGTTCTGACCTTATTTGCTTATGCAACGATTCATCTAACCATCCAAACCTTGAGATTTTCATTTTACTATGATTGAAAATGAAATATACAGCCGAGCAGGCAATTGGGGTTTTTCAAGAGTTACTGCGCATCTGTTTAAGTGTCTATGAACCCGCCATGCCCCATTGATTAAAGTGCTGATGAGCTTTGCAATGAACACAGCATAAAAGCTCAATGTCATTTGGTTGTTTGGGCACTTAATGTCAGCCAGTTCAGTCTGCAGTTCTGGCCGCCTCCTCTCCCCTCCCGCCGCCCCCCCCCCCACCCCCCGCCACCAATGGCAACACTGAACCAGATATTTTAAGAAATGCAATAAATTCGATCTTGAAGAGATGCTTTAACAAATGTGCTCAATTCCAACCTCGTGGTGAGCTATATCCTACTTGGCCATTAAAATTTTCCCCAATAGAAATTTGTTTGCTCTTTTTCTGAAGGCTCATTAACTAACAATAACTGATATTTTTTAAAAGTTACTAATTTAATTTCACTTTTTGGGGGGAGAAAATCAAAAATGAAAAAAAAATATAATTTCAGATAATCTACTGGTTTTCCATCCATTTAAATGTTCCTCTCTGCTGTCATTATTGTCAAATACAGTGGGAAATATCCACCTAAAACATTTACCAAAGCAATCTTGCTAAATGCTGTAGATATTTTTCCATTTTTCCTTCAGAGATTTATAGGCAAACAGTCTCTAGTTTAACAGTGTTAACTGATGAATAAATTAAAAAGTCCAGAAACTTATAATAAATCCTATTGTGATTCTTTGATTCCATTAATTCAATTATTTTATTATTAAAGCAGCTAATCTGTTCCATAATTATATAACCACCAAACCCGACTGGTAAGACAAGTGTTGGAAGGACTATGGGGCAGATTTTAACTCCTGGCGCAGAACAGGTGGACACCAGGTGAAATGTTCGGCCATTCCTGCTGGTGGGATGCCCAGTCCATTTCGAGTGGTGGCCCTCATTACCATGCTGCTGGTAAGCTGCATACCCTGAATGGGCATCTTAATGCAGCTTGCCAGCTCTGGGTTGGTGCAAAATCAGGTGCAGGGGGCGAGTGGGGTAGCAATGAACCACATTATTCTTGTAGAGTTCAGAAGAGTACCCCTGTTTCTCCTGGCCCCATAACAATAATTATGTACTTACATTTTTGGGATCTCTAAGGTGTTAGCCATGTATCATTAGTCCCACTCTCACCTCAGAATCAAAAGATTGTGGGTTCAAGCCCCAGTCCAGGGACTTGAGCACATAATCTAGACTGGCACTTTAGTGCAGTACTGAGGAAGTACTGCACTATTGGAGGTGCCATCTTTCAGCTGAGGTGTTAAACCAAAGCCCTGTCTACCCTCTCAGGTGGACATAAACGATTCAATTGCACTATTTGAAGAGTATGGGAAGTTCCCCCAATGTCTTGGTCATCATTTATCCCTCAACCAACACCTTGGTTGAAGGATAAATGATGACCAGGACATTGGGAGAACAAATGATCTGCTCAGTTATTTCATTTCTGTTTATGCGGTGTTCTTGTGCAGAAATTATCTGTTGTGTTTCCTACATTATCAACAATGCTTCAAAAGTATTAATTTGCTGAGGTCATGAAAGATGCTACATGAATGCAATTTTTTTCTTTTCTCTTCGCCTTCACTGTCTGGTTGAACTGGTCAGAGCAAGCATGGTACATGCTCCAATGTACATCAAAGGCATCCAATTTGCATACAGTAATGTGGCTCAGTGGCAGCACCATTGGGGGTAAGGAGGGTGTCATGAACCCCTCCAATTATTTTGAGGTCAGCCAAGGTTGGCTTTGGAGCACCACCTCCATTACGTTCCCCGGAACCTCAGTTCCCCATCTTACGAACATAAGAATTTGGAAAAGGAATAGGCCATACGGTTCCTCAAACCTGCTCCACCATTCAATAAGATCACAGTTGATCTTCAAGCTCACTCCACTTTCCCGCCTGATTTCCATGTTTTTTGATTCTCCTAGTCCAAAAATATATCTATCTCAGCCTTGAATAGACTCAACAATTCAGCACCCTTTGGGATAGAGAATTCCAAAGATTCACAACCCTTTGGGCGAAGAAATTCTTCCTCATCTCAGTCCTAAATGGCCGACGCCTTATCCTGAGACTATGCCCCTTAGTTCTAGACTCTCCAACCAGGGGAAACAACCTCTCAGCAACTACCCTGTCAATCCTCCTCAGAATCTTATATCAGAATGAGATCACTTCTCATTCTTCTAAACTCCAGAGAATATAGGCCCAATCTTCTGCCTCTAGGTTCGGTCTGCAAGCCTGTGCACTTTCTGGCTCCGTCTTCGCACTGGTAAGTCAGGATTCTCTAGTTCCCAGCTTGGTCCCATTCCTGGCAAGTCGGCCAAAGCTCGAGTTTGATCCCCCTGATTCTCCAGGTCAGCCAAACTTTGCTCTGCCACTGACGATACTCCCACTCGATTCGGGAGGATGCCTGAGTCGCCCAGCACAAGGCCTCAGTATGGAGTGGAGTGTAGTGCACAGCGATTTTAACTTCTATTATCACTAGGTTAGCCGAGTTAAAATCAACCCTTATATTTCAGTTTGGCACTTGAACCTCTCAGATCATTTTCCTCTCTTTTCTCATGATGATTCTTGTGCCCTGTATAACATTTTTTTTAATTCATATTTGCTACACCTTATTCAAACAGAAGTGACCTTTTCATTTGAAGAATGTTTTGAGCGAACACTCCATAACATACCAATGTTTGTAGATTACTTCAAAGGACTGATCAGAAATGTGTCGTGAATTTTAAATGAAAGAGCTCAAAAAAATGGCATGGCAGGTTTAATGTTACTACAGGAAGGCAAAAAAAAAGCTGCATTTACATTAAATATCCCATGCAATTTTAATGGCAATACTTGAATTAGTCTGCAGAAAAAATTGCAGAGTTCTGTAACACAAATCAGCAGTAGATATAAGAACATAAGAAATAGGAGCAGGAGTAGGCCATATGGCCCCTCGAGCCTGCTCCGCCATTTAATACAATCATGGCTGATCCAATCATGGACTCAGGTCCACTTCCCCGCCCCGCTCCCCATAACCCCTTATTCCCTTATTGGTTAAGAAACTGTCTATCTCTGTCTTAAATTTATTCAATAACCCAGCTTCCACAGCTCTCTGAGGCAGCAAATTCCATAGATTTACAATCCTCTGAGAGAAGAAAGTCATCCTCATCTCAGTTTTAAATGGGCGGCCCCTTATTCTAAGATTACGCCACCTAGTTCTAGTCTCCCCTATCAGTGGAAACATCCTCTCTGCATACACCTTGACAAGCCCCCTCATAATCTTATATGTTTCGATAAAATCACCTCTCATTCTTCTGAATTCCAATGAGTAGAGGCCCAACCTACTCAGCCTTTCCTCATAAGTCAACGAGCTCATCTCCAGAATCAACCTAGTGAACCTTCTCTAAACTGCCTCCAAAGCAAGTATATCCTTTCTTAAATATCGAAACCAAAACAGTTCACAGTATTCCAGGTGTGGCCTCACCAATACCCTGTATAACTGTAGCAAGACTACCCTGCTTTTATATTCCATCCCCTTTGAAATAAAGGCCAAGATTCCATTGGCCTTCCTGATCCCTTGCTGTACCTGCATACGAACCTTTTGTGTTTCATGCACCAGGACCTCCAGGTCTCACTGTACTGCAGCACTTTGCAATTTTTCCCCATTTAAATAATAAATTGCTCTTCGATCTTTTCTGCCAAAGTGTATAACCTCACACTTTCCAAAATAATACTCCATTTGCCAAATTTTTGCCCACTCACTTCGCCTGTCTATGTCCTTTTGTAGGTTTTTTGTGTCCTCCTCACACATTGCTTTTCCTCCCATCTTTGTATCATCAACAAACTTGGCTACGTTACACTCAGTCCCTTCATTCAAGTCGTTAATCTAGATTGTAAATAGTTGGGGTCCCAGCACTGATCCCTGTGGCACCCCACTAGTTACTGATTGCCAACCCGAGAATGAACCACTTATCCTGACTCTCTATTTTCTGTTAGTTAGCCAATCCTCTATCCATGCTAATATTTTACCCACAACCCCGTGAACTTTTATCTTGTGCAGTAACTTTTTATGTGGCACCTTGTCAAATGCCTTCTGGAAGTCCAAATACACCACATCCACTGGTTCCTCTTTATCCACCCTGTTCGTTACATCCTCAAAGAACTCCAGCAAATTTGTCAAACATGACTTCCCCCTCATAAATCTATGCTGACTCTGCCTGACTGAATTATGCTTTTCCAAATGCCCTGCTACTGCTTTTTTAATAATGGACTCCAACATTTTCCCAACTACAGATGTTAGGCTAACTGGTCTATAGTTTCCTGCTTTTGTCTGCCTCCTTTTTTAAATCTGCTGGGACATCCCCAGAATCCAGGGAATTTTGGTAAATTACAACCAATGCATCCACTATCCCTCCTGCTACTTCTCTTAAAACCCTAGGATGCAAGCCATCAGGTTCAGGGGATTTATTCGCCTTTAGTCCCATTATCTTACTGAGTACCACCTCCTTAGTGATTGTGATTGTGTTAAGTTCCTCCTCCCCTATAGCCCCTTGACTATCCACTGTTGGGATATTTTTAGCTTCCTCTACCGTAAAGACGGATACAAAACACTTGTTGAGAGTTTCTGCCAGCTCCATGTTCTCCATCACTAATTCCCCGGTCTCGTCCTCTAAGGGACCAACATTTACTTTAGCCACTCTTTTCCTTTTTATATACCTGTAGAAACTCTTGCTATCTGTTTTTATATTTCATGCTAGTTTACTTTCATAGTCTATCTTCCCTTTCTTAATCAGTTTTTAGTTATTCTTTGCTGGCTTTTAAAAGCTTTCCAATCTTCTGTCCTCGCACTAGTTTTGGCCACTTTGTATGCCCTTGTTTTTAATTGGATACTGTCCTTTAGTTAGCCACGGACTGCTATCTTTTCTTTTACACACTTTCCTCCTCACTGGAACATATTTTTATTGAGAGGTTTGTTTGAAGATTATTGCTTGGGAAAATACTATTTAAAATATAACCCACATGGACTAGTATTTTAAAAATCTAATCCAGTTCAAAGTTTTGTCTATAAATTTCCATTTTCATTCAGGAGAACGTAAGAAAATCAAAGACCAGAAGGTAATTTGTTCCATGGATGCTGATCCCTCTAGTACCATCTTAACTGTTATTTTGAATGCATTCAGTGGTTTGCACTTTTAACCCCCACCCCACCACCCCCCACCCCCGGACAATTATTACAAACATATCACTCTTTAATTAAATAAGTTCTTCCTGATATCTGCGACAAATATTGGGCCAGAACTTGCGTTCGGAGGCTTCTCACAGGCAGATGCCTCAGACTGAAATTTTTTACAAAAGTACCTGGTGGTCCCAGAGGAATGAACACTTCCGATCAGAGGCCTAGATGCGAAGCCCAGCGCAGGGGCCCACGCATCCAAGGAATGTAAGCGCAACCTGGGATCACGTGGGCCTGGACCACCAATGGACATGGAGTATTCTCATTGATAATAATGGTGAATTCCTTTTGTATGAGCTCGCATTATCATCAATGAGAATACCCCCAAAAACACATTAAAATTAAAAAAAACCTCACATATTTAAAATTAATTGAAATTGAATGTTTTAGGAAAAAATTTATTTTTTTGAAATTAAAAAGAAATGTTTTAATAGGGTTAAAAATTAACTTACCTTAATGGACAGGGTTTTTAATATAAAAATTAGTGATAAAATTTAATTTTTTATCTTTTAAAACTTACCAGGCGTAAGAGTTTTAAGGACATTCGCTGGGCAAGAGTTGGGAAAATAGCTCAAATCTCTGCCCATGAAGCACCTTCTCCCAGGGATGCATTGGAACTGTCAAAAGAAATGTTGACGGTTTGCAAGTGCTGGATTTCGGTACGTGCTCTTTTTGCGCTTAAACCTGGAACTTGCAGGGCCTTTGGGCACATGCGCACATTGTATGCACCCAGAGAAGCCGCACTTTCAGGGCCATTATTTTTTATTTAACTTTCTTGCTTGGATCTACTTTTCCCATCTTCAAACTAATATTCTGAGTCTACCCTATCTCTATTAGTTCATATTTTAAATAATTTAATAAGATCTCCACCTTACCTGTCTTCTTTCTAGACTTCAAAGCTTAAGCTTCTCCAATCTGTCCTTATAGCTCGGCCCTTTTATGTTTATCATCATTAGTCTTGCTGCTTCCGGGTAGGTGGAAAGTTTAAACTGGGAGACGCCACGTGGGATTACGGGGCAGCAATATGAAGCTAACTATTTACAAGACAATCTTGCAGACCTGTCTTGACGAGAAAGTTTAATTTTAGCCAAAAAGTTGCCTTACAGTATAATGAAGTATCACTACGGGTTATAAAGGGTTAAATAAACAAAAGCCAAATCTCATCTCATTTCAACTTGCCTTTGTCTACACCTAATAAACCACAAGTAACATTGAATACAGCAATGATGATTTCATAACTGTACCTAGCAATTAGTTTGAACACGCTTATTTCTGTTGAGATAGCTATGTTTCTGTTTGTTCCACGGTCTAATGAATGATTGAAAGAACTCTTTTGAGAGGAATCAAAAGGAAAATTAGCTGGAAGGGCAACATTTAATAGTTGATTGCTCCACACTATTTCCTAGAAACAGTTCTGCATGTTTCCATATGACTGAGGGAAGTGGCTGAACAGATTTCACACTGATAATGAAACGTGAAAGCATATTTGGAAAACAGCTATTTGTTAGCTCAAATCCAAGCCCTTGTGTCGAGGCTTCTTAAAGTGCAACATTGTTTGTACAATTAATCCTAATGATGTTGTTTACAAGGAAGATTTTCCTCTCCACTGTCAAACCTCTAGTTGCTTCTAATAAATTCTATCAAGCTTCCTTAACCTTTTGCCACCTCATGTCTAAAATTACTAGTGGATTAGGAATACCCCCATGGATACGTTGATTTAATATTATAACAGCACTTGCTGCAGAAAATATCCTACTGGGCTGGGATCCTCCACAATAAATAAAAGAAAATATTTCCCAAACTCCTTTTGCACAACCTTAGCCTCCCTCATAGCTATAAATAGGACTCTTATCTTGACCTGCTATTAATTTTCAGCACTTGGAGTGCTATGTAATTTCTTATGGCTTTTCCAGCTACTGAATACATTTTCATTATCATGTTCAATCAATTTATCTCCTGGAGCTGGGATGGCAAGATTGTCTGAGACGTGGATTGTTAGTTTATTGCCATCAAAACCAATTTGTGATTGCTTGATTCAAGAGATTCTTCTTGTTGATACTTTTGGCACAAAAGTTGGTGAGTGAAATATGAGGTTTCCATTTTGTACTGACACCAACTTTTCAGTACAACTATTAAGTGGAGAAACATCACCCCTACAGTGATGGTCCTCTCCCGTCCCGTCTCAAGTGAAACAGCTGGCTACCATCCTGTTCTCTATATAATGCCTCTGCCAGTGAATGATTAAAACTCGCTGAACCAATGTAAGTCAATTTGAGTTAATGTCACATCTGCAATTTGAGCCCAAGATCTTCTGGTCAGAAAGCAAAAAGCTTGGATGAACAACTACATTCTCAAAAGCTTTTTTTTTAAAAACACCTTTACACCTTTTGTTAAAATAGCAGGCAAAATTACATTGTATGAATACATTCAGTGCTCATCCACTGTATCGCCAGCAGCTATTCCTAATCTTATTCTGTAGCATAACAGAAGACAAAACACATGATACAAAATATTCTAGGAGAAAACATTAGTAATCGGCAAAAGAGACTGTAATCTGATCATTTTGGCCCATTTACAATACCTGAAGTCATGCCCAAATTGTTCTCTCAGCTATACCTATTTAGTAATGTCATACCATCTTGTGAACTGTAAGTATTTGTATCAGTCATATCAAAACATTTTTTAAATTGTTCATGGGATGTGGGCATCGCTGGCAAGGCCAGCATTTATTGCTCATCTCTAATTGCCCTTGAGAAGGTGGTGGTGAGCCTCCTTCTTGAAGCACTGCAGTCTTTGTGAAGGTAAATGGTAATTTTGAAATAATTGTCCACGTACAATCGATTCCTCATAATTCAAAGTTGCTTAAATCAAATGATCTGAAAATCAACATTTTTAGCACTAAATACCCACCTTACTGTGCTGTTTACATTACTTAGTCGAATTCATTGGATAATTCAATTTTCATTTAAAAAAACAACTCTGAATTATCAAGGTATGTGCACAATATGTTCACAAGTTTAAATTCAGGATCAAGGTAATATGGTGTCATGTATGTAACCTCTATGTAACACCACTGCAATACTGTATATACTTAAGCAATGCACACCTTGACCACAGGGGGTGAACTTGTGGGAGACACTCCTTACCTGGTCATCTAGGTATATAAAGGGCGGTCCCACGCAGGGTCCTGTGAATAAAGGTTCAGGTCATACCTTGTCCATAGAATGTGCCTCGTATGGGTTTTGTGCCATTGAGTAAGGACATTACATTGGCGACGGGAAATGGGAATCAATGATCCATGAGAATGGCCACCGTTAGCACAGAGGAACGGTACTGTGTTGGTGAGGACTGGGATGATATCATTGCGAGTCTCCAGCAAAGCTTTGTCATGAAAGAATGGCTGGGAGATGCAGTGGCCAACAGGTGAAGGGCCCATCTGCTGACCAGCTGCGGACCTAAGACTTACACGCTCATGAAGGACCTACTAGCACCCGAAAAGCCGGCGGACAAAACCTTTGAAGAGCTCAGCAAACTAATCGGTGAGCACCTCAAACCGGCGAGCAGCGTACACATGGCTCGACACAGATTCTATACCCACCGACGTCGTGAAGGACAGAGCATACTGGACTTCATTGCACACCTCCGGCGTTTGGCCAGCCTCTGTAAGTTCACAGACGCCTGCAGGGGGGAGATGTTAAGGGACTTCTTTATAGAGGGCATCGGCCATGCGGGGATTTTCCGAAAGTTAATTGAGACCAAGGACTTGACTTTGGAAGTGGCGGCATTGATGGCGCAGACTTTCATGGCGGGGGAGGAGGAAACCAAAATAATATACGCGGGCAATTCTGCCTCCAACGCAGCGGGGGATCAGGGAGTCAATATCATAAATGCGACTCAGAGCCCCGCAGGCAGGCAAGGGCAGTTCGACACACCCCAGGCAGCAATAGACCCCAGAGTAGGTTTTCAACAGAGACAATGGCAGGCTGAACGGACATTTACGCCATCACAGTGGACAATGCAGTCCAGGATGGGGCCATTGACACCCACTAACAGGGTACTCAAGGGCAGTCAAAGGGACAATCAACGAGGAATGCCGGATCATAGCTCCTTTGTTCACAACAATGGGAATCTCAGCTCATGCTGGAGGTGTGGGGGCAAACACTCTGCCAGGACTTGCAGGTTTCAACAATTTGTCTGCAGAAATTGCAACCTCAGTGGCCATTTAGCTCGAATGTGCAGAAAGCCTGTAACCAGGCTGATTTACGAGGCGGATGAACCACAAGAGGGGTCTGTGAGGCAGGATGACTCTTGGGGCAAATCAATGCACGCTGAAGTTAGCGGGTTCATGTGGCAAACATTCACAGCTCATATACCAAAACGCCACCAATGATGATGAAGGTTTTATTAAACGGCATCCCTGTATGCATGGAGCTGGACACAGGGGCCAGCCAGTCATTCATGAGCGTTCAACAATTCGAAAAGCTATGGCCACTCAAAGCCAGTAGACCCAAACTAGAACGCATTGAGACACAACTACGGACGTATACCAAAGAAAACATTCCAGTACTATGCAGTGCAATGTTGGCGGTCACACACAATGAATCAGTGAACCGGCTGCCGCTCTGGATTGTCCCGGGCAATGGTCTCATACTGTTGGGAAGGAACTGGTTAGGCGAGATGAACTGGAAATGGGGGGATGTGCACGCAATGTCATCTGTGGAGCGAAGTTCGTGCTCACAAGTCCGACAACAATTTGAGTCACTTTTCCAACCTGGCGTCAGGACGTTCAAAGGTACCAAAGTAGTGATACACATCACCCCAGACGACAAACCAGTGCACCACAAAGCCAGAGCGGTGCCGTATGTGATGAGGGAGAAAAATGAGAGCGAATTGGACCGTTTGCTGAGAGAGGGCATCATCTCACCCGTTGAATTCAGCGACTGGACGAGCCCCATCATTCCCATCCTAAAAGCAGATGGTTCTGTCAGGACCTGTGGCGACTACAAGGCCACTATCAATCAGGTGTTCCTACAAGACCAATACCCGCTCCCGAGAGCGGAGGATCTTTTCGCCACGCTGGCAGGCGGCAAGCTGTTTACCAAGTTGGATCTCACTTCAGCCTACATGACCCAAGAACTGGCCGACAAATCTAATCTACTGACCACCATCACCACGCACAAGGGACTGTTCGTTTACAACAGGTGCCCGTTTGGCATTCGATCAGCGGCCGCGATTTTTCAAAGGAACATGGAAAGCCTACTCAATTCCATTCCTGGAACAATCTTATTTCAGGACGGCATCCTCATCACGGGTTGTGACACCGAGGAACACCTCCACAACCTGGAGGAGGTGCTACGCTGACTGGACTGGGTAGGCCTGAGACTCAAGAAGTCTAAATGTGTGTTTTTGGCTCCTGAGGTTGAGTTCCTGGGCAGGAGGGTTGCTGCAGATGGGATTCGGCCTATCGAATCCAAAACAGAGGCGATTCGATGAGCGCCCAGGCCCGGTAACACATCGGAGATGCGTTCATTTCTGGGACTCTTGAACTATTTCGGGAACTTTCTGCCGAACTTAAGCTCGTTGTTGGAGCCACTTCACGTGCTCCTGCGTAAGGGTTGTGATTGGTTTTGGGGGGACTGTCAAGAATGGGCTTTCAATCGGACGCGGAACCTACTTTGTTCAAATAAGTTATTGACCCTGTACGACCCCTGGCCCCCACCAAGGAGGCAGCGGAACAAAGCGCTGAGATGGTCATGCCAGTTGATGCCTTTGACAGCACAGGCTCCCCCATCACAGCCCGCCAGATCAAAATCTGGAAAACAGATCCACTCCTATCTCTGATTAAGAAATTGGTTCTGACATATGATGCATTGTCCTATGGGGTTGGGTGCGTGTTGCAGCAGAGTAATGCTGAGGGCCAACTACAACCTGTGGCTTATGCTTCCACGTCGCTCTCTCAAGCAGAATGGGGATATGGGATGGTTGAGAAGAAGGCACTCGCATGTGTCTATGGTGTAAAAAAAATGCATCAGTACGTTTTTGGCAGGAGGCTCGAATTAGAAACGGACCACAAGCCGTTAACATCCCTGTTGTCAGACAGCAAGGCTGTCAATGCCAACGAGTCAGCCCGCATACAGCGATGGGCTCTCACACTGGCTGCTTATGACTACTCCATCCGGCACCGGCCTGGCACCAAAAATTGCGCTGATGCGCTCAGCAGGCTTCTACTGGCCACTACCGAGGGGGCAGCAGAACATAGCACTGAGATGGTCATGGCTGTTGATGCCTTTGACAGCACAGGCTCCCCCATCACAGCCTGCCAGATCAAAATCTGGACAAGCAGAGATCCCCTCCTATCTCTGATTAAGAAATGTGTCCTGACTGGGGATTGGGCGCCCGCACATGGAGCATGCCCTGAGGAGGTCAGACCGTTTCACAGGCGGATGGATGAGCTCTCCATCCAAGCTGACTGCCTACTATGGGGCAGCCGGGTAGTCATGCCCCAGAGGGGCAGGGAGGCATTCATCAGGGAACTCCACAGCAAGCATCCAGGCATCGTTCTGATGAAGGCCATTGCCCAGTCACATGTTTGGTGGCTGGGAATTGATTCAGACCTGGAACACCGAGTTCACAGGTGCATGACGTGTGCCCAGCTGGGTAATGCCCTCAGGGAGGCCCCGCTCAGCCCGTAGCCCTGGCCCACTAGGCCATGGTTACGTATTCATGTAGACTACGCGGGCCCGTTCATGGGAAAAATGTTTCTTATTGTGGTAGATGCGTACTCGAAATGGATCGAGTGCACCATTTTGAATTTGTGCACGACATCCACCACTATGGAGACTCTACATGCGGTCTTTGCAACCCACGGCTTGCTGGACATCCTTGTTAGCGATAATGGCCCAAGTTTCACGAGCTACGAATTCCAGGAGTTCATGTCGGACAATGGCATCAACCATGTCAGGACAGACGTTCAAGCCGGCCTCCAATGGCCAGGCAGAACGTGCGGTCCAAATCATTAAACAAGGCATGCTCAGGATTCAAGGACCCACCCTTCAATGCTGCCTATCGCGCCTCCTGCTGGCCTATAGATCCCGACCGCACTCGCTCATGGGGCTCCCGCCCACTGAGCTACTTATGAAACGAACACTCAAAACTCGGTTGTCCCTCATTCACCCAGTCCTGACCGACATAGTTGAGGGCAAGCCTCAGTCCCAAAACAAGTACCATGACCGAAATTCAAGGGGGAGATGTATAGAAATAAATGACCCCGTATTTGTCCTCAATCATGCCATGGGGCCCAAATGGCTTGAGAGTACTGTAATAGACAAAGAGGGGTACAGGGTCATCATGGTTGAACTTAACAATGGGCAGATATGCCGTAAGCATCTGGACCAAGTAAAAAAAATGTTCAGCATAGACACTGAGGAACCCAAGGAAGATCATGAGATGGTGCTCACACCACCGCCAGTGAACGAGCAACAAGAACATTCAGCAGCATACACAGTCTCGGCGGTCAGCCCGGACAGGCTGGAATCACCACAGGTGACAGACACTCACGCCAAGGCTCAACAACCAGAGCCCCAACTGCGGCGCTCCAGGAGGGAGCGTAGACCACCTGAAAGACTTAACCTATGATCCCAATAAGACTTTGGGGGGAGGTGATGTCATGTATGTAACCTCTATGTAACACCACTGCAATACTGTATATACTTAAGCAATGCACACCTTGACCACAGGGGGTGAGCTTGTTGGAGACACTCCTTACCTGGTCATCCAGGTATATAAAGGGCGGTCCCACGCAGGGTCATCGCTCCTTGGTCCTGTGAATAAAGGTTCAGGTAATACAGTGACCTTGTCCATAGAATGTGCCCGTGTGGGTTTTGTGCCATTGAGTAAGGACATTACACATGGTAACAAGGAATCTTTAGTTCAGTCAGTTTACTGAATTACTCGGCAAGGCTCCCCACACTGAGGGAGAAGGAACTCTAACAATGTTGATAACCTTTTTATGTTCAATCACAGAGAATCATTTGCACTGTCCTGGCTAGCTTTTCTCACCCAGAAGATATTTGGCACCAAGATAAATATTTATTAAAAAAGAAATTCTCAAGGTGAAAGATTGTATAATAAACATTTAACCAATTTTCTTCAGTTTTACACCTTACCCTTTGGAATCTTTTGTGGTCAATAGCAAAATTCCTTTGATTGGTTTCCATTTCATTTGAACTATTTAACTCCAAAATTCAATGGGATAGGTTTTCAACTGGCTGCCCAGGTGTAATACTAACATTGTGGATCTGCTGCCTCTTAAAGAAACCACCTGATTTTCATATCCATTGATAAAAATAAAAATCCAACGGTTTCTCCACTGCTGGCCGATCTGCAATGTTAGTCTTATGCCTGGTGGCTAGTTGTAAATCAATTCCGGTATCTGTTTGCATGATGCCAAGAAGCTGCAAGGATAATCATAGAAACCTACAGCAGGGAAGGAGGCCATTCAGCCCATCATGCCTGTGCTAGCTCTTTGAAAGAGCAGTGAAGCTTAGTCCCAGCCCCACCCCGCTTTTTGTTCGTAACCCTGTAACTTCCTCACCCTCATGTACCTGTCCAATCCTTTTTAAAAATATTTATAGAATCAGCTTCCACCACCTTCTCAGGCAGAGTGATCCAGATGCTGACAATTTTGAGTGAAAAATATTCTCCTCATTTCCCCTCTAGATCTTTTTCCAATGATTTAAAATCTCTGACCTCTGGTTATTGATCCACTCTACTCTATAATATTGCTCTCATGTATATATTATGTCTGTTTGGCTCAGGTGATAGCACTCTGGCCTTTGGGTTAGATGGTTGTGGGTCCAAGGCCTACAACCATGCCTTGAGTGCATAACCTAAGCTGACATTTCAGTCCAATACTGAGGCAGTGCTGCACCGTCAGAGGCATTGTCCTTCTAATAAGATCAAAAACTGAGGCCTGTTCTGATGGTTCAAGGGACATTAGAGCAACAAGTTCTCTTGATGTCCTCCCTCATCCAAAAGCCCCAAAACAAATTATCTAGTCATTTATTTCTCTGTTGCTTCTGAGATGTTGCTGGTATGAAATAGCAGTCATATTTGCCTACATAAATGTCGTTGCTCTTCAAAAGTAACCTGTTGTTTGAAGCACTTTAAAATATTTAGTGTTTCATAAATGCAAGCATTGTTTTATTATATACATATGATGCATGTAGGCTACAGTAAGTGATATCAAACAGCAGTCTAAATGAAGTAGTCCGTTTAATTGATAAGCAAGCACAGTAGTTGATACGGCAGTCCTCACTTTCCATTCCAAAAATCCAATTTGCTCCTCAAATGATTTGAGTGCACTTTTGTGCTGTGTCTTCTGATGTGTCATGGTTAGCATTTTCACTTACTCTTGTTTCATTTTTGCTTTAATTCCCTTAGGAAGTATGTTTACATAAACAATTATAAGCCAGCAGTGAGCTGTTAGCAAAGGAGTTTGCCAGGAATTTATGCGCAGGCAATCATTGCTCTGAGGAATTGCTGGCAGAGTACCTATTAAAACATGGGCCCTGTAATCGCTTCTCGGCCTTTTGGCTAAGATCATGCGTAACTGATCTGACAGGGGAGTAACCACCATAACCCCAAGGTGGTTCTCCCTGGATCAGGAAGGTATATGCTTGCTTTTTTGGAAATAGGAGGTGGGTGGGGTAGCTTGACCCATCCACCTCCACGGAGGTGTGTGGGGGACCTGACCCATCCACCTCCATGGCACGAACCTGGTATTGCAGTACTTCCAGGAACGGTGCAGTGGCTCTAGGCCTTTTGGCTAAGAGCATTGGCGCAGAGTGATCCTTGAATGGGCCCAAGGTGACCTCTGGCGTTTGTGATTTGACAAAGAATTGGAATGATTGGCTACGAATTTAAAAAAAAAACAAAAAAAACATGGGCCCTGTAATTCCGGCCTCCCCGGCTCCGTACGGAATTTCTACAGACCCAGGAAGGTATCGGAAAAGCCGTTTTTCAGCACACAATGCATATGTACTGAAAACCAGCTTTTCCGATCTGTCGCTTGACAGATCATCCGCATATCGGGAGCAAGGACATTTGCAGGAGCAAGATTGTGGTATTTACTATATCTTGCCCAGCAAATGTCCTCAAAACTCTTGCGCCTGATAAAAGCAGGCACATAGCCGACTTTTACAGGCGTAAGAATTTTAAAACACATTTAAAACATAAAAAACAAAATTAAAAAAACACACTTTATTTTTAAAACCCCTGCCCACTACGTTAAATTTATTTTAAACCATAATTGAAAAAACTTTTTAAAAACGCGAAAAACAAACTTTTCTCCAAGATATTTATTAACTCTAATGTCAATTAATTTTAATTATGTGTGGTGTGTTTTTTATTTTTTATTTGGTGTTATTGTGTTTGCTATTAATTGAGGGGAAAAAAAATGAGAACTCATAGATACGGAGTTCCCATTGCTATGAATTGAGAATAAATTACCTGATTGGTTGTGCAGTCACATGTGACTGCATCTTCTGCGTGGGAACCTGGAGGACGGGAGCGCACTTTGCAGCACGGGAAAAGAAGGCCTTTCCACCGGAATCCCACGCTCCTCTGGGACCACCAGATAATTTCAGAAAAATTCTCCGGTCAGAGGTGTTCGTCCGAAAGAAGCCTCCGACCACAATTTCCGGCCATGGAGTATCGCTCTGTTGCCAGTAAAGCTTGTCAGGCAAGTCATGAAAATTTAAAAGATCTAAACCAGATTGTCACATGATCAAACCTGAGCGGCATATATTTGGCACTTTCAAAATGAGTTAGTCAAAAACAACACACTTAATAACCTGCACTGTGTAAAACTCAGCTTCACTGAGAATTGTATATAATCGAAGGATCAGAAAGTAGAAAATGAACATCAACATGTCATATTTTGTTGGGACATTTTTCATTTCTCACTTTATCGCAGTACAACTTAATTGGACTTTCTTTTCTCTTCAAAAATCATTATTCTGATGAATTCTGTTGCAATTACTCATTTAAGACTGGGAAGTATGCCACCTTATGAACCTGAAGGCTCAAGGGAAGCTTATCGTGTTTATGGTGTTTTGTCTCTATGACAAGATGACTGACATGGTAATCTGCAGCGTATCTGCAATCTGCTATTAACTGGATGCATTGAAAAGCAAGTCTAGCATGCCCAAAACATGGAAGATCATCTGTAGACTGTGGAAGCATTTTATTGCGACCAGAGAACCGGATTAAATGAGCATAATTCGTAGGTGTCCACTTTATCCAGGATTCTCAAGCCCATTGGTTACTTCCTGACAGCAGCCCAACCCTTGTCACAAGAGACAGGAAAAGAAGCTCTTCCACATAGCCTAATCCCGGCCCACCTCCCCAGCCTCCTATTCCCACTTGATGCCAGCTACACTTTTCCACCTTCTGACTCTCCTCTTTCCTCTCCCCCAAGACCAATCCTGGCCTGCCCCCTCTGTGTTGGTGCAATTCTGTGCCACAATAAGGAGTACAAAAGTGACCACTCTACACAGGGTAGCAGGCACTGACTTACATTGGCCTGGAAATTGCGGTCGGAGGCTTGCCGCCTGCGTACATCTCTAAACCGCAAGAAAACTCTATGCTTACCTTCTGTCTCCGGAGCTTTGGATTGTTCTGGTCCTGGGTCTGTAGGTGTTCACCTGGGTAAAGGTGCCACATCCCAGAGAAGCAGGCGGTTCGCAAGCATCCCTGGGATCACGTGGGTCAGGCCAACCAATGACAAAGGGGAATTCCTATTATGCTCATGGGGATTCCATTTACATACGGGAATCCCCATAAGCATAATAGAAATCACCTAATAAATAAAATTTCACACCACGGAAATAAAAATAAATGTCAAAGGTTTAAAATTAATTAAAATACCCTTTAACTAATCATTTGAATCAAAAATGTGATTTTTGAAAAATAAATGTAAACATTTTTAAACGGGAGAAAATTTACCTAAACAAATTTTAAATGTAAATGTTGAAGTCATTTTAAAAAATGTATTCTAACATTTATTTTAATGCTTATGCTGGTAAAAGAAGGCCTTACGCATGTTTTTTCCCGGGTGTAAGAGCTTCGCGGGTACTCGTTGGGGAAATAGCCAAACTCTGCGCCAGCGAAAGTGAATTTACAGCGAATGCGGTGGATCTGTCAAGGAGAAACTTGACAGATCGCAAGTTCCGAGTTTTCGCGCATGCACAGTGCCTGCGGAAACCCGGAACCTGTGAAGCCACTCACAGCACTTATGGCGGCGTATGCTGTGCGTATGCTGTCATAGGCCCCATATAATCCTGAGCCATTAACTGTTGTCCACAAAGTGTGACCACTATAGATGGGTAGCCATTTTATAAAGGTGAGTGCAGTTCCCCTGTATAGCTATTTTCTCTGACGTCAATCCTTTTTTGATAGGATCACCAATTGTGATGACTACAAGGAAAAGGAGCGCCTCATGCGGCAAGATATAAAATACATGTGGCAAATCATTTCCTATTTCAATTTTCTTCTTAGGTGTATGCTACTATAGTTTTAAATTCCTTTTGGAAACATGTAATGCACCAACAGCTAATGGCAACTTAAGAACTGACTAAAAACAATAAAACCTCTTTGAAAAGGCACAGATGCATTACAGTACCAGAATTCTTTCAAGGCTGTAATGCAATCTCATAATTTAGGTGACAATTTTAAAACACCTGAGCTTCAATCTCACAGTTTATGAGATACGGCACAGTAGTATAGTGGTTATGTTACTGGACTAGTTCATTAAATAAATCTGGATTTTTTTTTAAAAAGCTAGCGTCAGTAATGGTGACCATGAAACTACTGGATTGTTGTAAAAACCCAACTGGTTCTAATGTCCTGTAGGGAAGGAAAGCTGCCGTCCTTACCTGGTTTGGCCTATATGTGGCTCCAGATCCACAGCAACATGGTTGACTCTTAACTACCCCCTGAAATGGCCTGACAAGCTACTCAGTTATACCAAACCCCTGCAACAAAGCCAGCATTGTGGGAGCACCTTCACCACAAGGACTGCAATGGTTCAAGATGATGGAATTGGGGATGGGCAATAAATGCCAGCCTTGCCAGTGATGTCCACATCCCATGAACAAATAAATAACATTAAAAAATCTGAGCCCCTTGATTAGATTACAGATGTGTTTGTAATCACTCCTGGGTATCGGGTATTCTATATGTTTTGAATATTTGATTGTCAAAGTTCACACTGCAACATCAGTATCAGTGTTCAAATGTAAAATGTAACTTGATACCAAACAACAATGGAAGAAGCTACAGACCTTAAAATACTGTATGAGAAAATGCTTAAAATCATAATTCAGATATCTAGCCCTTTTAACTCAACAAATACATATGCTATTAATAAGTTAGGATATATATTTAAAGTGGCTGTAAACCAGAGTTCCAGGTTGACATCACCCCATCATAAAAAAGTACACTACAGAAAGGAGTTCGTGGAGATTCGGGAGGTGCGTGGAGGAGCGGCCTATAAAAGGCCCAACGTGTCACTGGGGCTCGGGAGTTCGTGGAGACGTGCTTGTACAGCTGCAGCAGGGAGAGAAGGCAAAATAGAAACAGAAAGAAATCGAAAGGTGACGTCACAGCCAAGGGGGTAAGTGATTGGCTGGTGATTGTTGAGTAGTTTTTCGTTTTCTTTTCTATATCAGTAAGTTACCTTTAGCATTGTTGTTACCAATTTAAGTTAATCTAAGTGTTAAGTCATGGCAGAAGAGCTCGGACACGTGTTATGCTCCCCCTGTACTATGTAGGAAGTCAGGGACACTTCCGGTGTCCCTGACGACTACATATGCGGGAAGTGTATCCACCTCCAGCTCCTGACGGACCGCATTGTGGAACTGGAGCTGCGGGTGGATTCACTCTGGAGCATGCACGATGCTGAGAATGACGTGAATACCACGTTTAGTGAGTTGGTCTTACCGCAGGTAAAGGGTCCACAGCCAGATAGGGAATGGAAGACCAACAGGAAGTGCAGTGCAAGGAAGGTAGTGCAGGGGTCCGATGCGGTCATCCCCCTGCAAAACAGATACACCGCTTTGAGTACTGTTGAGGGGGATGACACATCAGGGAAGGGCAGCAGCAGCCAAGTTCATGGCACCGTGGCTGGCTCTGCTGCACAGGAGGGCAGGAAAAAGAGTGGGAGAGCGATAGTGATAGGGGATTCAATTGTAAGGGGAATAGATAGGCGTTTCTGTGGCCACAACTGAGACTCCAGGATGGTATGTTGCCTCCCTGGTGCAAGGGTCAAGGATGTCTCGGAGTGGGTGCAGGACATTCTGAAAAGGGAGGGTGAACAGCCAGTTGTCGTGGTACATATAGGTACCAATGATATTGGTAAAAAACGGAATTAGGTCCTACGAGATGAATTTAAGGAGTTCGGAGTTAAATTAAAAAGTAGGACTCAAAGATAGTAATCTCAGGATTGCTACTGCTGCCACGTGCTAGTCAGAGTAGGAATCGCAGGATAGCTCAGATGAATACGTGGCTTGAGCAGTGGTGCAGAAGGGAGGGATTCAAATTCCCGGGGCATTGGAACCGGTTCTGGGGGAGGTGGGACCAGTACAAACCAGACGGTCTGCACCTGGGCAGGACCGGAACCAATGTCCGAGGGGGAATGTTTGCTCATGCTGTTGGGGAGGAGTTAAAGTAATATGGCAGGGGAATGGGAACCTATGCAGGTAGACAGAGGGAAATAAAATGGAGTCAGAAGCAAAAGCTAGAAAGGAGAATAGTAAAAGTGGAGGGCAAAGAAACCCAAGGCAAAAAACAAAAAGGGCCACATTACACCAAAATTCTAAAGGGGCAAAGTGTGTTAGAAAGACAAGCCTGAAGGCTCTGTGCCTCAATGCGAGGAGTATTCAGAATAAGGTGGATGAATTAACTGCGCAGGTAGCAGTTAACGGGTACGATGTCATTGGCATCACAGAGACATGGCTCTAGGGTGACCAAGGCTGGGAACTCAACATCCAAGGGTATTCAACATTTAGGAAGGATGGACAGAAAGGAAAAGGAGGCGGGGTGGCGTTGCTGGTTAAAGAGGAAATTAATGCAATAGTAAGGAGGGACATTAGCCTGGATGATGTGGAATCGGTATGGATGGAGCTGCGGAATTCCAAAGGGCAGAAAACGCGAGTGGGAGTTGTGTACAGACTACCAAACAGTAGTAGTGAGGCTGGGGACAGCATCAAACAAGAAATAAGGCATGTGTGCAATAAAGGTACAGCAGTTATCATGGGCGACTTTAATCTACATATTGATTGGGCGAACCAAACTGGTAGCAATGCGGTGGAGGAGGATTTCCTGGAGTGTATTAGGGATGGTTTTCTAGACCAATGTGTCGAAGAACAAACTAGAGAGCTGGCCAACCTTGACTGGGTGATGTGTAATGAGAAGGGACTAATTAGCAATCTTGTTGTGCGAGGCCCCTTGGGGAAGAGTGACCATAATATGGTAGAATTCTTTATTAAGATGGAGAGTGACGCAGTTAATTCGGAAACTAGGGTCCTGAACTTAAGGAAAGGTAACTTCGACGGTATGAGGCATGAATTGGCTAGAATAGACTGGCAAAGGATACTTAAAGGGTTGACGGTGGATAAGCAATGGCAAACATTTAAAGATCACATGGATGAACTTCAGCAATTGTACATCCCTGTTTATAGTAAAAATAAAATGGGGAAGGTGGCTCAATCATGGCTAACAAGGGAAATTAAGGATAGTGTTAAAACCAAAGAAAAGGCATATAATTTGGCTAGAAAAAGCAACAAACCTGATGACTGGGAGAAATTTAGAATTCAACAGAGGAAGACTAAGGGTTTAATTAAGAGGGGGAAAATAGAGTATGAGAGGAAGCTTGCAGGGAACATAAAAACTGACTGCAAAAGCTTCTATAAATATGTGAAGAGAAAAAGATTAGTGAAGACAAACATAGGTCCCTTGCAGTCGGATTCAGGTGAATTTATAATGGGGAATAAAGAAATGGCAGAGCAATTGAACAAAGGAAGACATGAATAACCTTCCGAATGTACTAGGGAACAGTAGGTCTACTGAGAAGGATGAACTGAAGGATATCCTTATTTAGGTGGGAAATTGTGTTAGGGAAATTGATGGGATTGAAGGCTGATAAATCCCCACGGCCTGATAGTCTGCATCCCATAGTACTTAAGGAAGTAGCCCTAGAAATAGTGGATGCATTGGTGATCATTTTCCAATAGTCTATCGCCTCTGGATCAGTTCCTATGGACTGGAGGGTAGCTAATGTAACACCACTTTTTAAAAAAAGGAGGGAGAGAGAAAACGGGTAATGATAGACCAGTTAGCCTGACATCAGTAGTGGGGAAAATGTTGGAATCAATCATTAAGGATGAAATAGCTGCGCATTTGGAAAGCAGTGACAGGATCAGACCGAGTCAGCATGGATTTATGAAAGGGAAATCATGCTTGACGAATCTTCTGGAATTTTTTGAGGATGTACCTAGCAGAGTGGACAAGGGAGAACCAGTGGATGTGGTGTATTTGGACTTTCAAAAGGCTTTTGACAAGGTCCCGCACAAGAGATTGGTGTGCAAAATCAAAACGCATGATATTGGGGGTAATGTACTGATGTGGATAGAGAACTGGTTGGCAGACAGGAAGCAGAGAGTCGTGATAAACGGCTCCTTTTCAGAATGGGAGGCAGTGACTAGTGGAGTGCCGCAGGACTCAGTGCTGGGACCCCAGCTCTTTACAATATACATTAATGACTTAGATGAAGGAATTGAGTGTAATATCTTCAAGTTTGTGGATGACACTAAACTGGGTGGTGGCGTGAGCTGTGTGGAGGATGCTAAGAGGCTGCAGGGTGACTTGGACAGGTTAGGTGAGTGGGCAAATGCATGGCAGATGCAGTATAATGTGGATAAATGTGAGGTTATCCATTTTGGGGGCAAAAACACGAAGGCAGAATATTATCTGGATGGCGACAGATTAGGAAAAGGGGAGGTGCAATGAGACCTGGGTGTCATGGTTCATCAGTCACTGAAAGTGGGCATGCAGGTACAGCAGGGAAGGTGGCAAATTGTATGTTGGCCTTCATAGCTAGGGAATTTGAGTATAGGAGCATGGAGGTCTTACTGCAGTTGTACAGGGCCTTAGTGAGGCCTCACCTGGAATATTGTGTACAGTTTTGGTCTCCTAATCTGAGGAAGGACGTTCTTGCTATTGAGAGAGTGCAGCGAAGGTTCACCAGACTGATTCCAGGGATGGCTGGACTGCCATATGAGGAGAGACCGGATCAATTGGGCCTTTATTCACTGGAGTTTAGAAGGATGAGAGGGGATCTCATAGAAACGTATAAGATTCTGATGGGACTGGACAAGTTAGATGCGGGAAGAATGTTCCCGATGTTGGGGAAGTCCAGAACCAGGGAACATAGTCTTAGGATAAGGGGTAGGCCATTTAGGACTGAGATGAGGAGAAACTTCTTCACTCAGAGAGTTGTTAACCTGTAGAATTCCCTGTCGCAGAGAGTTGTTGATGCTAGTTCAATGGATATATTCAAGAGGGAGTTAGTTATGGCCCTTACGGCTAAGGGGATCAAGGGGTATGGAGAGAAAGCAGGAAAGGGGTACTGAAGGAATGATCAGCCATGATCTTATTGAATGGCGGTGCAGGCTTGAAGGGCTAATGGCCTACTCCTGCACCTATTTTCTATGTTTCTATGTTTCTATGATAGGTAATTGTGCAACAAGAAACCTTTCCTGGCCTAGCGCCAATCATTAGTTGCTTCTCAAATACAATTAACAAAGCAATGGAGAGAAATAAAGTGGGGAAAAGTGTGAAAGACATCCATCATGAAATAAATAGATAAAAACAAACAGAAATTAAAAGAAAAATATGGAAGAAAGAAACTGAAGCTGAAGGCAGAAATTCAAATCAATCTATAGTAATAGATACTATGTCCCAAATTTGATCAAAGCCAAGTTCCGCCCATTTACTGTCAAAAAGACTACTAAGATCCTGATGGTACTTTGGGCGGAAGTTTGGTGAAAAAATAGAAAAATAACCGCCTGGTGGAAAAAATGGGCGTTACCTAGCGATTCTGGGCGGTAGAGGGCAGTAGGTGGGATTCTGTGCGGCAAATGCAATCCTGGAGAAAATGACTCCGAGGCTGGAATCGGGCCCAGGGAGTGGGGAGCGCATACAAAAAAAAATATTCAACAAATAAAAAACAAAACATGACAAAACCTACAGAGGACCCTTTCAAACAAAATAGCTGCAAAAGAATTAAAGAAAAATATCTCACTAACCTTTTCTTGCAGGTCTTCATACCTACCGTCCCGGTAAGATCTGCTCCCACGCAGCTATCTTTTCTCCTGCAGGAGCAGAGGACCGCTCGGATGAATCTTGGGCAGAGGCGGGTAGGAGAAGCTTTTGTGGCGTTGCATGCCAGTGGACGTTCCCCAGTGGGCCTTTCAAACCGCCGAAAAAACAGTGAGACTGCCGGGCAGCCAGCGGTAGGGTCATCAATTTCGGGCCCTCTGTAAAGTAGCATAACCTTATACCAGTGGCCAATGTAGTGGATTTTCAGCAGCTTTCACAGCTCCAATCCAGAAGTACACAGTCTGGAATATAAAATCAGTGAATAATTTATTTTTGTGAAACGGATAATTTTATTTATCAAGAAACTATCGCATTTTCAATGTTTCCATTTTTGATTTATGCTGTGTTTTGTTTTTTGACAATACATGCAAATATATTTATGGCGATGTAGGACCACATGTAAGCACAATTGTAAAAGACTATTCAGGAACTAAGACATTGACTCAGTAAGGAACTGCTGATCTAGTGGTCTGAAAATGGATTTCTAAGTGTAATACTGTAAAACGGTGAGAGACTTAAAATGTGACTATTCAAAACATCTTCAAAGCATTTGTAGCCAATGAAGTACTCTTGAAGTGGTCACTGTTGTTATGTGGGAAACGCACAGCTAATTTGTGCACAGCAAAGTCTCACAAACAGCAATGATATAATGACCAGATAACCAGTTATTTTTTTTTAATTATGTTGGTTGAGGGATAATTATTGGCCAGGACACTGGGGTGAACTCTTTTTCGAATAATGCCACATGTTCACCTGAGGTGTCAGACTGGGCCTTGATTTAATGTCTCACCCAAAAGATAGCAGCTCCTGAGTACCACGTGGAAGTGTCAGTCTAGGTTTCGTGCTGAGGTCACTGAAGTGGGACCTGAACGCAATCTTCTGATTCAGAGGCAAGAATGCTACCACTGGCTGACACGAAACAAAGGGCACTTTATTGTGAATAATGGGAATCCTAATGGGAGAAACAAGATAATGAGCTTGTTTTCTTTAGTTACCCTGGAAGTTATAAAATTACAAAACAAAGCTACAGGTAGGAACATTTTAAAGGATGTATCACACCTTAGGGTTCAGGTGAGATTCACTCTTGTGGTTTATGATGCATCTCAACCTCTTGATTTTTACGATCTTCTAACACCATATTGTCTATTCATTATCTGACATCTACAAATGTGTATAAATTTGCCCAGTATGTTAAGGGAATAATAAATAAATGATTTATCAACTTTCTAACAGATAAATATAGGAAATGTAATTATATTATGTGGTGTCTGGTATATTCAAGGAATGGTCCGATTGTGTTGTACCTACTAATGATGTCTTAAATCATATACAGAGACAGGTCAGAGAATACGCACATTGATGCTGTGCACTGTATTTCTATCTGTGAATTGAAGAGTGCGCATGTGCCTTGGTCTACAGATGAAGCGAATAACATGTTTGCCACATATTTAAATAAACTGCTAATGCTTGCACTACAAATATATCCTGCACTATACCCATATATGATAGGAAGAAAAGGCCTATAACAAAAAACATAAATGAACTGTGCAAAGGAGGGATTCTCTGAGGGAAT
Source organism: Pristiophorus japonicus (assembly GCF_044704955.1). Classification (NCBI taxonomy): domain Eukaryota; kingdom Metazoa; phylum Chordata; class Chondrichthyes; family Pristiophoridae; genus Pristiophorus; species Pristiophorus japonicus. The sequence continues at coordinate 97,361,817 of NC_091993.1, read as the reverse complement.
GAAAGATGTTCTGGTATACGAAGAGCAGGCTCAAATGATTCATGCAGTTCCCTCTCCATGGAGAACCATCCAGCCTGCATTCATTGTATATCCCAATGACCCTGCCAAGCTCATAAACTTACCATGTGGAAACTATTTTGTCATTTTAAAAATTGATGCAAAATCACAAGTCTTCTCGTGATTCTTGGTTCACATAGGTGACTCTGAAGAGAATGCATTGTACATTTTGACCATAATATATGGAGATAGCTTTTTGGCCCGACTGTTATATAAGTTGTGAACCTGTGCATAAAACAATGTAAGTAGCATAACCTGAACACTGGAATCACTGACCTATTGGTGGAAATACTGAGTGAACATGAATAAACACATAAAAATGAATTTTTATTTCTATTCACGGAGATTTGTCTCACATCCCAGGTACAGAGTGCCAACATTAAATACTGAAATGGATCTCCTATCATGCATGATCCTGGTAAAAGGCATTCCAGAAAGAGGAAATCCCAAACTGAAAACAATCGTTTAGCAAGCTCGTTCAAACAGTTGAATGAAAAATCACAGAAACAAAAAATCTTCCACACTATGGGTGGGCAGCAAGACTCTGATGAATGGAACACTTCCTCCATCTCCACGACGACATCTATTGCGCCGAGAAGAAACATTGATCATCAGTTTAACTCAAAAGGCCAAAAACACTAAGCTGTGTCTGTGAAACAACTTTGTAATTTTCAGATATGTGAGTCCAGGGAGCACCTTCAGTAACTGTAACCTTGACAAAAGCTCCCTGAGGTACACCTAATTATCCACCTGTTAATTATTGCCATACAAAATTCTGGCTTCCCGAAAGTTCTCAGGTTTGATTCCTAGTCTGGTAGATGATTTTAGCTGCGGCGGTGGTTGGGGCAATAAAATTGACCTCAATGCCCCTCCATTGGGAGGGGAGGAAATCAGCCAGAGTTCCTGTTTTTGATCACTATCCAGTGACCACTTCTAGAAGTGTAGTCATCAGTGAGCTCCGGATGGGGTGTTTTTCTGTGATACCCCAACGCCCAAATAGCCAGCTGACACTTACTGGGCTCACACATGAAGAATGACACTTGGTCAGGATATCAAAAGTCACCTGTCATCCGCAAAATGCACAGCAAATATGTACCACCTTCAGGAGAAGAGGGAAGGATAGATAACTGGTAAGGGAGAGTGAAGGGTTAGTATATATAGTCTGGCTAAGTTTATTCCCCAATAAAGATATTTATTTCTTCAAAACATCAATAGGATATAATTAGCATTATAAAGGGACTATGATATCTTGTGAAACATTTTGTAAGATGGAAACTCCCAAGGTCCATCTGTTCATGTAATTTCGGTCTCTACAAGAGTTACACGTTAAAAGCAGTGTAAATGATTTACCTTCAAATTGGCAGCTTATGATGAACAAATTGTTTGGAGAACTTGTCTGATGGCTCACTCAGTAAATGCACTGCCAACTGTGAACTTAGCTCTATAGACAAAGTAGACAAGGTTTGTCCATTGGCCTCCATTGAGCTGGTTGGTCTCAATCAGAGCAACTGCAGGAGAATTGGCCTCAGCACCATCAGGCTAGGAAGAGGAAGAAAATATCCAGGATTTCTGAAACTCATTGTTACACATCGACTCCTGCTGAAAAGTGTACAATATAGACATCACGAGGACTCAGTTACAAATTTCCCTCTACATACACTTGAATTGCTTCCTAACCCGCATTGTCCAGACTTGCACATGAAGAATGATGACTTAGATGAGGTAATGGTGTGCTGTTGCTGCCTATGGAACTTTAGCCAGCATGAGTCAGGAGACGAGAGAGTAGAAATCGGAAAAAAAGTTAATAACTGAGAATATGGAATTTTCAACAGTCATTGCACTTCAGAACAAATTCAATGTGCAAAACATTTTGAAATGTTTTGACAATATGAGGCACTTTATAAAGATTATGGCCCGGAATTTTCTGGGAAAGTAACAGCAAATGAAATGCACACACCGTTATTAGTGAGGATAACATAAACAGCATATTACGATGAGGAAGAAAAACACCACAAGTTGCAAATTGTCACAAGTTGCTGGATGGTTTGCATCTCTCCGCTATTGGTCTCACAAAAATATCAACTCACTGTCAATCTCCCTGTGTCTTTCAAGAAATTGCTGCATTTGTGCAGTTAAAATGAATTAAACTTTCCACAGAAAGTTAGGGCTGGTACTTAATCATGTAAGGACACTTTTAATTTGAGATTGATTTTCCTGCAATGTCACTCAACCTCTCCGGCCCAGAAAGGGAATCTCCTATTCTCTTTCTCATAATCCAATCTTTCTTTCCCTCGCTTTACTTCTCTTTTTGTATCTAATTCACCTTATTTCTTTCTCTATCATTCCTGTTTTTTAATCTCATTGGTTAAGGAGATAGAGTGTTGGTCTCGTAGTCCACCAAGGTGTCGGATTCCCCATTGACCTTGCCGCGTTGTCATCAACTCACACTTCCAAAAATTCGCAGTGCAAACATTTATCAAGCTGAAGGGTGAGGAGAGGAAAAACATATAACATCAGGGCACACCACAAGATGTTCCGCTCAAGCAAATTCTGGGCCATTATATTAAAGCTTACTTTGTAGGTTGATTCTTGACCTCAAGGTGCACATGCGTTATTTAAAAGTCAGTACTTCCACAGTATCTTAAGCCAAGTTATCATACATGCCGAGTCCTTTGAAAGACATGTGGTTGTAACGTAATGCTATGCCACAATATTGGGCCAGAAATTACGGTTCGAGACTTCCCGCGGGCGGATACCTCCGACCAAATTTTTTTTTTACGAAAGTACCTGGTGGTCCCGGAGGAATGAACACTTCCGCTCCAAGGCTAGCATATCCCAGGAGCGTACAGGCATCCTGGGATCATGTGGGCCTGGACCACCAATGGACATGGAGTATTCTCATTGATAGTAATGGTGAGTTCCATTTGTACTATCAATGAGAATACCCCCCAAAACACAACACAATAAATAAAAAACACCTCACATATATAAAATTAATTGAAATTGAATGTTTTAGAAAAAAATATATTTTTGTGAAAATGTTTTTAAGGGTTAAAAATAAACTTACTTTAATGGACTGGGTTTTTAAATATAAAAATTAGTGATAACATTGAATTTTTCTGTCTTTTAAAATTCTTACACTAGTAAAAGCAGACCTTACACCTGCTTTTACCAGGTGTAAGAGGTTTAAGGACATTCACCATGAAGGAGTTGGGCAAATAGCCCAAACCTCTGCCCGCGAAGGCCCTTCTCCCGGGGAGACGTGCCTAAACCCGGAACTAGCAGGGGTTCTTCGGGTGCGTACAACATCGTACACACCCGCAGAGGCTGCAATTTACTGCCCAATATAGCCTTTATAAGTTTGCCTAGCTGATTTTTAAGCATATTTGCTAAAGAAATTCTCAAAATACAACGGACAAGCTGCCGATAGTCATGTTTATTTTTAACCATTTCCCAGAACCGCTCATAGCTTGAGCTTTGCCAGAACACACTCAGATAACAGCTCTCATTCTCCACAGTCACTCAGACAGCTTTCCAGCTGCTGTGGATCCATCTCATGTAATTTACTGGGCACATAAAAAAATCTTCTGAGCCATCCATCCTATATATTCTACTAAGCATAAGCTACATTGAACAAACGGAGCAGCATTGTTTTTTGTTTTCATTGTTAAAGCCCCAGAGAATCAGCTATACCACTGAAGAGGCAGTGCTGATTCATGGCAAAATTGTGCGTTTGAGTTCAGTGTTCAAACATTATTGCGCAAGGCATCAGTGCACAACTGTATCCAAAGCATTTGAGAGAGAAAAGAAAGTTCCATTGCATAAAACATATGTTTAGTTTATGCAGCAGAAATTTCTGCCTGGAACCAGAGCTTGAAAATTATTGTGAGCAATGTCACCATATGAAAGCAGGTTTGTATCAAATTCCTCTTTCCACTATGTTAAGAGAGGCTTTACTCTGTTTTCATGAGGCTAGCACCTCCATTAAAATGACGGTGACAGCAATTTGATACGAGTACATTAAGTGTTCATATGATAATATCGCTTGCAGTAAACTCCAGGCTTAGATCTCTTTAACTGGCTGACCTACTTATACAAGGAAAATCCAAATGTCTTTAATAAGAACATAAGAACATAATAGGAGCAGCAGTAGGCCATATGTCCTTCGAGTCTGCTTCGTTATTCAATAAGATCATGACTGATCTTCAAAATTAACTCCATTTTCCTGCATGAACCCCCTTAGAGTCCAAAAATCTATCGATCTCAGCCTTGAATATTCTCAATGATTGAGTATCCACAGCCCTCTGTGGTAGAGAATTCCAAAGAAATGTCTCTTCATCTCAGTTATAAATGGCCGAGCCCTTATCCTGCCCCCTAGTTTGTGACTCTCCAGCCAGGGGAATCAACCTCTCTACCCGGTCAAGCCCTCTCAGGATCTTATATGTTTCAATGAGATCACCTCTCATTCTTCTAAACTCCAGAGAGTATAGGGCCATGATGAATCAGTTCACTGAAAGATAATTTTTCATTGAGGTAATTTTTCCAATTCAATGAATGGTTTCCAATTATGGGACTTTAAATTTTATACAGGGATTTTTAAAATATAACTTTAACTACGATGATACACCTTATTCTCATTCTAAGATCTTTTGGAGCCCAAGGTCTTGGCATGTTAACAAAGTTACAAGCTACAGTTACCATGGGCCCAAGTTTCAGCTGGAGTTACTCCTATTTTTTTGGAGCAACTAGTTTAGTTTGGAATATCTTAGAGATCGCAATTCTCGGCATTTAGTTTGCTCCAGTTCTAATGAGTTAGTTTAGTTTAATTTTAGTTCAGTTTTTTTTCAAAAGGGAGCATTATCAGCCACTTACGCCTGTTTTGCAAGTTTAGGCAGCGAAAAGTTACTCCAAACTAACTTAGAACGGAGTAAGTGTCGACTTTTGTATGCTCAGAAAAACTTTGCGTGCACTTTAGAATTAGGCGCAGGTAACCAGAGGGGGGGAGGGGGTGGGGGGTGGAATAGGGAAATCAGAGGGAAGTTAGTGGATTTTCCAAAGCATTAAAAACTTCACTTTGACCAATAAAGAGCCACCATCAATAATAAATTATAAATAAATCAATAAGTCAACTAATAAAAAAATTATAAAAAAATAAAAAAAATTTAAAAAAACAATCAATAAATAAAATATTTAAAGGTTCTACTCACCTACTGCAGCACCTATCCGTTCAGGAGCACAGAGTGCCCTCCAACAGCCTGCCAAAGAGCTGGTTGGGTGGGCCCCGCCACCAAGAAGGTGTTCGGATGAGACCTGCCACTGGGGAGTAGTTTGGGTGGGCCCCGCCATCGAAGAGGTGCTGGTCGGGTGGGGCCTGCTACCGGGGAGGTGTTAGGCTGGGCCCCGCCGCCGAAGTGGTGCTGGCTGGGTGGGCCCCGCCACCGAAGACCTGCTGGTTGGGCAGGGCCTGCACCGGGGAGTCATTCATCGAAACATAGAAAATAGGTGCAGGAGCAGGCCATTCAGCCCTTCTAGCCTGCACCGCCATTCAATGAGTTCATGGCTGAACATGAAACTTCAGTACCCCCTTCCTGCTTTCTCGCCATACCCCTTGATCCCCCGAGTAGTAAGGACTTCATCTAACTCCCTTTTGAATATATTTAGTGAATTGGCCTCAACTACTTTCTGTGGTAGAGAATTCCACAGGTTCACCACTCTCTGGGTGAAGAAGTTTCTCCTCATCTCGGTCCTAAATGGCTTACCCCGGCGGAGCCCGCCACCGGAGAGGAGTTTGGGTGGGCCCCGCTGCCCAAGAGCTGCTGGTCGGCTCCACTCGCACGCATGCAGCCGCTGGCACTCTTTTCGGCACAGGGCTGTAGCTCCGCCCCTTCGCTGTTGTGCTACGTCGCGCTGATTGCTGAACAGGCCTGCTGCACTCGGAGAATGGCGAGGTAAGTTTTTGGTGCGCTTCTCCTTCTACAAAATAGGCGGGCCTCTCAGAAGTGCACCGTTCTAGCGGATATCGGAAACTTGGGCCCCGTGTCTCAGGCAAAACATAAAATGTAACTTGAAAAAGTCAAGTCCCAATTGCCTTATGATATTTTAGAATTGGAATGTCATAGGAAATCAAGAAACTGTGAAATTGAAGTAAATGTATTTATTGGGCTGAAAATTTCCGGCCTCACCAGGTCGATACGAAGTGCGCACGGACCCAGTGAGGCCTCGCAAAAGCCCGTTTTCGGGGCGCAATGCGCATGTGCCGGAAACCGGCTTTTCTGATCTGTCAAGATTTCACTAGACAGATCCTCTGCATCCCCGGGAGAAGGACATCCGCGGGGGAGAGATTGGGCTATTTGCCCAACTCATGCCCAGCGAATGCCCTTCAAACCTTTACACCTGGTAAAAGCAGGCGCATAGCTTACCAGCGTAAGAGTTTTAAAACATATAAAAATTAAATTTAAACACTCATTTTTATATTAAAAACCCTATCCATTAAGTTTATTTTAACCCTATTAAACACATTTTAAAAATTCCCAAAAATATATTGTGCCTAAAATTTCGGCCTCATCTGGTCCGTACGAAGTGCGCACGGACCCGGCGAGGCCTCGCAAAAGCCGGTTTTCGAGGCGAGATGCGCATGCGCCAAAAGCCAGCTTTTCCGATCTGTCACGATTTTTCCTGACAGATCCTCCACAACCCCGCAGAAAGGACATTCGCGTGGGAGAGATTGGGGCTATTTGCCCTTCTCTTGCCCAGCGAATGTCCTTCAAACTTTTACGCCTGGTGAAAGCAGGTGCATAGCCTACTTTTACCAGCGTAAGAGTTTTAAAACATATAAAAATTACATTTAAATACACATTTTTATCTTAAAAACCCTGTCCATTATGGTAAATTTATTTTTAAAACTATTAACACACATTAAAAAAAAATATTTATTTTCTAAAACATTTAACTACATTTAATTTCAATTAATTTTAAATATGTGAGGTATTTTATTTATTTATTATACTGTGTTTGGGAGTTTATGGGGTTTTTCTCATTGATAGTAATGGGAGCCCGTACAAACAGAGTTCCCATTTTTATCAATGAGAATACTGCACAGTGATTGTGGTCCAGGCCCACGTGACTCCAGCGTGTATGTACGAACCCGAAAGACATCTTCCCATGTGCTGCACAGCAAATCTAGGCCTCCGACCTGGATCTTACGTTCCTCTGAGACCACCAGGTACTTTCGTAGATTTTTTTCGGGTCTGAGGCATTCGTACGAAGGAAGCCTCCGATTGGAATTTTCCCCCTAATATGTTTGGACAAATAAGCTTTGTTACAAAATATCTTGTACCACTTTTTCTTCATTTATTTCCAGATCATGGTTGGGAAAATCATATTTTTTTATATATATATATATCCCATCACAATTATATACTGTAACACTGCAATATGTTCAATGAAAGAACAAAGCAGTAGTGATTTCCAACATGTTTCTGCTGTTTAATACATTTTTCATTGTCTTGGAACATTTACAACTTTCATTATTTAATTAAAATAAGGCAATTGTTTCCAAAATCCACACAGTTCTAGACTGAAAAGACCCTGGACAAACAGGGTCTCCAAACTGAGCTAACTGGCCGGTACTTTTCCATATAGCTGCCTGATTGACATTTTGACAGCTTAGTGTGTTGTTTTCTAATGCCTAGTGACTAGAATATTTCAGCAAATTGATACACATGCTTCTCACGTTCCAGATAAGGAGACAGAGAAAGCAACAGAGAAATAGTGCCAACCTAAACAGTAAAAGCTAAATTTATAGTCAGCATTGAATGTTTTTGCCATCTCCCTCGATACCTATTCCATTTGCGCATAAGGCATTAAGCTGTATCCTGGAAAAAATCACTATGAATAATTACAGAAGCTTCCCTTCTCTAGCCAGATGGTACAAGCAAATTAATTCACAGCAGGTTTTGAAAGAAAAATCCCTTGTCAGTTTCCAGTGAAATTTCTTAAATTGATTTCCAATGTATTTCCCACTGTAAGTAATGCATTCCATTTTCTCCTGAACAAGTAAATGTTTATCAGTCACAAACTCTTTGTTGACACAATGCAGTGATTATAGCGTGTAACCAGATTTAAATACATTTCGATAATGGTTTATAGTTAACTGATTCAGAGTTAATTTTTAATTGATAAATTAGTGGGCGCTGCATTTAAAAAAAAATAATGTTTTAGCGATCTCAAAGTTGCACGCGACACACTAATTTAAGTTTTGTCACTTATAGAACACTACAATAGAAGTGATGCCATCACATAGAAGTGATGCTTCGGGAAGCCATCAAAATAATAAAAAAATTTTCGAAAGCAAACCTACTTAAAAACCATGCCGAACAGTAAGTGAGCACGAATATGAATAACAGAAGCTTTCTTGTTCTTATTGTTATTGTTAAATACCTATGCACATTGCTATGAAAATACGCATCAAAATTTGAAGACAGATTTTTAAAACTGCTTGAACTTTGGCACAAATCAATTTTCAAGGCAACCAAATTGATATTTGACACATATCCAGCAGTTTCAATTTCTAGTTTTCATGAGACTCCATGAGAAAAGTACTAACCAATTGCAAACCCCATGCGGAAGCATGCTAATGATGCATATTCGCCATTTGAAAGCCATTGCAACTGACAAGAGTGCATTTCAGAATTTGAAACCTGCTGTCCATTACCATGGCAGCTTAAAACTGCAGCTATTTACAGCTGAATGTCACAGGAACACTCGCCCTATACCATCACACAACCTTCACTGCACAAGAGATTGACATTTTCAGTTAGGTCATATTACTCCAAAAACAGCTATTTAATAAGGGGAAACAGAATCAACTTCAGTGAATGGGAATAAGATTTTGAGATAGTATCCTGGGCACTTCAAAGAGACAGAAGCAACACTAAAAAACATAGTATGTCTACCTGTACAGATACCACCTATGTCAGGTGTTATTGTTTCCTTACTCACTATCAGATCTGATTACACACCTGAATGTCCATCATTCTTATAGTAATGGTGCTAAAGAGCATGAGGACTAAACGCTCTAGTCATTCTGAACAATACTAAGCATATGTGAAACCTCTAATCTTCACTTATACTGCTAAATTGCCCACAATCAATTGATGAATACATATATATATATATAAATACACACACAAGATAGTGACAGAGTTGAAAGACTTTAGAAACTCGCTCCACAAAATCACTTGCAACCATATTTTAACAGGCAACTGTCTGCATACAAAATCTCCATTCTAAATGTTTATGCAGTTTCAGGGTTAAATGTTGACATAAAGGCATGACCAAAAATTGTGAAAACAGCAAGTTGAAAAAGAAATGCATGCAAAAGATTTTTAAGAATATCTATAACGATGGACTTGTACATCACTGTTAATAAGTAAATACTATAAAAGTGTCACGCCTGGCAACTTTATAAATTTAAAAAAAAAATGAACCACTATCTTTTAAATCTATCCATGTCACTATTATTGCTGCACTCATTTTGCCCCAACACTAATGTCTATATAATCTTATTGCTCAACCAATTTCTGACTTTCTTTCTCTGTTCTGAAGCTGCCCCATTCTGCACCTGTTGGGCTAAACCCATGTCCACCTCTTCAATCTCTTCCTGCAATATAAATTCTAGTGTTGTTCTGCATACAATACAAATCCTGCACATGTGCAACATAGCAACAATAAATATAAATCCGCTCAGGGCTGCACTGTAGAACAGCACCAGTATAAAATTCCAAAAATAACCTTTAAGAAAGCCACATAATTCAATAATGATATAACTGGTGATGTAAAATCTGGTTATACCTAACTTTCATGGACATCTAAGTATCTTAGCGGATTTATTAGACAGGCCCAAAAACCAGAAGGTATATGTGAGGTATTTGCTTCATAGGTTCTTTGCTTAAGAATTCATAGCAACACATTGCTATTAAGAACTAGTTGGTTTATTAACAAAGCTTTAACAATCACACTACACATTACTAGTTAATCCACTAGGCTCACAACTGCATGCCTCATTGTGGATGACCTAGACCTAAATTACTGGGGTTTTATTGAGTCTTATGAACATCATGTGACTGGCTAAGCATTCACAATGCAACAGCTCTGCAACTATTTTTGTAGACAACATTAATCATGTTGGGGGGGGGGGGCACTCCAAACACTTTCAAACAAATGCCCCCTTGTTTTTTTTTTAGGGCAGTATAAACGCAAATTATACAAATCCCCCTGACTAAAAGGGGGGGGGGGCACTAAAACCGGCAATTAAAAGAAATTAAACTTTAAGCATTAAGGATTAAATTAAAATTTGATTGCCGGGGGTGATGATCCAGTCCCTCCAGTGCCCACCTGTCGTGGAAGGCCGCGAGCGTACCGGTGGACACCGCATGCTCCATCTCTAAGGACACCCTGGCTCGGATGTAACCGTGGAAGAGTGGCAGGCAGTCGGGCTGAACGACCCCCTCGACCGCCCGCTGCCTGGATCGGCTGATGGCCCCCTTGACCATGCCCAGGAGCAGTCCTACGAGGAGGCCTTCCGACCTGCCCACTTCCCTTCGCACAGCATGCCCAAAGATCAGGAGTTTGGGACTGAAGTGCAACCAGAATTTGAGGAGCAGCCCCTTCAGATATTGGAAGGGGGGCTGCAACCTCGCACACTCAATAAAAATGTGGAACATGGACTCCTCTAGACCGCAGAAATTACAGACGGCCTGGGAGCCCGTGAAACTACTTAAAAACTTATGTCATGGGACTGCTCCGTGCAACACCTACCAGGCCAAATCCCCAATAAATAAGGGGTGGACTCCCGCGTAGAGTGCACTCCATTGGGGACCCCCGCCTCCTCCGGACGGCAAGATGATGCGTCATCGCATGTCTGGACGGCAGACGTGGATGGCAATGTGGAGAGTGTGCAAGAGCAGCCCGTACAAGAATCCCCTCTGTGCAGAAATGAAAAGCATGGAGGGGATTTCCCGGAGGAGGCTCAAATTGTGAGGCGTCGGCTCCCAAGGGAGGATTCGGGGCTTGGCACCGATGAGGAATTCCGTCCGGACGGGGGTCAGTTCGGACGGGATCTCCCCATGTGCTTGGGCCTCCTCGACACACCTAACGGAGTCAGGGCCCAGTGCTGTTTTTAGCGACTCGATGGCATTGGCCGCTCGCCGGACGTCGACCCAGGATAGGCGCCGTGCCAGCTCGTCTGGCGCCATCCAGCCCGCTCCTCCGCTATCCAGCAAGTCCCTGACCCTGGTCACCTCGCCAGCCACAGCCCTCTCGTCCGCCTGCCACCTAAATCCGCGGTCGTGGAGGTACGGATTCCTGAGCAGCGGCTACCGAAGAACAGCCGCTACTCCAGACGGGGGAGAACTGCATTTGGTGGCGACTCTGTTCCAGACCCTGATGAGTTACTGGTAAAAGACAGGCAACCCCCGCATGGTGGTCCTGGCGCCCCCCCCCCCCCAGGCTCACAAACAGGAGCTGCGTGTCATAATTGAGGCAGTACTGCTGACGGAAGAAATTCGTCGCCAACGCGCACCATCTAGGAGGGGGCTCGACGTACAGGTATCTCTGCAGGGTCTGAAGACGGAAAGTCGCAGCCTGGGTGCTGATGCGCACCAACGCCTGACTGCCCTCCCTAAGTGGGAGACTCAAAACCCAGTGCTTCCTGTTGTTCCAGAAGTCGACCATCTTCTTCTGTATCTTGGCGACAAACGCAGGGGGAGGGGTCAAAGTGACCAGCCGGTACCACAGCATTGCGGCCACCAGCTGATTTATGACTAGTGCTCGACCCCTGTAGGACAGCACTCGGAGCAGTCCTGTCCAGCGCCCTAGGCAACCGGCACAACAGCTCTACAACTCTTTTGTTATAAACTAATAATCAAGTGCCCCCTGATTTAAGGGGTGGGGGCACACTCCAAAAACTTTTCAAGTGCCCCCTTGTTGGGGAGCATTAAGAACATGAATTATACAAGTGCCCCCTCGTGAAAAGTGGAGGGGTGGGGGCACTAAAACCGACAAACTTAAACAAATTAAATTTTAAACAATAGTAATCAAATTAAAATTTGGTTGCCGGGGGTGATGATGTGCTCCAGTCCCTCTGGCGCCCACCTCTCGCGGAAGGCTGCAAGCGTACCGGTGGACACCGTGTGCTCCATCTCCAGGGACACTGTGGCTCGGATGTAACAACCCCTTTGACCGCCCGCTGCCTGGACCGGCTGATGGCCCCACAGGCCATGCCCAGGAGCAGTCCTCGAGGAGGCCTTCCGACCTGCTCGCTCCCCTCCGCACAGGGTGCCCAAAGGTCAGGAGTATGGGACTGAAGTGCAACCAGAATTTGAGGAGCAGCCCCTTCAAATAATGGAACAGGGGCTGCAACCTCGCACATTCCATAAAAACATGAAACACGGATGCTTCCAGATCGCAGAAATTGCAGGCGGTCTGGGAGCCCGTGAACCGACTTAAAAACTTATTGCACGGGACTGCTCCATGCACCACCCTCCAGGCCAAGTCCCCAATAAATAGTGGGAGGATTCCCGTGTAGAGTGCACTGCATTGGGGACCCCCGCCTCCTCTGGACGGCAAGATGGTACGCCATGGCGTGTCCGGAAGGCAGACGAGGATGGCAAGGTGGAATGTGCGCAGGAGCAGCCCATACAGGAAACCCCTCCACGCAGAACTGAAAGGCACGGAGGGGATTTCCCCAAGGCAGCTCAAGTTGTGAGGCGCCGGCTCCTGAGGGAGGTTTCGGGGCTTGGCGCCGATGAGGAATTCCGTCCGGACAGGGTTCAGTTCAGACGGGAACTCCCCACTTGCTTGAGCTTCCTCGGCACACCTAACGGAGTTAGTGCCCAGTGCTGTCTTTAGCGACTCGATGGCATTGGCGAGCCGGACATCGGACCAGTTTAGGCACCGTGCCAGCACGTCTGGCACCATCCAGCCCGCTCCTCCACCATCGAGCAGGTCCCTGACCCTGGTCACCTCGCCAGCCACAGCCCTCTCGTCTGCCTGCCACCTGAACCTCGGTCGTGGAGGTATGGATTCCTGAGCAGCGGCTCCTGCAGGACAGCCGCCACTCCAGAAGGTGGAGAGCTGCGCTTGGTGGCGACTCTGTTCCAGACCCTGATGAGTTCCTGGTAAAAGACAGGCAGCCCCTGGACGGCGGTCCTGACGACCCCCAAGCTCACAAACAGGAGCTGCGTGTCATAGTTGAGGCTGTGCTGCTGGCGGAAGAAATACGTCGCCAGCACACGCCACCTAGGAGGGGGTTCGACGTAAAGGAATCTCTGCAGAGTCTGAAGATGGAAAGTCGCTAGCTGGGTGCTGACGCACATCAACGACTGACCGCCCTCCCTAAGCGGGAGACTCAAGACCGCAGCAGAGACCCAGTGCTTCCTGTTGTTCCAGAAGAAGTTCACGTGCTTCTTCTGTATCTTGGCGACAAACGCAGGGGGAGGGGTCAAAGTGACCAGCCGGTACCACAGCATAGCTGCCACCAGCTGGTTTATGACTAGCGCTCGACCCCTGTAGGACAGCACTCGGAGCAGTCCTGTCCAGCGCCATAGGACAACAGCTCTACAACTCTTTTAGAGGAGACAAAATAAAACATTTAAATCAAGTACCCCCCCAATCTGGGGGGCCACTCCAAACATTTTCCAATGCCCTTTTTTTGTTTTTTTTTGTTTTTGTTTGTATTTTTGTAGGTTTTTTTTGTGTTTTCTTTTGGGCATTAAAATCATATAATTTCCAAGTGCCCCCTATAAAAGGGGAGTGTGACACTAAAATCCGGCAATTAAAACAAATTAAACTTTAAAACATATCAAGTCAAATTAAAATTTGGTTGCCGGGGGTGATAATGCACTCCAGTCCCTCCGGCGCCCACCTTTCGTGGAAGGCCGCGAGCGTACCGGTGGACACCGCGTGCTCCATCTCTAGGGATCCCGGATGTAGGCGCGGAAAAGAGGCAGGCAGTCAGGCTGAACGACCCCTTCGACCGCCCGCTGCCTGGACCGGCTGATGACACCCTTGGCCGTGCCCAGCAGCAGTCCTACGAGGAGGCCCTCGGACCTACCCGCTCCCCTCCGCACAGGGTGCCCAAAGATCAGGAGTGTGGGACTGAAGTGCAGCCAGAAATTGAGGAGCAGCCCCTTTAAATAATGGAACAGGGGCTGCAACCTCACACATTCAGTAAAAACGTGGAACATGGACTCTTCCAGACCGCAGAAATTACAGGCGGCCTGGGAGCCCGTGAACCGGCTTAAAAATTTATTGCACGGGACTGCTCCGTGTACCACCCTCCAGGCCAAATCCCCGATAAATAGTGGGAGGACTCCCGCATAGAGTGCACTCCATCGGGGATCCCCACCTCCTCCGGACGGCAAGATGTTGCGCCATGACATGTCCGGACGGCAGACGAGGATTGCAAGGGTGAGAGTGTGCAGGAGCAGCCCGTACAGGAAACCCCTCCGCGCAGAACTGAAAGGCACGGAGGGGATTTCACCGAGGCGACTCAAGTTGTGAGGTGCCGACTCCCGAGGGAGATTCCGTGGTTTGGCGCCGATGAGGAATTCCGCCGGACGGGGGTCAGTTCAGACGGGATCTCCCCACGTGCTTGAGCCTCCTCGACACACCTAACGGAGTCAGGGCCCAGAGCTGTTTTTAGCGACTCGATGGCATCGGCCGCGCGGCGGACATCGGCCGAATTTAGGTGCCGTGCCAGCATGTCTGGCGCCATCCAGCCCGCTCCTCTACCATCGAGCAGGTCCCTGACCCTGGTCACCTCGCCAGCCACAGCCCTCTCGTCTGACTGCCACCTAAAACCTCGGTCGTGGAGGTACGGATTCCCGAGCAGCGGCTCCTGCAGGACTGCTGCCACTCCAGCTGGTGGAGAGCTGCGCTTGGTGGAGACTTTGTTCCAGACCCTGGTGAGTTCCTTGTAAAAGACAGGCAGCCCCTGGACGGCGGTCCTGACGCTCCCCAATCTCACAAACAAGAGCTGCATGTCGTAGTTGAGGCCGTGCTGCTGGCGCATGCCACGTAGGAGGGAGCTCGACGTAAAGGTATCTCTGCAGGGTCTGAAGACGGAAAGTCGCTAGCTGGGCGCTGACGCACACCAACGACTGATCGCCCTCCCTACGCGGGAGACTCAAGACCGCGGCAGAGACCCAGTGCTTCCTGTTGTTCCAGAAGAAGTCCACCAGCTTCTTCTGTATCTTGGCAACAAACGCAGGGGGAGGGGTCAAAGTGACCAGCCGGTACCACAGTATAGCAGCCACCAGCTGGTTTATGACTAGCGCTCGACCCCTGTAGGACAGCACTCAGAGCAGTCCTGTCCAGCGCCATAGGTGACCGGCACAACAGCTCTACAAACCTGTGAGCGTACTTACAGGTGCATACATTATAGTGTATATGTTTGGGAATGAATACAAATCATAGGAAAGAGTAAATAGCTACAATAGAACTAACTCCATTGACCTTTTTAATATCTGAGTTAGTTATGAGCTAATTAAATTGCAAAAGTCATGACATAAGGATGAGAATTTGGAAATAATAGTCATATAACAATTTCTTCCCATATTTAAGAGTGCTAATTTTATTGTTTTGTTTCTCTATTCATGTCTGTAATGTTGACTGCTCACACGCCATTTTGGCTAGAGCACAGAATTCCAATTTGATCTTTCGTTCCTGTGACTCATTCCAGGGAAACCTTTGGTACCTGGTGTCACATTTTGGGGTTTTTATTCTAGATATTTTTCCTGGATTCACCATTTTCTACAAGGGTGGATTGGCTCTAGCAAAAGGGCACCGGATTCTCATGCAAAAGGTGGGGCACTGCTTATTCAGTGCTATGGAACCATTCACGGGGTCACTCACAAAATCTCCTGATTTCCCGTATGGCCAGTCCACCCCTGATCTTCAAACTCCACCCCTTCTGGCCCAGAATGCATTTTACTAGCTCAGTATCATGATAAATGTTGGCATGCCCAGGGATTGAACAGAAAGTGTTAATACTATAGTTCAGCTTACTGATTATATTACGTACCCGCACGTGCCATTCCTCAACTTTCGAAGTTGATAGAATGGAACACTTCAGCAATGTTCAACCCACATTCCCAGGACCACCTGTGGCTCCCAAGACCTGGCAATTGGGTTTCAAACCAGCCAACTCAGCCTTTTTTGTTCTTAAATTTCTTATTTGCAGGTTTATTCTGTTCGCATTTTGAAGGACTGGATGTTTGCAAAAATTGATTTTAGCACAGTGGACTCATTAGTAGATAAATACTGAATCAGAACACCAAGCTCTGTTTGTACCAACAAATTGCAATATATACAAATTAATAGGAACATGAATTTAAAATTCATATGTGACTCAGAGGTTCCACTGTATGCACTTATGCTGCCCACAAGAACATGGCTTAGGCTCTAACTGCCAGACCGACCTATTAAACAGTAAACAGATAAGACCCCGTGAATGGTTCCATAGCACTGAATAAGCAGCGCCCCACCTTTTGCATGAGAATCCGGTGCCCTTTTGCTTGACCTAAACTGCAATGCACATATTAACCATAGGAGGCAATTCCTTTTGCTGACTATCTGCAGTGTATCCTTGGCCTGTTTATCCCTCTCCTCTGATGACTTCAAATGGACAATTTAATTTTACAAGAGATAAGCTGGGAAATAGTTTTCCAAAACATGATGATGACAAAGCAAATTTAAATATGTGTTTGTTCAACAAAAGCTGCTGATCACACTTATATACAAATAAGGCTCACAATGTGCTTCTCTTTGGAACACCATCACCTCCACATAATGCACCATGGACAATGCCACCATTCTTTCATTGTCCTTGCATCTAAATCTTGCAATTCAGTCCCTAATGCCAACATGGGAACACCATCAGTACAAGTACTGTAACAGTTCAAAGAGAAGGCCCACCATCATTTTCTCAGTACTTTTCAAAGTCCACCGACAGAAATGGCAAGGAAAAAAACATATGCTATATTCAAATATGTGAGACACATTTGACAAAAATAAAGCATTTATGTGCATGATGTATTATAATATTGTTTCTTTCTTTCGGTTATGGTACATATGGGTTAGAGACTAGGCTTTCCTGCAGAAATGGGCCTAGTTTGATTTGATACATAACCAGACGTTTATTGCTCAGCCAGACGTTTATTGCTTCTCCGAAAGAAAGAAACAATACTATCATACATCATGCATATAAATGCTTTATTTTTGTCAAATGTGCCTCACATATTTGAATACAGCATATGTTTTTTTCCTTGCCATTTCTGTCTGTGGATTTTGAAAACTGTCTGAAAACAAAATAAAGAATCTGAGAACAGCACTTATTTTGATTTGTGCAGAAAATGGATGATATTTGACTGTTACATTTAAAGACCCTCAGATTTTTTCACACAAAAAGATCCATCACTATCATATCAGGGCAATATGATACAGGATCTTTACCTCAAATTGATCCAGAGATGACACTTGAATAGACATGCGGCCAGCATCGGTGGCATGTTGGAAACCCACTCCTGGCTCCATCCCACGCTCTCGAAGCAATCTTCCCCAGATGGAGCTTGTTAAGCTCGCCCTGAGAGGCTCCTGGCCAATTAACAGGAAGCGGGTCTGATAACGTCATTTGATGATGAGTCATCAGCCGGTTTCCTTAAAGGTACCATGCCCACATTGATTTTTGCAGCTGTCAACTATTCACAGCAATGGAGTCAGTGAGAACCCAACACACTTACCTGACGTGATCTCCGAGCACCGGGAACTTCATAAAAAAACTGGAAAAATGGTAAGTACCTGCTAAAATGCTTTTAAAATTCCTTTAAACAAGCTGTCAACGATTTGAATTGGCTCCCCTGATGCTTGGTGTCAGATCTGTGAACCGCTGCCAGACCCAGCACTCGGGAAACGGACACAGAGGTGGGCTGAAAGCGGACTTTTGCCCTGCTGTCAATCACTGCCATTTTGACAATTTTCAAACCTCCAAAATTGCAGTCGCAGCGCTGGTAAAATTCTGTCCGCAGTGTCAAAAATGTTCTGAAAGAGTCTCCATTGGTTTCTATAAATTTTCTGTTTGTGAACATTCCTTAACAAGTTTTTTAAAGTTACTTAATGTATAGAAATTTATACAGTATAAATAAGACTGTAAAGAAATAGACATCCAGCAGAAACAGAATGCTATAGACACAGCTAAGCGAACCTACAACCAACGGATCAGGTCAAAGCTCCGCAGTCCTGTCACATACAGTCGTGAATGGTGGTGGACAATTAAGCAACTAATGGGAGGAGGAGGCTCCATGAACATCCCCCTCTCCAATGATGGTGGAGCCCAGCATGTAAGTGCAAAAGACAAGGCTGAAGCATTTGCAACCATCTTCAGCCAGAAATGTCGAGAAGATTTTCCTTCTCAGCTTTCTCTTGAGGTCCCCACCATCGCAGATTCCAGTCTTCAACCAATTCGATTCACTCCATATGATATTAAGAAACAGCTGAGTGCATTGGACACAGCAAAGCCTAGGGACCCTGACAACATCCTGGCTGTAATGCTGAAGAACTGTGCTTCAGAACTAGCTGCACCTCTAGTTAAGCTGTTTAAGCTATAACATTGACATTTACCCAACAATGTGGAAAATTGCTCAGGTATGTCCTGCCAACAAAAAGCATGACAAATCCAACCAGGCCAATTACTATCCTATCAGCCTCAATCACCAGAAACATCATGGAAGGAGTCATCAACAGTGTTATCAAGAAGCACTTACCTACCAATAATGTACTCACCAATTTGGGTTCTGTCAGACCTCACTACAGCCTTGGTCCAAACATGGATACATGAGCTGTATTCCAGAGGTGAGGTGAGAGTGACTATCCTTGATATCAAGGCAGCATTCAACCAAGTGTGGCACTAAGGAACTCTAGTAAAACAAAAGTCAATGGGGACCAGGGGAAAACTTTCCAGTGGCTGGAGTCAGACCTAACACAAAGGAAGATGGTTGTCGTTGTTGGAGGCCAATTATCTCCACCCCACAACATCACTGTAGAAGTTCCTCAGAGCAGGGTCCTGGGCCCAATTCTCTTCAGCTGCTTCATCAATGGCCTTCTCTCCATCAGAAGTGGGGATGTTTGCATTGTTCAGCTGCATTCAACATTTTTCAGATAATGAAGCTCATATTCAGGACAACATCCAGGTAAAATGCTAGTTTAAGCACTGTAGGAGTATCAGCAGAGGATGCAGAGGATCCCAGCAAAGGACCACTAATTGAGATATATAAATACTAAAATGGGTCAATGAAATTGAATGCTGGGTAGTCTAAAATCTATTGCTATTAATCTGAAGTCTTCCACTGCTAGAAAAAAAAATCTAATTATTCAGTGATTAGAATTAAGTTATTTAAATAACATGGCACAGAATGATTCTTGTGGCCAAAAAAATTAACAGATAATTAAGCAACTTTGAATTAAAAAGATAGCCTGTACACGAGAACACTGAGAGACATTAATGCTTAAATAGCAAATATTTACCATCATTTTCCAGAATTCTTTTGAAATGGAAATTCTACCAAAGGACTAGAGGCTGGTAAATGTTCTACCCTTGTTCATGCTTGGACTGCGAAGTGGTAAGTAACATTTATGGCCACAAATGCCAGGCAATGTCCGTCTTCAACAAGAGAGAGCCTCACCACCTCCCCATGATATTCAATGACATTACCATCGCCGATCGCCAACAATCAACATCCTTGACCAGAAACTCAACACTACCAGACACATAAATGCCATGGCAACTAGAGCATGTCAGAAGCAGGGTATTCTGCATCGAGTGGCTCACCTCCCAACTTCCCAAAGCTTCTCTACTTGCCTGGATGGATGCAGCACAATGCTCAAGAAGCTCGACACTATCTAGGACAAGTCAATTTGCATGATCCACACCTCATTCACCAGCTTAAACATATACTTCCTCCACCATCAATGTACTGTGGCTGCAGTGTACTATCTGCAGGATGCATTGCAGAAAATCGCTAAGGTTTCTTTAGAAGCCTCCCATACCAACAACCTTCACCACTTGAAAGGACAAGAGCAACAGGTGCGTGGGAACACCATCACCTCCAAATTCCCTTCCAGGTTACACACCATCCTGACATGGACATACATCACCATTCTTTCACCATCGCTGGGTCTAAATCCTGTTCAAGAAGGCCCACAACCACCTTCTCAAAAGCAACTGGAGATGGGCAATAAAATGTCGGCCTTGCCAGCAACACATATCACTAAAAAAAAAAATTAGATGTTGAAAATGTAACATTGTTCTTTAGTGAAGTTCCTCTGTATTTTCAGAGGAAAGGGAACTAAGGATTGCAGGAGCACCAGACGGGGAAACATAAGGACCACTAGTCAATATATATAAATATTAAAAATGGTTAATAAAATTGAAGTTTGATAAGTCATCAAGCCTGGGTAGTCTAAAATCTATTCCTGTTAATTTAATTTCATTTTCTACTTTTCTAGAAAAAAAATCTAATTATTCAGTGATTAGAATTAAGATATTTAAATAACATTGCACAGAATATTAAGATATTTAAATAACATTGGCCAAAAAAAGCATTGAATGAATAGATAATTAAGCAACATTGAATTCAGAGGAGTCGACTGTACACTGCAGAATACTGAGAGAAGTTAATGGTTATGTAGTTCAATAAACCATAATTTGCCAGAATTCTTTGGAAATGGAAATTGTACTAAAAGACCGGAGGGTGGTAGATGTTATACTCTTGTTCAAAATAAGGGGAAAGGGGTAAGCCGGGTAGCAATAGACCAGTTAGCCTCACGTCAGTAGTAGGAAAACGGCGAGTGCTCATAATAAATGATAACATCAGTGAACATTTAGAAAGGTCATGGGCTAATTGGGGATATCAACACAGATTTGCAAAAGGCATGTCATGCTTGACTAATTGATTCATCAAGGAAATGATTAGTTATATAGACAAAGGGAATGCAGTGGATGTGCTCTGTGATATATTTCGATTTTCATTTGCTAAAGTACCATATAAAAGAATTATTGCAATTATTGGTCTATGTTATTAAAGGTAAAGTGATGGCATGGAAACAGGATTGGCACCAAATCCTGCTCGGCTGTCATCCCTATCCTCGCAGGCTTCTTGTCTCTCAAAGCCTCAAATTTAAAACTCTCCCTGGCCTTGATAGTCTGTAATTTCCTCCAGTGCTCTCCGTTCTTTGACTCCAACCTCTTGTGCATCCTTCTCCCATTGCCCCAACCTTGGTCACTGCTTTCAGCTGTGCAGCAACCCCCCCCCAACCACCACACCACCCTGCCCCCACCCACTCTCAAATGTCCTCCCTAAACCTCTGAGCCTCTCCACCGCCCTCTTCCCCTCTAAGGAGCTGCTTAAAAGTAACCTCTTGTAGCCAAAAGCTTGGTCACTCTCCTAATCTCTCCTACTTTGCCTTGGCATGCATTTGTCCTCACATCTCTGTAAAATGCTTTGGGATGTTTTTCTATATTAAAAGGTTCTATATTTGTTGTTGTAGTAATGGTGTGTTCCATAATTCTCTTTTGGGACCTCTCTTGTTCTTCCTAAACATAAGCATTTTGGATGGACCAAAATCAAAATTTGCTGATGACAGTGTGCTAGAGGGCAAGCTGCGATGGCGAATGCAGGAGGTCATAGACAGGTTAGCAGATGGAAAATACATGGCAAATGCAAGCCAACATAGATAAATGTGAAGTGGTAAAGTTTGGAAAAAGAAACAGAGAATTGAATAACCTAACTGTTAAGTTTCTCAATCATAGAATCATAGTACAGTACAGCAGAGAAGGAGGCCATTCGACCCATCGAATCTGCACCGGCTCTTTTGAAGAGCAATTCCATTAGTCCCACTCCCCTGCTCTTTCCCCATATCCCTGCAATTTTTTCTCCTTGAAGTATTTATCCAATTCCCTTTTGAAAGCTACTGTTGAATCTGTTTCCATCACTCTAATGGAATGGGAAAGCAGAATAATTTCGGGATTCAAATATCTTTAAAAGCAAACTTGCTGGTGGATAAGTCTCAAAAAAGGACAAATGGGATTCAAGATTTTATATATATATATATAATGGGGATTGAAATCAAAAGCAAGGAGGTGATGATGAATCCATACAAAACATAGATAGGATATAGTTGAAGCACTGTATGCAGCTTTGGGTATTCCATTATAGAATAGATACTGGAGTCAAGGAAAAAGAACAATGTAGATTTACTAAGATAATGGCAGGAAATAATAGGATATAGTTAGCGTTGAAATCCTAGGTCTGTATTAGTTGGAGCAGAAAAGAGGGCGCCTCATGTAATTGCCCCAAGTCCTGAATGAGTGTGAGAAGAAAATTCAATTTTTATTGGTTGGTGAATCACTAACAAGAAAGGATAAAGTTAGGATTAATGCTAAAAGTGTAAAGCCGTTTAGAAGAAATGTTTTTACGCAAAAATTATTAAATATCTATAATGCTTTACCACTAGTGGTTATTGGCACTGAGTCAATCACAGCATTTTAGAGGAAAAGGTTATGGAGCAACAGCAGTGAAATGGAGATAAAGTGGATCGTAGTAGCATGGGCAAAATTAATTATTTCTCTATAAAAGTTGAAGAATCACATAATTATATCCAAATTCCCATATTAAAGAAAGAATTTATATTTATATTGTGCCTTTCATGAACTCAGAACAACCCAAAGTGCTTCACAGCCAATGAATTGCTTTTGAAGTGTAGTCACTGCTGTAATATAGGAAACACAACGACAATTTCTACACAGCAAGATCCCACAAATAGCAATGAAGTAAATAACCAGATAATCTGTTGTAGTGATATTGGTTGAGGGATAAATGTTGGTCAGGACATTGGGAAAACTTCCCTGCTCTTTTTTCACGGATCATTTACATCGACCTAAGGGGGCAAATGGAGCTTTGGTTTAACATATCATCCAAAATACGATACCTCTGATGGTACAGCACTCACTCAGTATCACACTGAAGTCTCAGTCTAGATTATGTGATTAAGGCTCAGGAGAGAGTCTTGAATCCTGGACCTTCTGACCCCGCGGCAAGATTTGCATCATGCATAAACTTCAATTAATACCTTCAAAGTAATAACAGAGCAAATATCTGGTTTGTAATGGTAATAGGAAAAAATATAGACAGCAATAATTAATTACCATATGGAAGTCACTGATTCCTCTACTGTTGAGACCATATGAAGAATATCTGTGGAAAACAACTGGCCAAGACAAAAAAAATGACTGCCTTATTATGAGAGTTTGGGCTATCCAGTATTATTCAATCCCAAGACTACAAAGTCACACTGGTACAAAGCTGTAACATAAGATGGCAATCTATCATTTTCCAAGCACTGCCAAAAATTATAAGCCATATTTATAGTAGGGATGTAAGTAACATGTTAATACCACCTCCAAAGCTCTTCAACCTTCCCAAATTCATTTGAGGAAAATCATGCATGATGATTTCAGACATCCAATCATGACACAGTTTCTATCACATAAAAAACACACAAAAAATCGATGTTTCTATAGTTGAACACAGATGTACTAGGTAGTCACCTTGTAATGTATATTGCCTGAACAAACTAACATTAATGGGATGGAATTTCTTGTATATCGTGTATATGGTGCGAACACGGCACTTTCCTCAGGGCTCGATTGTTTCTGCTGATTTCCGCTTCTTTATGGCCTTTTTTATGTTCCGGCATCTACATTGGAAAAATGGCGCACAAATAACTTTCCAATTACGTCCTCACAGGAAATTGCACTCCTATTTATTGTTTCTTTGACTGCTCCTGTATAGTGGGAGACTTACAATGATTATACACATGGATTGATTTATATAATTTGTGCACTACAGCAACTCCCGATTTCTGTTTGAGCAACTAATTACCTCGCCACCTTTGCTTCTCAGCATCATGAAAGCCATGGTTAGTAAATTGATGGCATGTAGTTAAAGCACTATACATGGCACTACACTGATGATGTATAGATCACTCTGGAATTGGTATGCCTGTTGTGCTTCCTGTCCAAACTTCTAAAAATAGGGTCTGAGTGCACTTTCAGAAAAACACCTGGCATTGACAAAATGCAAATGAACACAGTCAACTTACCAATTGACAAGAGTCTGACCCTCTACTCCTCAGGTCAATGCACTGGTGTTATTTTTTTATTCATTCATGGGATGTGGGCATTGTTGGCAAGGCCAGCATTTATTGCCCATCCATAATTGCCCTCAAGAAGGTGGTGGTGAGTCGGCTTCTTGAACCACTCTAGTCTTTGAGGTGAAGACACTCCCACAGCACTGTTCGGTAGGGAGCTCCAGGATTTTGACCCACCAACAATGAAAGAACGGCAATATATTTCCAAGTCAGGATGGTGTGTGACTTGGAGGGGAACTTGGAAGTGGTGATATTCCCATGCGCCTTTTGTCCTTGTCCTTCTAGGTGGCAGAGGTCATTGGTTTGGGAGGTATCATTGTATTGTCCATACATAGAGACACGTAAAGTGAGCTGTAGACAATAAGCCCTTTGGTTTCATCTGAATGTAGGGGAGCCATTACACCCACCTGCTTAGATACCTGCACATGCATGCTGATGCTTTGAGTTTCAGAAGAAAACAGAGCAATCAGATGTCTATAAAACAGTGAACGTGAGTAAGTCAATACAATTTAATGTTACTTCATTTGCAAAGCACAAGTATTGAGGTTAATTGTATAACAGCACCTTATCTATCCTGACTCTTCATGTACTATGCTCGTTTATGATTCCCTATCTTACAGAGAAACTACATGGAGAGCTTGTCAGAATATGTTATTTTGTTCTTTTTATTTGGAACTGCTTCCAAGTTGAGGATTTTTTTCTTCTTTCCAAACTACAGCAATGCAAGCCGACTGTGGTGTAGCTGCACTACTGGTAGTATTCATTTTTTCTGAACAAACTTCTTGCAAAATTTATCCAAGTGCTTTTCAAGCAGACAAAAAAGGGTAAATATAGAACTCTTAGTAAATGCTTCATTGTTTTAGCACAAGCAATTAACAAAAACAAGGAAGGAAGAGGCAGGAAATGCAGTAACTAAATCTGCCTGGAATGAGTGCTCCAAATAGCACATTTCAATTAGTTTCATGATTCTGCTATGAAAAGAAGGTAGCAGATGGAGGAGCTTGGTTAATATAGACTAATAGCATCAGTAATAGTTCAGTAATATTGCTACACCCCACGGCCATGATGCTGAGCAGAAACTGTAATTTGCATCTTTCAGCATCATGGCATTTAGCTGCACGAGTGAAAGAGTCAAATGATGTCCAGTTGAGTGGTTTTGTGACTTAGTTGGTATTTTCCAATTGCAATTCACATGAGGAATGACCATTCACCAATAATTTTTTTTATTCGTTCCTGGGCTGTGGGCGTCGCTGGCAAGGCCAGCGTTTATTGCCCATCCGTAATGGCCCTCGAGAAAGTGGTGGTGAGCTGCCTTCTTGAACCGCTGCAGTCCGTGTGGTGATGGTTTTCCCATCGTGCTCATTATTGTTTCTTGCAGCGGTTTGTTACAACTGAATGGCTTGCTAGGCCATTTCAGAGGACAGTTAAGAGTCAACCACATTGCTGTAGGTCTGGAGTCACATATAGGCCAAACCGAGCAGGTTTTCTTCCCTAAAAAGGACATTAGTGAACCAGATGGGTTTTTAACAACAATCCAGTAGTTTCATGGTGACCATTATTGATACTAGCTTTTTATGCTAGATTTTTAGCTAATTAACTGAATTATAATTCCACAGCTGCCGTGGTGGGATTTGAACTCTCATCTCTGGATCATTAGCGCAGGCCTCAGAATTACTAGTCCAGTAACATAACCACCATGCTATCGTACCCAATACAGGACTATTCCCTTCAGTAGTTATAAAAAATATATTATTTTTTGGACAATTCTTTTACAAATAAAAGCTGATAGATGTAGTATCACGAAAACATGACTTAACATGTTACAAGCGGCATTGATCCTGCCCATATTGACATTCCCTGCCCGTTTCTATGTGGCTACATGCAGGTTTCTACTGCAACTACGAAAACCTGCTGTAAAATAGATTTATTTTTGCAGTGGCATTAAACAGCAATGCCACTATATAAGGCAAAAAATATAATCCGAAGAAATATCAATGAGTACTTCACCCGTAGAGCACCTCCACATGTATAGTTTTAAAGCATCTGCTTCATAACAGTGATGTCAGTAGAATTGTTTGCACATCCCTCAGTGTTTCTAGTCTCTGCTGATTATTAATGTTTGTTAAATACTTGGTAGAGACTGGGGGAGGGTCAGAAGCACCGACTGAATAGAACATTTTGTTATGGAGGAGGTACAACAATGGGATTCCTTGAGTTGAGGTCTACTAGTACAAATGCACCAGTGCCTTCTGATTAAAATTGAGGGTATACACTATAAGGAATGTAAGTAAAAATAATTTTAAAACATGTTTTAATTACACAGAGGCAATCTACATATAAATAATTACCTGCAGAGATAACTTCTCCTTTAATATTTATACGAGTCGCATTGTTACAATACGGGCTTGACAGGGTAGATGCTAAGAAGCTGGTCCCTTGGCTGGAGAGTCTAGAACTAGGGGGTCATAGTCTCAGGATAAGAGTTTGGCCATTTCGGACTGAGATGAGGAGAAATTTCTTCACTCAGAGGGTTGTGAACCTTTGGAATTCTCTACCCCAGAGGGCTGTGGATGCTGAGTCAAAGAGTCTACTCAAGACCAAGATCGATGGATTCTTCGGCACTAAGGGAATTAAGTGATATGTGGATAGGGAGGGAAAGTGGAGTTGATGTAGCAGTTCAGCCATGTTCTTATTGAATGGTGGAGCAGGCTTGGTGGGCCATATGACCTACTCCTGCTCCAATTTCTTATGTTCTAATACTAGCCAAAAGAAATCAAACTATTTTCATAATAGCAAGTACTTCTTGAACTTTATAAAAAAGAGTTTAGTGGTATTGTTTATGGTAAGTTGGATGATACATTGTTTTATTCAGTCAGAAACATACCTTGTGATGCACATTAGTATTATTATGCTGCTAATCCAGCTCCCTATAACCTGGAATCCAAAGCCAAGTAATTCATAGCGAGCCCAGGGATTGAACAGAAAACCCAGCTAAGCAGGATGGCAAGCCCTCACATGGTCATCCTTGATTCAGCAGGTGATAGAATAAACATTTCACTAGACTTTGGATTCAGCTAAAAACTGGCAAGCATATAAGGTGAACACTGCAATGAGATACCGTAGATTAGTGCTGTCCAAAAGAAATCACTGACTAGCCACATGTGTCAATGGCACCATTTTAACCACATGCAGAAAACACCTTACACAAAATACCGGTAAAATGTACTTCACACGTATATTTATTTCACAAACATCTACCCCATTCTTTACAGTCTTTCCCTTTCACCACTGTTTGAATGCTGGCATGAATTTCTCAGACACAGCTTCTAAGTTTTTGTCCAGCAGTTGTGAGCAATACTTTGCCTTTACTGGAGCAATTACTGAGAATGTTGACAACGAGACCCGGCAGACCCTGCCCTGCTCTCCATTCAGAGTGCGGTTGGATGCTGCTTGCCCTTTGCCAGCACGTGCCCTGTTGGAGTTGTGGGTAATTGATTGGGCTTTCTTCCTTCTCCTAGCCTGGAGCGGTTATTCCAATTTGTTGAGCTGATCATTATGATAGCGTCCCTCTCTATACAATGATACTGGTACTTTCATGCTGCAGATGTCCAACGTTTTTGCCAGAGTTACAGTGGATAACCAAGAAGCAGTAACCAGAGAAGGAAAACACACAGGACAATTTAAAATAACACTCACACACTCGGCTTTTTGCTTTTCCAATTTTTCAACCAATGTATTAAAAAGGTTAAAGTGCATATGCATGCCCAATGACGGTGTCGATTACATATTTATTTATTAATCAAAATGCAATTAGTCACATCTGGATTCCCAATGAAGCACATATGATTATCTTTGGAAGACAGTGGGGCTGAAATTCCAGCCTCGCCAGGTCCGTACGAAGTACGCACAGATCCAGTGAGGCCTTGCAAAAGTCGGTTTTCGGGGCGCAATGCGCATGCACCGAAAACCAGCTTTTCCGATCTGTCAAGATTACTCTCGACAGATCCTCTGCATCCCCAGGAAAAGGACATCTGCGCGGGAGAGATTGGGCTATTTGATCAACTCACGCCCAGCGAATGTCTGTCAAACTCTTACATCTGGTGAAAGCTGGCACAGAGCCGACTTTTACCAGCGTAAGAGTTTTAAAACATATAAAAATTAAATTTAAAAACAAATGTTTACGTTAAGGTAAGTTTATTTTAAACCGTATTAAAACACATTAAAAAAAATTCAAAAAATATTTTGTTTCTCTAAAACATTTAATTTACTTTAATTTCAATTCATTTTAAATATGTGAGATGTTTTATTTATTTATTATGTTGTGTTTGGGTGTTTGAGGGGTTTTTCTCATTGATAGTAATGGGAACTCGGAGAAACGGAGTTCTCATTATTATCAATGAGAATACTGCATCGTGATTGGTGACCAGTCCCATGTGACTCCAGCTTGGATTTACGTACCTCGAAGACCATGCGATGTGCAGCAAATGAAAGCCTCCGACGGGATGCTACTTTTCACCGGGACCAATAGGTAGATTCATAGATTTTTTTTGGGTCAGAGGTGTTCATACGAAGGAAGCCGCAAAGTGTAATAATCACTGAGAAAATGTAAACTGGACATAGTCCCTGAATTTTAACTTGCTACACTTCCAGAGAGTCTGGCATCTTATTTTTCACAATAACTTCAGATGGACTACTGAACTGGAATAAGACAGGCTGAGATAAGGGTCTAAAAAATGAGAATGAACTCAGCATCAAACGTGACCCACTGCACCGAAACAGATGAACAAGAGGACCACGCAAAATTGGTCCGCTTGTGTCATCAAGATGCGACCAGTGTGCTGGGGATGGCAGTCACACCCCGAAAGGCAATGCACAGTTGCGAAGTAGGCGAAGATCAGGCGGGTGGGGGTGAGGGGGCGGTTGCTAGCAGCGGGTCCAGGGAGAGGGAGGAGGTCGGAGTGGGTGGCTGACAGCGACCTGTAGTTTTAATGTGGAGCCAGGAGGAGCACCAACTGCCCAAAACACCAAACTTGGAGGCAAACATTTATTAAAACCTCCATTAAATAGGAATCTGTACATATTTTAAAGATTGCTTTCATCTAATTTCAAACAATTTTACTTTGTCATTTAACAGAATAAGGATAATTGTAACAATTTTGTTGTAAATTCAGTCTGTAGTTTAAACAGAATATTTATTTTTGAATGAAATTGTGACGTATGACTCTAAATTATCCATTTAAAGAGATGGTTTCCACTGGCACAGAAAACAACTTATCTGACAGCCACATCTTTTTGATAGCACCAAAGGAAGTAGATTTTGTTTTAAGGCTCAGTGCTGATCCCTTAAGACAGAACCATGTGAACTGTCTGCCTCTTGTGCAATTGCATTAGCAGTGTCACTGTGCTACTCTCATAATTCTGCAAAAAGACAAAGATAGCTTCAAATATAGCAAGGGAACATTTATTGAGATCTGTAGTTAGGCAGTTGAACATTTATGGTCAAGAAGCATACAAAGCAAGGAAAGTATCGAAAGCTGCTGTGAGTGTTTTCAACTGAATACTTGCAACTGTTGTGAGACTGCACTGAAACACTGGATCCTGGTCTCTGCATTGAAGGTGGGTGGTCTAAGAGTTAGTTCCTCATTGGCAGTTTTAAAGTCCACCTCAACGTAAGCAAAAGCAAATTCAGAAACATGCGGGCAAAATTCACACAGAACCAAAAGTGGTCTAGACAATGAGCACCTTTAACTAGCAATTCTGCTAAAAGGTTTCTGAGGAGAGTTTGAAACACAGGTTCCAGGTGGAAGAGTTAGAGAGCATGGAACTGTGTGTGATGATTTATCAACCCATTTAAGTAGTAAGGGAGTTCAATGTGGTACCAAAGTGAAAAGGGGAAGCTGGCAGTTCACTTGCCGATCTAGATTGGGTTGTTGAATCTTTTACGGTACTGGTCTGGTGTCCTCGGGTGAGAGAGGTGGCACCAGAGGCCACCTCCCTGCATATGGCTCAGGTTAACCCCTTCAGAAGTTTACTTTCGTGCAACCTCATTTTATCTGGCTGCATCCTGGTTTGTTCTATGAGCACTTCCAGGTCTGTCTTGGAAATATTTTGTGAGCTGTGCTTAGTTCTTCTTGGTGACTGGAACTGGTCTGGGACAGCTGTGCCAAAGGTGAATGCAGATGTCATGCTTTGCTGCTGAAAACTTCTGTGCATGTTTGTAAGCATCGACATTATCTGGACATTGCGTTTTAATCCCCAAGGATTTGTTGGACATATTTTTCTCACTGCAGAAAAAAGCTGGAAGCTGTTTGTGGGAGGGGCCCAGGTACTTCTCCATGTTGGACTTGGAATGATGGGCAGGTGTGGTCTGGGATAAGGCAATTCATCGCAGGTGATGGACAAATGGAGGGTCCATTGTTAAGCAATGTGAACTCGTCAAACGTAAATCAAAGGAACTGATCAGTGATCGAGCCATTACCTGGATGAGATCATCATAGGCAATCCCTCGAAGTGACTTGCTTCCACGCCAAAAAGGAATGAGTTCACAGGTGTTTCAATGATGGACCGAATATTCCAGATCCTGAACTACATCTTGGAGGGTGGAAGATGCCTGTGCTTGGATTTTTTTAATTTGTGGTGGCCGTTGCACATCAGCCACCACATGGGCTTGACAGAGTTAGGTCTTGGTCCAGTGGCAAGGAATACCCAAGACGACTGGAGACCAGCTCTGCTGCATGGACCTAGTGCGCACACATATCGCAGTGTGGGCTGGCTCGTGCTGCCCCTGGGCCCTCGCCTCCTCTGGGCCGCAGACTCACGCCTCTCCTGGGCCCCAGTCACTTCCTTCTACAAACTCTTACTGCTCCTTCGCCTCTCCTGCTGTGCCTGCCCGCACTGCAATCAGTGACTTGACTTGCAGCCGTCGCTCTCCTACACTGGTATGCCACCGCACACTGCTCCCTCTGATGGCCCCGGCCTGCTGATGGTCTTGCAGGCTGGGACTGTGCCAGGCCGCCGCAAGCTGCTCCCTCTAATGCAGCCTTTCAAACAATAGAAAGCCATTAAGCCCAAACCGGTCAGAAGGCAAAACTAGAAGCCTCAAAACAAAGGAAACATAGAAACATAGAAACATAGAAATTTACAGCGCAGTAGGAGGCCATTTCGGCCCATCGTGTCTGCGCCGGCTGACACAGAGCCGCACGGCCCTTGGTCAGCAGCCCTAAAGGTTACATATAAACCTATGAACAATGACAGAAAGGCAAAGAGCACCCAGCCCAACCAGTCTGCCCCACACAACTACAACATCGCTTACACTGAAAGCATCTACAACAACCGGAGCCATGTGATCTCCTGGGAGAGGCAAAAACCAGATAAAAAACCCAGGCCAATTTAGGGAGAAAAAAAATCTAGGAAAATTCCTCTCCGACCCCATCCAGACGATCTAAACTAGTGCAGGAGATCACCCTGGCCGTATTCTATGCCCTGCAGTACTTACCATTATATCTGCGCTATCCAACAAAAGGTCATCCAATCTAATCCCAATTACAAGTTCTAGGTCCGTAACCCTGCAGGTTACGGCACTTTAAGTACCCATCCAACCATCTCTTAAAAGTGGTGAGGGTTTCTGCATCCACCACTCTTCCAGGCAGCGAGTTCCAGATCCCCACAACTCTCTGCGTAAAGAAGCTCCCCCTCAAATCCCCTCTCAACCTTCCACCAACCACCTTAAAACTATGCCCCCTCATAATTAAATGTAGTATCTCCAAATTTGCAGATGACACTAAGTTGGGTGGCAGTGTGAGCTGCGAGGAGGATGCTATGAGGCTGCAGAGTGACTTGGATAGGTTAGGTGAGTGGGCAAATGCATGGTAGATGAAGTATAATGTGGATAAATGTGAGGTTATCCACTTTGGTGGTAAAAACAGAGAGACAGACTATTATCTGAATGGTGACAGATTAGGAAAAGGGGAGGTGCAACGAGATCTGGGTGTTATGGTACATCAGTCATTGAAGGTTGGCATGCAGATACAGCAGGCGGTTAAGAAAGCAAATGGCATGTTGGCCTTCATAGCGAGGGGATTTGAGTACAGGGGCAGGGAGGTGTTGCTACAGTTGTACAGGGCCTTGGTGAGGCCACACCTGGAGTATTGTGTACAGTTTTGGTCTCCTAACTTGAGGAAGGACATTCTTGCTATTGAGGGAGTGCAGCGAAGATTCACCAGACTGATTCCCAGGATGGTGGGACTGACCTATCAAGAAAGACTGGATCAACTGGGCTTGTATTCACTGGAGTTCAGAAGAATGAGAGGGGACCTCATAGAAACGTTTAAAATTCTGACGGGTTTAGACAGGTTAGATGCAGGAAGAGTGTTCCCAATGTTGGGGAAGTCCAGAACCAGGGGTCACGTTCTAAGGATAAGGGGTAAGCCATTTAGGACCGAGATGAGGAGAAACTTCTTCACCCAGAGAGTGGTGAACCTGTGGAATTCTCTACCACAGAAAGTAGTTGAGGCCAATTCACTAAATATATTCAAAAGGGAGTTAGATGAAGTCCTTACTACTCAGGGGATCAAGGGGTATGGCGAGAAAGCAGGAAGGGGGTACTGAAGTGCATGTTCAGTCATGAACTCATTGAATGGCGGTGCAGGCTAGAAGGGCTGAATGGCCTACTCCTACACCTATTTTCTATGTTTCTATGTTTCTATAATAGACCCCTCCACTAATGGAAATAGACCCTTACTATCCACTATGTCCAGTCCCCTTAATATTTTGTACACCTCGATGAGGTCTCCTCTCAACCTCCTCTGTTCCAATGAGAACAAACCCAGCCTATCCAATCTGTCCTCATAACTAAGATTCTCCATTTCAGGCAGCATCCTCATAATCTCGTCTGCACCCTCTCTAGTGCAATCATGTCCTTCTTCTAATACTGCGACCAGAACTGCATACAGTACTCCAGCTGTGGCCTAACCAAAGTATTATACAATTTAAGCATAACCTCCCTGCTCTTATATTCTATGCCTTGGCCTATAAAGGCAAGCATTCCGTATGCCTTCTTAACCACCTGACCTGCAAAAAACTTTATTGGGCCAGAAGACGACCACAAACAGGAAACTTCGGAACAAGAACAAACTTTATTCGGCCTGAAAAAGCAAATGAGCTGGGTGTATAAAAGAGGCCGTGTGGCCACAGCTCTCTCTCTTGCTCTCGCTGCTTCACCTCTATAAGGACCGAACCCTCCGGAGAAGAAACCAGAAGAGACACACTCTCATCCGGAGAAGCAGCGAGTAAGTCAACGAATCGGTGAGCATCATCTCTACTCACAATTTTAAGATCACAGGTACGGTGTGAGGGGGCATCATGTGTTCTCCCAACCAAATCTTAGGGGTTTTCAGGGGAGGTTTTAGACATGGGTACTTCGCAATAGGGGCCTGTTTAGATGGGCCAGACTGTGTGTTGTACTGTATTTGTTTGTTTTACACACCAGGGTGTGTGTGGGTTTATTGGGTGCAGGTGTGTGTTTTAACTTTAATAAAAGCATTGCCAGTTGAGACCAAGGTATTCATCCCTGACTCATTCATCTGTTCAGTACAGTAATCACTCCCAGCTCTGGAACTATTGTAAAGTGTGGGTGCGTCGAAAACACCGACGGGGAACCACTTACATGTTCTGAAAATAGTCCTAAAGAAACACAGAAATACTTTGGTAACAAAAGCTAAAGGAGAACATTATTTATCTGCAGGCCCACCAGGAAATTGCTGCCACTTCAAGTTACTGTAGGCGTTTAAATTTTACTGCAGCAAATTTCCTCCCCCTTGTTTCCCTTCCCCAATTTAGTTTGCCCGTTTTACATAAGATGCGCCCACCATTTCATATGAGCTGACCCTTGAATTCCAGGGTCAATGTCCACATGTCACCAGTGGGTAGAAGTCCCACCTCATTGGTGCAGCTACCTTCAAAAAGGCTCCAAGGAATATTGAGACCAATATTTGAATGTTTTACATTAGAATGGAAACATTTAAAATAAAATAGAGCTGGGAAAGAGGAATTTTAAGTCTTTGTGGTAACTTTAGCAGGATATTCAGTGTCTGGAATAGTCTGAGCTGTTGGTGTTATTTAAATGATAACACTATGATATGATTTCTCATATGAGCATTCAAGGGAGCATTAGCCAGCTGTCTCAAATACAAATTATGCGATCATATTGCCATAGTTAGAAAATGTAATTTGATTTTTGCAGAAAGGAATTTTCTTGGTGCATTCAACTCATTTTTGGATACAAATTGAAAGGATGTGTCCAAATATTATTGAAGGAGTGAATTGGCCCTCTTGGTTAAGAAATACAATAAACAGAATTAATAAGGTTTTATCAGAACTGTTCTATCATAATTGCAATCATGCTTAGTACTATTATTATGAATTTTTCTGATGTCCATCCTTTGGGCCAGATCTTGCTGGAAAAATAATGGCGTGTGAATAATACATGCCATTATTAATGTGCAAATCGGCCAACAGAATCAAAGCATTAAGAGATACGCTATGAGTTGCGAAGCTCCAGAACTTGCTGGTCGATTTACACTGCTTTGCTGTTTGCTTCGTACAAACAGCATCTCGATCATAGCCTTCCTTTTATTTTTAAGAAACTGCTGGATCTGAACATTAATTGCCCATTAAACCCACTGCAGAAAGCTTGGGCTGGTGATTAAGAGCATAAGTACCTTTTTAACAATCTGATAATTGTTAATTATTAATACAATGCCAATCAACCTCTCTGGCCCAGAAAGGGAGCAAATTAAACTATTCAATCTCACTCTTGTATGTAGTAAATTGTTGTTGGAGATTTTTTAACATGTCAAATTTTAAATTTGTTAATCTTTTATTTACTTTCCTTTCTGTCTTTTTTTCTCTCTCTATCTTAACCCCATCATTTCTTCCCTCTCTATTTCTCTTTCTGTATCAGTTCTGACTCTTTCACCATTCTTCCCCATTGTTCCTCTGTTTTTTTCATGAGGCTGGAATTTCCATTGGCTTACCTTCTGGGCGGTACTGGCCATTGTGGGCGCTAAGCAGGTAAAGGGAAAATTCCCCACCTGAGTTATGCCAGCGGTTTCGAGGTACCGCTGGGGAGCAGACCGCCGGCGTGCACCATCCCGAGATCGCCCTGGCGCGGTATTTGGCTGAGCGGTGACCGTAGGTGAGTATGAAAAAAAATACCTCGAGAATGCTTTATTGATTTTTTATGAGATGTTTTTTGAAAAATTATTTTTATTGTTTTTCTGGTGCTAGGCCCAACCCGCAGCCTCGGGATAAATTTTTATTGATTTCTTTAATTTATCGCCCAATCAATCCTAAATTGCACTTTTTCACCCAGAGTGGGGGTGCAAGGCCCATGTTTTTCGTTCAACAGATTTTTTTTTTTGGGGGGTGGTGGAAGTTTTCGCCAACGATAATCTTCCCAATCTTAGCGGTTTTTCTGGGCGGCAATCGGGCGCTGGCGGGCTGACAGGAAATTCGAGCCCTCAGTCTTTAAATCTCATTGGTTAAGGAGACACACTGTTGGTCCCACTGTTCACTAAAGGTCCCAGGTGTCGTGTGGGTCTTGCTTCACCATTATCGGCTTGCACTTCCAGCAAGTTACGCCGCAAAAAACCTCAGAGCTGAAGCGTGCAGGTAAAAGTTTATCTAACATCGTACACTGTGAGATGCCGCACTCCAGCAAGATTTGATCCAAAATGTACAAAATACAGTTTAACTCAAGACATCCATCTGTATAATTGAGAGAAAATAGAATTATCAGTACTGAGATAGGGGATTTTGATCATAATAATCTGAAAATCATAAGCTGTGGCTCAGCAGTATTACTCTATTGGTAACTACATTGTAATGAGTGTCGTTTGATATTAAAAAAAATAATGTGAACAGATTTTAATTCATCATACAAATATTTTTGGGTTACCCAACCTCTTAGTTTTATCATAAGGGTGCATACGGATACCTGCACACTGCTTTCATTATGATACATGCTCTTAATAGTGCTTATGTTCATTCAAGCTCAACTGCTCACACTAAATCATGATACTCCAAGCTGAGAAATTCTGATTTACATTTTCACAGCAATGTAATATTAAGGATACAATTGAGTTCAGGAAAAAAAATGGCAAGGAAGGAAAGAAGGAACAAAGGAATCATAGAATCATAGAAATTTACAGCACGGAAGGAGGCCATTTCGGCCCATTATGTCCGCACCAGGTGGCAAAGAGCTATCCAGCCTAATCCCATTTTCCAGCTCGGTCCGTAGCCTTGTAGGTTGTAGGTTACGGCACATCAAGTGCATATCCGAGTACTTTTTAAATGCAGTGAGGGTTTCTGCCTCTACCATCCTTTCAGGCAGTGAGTTCCAGACTCCCACCACCCTCTGGGTGAAGAAATTTCTCCTCAAATCCCTTCGAAACATCCTACCAATTACTTCAAATCTATGCCCCTTGGTTGTTGACCCCTCTGCTGAGGGAAATAGATCCTTCCTATCCACTCTATCCAGGCTCCTCATAATTTTATATACCTCAATAAGGTCTCCCCTCAGCTTCCTCTATTCTAAAGAAAACAAACCTAGCCTATCCCAACTTTCCTTATAGCTAAAATTCTCTAGTTCAGGCAATATCACCGTAAATCTCTTCTGTACCTTCTCTAGTGCAATCACATCTTTCCTGTAGTGTGGTGACCAGAACTGCACGCAGTACTCAAGCTGCGGCTTGATTAGTGCTGTATACAGTTCAAGCATAACCCCCCTGCTCTTGTATTCTAAGCCTCAGCTAATGAAAGCAAGTATTCCGTATGCCTTCTTAACCACCTAATCTACCTTGCCTGCTACCTTCAGGGATCTATGGACATGCACTCCAAGGTTTCTTTGTTCCTCTACACTTTTCAGTGTCCTACCATTTAATGTGTATTCCCTTGCCTTGTTAGCCCTCCCCAAATGCATTACTTCTCCAGATTAAATTCCATTTTCCACTGTTCTGTCCACCTAACTAGTTCATTGATATCTTCCTGCAGTCTACAGCTTTCTTAATAATAATAAATAATAATAACTTTTAGTTATATAGCACCTTTAATGTAGTAAAATGTCCCAAGCCGCTTCACAGCAGTGTAACAAGATAAAACAGATAAATTTGACACTGAGCCACAAAAGAAGAAACTAAGGCAGATGACCAAAAGCTTGTTTAAAGAGGTAGGTTTTAAGGAGCGTCTTAAAGGAGGAAAGAGAGGTAGAGAGGCGGAGAGGCTTAAGGAGCTTAGAGTCCAAATAGCTTAAGGCACGGCCACCAATGGTTGAGCAGTTACCATGTGGGATGTTCAAGAGGCCAGAATTTGAGGGGAGCAGACATCTTGTGGGGTTGTGAGGCTGAAAAAGATTAGAGCTAGGGAAGGGCAAGGCCATGGAGTGATTTGTAAACAGGATGAGAATTTTGAAATCGAGGCGTTGCTTAACCGGGAGCCAATGTAGGTCAGAAAGCTACCGGGTGATGGGTGATCATGACTTGCTACAAGTTAATGTTTGTATCACCCCCTATATTCAAGTCTAAATCATTGATATATACCACAAAAAGCAAGGGACCTATAGTGAGCCCTGCAGAACCCCACTGGAAACAGCCTTCCAATCACAAAAACATCCATCAACCATTACCCTTTGCTTCCTGCCTCTGAGCCAATTTTGGATCCAACTTGCCACTTTGCCTTGGATCCCATGGGCTTTTACTTTCGTGACCAGTCTGCCATGTGTGACCTTATGAAGTCTTGCTAAAATTCATATACACTACATCAAATGCACGACCCTTATCGACCGTCCTTGTTACCTTCTCAAAAAATTCAATCAAGTTAGACAGACACGACTTTCCCTTAACAAATCCATGCTGAATGTCCTTGATTAATCCGTGTCTTTCTAAATGAAGATTTATCCTGTCCCTCAGAATTTTCTCCAATAATTTTCCACCACCGAGATTAGGTTGACTGGCCTGTAATTACATGGTCTATCCCTTTCTCCCTTTTTAAACAAAGGTACAATGTAAGCAGTCCTCAGGTCCTCCGGCACCACACCTGTAGCCAGAGAGAACTGGAAAATGATGGTCAGACCTCTGCTATTTCCTCTTTTGCTACTCTTAACAGCCTGGGCTACATTTCATCTGGGCCTGGTGATTTTCAAAGCTGATAAACCCCTTAATACTTCCTCTCTTACTATGTTTGTTTTATTTAATATTTCACACTTCTCCTTGCTGATTGCAATGTCTGCATCACCCCTCTCTTTTGTGAAAACAGACTATAAGTATTCATGAAGAATCATACCCACGTCTTCCACCTACACACACAGATTACCTTTATGGTCTCTAATAGGCCTACAATTTATTTAGTTATCCTCTTGCTCTTAATATATTTATAAAACATCTTTGGGTTTTCCGGACTTTACTTGCCAACATTTTTTCATGCTCTCTCTTTGCTTTCCTAATTTCCTTTTTAATTTCACTCCTACACTTTCTACACACCTCTCGGGTTTCTGTAGTATTGAGCCCTCCGTATCTGCCATAAGCCTCCCTCTTTTTCTTTATCCTACCCTGTATGCCCCTTGACATCCAGGGGGCCCTAGATTTGTTAGTCCCACTCTTTTTCTTTAAGGGGACATACTTCCTCTGAACCCTCAGGATCTCCTCCTTGAATGCCCCCCACTGCTCTGACACTGATTTACCTTCCAGTAGCTGTTTCCAGTCCAATTTGGCTAAATCACATCTCAACTAGGTAAAATTGGCTTTTCCCCAATTGAGAACTTTTATTCCTGGTCTATCTTTGTCCTTTTCCATAACTACCCTAAATCTAATGGAATTACGATCACTAGCACTAACATGCCCTCCCACCGATACCTCTTCCAGCTGCTGAGCTTCATTCCCCTAAAACTAAGTTCAGAACCACCCCCTCCCTTGTTGGGCTTGCTACATACTGTCTAATAAAGTTCTCCTGAATGCATTTTAGGAATTCAGCACCCTCTATACCTTTCACATTAATTCTATCCCAGTTAATATTAGGGTAGTTGAAATCCCCTATTATTAATGCCTATAGCTTTTGCACTTCTCGGAAATTTGCTTACATATTTGCTCTTCTAGAAACATAGAAACATAGAAAATAGGTGCAGGAGTAGGCCATTCAGCTCTTCGAGCCTGCACCACCATTCAATAAGATCATGGCTGATCATTCCCTCAGTATCCCTTTCCTGCTTTTTCTCCATACCCCTTGATCCCTTTAGCCGCAAGGGCCATATCTAACTCCCTCTTGAATATATCCAGTGAACTTGCATCAACAACTCTCTGCGGTAGGGAATTCCACAGGTTAACGACTCTCTGAGTGAAGAAGTTTCTCCTCATCTCAGTCCTAAATGGCCTACCCCTTATCCTAAGACAGTGTCCCCTGGTTCTGGACTTCTCCAACATCGGGAACATTCTTCCCACATCTAACCTGTCCAGTCCCGTCAGAATCTTATAAGTTTCTATGAGATCCCCTCTCATCCTTCTAAACTCCAGTATATAAAGGCCCAGTTGATCCACTCTCTCCTCATATGTCAGTCCCGCCATCCCAGGAATCAGTCTGGTGAACCTTCACTGCACTCCTTCAATAGCAAGAATGCCCTTCCTCAGATTAGGAGACCAAAACTGAACACAATATTCCAAGTGAGGCCTCACCAAGGCCCTGTACAACTGCAGTAAGACCTCCCTGCTCCTATACTCAAATCCCCTCGCGATGAAGGCCAACATACCATTTGCCTTCTTCACCGCCTGCTGTACCTGCATGCCAACTTTCAATGACTGATGAACCATGACACCCAGGTCTCATTGCACCTCCCCTTTTCCTAATCTGTCACCATTCAGATAATATTTGGCCTTTGTGTTTTTGCCCCCAAAGTGGATAACCTCACATTTATCCACATTATACTGCATCTGCCATGCATTTGCCCACTCACCTAACCTGTCCAAGTCCATGCATTTTCCCACTCACCGAACCTCACCTAATCTATCTCCCTCTGACTGTTTGGGGGTCTATTATACACTCCCAGCAGTGTGATCGCCCCTTTATGTTCTTCATTTCAATACATCTGGCCTCATTTGATGATCCTTCTAACTCATCATCCCTCCTCATAGTTGTTTCTTTAATCAATACTATAAACCCCCTCCTTTTTTATTCCCCTTTCTATCCTGTCTGAAAACCGTGTGACCAGGAATGTTGGAGCTGCCATACCTGCTCTTCTTTCAGCCATGTCTCAGTAATAGCTATAATATCATACTCCCAAGTGTCTATCTGTGCTCTCAGCTTATCTGCCTTATTCCCGAGGCTTCTTGCATTGAAGTGTATACCATTTAGCACTGCCAAACTCCCTTGTTGTCTATTTTCTAGCCTTTGTTTGCTCTGCCATCCAAATTCACTTTCTAATTTTCTGCTTTCCAATTCCAGCTTTGCTTCTCTCTCTTCTGAATCAACTCTCAGGTTTCCATCCCCCTGCCCAGTTAGTTTAAATCCTCCCCAACAGCACCAGCAGCCCACCCCCACGAGGATATTGGTCCCGACTCTGTTGAGGTGTAATCTCCCCCAGAAATGGTCCCAATGCCTCAGGAATCTAAATCTCTTGCACCATTTCTCCAGCTACACATTCATGTGCTCTATCCTCCTATTTCTGTACTCACTAGCGCACGACACCGGGAGTAATCCGGAAATTACTACCTTTGAAGTCCTGCTTTTTAATCTCTCTCCTAGCTCCCTAAAATCTGCCTGCTGGACCTCATCCCTCTTCCTCCCTAGGTCATTGGTACCGATATGGACCACGACCTCTGGCTGTTCACCCTCCCCCCTCAAAATGTCCTGCAACCACTCAGTGACATCCTTGACCATGGCACCAAAGAGGCAAGCGAGGGAAGGAAGGGAAGAGAAGGAAGGAAAGAAAAGGTTTAACTTCTCATCCGAAAGACAGCACTCTCTCAGTACTGCCTTAGATTATGTGCTCAAGTCTCTTGAGTGGGACTTGAACCCACAAACTTCTGACTCGGAGGCGAGAGTGTTACCACTAAGCCTAGGCTGACAGCTTGTTATATTACAGAGTGGGTTTCAGAGCATCAGCATCAAAGGGAACCAACTGTATGTGTAGAGTTATTTAAAAGTCAGAAAGATAACTTTAATGTTTTGATCATGGATCCTCCTCAATCAATCCTGCAGGCAGGTTTGCCAAGGATTTTACCTGACACTTATGTGGCACGAAAGTTACTTGCCCCTTATCAGCCTAAGCCTGAATGTCGTCCAGGTCTTGCTGCATGCGGGCATGGACTACTCCATTATCTGAGGAGTTGCGAATGGCATTGAACATTGTGCAGTTATCAGCGAACATCCCCCTTCTGACCTAATGATGGAGGGAAGGTCATTGATGAAGCAGCTGAAG
The DNA here is from genome assembly GCF_044704955.1 of Pristiophorus japonicus. Classification (NCBI taxonomy): domain Eukaryota; kingdom Metazoa; phylum Chordata; class Chondrichthyes; family Pristiophoridae; genus Pristiophorus; species Pristiophorus japonicus. The sequence goes on along the minus strand of NC_091993.1, from coordinate 97,320,035 downwards.
ATGGTTGGGCCCAGGATATTGCTCTGAGGAATTCCTGCAATGATGTCTTGGGGTTGTGATGATAGACCTCCAACCACCACAACCATCTTCCTTTGTGCTAGGTATGAGCCAGTGGAGAGTTTTCCCCCTGATTCCCACTGACTTCAGTTTTACTCGGGATCCTTGATGCCACATTCAGTCAAATGCTGTCTTGATGTCAAGGGCAGTCACTCTCATCTTGTTTCTAGAATTTAGGTCTATGTTTGGAAAAAGGCTGAAATGAGGTCTGGAGCCGAGTGGTCCTGACGGAACCCAAACTGGGCATTGGTGAGCAGGTTATTGGTGAGCAATGCTGCTTGATAGCACTGTCGATGACACCTTCCATCACTTTGCTGATGATTGAGAGTCGACTGATGGGACGGTAATCGACTGGATTGGATTGGTTCTGCTTTTTGTGGACAGAATATATCTGGGCAGTTTTCCACATTGTCGCATAGATTCCAGTGTTGTAGCTGTACTGGAACAGCTTGGCTAGAGGCGCGGCTAGATCTGGAGCACAAGTTTTCAGCACAACAGCTGGGATGTTATCAGGGCCCATAGCCGTTGCTATATCCAGTGCACTCAGCTGCTTCCTGATATCACGTGGAATGAAAATCGAATTGGCTGAAGACTGGCTTCTGTGATGGTGTGGACCTCAGGAGGTGGCCGATATGGATCATCCACTCAGCACTTCTGTCTGAAAATGTTTCCAAATATTTCAGCCTTGTCTTTTGCACTCACGTGCTGGGCTCCATCATCATTGAGGATGGGGATATTCATGGAGTCTCCTCCTCCTGTTAGTTGTTTAATGATCCACCACCATTTACGACTGGATGTGGCAGGTCTACAGAGCTTTGATCCGATCCATTGATTGTGGGATCGCTTAGTCCTGTCTATGGCATGCTGCTTCTGTTTTTTAGCATGCATGTAGTCCTGTGTTGCAGCTTCCCCAGGTTGGCACCTCACTTTTAAGTTATGCCTGGTGCTGCTTCTGGCATGCTCTTCTACATTCCTCATTGAAGCAGGTTTGGTCCCCGAGCTTGATGGTAATGGTAGAGTGAGGTCACAGATTGTGGTGGAATACAATTCTGTTGTGGCTGATGGCCCACATCGTCTCCTGGATGCCCAGTTTTGAGCTGCTATATCTGTTCTGAATCTATCCCATTTAGCACTGTGGTGGTGCCACACAACACGATGGAAGGTGCCCTCAGTGTGAAGACGCGACTTTGTCTCCACAATGACTATGCGGTGGTCACTGCTACCAATGCTTTCATGGACAGATGCATCTGCGACAGGTAGATTGGTGAGGACAAGGTCAAGTAAGTTTTTCCCTCGTGTTGGTTCTCACACCATCTGCTGTAGGCCCAGTCAATGCAAGAACACATGCAGTGGACAGAAAAATGGTAGCTTCCAATGTTCAGGGTGTCCATTTGCAATTGCTAAAAACACTGTTGTCTCTTGAGGAGCCTTAGAAAACTACATGCTGAGGTATTGCCGAGCTCCTTTGGTATCAGGAACAAAGTCTCATTTATACTACAGGTACTTGTCATTCTGTGAACAGCTGACTCAGGAAAATAAGCGTTATTCACGGAGGTAATGAGTAATTTTCTATGAAGAAAGAAGGAAGCCAAAATGTCACACAAATGTGCACTATTCTGGGTTTGGTGAGCTGCTTATTTTCCTGTTTAAATCTGGCAGCAAAGTCTTGCTAATGCTTGAAATGTAACACTGCATTAAGGGAACCGTTCAGTTGCACTAAATACATTTATGTGAACGAAGAACTGAGTACCTGTAGCAGCTAACAAACTTGTAAGGTGAATACTTGTGAAGCAAACTATCCTGCATTGGTTGTCACAGTATATTGAAGTGACTGAAAACCTTAAACTGATGGGGCATAAACACCGGCATAGACCTGTTGGGCCTGTTTCTGTGCTGTAAATTCTATGTAATAATATACTATAATACTGCTGCCAAAGTCATCAACACTCCTACAATATAAAAGGCACAATAGAATTGTTCAATATCTGGCTACATAAGATATCATACTAAATCTGACCCTGAACTGCTTCTGACACAAGGACATCGACCCGAAACCTTAACCCTACTTTTCTCTCTCCACAGAACCTGTTGAATGTTCCCAGCATTTTCTGTTTTTATACTAAACTTGATGTACTTAAAAGAAATGCTCTATTGGACTCATCGGAACCGGGTTGAGGCTAGAGATCTGAATGCAGACCACAGAAATATTTAGAATCGCAGAGACAGAACTTTAAAAATCATAAAGATGAAAAAAAGACCACAAGACCACTGCAGCACTAACCTGTAGTCACACAGTAGAATGAAGTAAGCTTGGCTGCCCCCTTCTCCACCCACTTTACTGAGTTGCCATGAATCTCTGCCATGTTCCTGTGGACAGGTGCCAAGAAGAAGCCAAGCGTCTCTCCACAGGGGAAGAGAAAATCAGACATGCATCATTACCATTCCTCTTTCAGTGCTTGACACAAGAGTTGCAAAGGCAGCGGCCCGAGAACCAGTCACAAGAGTTCTCAGCGACTGAAGATGCGAGAGAAAAATAGGAGGAAAAAAATATCGAGGTGAGCTTATATTTTAATATAATTAAGCCTCATTATTACACACTTAAGGGAAACAGCAAAATACTTATTTAAGTAGTTAAAAATCGTAAAAGCAGATTCCTTTTCACTTTTTGATTTGCACAGTTCGGCAGATTATGCACCTCAGCATTATCAGAAAACATAACTTGCAAGCCTGAATTTGTAGCTTGGCTCCAACCAAGCATTCTGGCTGCATATCACAAGGCACCATCGCTACATTTCATGTTCTAACACCTAATGAACTGCTTCAGCCTGAGTTTCCTTCCTTCAAGATCATTAGCAATGGAATTGAGGGCAATTGAACAACATACACCTTATGCCAGGAAGACGTGTAATATAGAAAATGTTCTAAATTAATGAATGCAAGATGATTTTCATTTCATTTTAAGTTTAAGTGAACTTTCGTGAACATAAATGTGAAGAAGATCACTACTAGGGAATTAAACATATTTTTCCAGTTCCCAGAGAAACATCATTAAGTACTCCCAGGTCAGATGTATCTTAGATTAGATACAAGATAAAGCTTGCCTTCTTTACTCAACTAATGAAATGCAAATCCAACTAAAGGAAACCCCTACTGTCCAATCTTCGATCCCGGGTGATATGCCTTTACTATACAGTATAAATGCACACGAGGCCCATACTTGAGAGAAGGTCACTCTGTGACCAGTTACCTTTATTACCAAGATCTCAAGTGATGAAGGTGGGTGGAGCTTCCCCTTTTATACCTGAAAGTCCAGGTTAGGAGTGTCTCCCACAAGTTCACCCCCTTGTGGTCAATGTTCTCAAGGTGTACAACTTAGGTCAGCTTATACATGGGTTACAATGATAGTTGAATCCATGACATCACCTCCCCCCCAAAGTCTTATTGGGATCACAGGTTAAGTCTCTCTGGTGGTTTACGCTCCCTTATAGAGCGCCTGAGTTGGGGCTCCAGTTGTTGGGCGCTGGCCTGAGTGTCTGCAGTTTGCAGTGCCTCAGGCCTGTCCGGACTGCCCACAGTGACTGGGCTCTTCTCTACTTGGTTCCGGTGTTCGGTCACCTGTGGTGGAGTAAACTCTACGTCGTGTTCTTCCTCTGCTTCTTCTATGGGGTTGCTGAACCTCCTTTTAATTTGATCCACGTGTTTGCGGCAGATTTGTCCATTGGCAAGTTTAACTACCAAAACCCTATTCCCCTCTTTGGCAATCACAGTGCCTGCAAACCATTTGGGCCCTGCAGCGTAATTAAGGACAAAAACAGGGTCATTGACATCAATACATCGCGCCCTCGCATTCCTGTCATGGTAGTCACATTGTGACTGACGCCTGCTCGCAACAATTTCTTTCATAGTAGGGTGTATAAGGGATAACCTGGTTTTGAGCGTCCTTTTCATTAGCAGCTCTGCGGGTGGAACCCCTGTGAGCGAGTGTGGTCGGGATCTATTGGCCAACAGGAGGCGTGAGAAGCGACTTTGTAGGGAACTCCCTTGGATTTTGAGCATCCCCTGTTTGATTATCTGCACTGCTCGTTCCGCCTGGCCGTTTGAGGCCGGCTTGAACAGTGCTGTTCTGACATGGTTGATTCCATTGCCTGCCATGAAGTCCTGGAATTCAGTGCTTGTGAAGCACGGGCCATTGTCGCTGACCAAGACATCCGGTAGACCATGGGCAGCGAACATTGCCCGTAGACTTTCTACCGTGGCAGAGGATGTGCTTGAATTTAAAATGGCACACTCAATCCATTTGGAGTAGGCGTCTACTACAACCAAAAACATTTTTCCCATGAAAAGACCTGCGTAGTCCACATGGATGCGTGACCATGGCTTGGCGGGCCAGGACCAGAGGCTAAGGGGGGATTCCGTGGGTGCGCTGCCCAGCTGAGCACACGTGTTACACCAGCAAACACAAAGTTCCAGGTCTGCATCTATCCCTGGCCACCAAACGTGTGACCTGGCAATTGCCTTCATCATGACAATGTCCGGGTGCTCATTGTGAAGTTCTCTGATTAACACTTCTCTGCCCTTCTGGAGCATGACTACTCGGTTTTCCCACAGTAGGCAATCGGCCTGAATCGAGAGTTCATCCTTGCGCCTGTGAAACGGTTTAAATTCCTCAGGGCGTGCCCCGTACGTGGCTGCCCTGTCCCCATTCAGGACACATTTCTTAACTAAAGACGGTAGCGGGTCTTTATTTGTCCAGACTTTAATCTGACAGGCTGTCACAGATGAGCCTTCGCTTTCGAAAGCTTCAACAGCCATGACCATCTCAGCATCATGCTCAGTTGCCTCCTCAGTGGTGGCTAGTGGGAGCCTGCTGAGTGCATCGGCGCAGTTTTCAGTGCCCGGTCTGTGCCGAATTGTGTAGTCATAGGCGGCTAGCGTAAGTGCCCACCTCTGTCTGCGGGCCGATGCATTCGCATTTATGGCCTTGTTGTCGGCCAAAAGAGACGTTAGGGGTTTGGGATCTGTCTCCAGCTCAAATTTCCTGCCAAACAGGTACTGGTGCATTTTTTTTACTGCATTTACACATGCTAGCACTTCCTTTTCTACCATCCCGTAGCCCCTTTCTGCCTGGGACAGACTCCTGGAGGCATAATCTACCGGCTGTAACTGACCATTGGTATTCACATGCTGCAACACACACCCAATCCCATAGGACGACGCATCGCAAGTTAAAACTAGTTTCTTACACGGGTCATATAACGTTAACAGTTTGTTGGAGCATAACAAATTACGTGCTCTATCAAAAGCGCTTTCCTGGCTGTCCCCCCACACCCAATCGCGACCTTTGCATAGGAGCACGTGTAGCGGCTCTAACAGCGTGCTCAATTTGGGAAGAAAGTTACCAAAATTTCAGGAGCCCCAGGAACGAACACAGCTCCATCGTGTTATGGGGTCTGGGTGCTCTCTGGATCGCTTCCTTTTTGGACGCAGTAGGGCTGATCCCGTCTGCTGCTACGCTCCTCCCCAGGAATTCTACCTCTGGAGCTAAGAAGACGCACCTCGCCTTTTTCAGTCGCAGCCCTACCCGGTGCAGTCTGCCTAGTACCTCCTCCAGGTTGTGAAGGTGTTCTTCAGTATCGTGACCCGTGATGAGGATGTTGTCTTGAAAAACCACCGTCCTTGGAATCGACTTGAGGAGGCTTTCCATATTTCGCTGAAAGGTCGCGGCGGCCGAACAAATCCCGAACGGACATCTGTTGTACTCAAACAACCCCTTGTGTGTTGTGATAGTGGTCAGCTTCTTTGAGTTACTCGCCAGCTCCTGGGTCACGTAAGCTGAGGTCAGGTGCAATTTTGAAAAAAGTTTGCCACCGGATAGCGTCGCAAAGAGGTCCTCCGCTCTCGGTAGCGGGTACTGGTCTTGGAGTGACACCCGATTGATGGTGGCCTTGTAATCGGCACAAATCCTGATCCTGACCGACCCATCCGCCTTGAGCACCGGCACGATCGGACTCGCCCAGTCACTGAATTCGACTGGCGAGATGATGCCTTCCCTCAGCAGGCGGTCCAATTCGCCTTTATCTTTTCCCGCATCACATACGGCACCGCTCTGGCCTTGTGGTGTACTGGCCTGGCGTCTGGGTTTATGTGAATCACTACCTTGGCCCCCATGAAAGTGCCGATGCCGGTTTGAAATAATGAGTCAAATTTTTCCAGGACCTGTGAGCATGATACTCGCTCCACAGAAGCAATTGCATTGACATCGCCTCATTTCCAGTTCATGACAGTAAGCCAACTCCTCCCCAGTAGTGCGGGACCGTCCCCAGGACAATCCAGAGTGGCAACCTGTTCTCCGAATCTTTGTGGGCCACGACTACCGTGGCGCTGCCTAGCACCAGAATGATCTCCTTTGTATATGTCTGTAGCTGTGTGTCAATCAGCAATAATTTTGGCCTCCTGTCCTTGGACACCCACAACCTTTCGAACTGTTTGATACTCATCAGGGACTGGCTGGCACCCGTGTCTTGCTCCATTAATACTGGGATGCCATTGAGGAGCACTTTCATCATTATCGGTGGCGTCCTGGTATATGAACTGAATATGTGCTCCACATGAACTCGCTGAACTTCAGCTTCCAGCGATTTCCCCCAGTATTCATTTGGCCTCGTAGGGTTTACATCGAACCCGTCCTCCTCGTACATCAACCTGGCTGCAGGTTTCCTGCACATATGCGCCAAGTGACCGCTGACGTTGCAATTTCTGCAGGTATATTGCTGATATCTGCAAGCTCTGGCTGGGTGTTTGCCTCCACACCTCCATCATGAGTTGAAGGCCCTGTTGTTGGAAACAAAAGGTCCCTTACCAGTCGATTGTCTCTGATTGTCTCTGTAACTGTCCTTAAGCGCACCATTAACAGCTGTTGATGGCCCCATTACTGGCCGCATTGTCCATTGCAATGGCATGAATCGCCGTTCAGCTAGCCATTGTCTCTGTTGAATTACCCCTTTGGGTTCGACTACATGCTGGGGCATGTCCAATTGCACTTGTCTGCCTAGAGAACTGTGTGCGGCATTAACAATGTTGACTCCCTGGTCCTTTGCCGCATTTGAGCCAAGGTTTTTGTCATACATCATTCTGGTCTCTTCCTCCGCTGAGATAAATGTCTGGGCTGTCAGAGCCGATGCTTCCAAGGTCAAGTCTTTAGTCTCAATCACTTTCCTGAAAACCCCAGCGTGCCCGATGCCCTCAATAAAAAAGGATCGCAGCATCTCCGCTCTGCATGCATCTGGGAACTTCCATAGGCTCGCCAGTCGCCGGAGATCTGCCACGAAGTCTGGAACGCTTTGCCCTTCTCGCCGCCGGTACATGTAAAATCGGTGTCTTGCCATGTGCATGCTGCTCGTTGGTTTAAGATGTTCCCCGATCAACTTACTGAGCTCTTCGAACGTCTTGTCCGCCGGCTTCTCTGGCACTAGAAGGTCCTTCATCAGGGAATACGTTCTGGATCCACAAACCGTCAGGAGATGAGCCCTGCGTTTGTCACCCAAATCCTTTCCCAACCATTCCTTAGTGACAAAACTTTGCTGTCGTCTCTCAATAAAGACGTCCCAATTATCACCAACACAGTACATCTCTTCTGTGCTGCTAGTGGCCATGCTCGCATGGTTTAAATCCCAGTTTCTCATTGCCAATAATATCCCTTTACTATACAATATAAATGCACAAGAGGCCCATACTTGAGAGAAGGTCACTCTGTGACCAGTTACCTTTATTATCAAGACCTCAAGTGATGAAGATGGGTGGAGCTTCCCCTTTTATACCTGAAAGTCCAGGTTAGGAGTGTCTCCCACAAGTTCGCCCCCTTGTGGTCAATGTTCTCAAGGTGTACAACTTAGGTCAGCTTATACATGGGCTACAATGATAGTTGAATGCATGACACCGGGGGTCCAATCGCGGGGGGAGAGAGTCTTTGAATCCCAGAGGTAAGTCCGAAGGCGGGCAGGGAAGAAGGCTAACTTGGTGGGCTGGGATGAAGCACTCCTGCTGCTCTTGGCCCACAAGCAGTGCCGGAAAGGCATTTACCTTTTCCACAAAGCAGTCTCGCCTCCCTTTAGCTGCCAGATTAAACCTGGAATATAGGTTAAATATGAGAGAGAGCGAGAGAAAAAGAAAGAGAGAAAGAAAGAGAGAGAGAGAGAGAGAGAGAGAGAAAGAAAAAGAGAGAGAAAGAAAGAGAGAAAAAGAGAGAGAGAGCGAGAGAGAGAAAGCGAGAAAGCGAGAAAGCAAGAAAGTCGTGTATGTATGCTTGGAGTTACTAGCCACCAGGTGGCGCGAATGTCGGGGGTCATTGGGCTGTGCGCACGTGTGTGCAGCCCAGGTATAAAACGCAAGCCATCATGTAATGTAATCTTTGGGCCCTAATAAAGCAGAGCCTGGTTTGTACCTTTGTTAATTTGCAGTCTATCAAGTTATTACATACATGACAGACAGACAGACCGACAGAAAGAAGTGTAGTCAGTGTTGTAATGTGGCATAATGTGGAAGTATATAAGCTTTTTTAAAGGTATAGAGAGTTGAGCCAGAATATTGCTTTAAATTAAACTGTGGAAGTAGAACTAGAGGGCACAGGCAGCCACATTATATTTAAATGGCCAACCCACCTCCTGGGAGTGAGTTGGTTGCCCGCACTCTGTCCTGCCTCCATTAAAGCAGAAAGGGGACAGGTTGGGGTCAGATTTGAGATGTTTAAAATGTTAACATCCCTCCCAAACCAAACCCTCACATTTTGGAGCTAAAGTTGCCCCCTTTATCTTCATTGCATTATGTGCTTTTTGAGAATATATACAATTTTTTGCCTTTAAACTTGCTAATAAGTTTCATCCAATTAGCAATGGATTGCCTGGCTCTTTGTGGAGCTTTCAACTATTTTAGCTGTGCACTTTAAACAAATGCCCCCTGCAAGGGGGGGTCACACTCCAAAATACATATTTTCTGTTGCCCCTTTTATTTTTATTTTTTCGGGTGGGGTTTTTTAGGCACTAAAAACAGAAATTATGGCGAAAAGTGGGGGGGAGCATTAAAACCGACAAATTAAACAAATTAAACTTTAAACTTAAATGATCAAATTAAAATTTGGTTGCCGGGGGTGATGATGCACTCCAGTCCCTCCGGCGCCCACCTCTCGCGGAAGGCCGCGAGCGTACCGGTGGACACCTTTGTGGAGCTTTCAACCCTTGTCAAAAATTGCACCTGTCTATCAATCAAGCTATTTAGAGACACATCTGCAACTAAATGCAGGTTTTTCATTCCATTTAAGTATAATCTTGCCAGTTGGGATATTTTACAATGGATTTTATCCTTTGACTTTGGAGGCCAATTGATACAATACAAAAATAAATCTTGTCTCACTTAATGCTTCAAGAACAGAAAAAGAATGGTACATTTTGTCCCTAAGTAGAACTCAGCATAGCTGTATTAATACTAGGTGTCGACACATGGTTCCTAAAGTGGGACAATAAATGAGTCACTGGAGCTTGCATTTCGAGACAGCCCATCAGAAAAATAATGTGAAGGGTGATGTGAATGCAATAAGCACTACAGCTTCATATTTCACCTCAATTTGCACTAAGTTGCAGTACTCTGCGATAGTACAGCAATGGCAGCATGAACAACAGCTCTTGCAAAGAAAGAAAAATGAACATGAGGGTAAACACTTTCAGTTCTGCAGATTTTGTTTTCTCAATCCTCTTGCATGCTATTGTATTTGTTACGCAGTTTTCAGTTAAGTTAATGGGGCAGATTTTGTGGTTAACAGCGTATCATTGGAGTCCGCCGCCAGCATCAAAATAGAACACGAAGCCTTCCTTCGCGAACTTGCTGTTTGACGCTGTGTACTGGAGGGCAGTATAATGGCCCACGGATCCCAGGGGGCCTGCTCCAATCAGCATTGATCGCCATCCCCATTCATAACTCAACTTCATTAATTAATCATACATTCATTTAAACCCTCATTACAGAGCCTTCCAGGATTTAAATGTGCATAAACATCTATACAATACATTTTTGTAACATATGTACTTTATGTAAATTTAATTAACAAAGTTGAGTTAAGAATGGGGATGGCAATCTATGGGCCAATTCAAACACCTCGAAAACAGTATTCTCAGATCGCAGAGAATTCACCAGTTCGACTGCCGAGAATATATTCACGTATGGCCCTGACCGCCTCTTATTTAGTTGTGGCCCCTTTGCATTAGCCACAGACTTCCACACAAAATCTCGGACATTTTGTGGAATGCAATGGGGGAACAAATCCAATAGCACTATTTCCCTCCGAGATAACCAAACAATCCGAGATGAAAATTATGTTAAAACATGCCAAACGATGCTTTGGATCTTTGAGATAATGCCTTACGCTGATGTAATCTGGCCCTGCGCCTGTTATCATCAGCCCTAAAATTTCTGCACGCAATTGCTGGGCAGTTGGTGGGCAATTAGTCCAACTCCACGCCAGCAATGAGGAGTTCCTGTCGGTGCGGATCATCTGTCAAGTCGTAACTTGAGAGATCGCAAGTTTGGGATTCGGAAAACACGAACTTATGTCCATTTCAAAGGGGGTATGACAGCGTACTCGGAGTACTGAGTTAAAATTACAGTTGGGCCTCAATGATGTCATTGGGCCGCAACATTCATATGTAAAGAAGGACCCTGTTGGCTCCAGGTGTGTGCCCTTACTGCCTGCTCAGGAGAGCAGGTTAAAATTGCAGATGTTGCGATCATGGCAGCTTTCAGACAGGTAAGAGCCAAGGCCATTTTAACGGTCCACCTGCCAGGTTTCTGCTGAGCGGGTAGGTTTAAAATCGCCCTCGGAAATTGAAACTTTCAGTGACTGGTGAGTAGCGTTACAGGATTTCCCACTTGGTGACCCAAGAAAGTTACAGAACTCAGTGAATGGACTGAGAACAGATCACAGTTTCTATCCTTACAAATCCAACCCAGACTCTGGAGGAAATCCTACTAAATTAAAACAAATTTATCATGTAAATCTCTTTTCACTGGTGACTAAACTGCTGCTTACAGAGCTTATTTCATGGTCCTTAGACCTTATCGTCAATGAAAAGATGCCTTTAAGTTAATGAATCTCAGGACTGGCTGCAAAACGAAGGCTCTCAATGAAGGTCAACACTAGAATCTACTGTTTTAGCACATTATGGTGTATAATGAGGATGAACCCTTTGAATATTGTACTACTGTTTATTCAGCAAAACAAGAACAGGACAATTTTAAACTGTTCCTGGATATGGTCAATAAAACAATACTTTGATATTCTTTTCAATTCTTTAATTATCCTTTATAATAAATGTCACTGGAAATATCAAAAGAATTTAAGGTAAATGAATTAATATCTAAAATTCTATATGCAGCCATTCTCAGTTATAGGCTGGGATTTTAATAACCTCGGCGGGTCCGGTGCGGCTGGGATCGGAGACGGTCATGGCCCCGCTGCTGGCTTCATCCCGCTCTGGAAAATGAATTTACCTTGATAGAGCTTGTTAAGCCTGCCCAGCGCAATTCCCGGCCAATTAACGGAAACAGATCTGGTGACGTCATTTCATGACGCGTCATGAGCCGGTTTCCTTAAAGGGACCATGGCCAACTTTAAATGGACATTTGTGGTGTCAGGGTTCCACAGCTTTGAGGTGCTGTAAACACTGACAATCACTGCACAAAGGCACAGGGCTGCACCCAGGTTCTCTCATAACTCCCACCATATGCTTATGGAGGGAGTCAAAGCACGCAGGGAGGTTCTCTTCCCTTCCCAAGATCACGGCACAGACCCCGCATTGTGCCACCATTCAACGGGCCGTGACTGGTAAGTCGGCCAATTATTTTTGTGCAAGTGCCACCTCCCCTTTAAGTTGCACACCACGAGTGGTCTACAGCACCCTGGCATCGCCTGGCACAGCTTCCGGGGGCGCTCCCTTTCGCTCCGGGCCGAAAATGGGTCGCTGTGCACGGTGATGACGTCATCGCTGGCAAATCGGAGCAGGGCGCTACCAGATACCGCCGTGCAATTTAGTGGGAGTCGTTAGCAGTGCCGTGCCAGAGTGAAAAGTCGTTTGCGCCCTCAGGGGCATTAACAGGAGGCATAAACAACCCGTATTTCTCCCCCATAGAATTATAGACTAGTACAGCACAGAAGGAGGCCATTCGGCCCATCGAGTCTGCACTGGTTCTTTCGAAGAGCAATCCAGTTCTTCCCACTCCCCTACTCTTTCCCCATATCCCTGCAATTTTTTCTCCTTCAAGTACTTAACCAATTCACTTTTGAAAGCTACTATTGAATGTGCTCTCACCACCCAATCAGGTTCTAGACAGTTTAGCATAATTTCTCTGCTTTTCAATTCTAACCCTCTAGTAATGAACCAGTGTTTGCTTTGCATTTTTTAAATAGGCTTTATTAACCTGCATTGCTACTTTTAGTGATTTGTGTATCTGCACCCCTATATCCCTTTGCTCTGCTACCGCATTTAAACTCTTATTATCCAAGCAGTATGTGGCCTACTTATTCTTCCTATCAAAATCTACCACCTCACACTTATCTGTGTTGAAATTAATTTGCAGTCAGGTAGCACAAACTTAATTTTTGTTCCTTATCAAGTAAAGTGAAGTGGTTTGGCAGTATTTTGGTGTGATAATGAACTGAAAGTTCTGTGACCCAAATCCAATCCGTTCTCTAGACAGCATTTGTTCACCTTCACAGTATTGCCTGCCTCTGTTCCCATCTCTCCCGCACTGCTGCCAACAACTCAAGGATCAACTCCGCTAACTCTGTCTTTGCCAACCTCCCAACCTCAACATTCACAAACTACTGATTCAAAATTGCCTCAGCTCACATCTTCACCGGCAGACTATCCTGCAATCGCCCCAGCTTTTCCAAGGATCATTGGTTCTCCGTGCCCCAAAAAGCTGAGTTCAAAATTCTCATCCTTGCTTTAAAATCCAGATGTTACCCCATCACCTCCAACCTCTTCTACTCCTCTCATACCAGGCTATTTCTTGTGTATCGCTTTCTCTACTCCATCGCTGGTGACTGCTCATTCAGACATACTACTCCTGTCCTCTGAAACTCTCTGGCTGATTCACAAGAACATAAGAAATAGGAACAGGAGTAGGCCAGTTCACCCCTCGAGCCTGCTCTGTCATTCAATAAGATCATGGCTGATCTGATCATGGGCTCAACTCCACTTCCCTGCCCACTCCCCATAACCTTTTATTCCCTTAATCACTCAAAAATCCGTCTATCCCCGCCTTAAATATATTCAATGACCCAGCCTCCACAGCTCCCTGGGGCAGAGAATTCCACAGGTTTACAACCCTCTGAGAGAAGAAATTCTTCCTCATCTCAGTTTTAAATGGGCGGCCCCTTATTCTGAGACTATGCCCCCTAGTTTTAGTTTCCCCTTTGAGTGGAAATTTCCTTTCTGTATCCAACTTGTCGAGCCTTCTCATTATCTTATATGTTTCGATACGATCACCTCTCATTCTTCTGAACTCAAATGAGTATAGTCCCAAATTACTCAACCTATCTTCTTAAGTCAACCCCCTCATCTCCGGAATCAACCTAGTGAACCTTCTCTCAACAGCCTTCCTTAAGGAAATATATCCTTCCTTAAATATGGAGACCAAAACTGCCGCAGTACTCCAGGTGTGGCCTCACCAATACACTGTACAGTTGTAGCAGGACTTCTCTGCTTTTATACTCTATCTCCCTTGCAATAAAGGCCAACATTCCATTTGCCTTCCTGATTACTTGCTGTACCGCATACTAACTTTTTGTGTTACATGAACAAGGACCCCCAGGTCCCTCTGTACTGAAGCACTTTGCAACTTTTCTCCATTTAAATTTTAATTTGTTTTTCTATTTTGTCTGCCAAAGTGGATAACCACACATTTTCCCACATTATACTCCATCTGCCAAATTTTTGCCCACTCACTTAGCCTGTCTATATCGTTTTGCAGATTTTTTGTGTCCTCCTCACAATTTGCTTTCCCACCCATCAGCAAACTTGGCTATATTACACTCGGTCCCTTCATCCAAGTCATTAATATAGATTGTAAATAGTTCAGGCCCCAGCACCGATCCCTGCGGCACCCCATTAGTTACTGTTTACCGACTGAAAAATGACCCGTTTATCCAGACTCTCTATTTTCTGTTGGTTAGCCAATCCTCAATCCATGCTAATATATTACCCCCAACTCCGTGAACCTTTATCTTGTGCAGTAACGTTTTATGTGGCACCTTATCGAATGCTTTCTGGAAATCCAAATACACCACATCCACTGGTTCCCCCTTATCTACCCTGCTCGTTAGATCCTCAAAGAACTCCAGCAAGTTTGTTAAACGTGATTTCCCTTTCATAAAACCAAGCTGGCTCTGCTTAATTGAATGATGCTTTTCCAAATGTCTTGCTACCGCTTCCTTAATAATGGACTCCAGCATTTTCCCAAAGACAGATGTTAAGATAACCAGTCTATAGTTTCCTGCTTTCTGTCTGCCTCCTTTTTTAAATAGGGGCGTACATTTGCTGTTTTCCAATCCCTGGGAACTCCCCAGAATCCAGGGAATTTTGGTAGATTACGACCAATACATCCACTATCTCTGCAACCACTTCTTTTAAGACCCTAGGATACAAGCCATCAGGTCCAAGGGACTTGTCTGTCTTTAGTCCCATTATTTTACCGAGTACTACTTCTTTAGTGATAGTGATTATATTAAGTTATTCCCTCCCTATCGCCCCTTGATTATCCCCTATTGGGATGTTTTTAGTGTCTTCTACTGTGAAGATCAATACAAAATATTTGTTCAAAGTCTCTGCCATTTCCCTAAAACCATTATTAATTTACCCGTCTCATCCTCTCGGGGACCAACATTTACTTTAGCCACTCTTTTCCTTTTTATGTACCTGTAGAAACTCTTACTATCTGTTTTTATATTTCATGTGAGTTTAATCTATCATCCCTCTCTTTATTTTTTTTGGCGTTCACTCTCCTTCATGCTGCTCCCTCACTTTCAAAACTTCTCTTTTACCATGACTTTGTCTCCCTGCCCTAATCTTCTCCATTTATCTTTCCTCTTCTGCTTCCTCTCCACTGTTTCTCCTCCTGAATATAAATCTTTATTTTTCTGCACACGAGGAACCCTATAGATATATAAGTTGCTGTTGTTGTGATGGCTGCTTTCAGCTTTCTTATAGTTTCTTGGAATTAAAGCAATTTAGTTGAATCAGATGGGATTTCTCTTGTGCATTGATAAAGAATTTGCAAGCTGGAGGTATATCTTTTGAGATGAGATGATGCACATGGAATACATGGGCCCTTGGTGGTTTCAGAGTTTGAGGCACTTCAAACTTATATTTAGCACCTATATTAGAACTGTTGACCACTAAAAATACTCATGTATTATATACTATTTAATTCATTTGAAGTTCTATCAATTAACTGTGATCAAAGGAATAATTGCTTACATGGTCACAGCACAAAACTCCCAAAAATATATGGTTTAAACACCCAACACCTCAATAAAGATTATAACAACAAATTGAATTTATATAGTGCATTTAGTGTAGTAAAATATCCCAAGACACTTCATAGGAGCGTAATCAAGCAAAGTTTGCCACCGAGCCACATAAATTAGGACAGGAGGCCAAAAGCTTGGTTAAAGAGATAGGTTTTAAGGAGTGTTTTGAAAGAGAAGAGAGAGGTAGAGAGGCAGAGAAGTGTAGAGAGGGAATTCCAGAGCTTATGGCCTAAGTAGTTCAAAGCACAGCCACCAAGGGTGAAGCAATGAAAATCTGGATTGCGCATGAGGCCAGAATTGAAGGAATACCGAGATCTTGGACAATTGCAGGGCTGGAGGAGGTTACAGAGATAGGGAGGGGCGTGTCCTCGGAGGGATTTGAAAACAAGGATAGCATTTTTAAAATCAAGGTGCTGCCGGACTGGGAGCCAATGTAAGTTTAGCAAGCTCAGGGGTAAAGAGTGAGTGGAGCTTAGGAGATAGGCAGCAGAGTTTTGGATGAGCTCAAGTTTACGGAGTGTGCAAGGTAGGAGGCTCGTCAGGAGAGCATTGAAATAGTCGGGTTTAATGGTAACAAAGGCATCGATGAGGGTTTCAGCAGCTGATGAGCTGAGGCAGAAGCAATGATGGACGATGTTATAGAGTTGGAAGTAGAAGGTCTTGGTGCTAGAGGGGATCTGGGTCGGAAGGTCAGCTCAGGGTCAGATAGAATTCAATTTGCACCTAACACCAAAACACCTGATCAATAGGAATGTGTCAGTGTTTACAATTTGATTGTCTCTAGTGTTCTACCTGAAAGTACGCTGCTGTGTGTTTTCAAATATATTTATAAATACCAAGAAGCAAAAAAAATTATTTTTGTCACAAATGAATCCCAGAGCAATAGCTTGGAGCAGTGGTGGAAACGTCAGTGCATACACCACACCCTCTCATGGCTGAAGCCAGCAGTTGTGTTGATGTGGCAAGAAATTGCTGCACTATAACTGATACTTGTAAGAAATAAAAATTATTTCCAAACTCAACTAACAAGTACTTGTTATGATGAATAGCAAAACTATAATTTTACTATTACCACACACTTTTCATAATCATTATGTTAAATAGATATCTTGCTCCTCAGATTGCTTCCCCACACTGCTGATGACTTTGCATATATGCATATAATGAGAACAGCAGCAATAATTACAGGATAAATGTCAGAGACCCACTGTATGCAATATTTATCCAATGAGTTCATCCTATTCAGAAATAGCATAGTACATTTTAGACCTTAGATATGGGAATAAAAGTGATGTGGACTTAACATGGATTAAACTAAATGTCAAATTGTGATGTCCTGGTAAATGTGATGTTTTCTTGCAGGCAGAAAACAATTATTAGTTATATAGATCTATTTTGAATAAACTTGAATGATTAATGAAATGTTACTTCGTGCCCAATGGTGAATTTGTTTTCTTTCAATCTCAGCTTAGAAATCGGTTTTAGATAGCATTTGAGCCATCTCCACCGTGATCATAGAATCATAGATTGATACAGCACAGAAGGAGGCCATTCGGCCCATTGTGCCTACTCCAGGTCTTTGAAAGAGCTATCCAATTAGTTCCATTTACCTGCCCGATCCCCATAGCTCTGCAAATGTTTCACCTTCAAGTATATATCCATTTCTCTTTTGAATGTTGCTATTGAATCTGCTTGCACCATCCTTTCAGGCCACGCATTCCCGATCACAACAGTTTGCTGCGTAAAAAATAATTCTCCTCATCTCACCTCTGGTTCTTTTGCCAATTACCTTAAATCTGTCTCCTCTTCTGACCATTCTGCCACTGGATACAGTTCTTCCTTATTTACTCTATCAAAGCCTTCAAAATGTTGAACACCTCTATTAACTTTCCCTTTAACCTCTCTGCTCTAAGGAGAATATCCCAGCTTCTCTGGTCTCTCTACGTAACCGCATTCCTAGTGGTATCCGAGTAAATCTCCTCTGCACTTTCTTTAAGGACTTGACATCCTTCCTGAAGTGTGATTGGCATGATTAACAGGGGAATTACTCAATTATCTCCATTCTGGCCAGAAATTGTGGTGTCACTGTAGGCAACCATCGATGTGACAAGAAGTGATTTGCTGAACCTCCAATCAAACGTACTACCTTGAATGAAACTCCCTCTCCCATCTTGGTGTGGAACCTTGTGACACTTTCATGCTTCTTCTGCTGAGCTCCTCTGTGTACTGAATGAAAACCGTTCTAACATCAGGGTGTAAACGTGCTCTGAATTGTGCTCAGTAACTACTCATTGTCTCAATGCTGATGCAAATGCAGAAAATAAAGCCCACACTATTGACAGGGGTGGGCTGCGTAGGCAGGTGGGAGGAGTTTCGGACGGGAAACCTGGAAGTCGTAACTCCACAGCGGCGATTTTTCTCCTTGGCATGTTCCCCGCCTGGAAGTCAGCCTGATTGATAGGCTTGGTTTCCAGTCAGGTGGTGAGCACTCACAGGAATAGGTCTGGTGCCTGCTGTTGCTACTGGGATCCCGAGGGTGGGGCGTCTGATCCCTGATCTGGGTGAGGCTTGGGGGGTGGAGGCGGGGCTGGAGCAGGAGGGAGCACTCCTGTTCCTCCACGCCTACATGCAGTGCTGCAAAGGTGATCACATTCTCCCCCATGCTATCCTCACCTCCTACAGCTGCCGAGTTTCCTGGGGCCCGCTAAACCCGGCCGTCCACACTTACAACTGCAATCAGGTTAAATCAGACGCTGCCAGCCTCATTAAAATATTTAAATTGTCAACTCGCCTCCTGAGAGTGCATTGGCTGCCTGCCCCTTTTCTGCCTCCGTTAAAGCCGGAAGTGGGCGGTTTGGAGGCGGGTTGTGGTCGAGTTTGAGATTTTAAAAAATGTTATCGTCTTACTCAATCCCAAGCCACCCATTTTGGTGGGTTAAAATTCACCTCAAACAATCTATTTAATTAATTTCCCTTGGGATAGCACATTCACATTTCCAAAGCACTCATTGACCATTTAATGTTACAAGATAATGCTACAACTCAGGGAATTAACCCCTTATAAATTGAATCCAACCTCACACCAGTACTGTAACATAATAGAGATGATTTTAATCTGCTCTACTCAGTGGAAATGCGGTAGTAGTGGCCCTAAAATCAGTGTGGATCTTACCACCTTGTTTCATTGGCTTGAGGTTGTCAGTGACTACCTCTGCAGTGAAGCAGAGGCGGTGAAGACAGGTCGAGGTGGCATGCATCGTAAAGTTCCATCTGAGCAATTTTATCCTGTTTAGGCATGACTAATAGTGCCTTCTGAGCCTGATTTATATGCAAGATAAATCTAATGGAGACTAATCCTGGTAAACACTGATAAACATTACAAATGCATCTTAAATAGAAAAAGGAGCAGCAGCATAAATAAAATGAAATAGTGTCCCCGTGACTTACAGATATAAACATGTTAAAATACATCAGCAACCTAAATTACAAATGGAAAGCACTTAAAAACTGAAAGCTGTGCTTTGAGAAGGTTTTAAAGGCAGGGAGAGAAGTAGAGAAGCAGAGGATTTTAAGGAAATAGTTTAAAGAGAGCTTAGTCAAAAAGTAATCTTGAATTAATTTGATCTAATTGCAAAACTTGCATTTCTCCTCTGCTCTCAGTGAATTGTCCCATTGATTATGTCATGCATTAAGTCTCATCTTCGTTCCTTGTATTACTTGTTCAACTCATGATATTATTCAGTAGAGCGAACCACACAAAAAATGGGAATCATAATTCTGGTGATAAAGTTTAAAGGTTCTTGAATGCTGGATTTTAATAACGAACCCATTATCTGGTGAAATTGCTTTTTTAAAATATGCTTTTGGGAGATTTTTTATTTAACAGTACGTAAAAACCTGTACAATTTTTGACTTAAATTTTAATAGACTTTCACTGTGAAACATTAATATTTTCAATACAGCCAACATCAGTAAAATGACAGCGAGGGTGACTCTTCAGCTTGCCAAAGTATGATTGCCAGTAAATGACAGATAGATTCCACCACTTCAATATTCAGTGACTCATGTCAACATGTGAGCTGATGAAGCTCTTCACCGAAATGAATGCAAATATATTCCTTGCACAAACTAATTAGTCCACGTTGAGACAACTTTCTTAGGGAATTGAGAAACACGATATAATTTCAAAAATAGGCAAAACCAGACCTACTATTAAATGGCACAATTAATAGCTTTATATCCAAAACACTGTTTAAGGTAAATTAAATACTAAGGGCCCAAATTTGATGAACTCACGGTCCAATGCCACCGATTGCTGCTCACTGCCACCAACATTCCTCTTCGGGTTCCGCCCAGAGCCAGTTTCGACCTGGTCTGGAGTGGGCGGGAGGGGAGAGTTGCTGGGAACTGCCCGCTGATAGCGAGATGCCTTATTCATGCGGGCGGGAGTCAGCGCCAGAACGGAGGTGGACCACTGGCTGGAGACTGGACTGTCCCTGATAGTAGGTATTGAAGATCCTGAAAAAAGATGAGTAAACTTTTTTAAAACATTTTTTTCACAGCGACTTATCTCAATGGTATCCCCTGAAGGTCTTCCGATGGATGTTTTTTTCTGATGATTTAATTTTCAGCTCTTCGACCCTCCATGGGCTCAACTCCATCCTCAGCGGCACTTGGGCAGCAAGCGCCTTTGCCGCCATCGGCTGCTGCCCAGATTGACGGCATACGCCGCAGATTTGCCGTCCACTGACCTTCGAGGGACCTGGGTGATGAAAACCCCACCCAAAGAACCGTCAGGTACCTTGGCAGCCATCGGCGGTCCTTTGGGCTGCACTTGGGCGGGCGGAGGCCTTCATCAAATTCGAACCCGAAATATAAATGATGGGTCAAGCTATAAAAACCTCTAACTATTGGGGTCAATTACTGTTCTTGTCAGATTATGCAATGCAGCTGCCACTGGAAAATGAATCTCAATGCCTGTATGTGGGTGAACATAAGAACATAAGAATTAGGAACAGGAGTAGGCCATCTAGCCCCTCGAGCTTGCTCCGCCTATCAACAAGATCATGGCTGATTTGGCCGTGGACTCAGCTCCACTTACCCGCCCGCTCCCCATAACCCTTAATTCCCTTATTGGTTAAAAATCTATCTATCTGTGATTTGAATACATTCAATGAGCTAGCCTCAACTGCTTCCTTGGGCAGAGAATTTCACAGATTCACAACTCTCTGGGAGAAGAAATTCCTTCTCAACTCGGTTTTAAATTGGCTCCCCCGTATTTTGAGGCTGTGCCCCCTAGTTCTAGTCTCCTCGACCAGTGGAAACAACTTCTCTGCCTCTATCTTGTCTATTCCTTTCATTATTTTAAATGTTTCTATAAGATCACCCCTCATCCTTCTGAACTCCAACGAGTAAAGACCCAGTCTACTCAATCTATCATCATAAGGTAACTTCCTCATCTCCGGAATCAGCCTAGTGAATTGTCTCTGTACCCCTTCCAAAGCTAGTATATCCTTCCTTAAGTAAGGTGACCAAAACTGCACGCAGTACTCCAGGTGCGGCCTCACCAATACCCTATACAGTTGCAGCAGGACCTCCCTGCTTTTGTACTCCATCCCTCTTGCAATGAAGGCCAACATTCCATTCACCTTCCTGATTACCTGCTGCATCTGCAAACTAACTTTTTGGGATTCATGCACAAGTACCCCCAGGTCCCTCTGCACCGCAGCATGTGTAATTTCTCCCCATTCAAATAATATTCCCTTTTACTGTGTTTTTTTCCCAAGGTGGATGACCTCACATTTTCCGACATTGTATTCCATCTGCCAAACCTTAGCCCATTCGCTTAACCTATCTAAATCTCTTTGCAGCCTCTCTGTGTCCTCTACACAACCCGTTTTCCCACTAATCTTTGTGTTATCTGCAAATTTTGTTACACTACACTCTGTCCCCTCTTCCAGGTCATCTATGTATATTGTAAACAGTTGTGGTCCCAGCACCGATCCCTGTGGCACACCACTAACCACCGATTTCCAACCTGAAAAGGACCCATTTATCCCGACTCTCTGCTTTCTGTTAGCCAGCCAATTCTTGATCCATGCTAATATATTTCCTCTGACTCCGCGTACCTTTTATCTTCTGCAGTAACCTTTTGTGTGGCACCTTATCGAATGCCTTTTGGAAATCTAAATACACCACATCCATCGGTACACCTCTATCCACGATGCTCGTTATATCCTCAAAGAATGCCAGTAAATAAGTTAAACATGATTTCCCCTTCATGTTGCGTCTGCTTGATTGCACTATTCCTATCTAGATATCCCGCTATTTCTTCCTTAATGATAGCGTCAAGCATTTTCACCACTACAGATGTTAAACTAACCGGCCTATAGTTACCTGCCTTTTGTCTGTCCCCTTTTTTAAACAGAGGCGTTACATTAGCTGCTTTCCAATCCGATGGTACCTCCCCAGAGTCCAGAGAATTTTGGTAGATTATAACGAATGCATCTGTTATAACTTCCGCCATCTCTTTTAATACCCTGGGATGCATTTCATCAGGACCAGGGGACTTGTCTACCTTGAGTCCCATTAGCCTGTCCAGCACTACCCCCATAGTGATAGTGATTATCTCAAGATCCTCCCTTCCCACATTCCCGTTACCAGCAATTTTTGCCATGGTTTTTGTGTCTTCCACTGTGAAGACCGAAGCAAAATAATTGTTTAAGGTCTCAGCCATTTCCACATTTCCCATTATTAAATCCCCCTTCTCATCTTCTAAGGGATTAACATTTACTTTAGTCACTCTCTTCCGTTTTATATATCGGTAAAAGCTTTTACTATCTGTTTTTATGTTTTGCGCAAGTTTACTTTCGTAATCTATCTTTCCTTTCTTTATTGCTTTCTTAGTCATTCTTTGCTGTCGTTTAAAATTTTCCCAATGCTCTAGTTTCCCACTAACCTTGGCCACCTTATACGCATTGGTTTTTAATTTAATACTCTCCTTTATTTCCTTGGTTATCCACGGCTGGTTATCCCTTCTCTTACCGCCCTTCTTTTTCACTGGAATATATTTTTGTTTAGCACTATGAAAGAGCTCCTTAAAAGTCCTCCACTGTTCCTCAATTGTGCCACCGTTTAGTCTGTGTTCCCAGTGTACTTTAGCCAACTCTGCCCTCATCCCACTGTAGTCCCCTTTGTTTAAGATAGTACGCTCGTTTGAGACACTACTTCCTCACCCTCAATCTGTATTACAAATTCAACCACTGTGATCACTCATTCCGAGAGAATCTTTTACTCGGAGATCATTTATTATTCCTGTCTCATTACACAGGACCAGATCTAAGATAGCTTGCTCCCTTGTAGGTTCTGTAACATACTGTTATAAGAAACAATCCCGTATGCATTCTATGAATTCCTCCTCCAGGCTACCCCGTGCGATTTGATTTGATCAATCGATATGTAGGTTAAAATCCCTCATGATTACTGCCGTTCCTTTTTCACATGCCTCCATATTCCATTGATTATTGTCCGCCCCACCGTGAAGTTATTATTTGGGGGCCTATAAATTACGCCCACCAGTGACTTTTTCCCCTTACTATCTCTAATCTCCACCCACAATGATTCAACATTTTGTTCATTAGAGCCAATATCATCTCTCACAACTGCCCTGATATCATCCTTTATTAACAGAGCTACCCCACCTCCTTTCCTTTCTTGTCTATCTTTCCGAATTGTCAGATACCCCTGTATGTTTAATTCCCAGTCTCGGCCACCCTGCAACCATGTTTCTGTAATGGCCACCAAATCATACCCATTTGTAATGATTTGTGCCGTCAACTCATTTACTTTATTTCGAATGCTGAGTGCGTTTAGGTAGAATGTTTTAATACTAGTTTTTAAACCAAGATTTTTAGTTTTGACCCCTCCTGCAGCCCCTTTATATTCATACATATTGTCCCTTCCTATCACCTTGTGGTTTACACTTACCCCAGTGCTACTCTGCTCTGTTGCCTCCTGCCTTTTGCATTCTTTCTTGGGGTCCTGAACATCTGCGCTCGCCTGGGTTCCGAATACTCTTTGCATTTAGGCACGGAGCTTTCATGCTTGCCTTTTTATTACACTTTGACCCTTTAGAATTTTGCTGTACAGTGGCCCTTTTTGTTTTTTACCTTGGGTTTCTCTGCCCTTCACTTTTACTCATCTCCTTTCTGTCTTTTGCTTCTGTCTCCATTTTGTTTCCCTCTGTCTCCCTGCATTGGTGCCCAAAGGTGGAGTTGCTGTTTATAATTCTGCTAATTAAAGGGAAAGCACTGTCTACATGATGTATAAATATCAAAATGTGTGGAATCAATGGCACTTTAAACGCAAGGAATGGTGCACTGCTGAAAACATTGGGCCTGGCTCTTCAGCGGATTTTGTTTCCCAATGCTGAACTGGATATATGTGGTGTGAAGCAAAAGAGGACACCTTGGGCTGAATTTTCCACGGTGGCAGCGGGCGCGATCAGTGGCAGCTGAGGTGGGAAAGTTGATTTTTTATTTTACAGTGGGGCAGGAACCCGCTGTCAACTTGCTCCCATGCGCCTTTCCCACAGGCGCATCTGTCAGCGTGGAGCCGAGCTGACCGGCAGCGGCGGGGAACCCAATTAAAATAATTATGAGGTAGTTTACAGGCATTTAAGAGCCTTTTCCCCCCTATTTCTTAAATTTCCCTGCATGGCCACGGGATTCTCACAGCTTGGGAACCACATCTGTCAACCTGAGGCGCGAGTTCCGTGGTCATTGCGCCACTGATTATTTGACAGCATGGAAAACAAACCAAAATAAAAACAAGTTGATTACATCAGCTAACAGATTGATGGAGGTTCTGTACTACTTGAAAAGCCACTGGTAAATGTTAATTTTTCACTGGCCATTCTCGGCTGGTACCTTCCAACTGAACAGTAATTGCGGTGAATTGATCTGCACTGTAAAAAATGACAGGTACCATTTGAATAATTTTTTGTGTCGCTTCTGGTCAGGTTTTTCCTCACAGTGATTGTCAAGTTACACATTAAATCAATTCATCAACCGTAACAATTTCATTCTCATCACCATTCCACTGGTTCAATTTGCTTTCAGTCCCTGAATATGACTAATTTAATTTTTCAGTCTGAGACTTTAGGGTGAATTTCTGCAGAGGTTCACATTTTTAACTTCAAAGGAAGAGCTGCAGAAATCCCAGGAACACTTTGTAAACACCACTTACATGGTTTGTCAGGGATGCTGCAACTCTTCCACTCAACATGTATAAGATTGTAAATCCTTTACAATTACATTTAAAATCTGCTTAATTTTATGTATTACCTATACACACACATCTTATTTGTTACAGTTACTGATACAAAAGTCTATGGGCTAGATTTTCCATTATTTTTGCATGCATAATGCCCACTTAACATCCATTTTACCGCTGAAATGAGGTATAACACCCAGATATTGCCCATTTAGCCACAAAATGGAAACTGACGCCCATTTTTCGGACACTTATCACCGAGCGTTACTTTCCCCATTTACGTAACGCTGGGAAAAAAATAATACCGTCTGCCAACTTTTTTGGGGCGGAATCATCAGAATGGGCGAAATCAACGCCCATAATATCACCCAGCATTACTTTCCGCATGTAATTAACGCCGAGATTCAATAATACCAACCCCCCACTTTATTGTGTCGTAAAGATCAAATTTGCCAAAACTAACGCCCAGGAGATCGCCCAGTATCACTTTCACCACCTCGCACACATATCGCCCACAATATCGCTCACCCAAAACACCACTCAGAAAAAGTGGAACTGTTCTGAATGAATTACAGCGGTGTGGGTGCCATTTTGCAAATCGCAAGTCGCTTCATTCAAAAAGCTACTTCAACTTCAGGGAAGTTTGGATTGACTCTAGAGTTCTTCCCAGGTGAAGTGACCATCTCAACAGACATCTTTTCAGCCTGCATCGATTAATACACAGAGTGAAAATGGCACAGCGTCTACTGCACATTATTATGTGCCCAATCTAAGACATGTCAGAATGAGGAGGAGGTCCAGACCACACACACCCCACATTTACAGGGAGAAGAGGTCTTACCTCGACATGTCCGAGCACATCTGCCTTCGGAGACTGCACTTCCACATGGTGGTGATCACTGAAATAGGCGAGCTCATCAGTCCAGATATGCAGCCTGCCATCAGGACATCAGTGTCGGTCGAGGTCAAGGTCACCGCGGCACTGTCCTTCTACGCATCAGATTCCTTTCGGGCCTCCGCGGTTGAGATTTCCCCTCTGTCTCACCATGCCACCCATCACTGCATTAGACAGGTCACGGAGGCCCTGTACGCACATAGGATGAACTTTATCAGATTTCCCATGACCTCGGAGGCTCAATCTGACAGAGCTGGAGCATTCTACCACATTGCTAAGTTCCCCAGGGTGCAGAGAGCAATACAGTGCACTCACATCGCCATGCGGGCATCTTCTCGGGACCCAGAGCTTTTTCGTAACAGAAAAGGATTTCACTCCCTGAAGGTCCAACTAGTTGTCGACCACAACCAGATCATAATGGCAGTGAATGCCAAATGTCTGTGCAGCTTCGATGAGACTCACATCCTGCGTGAGAGCACTGTCTCTGACATGTTTAAGAGTCAGCCACAAGGACAATGCTGGATGCTTGGTGACAACCGATATGGCCTAGCCATCTGGCTGATGACCCCCCTGCATGACACCCACACCGAGGCCGAGAAGCGATACAACCAGAGCCACAGAGACACACGCAATGTGGCCCAGAAAATAATAATTGTGCTTAAGCAGCACTATAGATGCCTGGAGCACTCACGAAGGGAGCTACAATACAACCCTGAGCAAGTAGCTAAATTCGTGGTTGTGTGCTCCATGCTGCACAACCTGGCTATCAGGAGGAGACAAGAATTGCCAGAAGGGACTGATGATCCACCTCAGGAGAGAGAGGAAGAGGGCGACAAGGGGCTGGATGCTGAGCTAGGGCCAGACAATCAGGCTGACTATGCCACCATGCCCATGACCCCCTCCAGACCGCAGGAAAGGGCCCGTGGTGGCTACATAGCTGCGACTTTTATGTCAGGAACTGATAATTGAACGATTTTACTGAAAGAATGTTGCTGTAATTGACAACACTGACACACTGCTGTGTGTGTGCAGCTCAAGCATCAATGGTGGGCATCACCTTGGTGCCAGTTAAAGTTTAAGTTGATTCAAGTTAAGTTTTATTTAAACCTTTCATGTTAAGGAATCACCAGTGTGTAACAGTCCAGCTATCTGAGACAATGCGCAACAAAATTATGTTGAATAAAAAACATTGGGCTGAAAGCATAAGTATCATGGGCAAAAACACCCAACCCCCGCCCCACTTTTGAGCATTGACAGCAATCAAATGGTCAACATGTCCAGCAACACAGAATACAAATTGCATACACCCAGATGGTGATATAACATAGCCATCACCTGTGGACATGCACCTCACTTTCCTTCCCCCCTCCCCTTCTTCTCCCCACCTCTACTCCTTCCCCTCCTCGCTCCATGCTGCCTGGCCGAAGAGCTCCTCAGGCAGTGCCTCATTGGGGGGGATGAAGGCAGAGATTGCACGGGCACAGGAGTGGGGGGTGCCGAGGTGGGAACATTTTCGGATCCAGAAGCAGGATCTTGGTCCTGCCTCTCATCTGTCATTGGCACTGGTGGTGTGGAACCTAGGGGTGGAGTGCTGCGCTCCGGGACCACTAGGAGGCCTGTGCCAGCAGTGTTCCTGGCTATCGCCTCCAGGGCCTCCGCTATCCGCGGAACGTACTCAGTCATGGTGGCCAGCTGTTGGAATATGCCCCCCAATGCATCAAGGATCTGGTCACCAATGTCTACAATCCTCCTGGACAACTGTACCATCTCTCCGCTCTCATGGGGCACTCGTGGAACAGACCTGTTGCATCCATGAAACCTCCGCTGGGTCGACGCCATCCTGGGGACAAATGGGGTGCCCTGTGGCGAGGTGCTTGGGCCCGGTACCTCCAGAGTGGAGGCGGGAATGGCCAGAGGAGCACTAGATGGCCTTGGAGTGAAATAGCTTCTGGAGCGTGGCAATGCAGGTTCCTCGAAGCCTGCGCTCTCATCCTTAGAGAACAGACCCAACGGATAGATGGGCAAGAATCGGAGCTCCTCAGCACCAGATGTCGGATCATCCAGCAAGTCCAGTCCCGCCTTCCACCTTCTGACCTCTGTGGTCTTGTCTGGGGCTGCTCTGCTGGCTGAGCTGCAAAACACAAATGAGGTTAATAGAGGAGAAGAGGGTGTTCGGGTCACAAGGTGATTCCAGCGCGACACACAGCATATGCACGGCAAAAGCACCACCGCCATCAAAATCATCACAGACATCACATTTCAAAACCATCAACACATTCTGCATTGCAATGATTTTCATTAGGCCAGAATTATTTATAGGACAATTTTAGAAATCATCTATCATATATTATTGTTCAGATATGAGTGGGTGTGGCATCTATTGATTTTACATCATGCAATCGTCACGCATGATGTAAAGTCAATGCGTGACCATTGCATGATGTAAAGTCAATAGATGCCACACCCACTCATATCTGAACAATAATATATGATAGATGATTTCTAAAATTGTCGCATCACTTCAGAGTTTGCAGATGCTTGTGTGGCCGTCCAGCTGTGTTTCCTCCATCTCAGTGATGTCGCTGATGACTGGTGGCTTCCCACCCATTACCTCTGCACTGACTTCATCGTCGATAGCTTCTTCTGTAAAAGGTAACAGATCATTGCATGATATCATTGCTAGGTACTGTCACAGAGACTGATACAGGACATAAGCGACAGATGTAATCATGATTATTATGATAATTATCATTCTTTACCTAAAGACGTACACCATGACCACAGGCTTTGAGTACAACATTCCCAGTAAAAGTGAAAGACCTCACATCTGATGATAGTCACTCATGACTGTTGCAAATCAAATTATATAAATACATAAGTACATGTAAATAAATGTAAAACTTACTCTTGCGGATCCGACAAGGTCGTTCCATCGATTGCGGCATTGGTTTCCCTCACGCTCCTCGTTGGTCACCAACGAGACCAGCTCTGCTATCTCGGCCCATATCTTCTGCTATGCCTTTGAGGTGGGCTTCCCACGCCCTCCCTGTGTCAAATCACCCCAGCGTGACTGAACCTCCTGCAGGAGGAACGCATTTGCCTTGTCTGAGAACCTCCTCGCTCTTTTGTGCCCTCCAATGTGCTCCTCTCCCAGCTCACTGCTCTCACCAGCGTCAGTCTCCACAGCATGCTGTGTCACCTCCTCCTCTCCCTCCATTATAGGCACCAAATTCGGGCAAATATTTGGCTGGTAACAGCTAATTTTGTTTCAAAAATTTTCTCTAAAGCACTAAACTCTCCCTCCTTCCTCCCAAAGCAGCCACACCACACCCACACACGCATTCACTCCCTCTCAACTCCCTCTCTCTTTCTCCTCTTCTGTGCATGCCATGATAACCCTTGACCTCCTGAATCGCAGGAATCGAGCGCTGCCATGCCTTTGCTAAGGATGGCGACACTTTACGGCACAAAGTCCAAGAGATTTAACGCTACCGCCCATTTCATATCGCTCGTGGTAATGTCCAATTTCAAAACTGGAGACTAGTGGCTTTGAGAATGGCCGACAAGCTGGCGATCTGAAAACCCATTTTTACCATCTACGCCGGAAATAATGCCCATTTTTGGGCAATCTGCACAAAAGTGTAAAATCTAGCCCCATAGATTTGTGACTAAAGCATCAATAACTTGCTAATTAATGTACTTTTTAAATTATGTTCTTGATCGTATTTGTAGATGGTGTCATATTACTGAATGATAATTTTACTTAAATATTTCTTTGTCACTCGTATATAACTTTTATTATATTATTGTAGAGTAAAGATTCAACATCCACTATGTTAGATTAAATTTTAAATTTAATGTGGCCAGGGTTCCTTTAAGGATCCCGGCTGAAAATGGGTCATGGGTGACATCACCAGACCTGCTCCTTCTAATTGGGCCAGGTAAGCTGCTGAGCAGGCTTAATAAGCCCCATTAAGGTAAGTTCATTTTCTACAGCGGGATGGAGTCAGCAGCGGGGTCGGGACCTGCCACGGATACTAGCCGCCCTGGACCCACCCAGGTAAGGAAAATTCCAGCCCTTATCCACCACTTGAACATGATTTATGATCCGCGTCATCTCCTGAAACCAGAATTGCACCCGAACTGCAGCACAGCTTTCTAACATACTGTTCCTTGCTGAAACCTCGGTTGATGGCAGGTCTACGGTATGGATGCTGCATCGAGTAATGGCAATTCCTGAAGACCCATCTCCTCTGCCTTCAAACCTTTGGGGCTGTGATCTCCTACTGTTCCTGCTCCTCCTCCATCACCAAAGGGAGACTTGTTGCTACATCCATGCTCTTCAATCATTGAAAGACTCCTTTGGAAAGTATCTCCTGCTCTTTTCACACCACAAATAGTCTGCTCCCTCTGCTGCTTTTACACTCACTTCAAATGTATGATACATGAATTAAGTAAATTCTGTTATTTTCTGCTCAATAAGCTAAAAGCAGCATTTTTGCTGGTTCAGTCCATTAAAGTCCATAAGCTAAACTGAGCAACCACTCTTTCAAAGTTAGCTAACAGAACTGTCAGCGCTAGCTCTAACCCTCAAAACAAATCAAATCTTGTAGTACAAATAAAGATTATGGAGGGATTCGTTTCTCCTTAGTTCAACAAGAGTGAATTAAGTGGAAGTCATTCTTTAGTCCCTTTTTAGTGCACTAACAGGTCCGTGCAAACTAACGAAGTCTGCTTTCTGTAAGGTCAAATATATTATTGCCGAGCTGAGCAGGCAGTCAGAATGCAAGTGCAATAATTCTGCTGAATCTCTTTTAAACATCCAAATAGGCATATACATAATCAGTACAAATAATGAATAGTTTCATAAACCAATTGAGGAGTGTGCAAACTTGAGCTTCATAGGGCCCAAGTTTCCGCCCTCTGTAAAAACGGCGCACCTCCATAAGGTGCGCCGACTTTCTGGAATAAAAAGGGCGCCAAAAATTTACCTTGTGATTCTGCGAGCTCCTCAGGACATCTTCAGCCTTGGCGTGGCGCAGCACAAGGGAAAACAGTGCCGGGACCTCTGCACATGCGCGCTAGAGTGTGCGCGCATGTGCAGTAGCTCCTCGCAGCCCGAATCTCTGCGACGCTGCGTGGGTGGGGCACTAGCCCTGGCCGAATGGGCTCCCTGGGCATTGAAGATGTGCTAAGTTATTGGGACTCAGGCTTCCCTCCCGTTCAGCTCCCCACCCCCCCTCACAACCGTTCAGCTCCGCTCCCCTCCCTCCTTTTCAGCTCCCCCCCTTTTGTTCAGCCTCCCTCCCTCCCTCCCATTCAGCTCCACCCCTTCCCTCCTGTTCAGCTCCCCCACTCGCCCTGTTCAGCTCCCCCGCCCCTCCTGTTTAGCTCCCTGCCCCATCCCATTCAGCTCCCCCCACTTCCCATTCAGCTCCGCCACCCCCTCCCCGTTGAGCTCCCCCACCCTTCCTGTTCAACCTCCCCCCCCACTCCTGTTCAACCTCCACCCCCTCCCTCCTGTTCAGCTCTCCCACTCGCCCTGTTCAGCTCCCCCGCCCCTCCTGTTTAGCTCCCTGCCCCATCCCATTCAGCCCCCCCACTTCCCATTCAGCTCCGCCACCCCCTCCCCGTTGAGCTCCCCCACCCTTCCTGTTCAACCTCCCCCCCCACTCCTGTTCAACCTCCCCCCCTCCCTCCTGTTCAGCCTCCCCCCCTTGCTTCGTCCCGTTCAGCTCCCCGCCCCCTCCCTTCCTCCCGTTCAGCTCCCCTACTCCCTTCCTCCCGTTCAGCTCCCCTACTCCCTTCCTCCCGTTCATCTCCCCCCTCCCTCCCATCTCCCCCTCCCCCCTCCTGTTCATCTCCCCTCCCTCCCTCCCTCCCTCCTGTTCATCTCCCCCACCCCTCCCGTTCAGCTTCGCTCCCTCCCTCCCGTTCAGCTCCCCCCCGCTCCCTCCCGTCCAGCCTCTCCCCCGCTCAGCCTCCCTCCCCCTCTCCCTCTCATTCATCTCCCCCCCACCTCCCTCCCATTCATCATCCCCCTCGCATTCCAACTCCCCCCCTCGCGTTCAGCCCTTCCCCCTCCTCCTCCCCCTCCCGTTCAGCTCCCCCACTCCCTCCTGCTCAGCCCCCCCCTCCCTCCCGTTCAACCTCCCCCTCCCTCCCTCCCGTTCAACCTCCCCCTCCCTCCCTCCCTCCCGTTCAACCTCTCCCTCCCTCCCGTTCAGCCTCCCCCCTCCCTCCCCCCCGTTCAGCCCCCCTCCCTCCCTCCCATTCAGCCTCCTCCCCCCTCCCTCCTGTTCAGCTCCCCCCACCTCCCTCCCATTACATCCTCCCCCTCGCTCCCTCCTGTTCAGCCCCCCCCCCCGCCCAATCCTCCACCCCTTCCCCCTTCTCCCCCATCTCCCACCCCTCACCACTTCCCCCTCCCCCTCCCCTCGCTGTCAGAGAGAGAGAGAGAGAGAGAGAGAGAGAGACCCATCCCAGCACACTGTTGGAGCACTCCCGGTTCTGCAGTAAGTGAGTAGAAACTTAATTTTTTATTTATTGGTTGATTGATTTTTTTTTGATTTTTTTTTTGATTGATTTATTTATCATTTATTATTGATGATGGCTCTTTATTTGTAAAAGTGAAGTGCTTAATACTTGTAAACTTCCCTCCCCTCCCCCATCTCTCGTTCCCTACACCTGATTGCTCAATGCAGGCAAGGTTTTTCTGAGTGTACAAAAATCTACACTTACTCCATTCTAAGTTAGTTTGGAGCAGGTTTTTGCTGCATAAACTTGCAAAACAGGCGTAAGTGACTGGTAACACCCCCTTTTGAATAAAAAACAGTTCTAAAACAAAACTATTCTAACTCACTAGAATTGGAGCAAACTAAATGCCGAGAATTGCAATTTCTAAGATACTCCTTTCTAAATGAGCTGCTCCAAAAAAATAGGAGCAACTCGAGTCGAAACTTGAGCCCATAGAAAGGAAACAAAGAGATATCAAAAAGTCAATTTTATTGATGAACGAAACCCAACTATTTTGGATAGCATGAGGGAACAGCATAATGCCCTCTTCAGGGCGGGGGGCAACTCCCGAACAAATCGAGAATCCATCAGTCATGGAATACGATATTGTGGAGGATGAACATGATATTTCCCATCACATAATGGAAGAATGTGTGGCAGGCAGCCAATTTGATGAAAAGGACCAAAGGATGCAGAGTAGGTTGTCGATTATCTGACATTGCTCTGTATAGAGATAACTGCCAATTATCTTACATTGCCACAGATGGGTATCCAAGGAGATTGTCAGCTACATTTGCCTGAAAAATCCCTCAAAACGTATCCAGTAGCTTGCTGGAAATACAACATAAAGTAGAGATAATGAGGATATTTCAGCAGTATTAGAACAGGCAAACAAGAGAAACATGAACCTGCAATTAAGAAATATTGATGACTGACAATGGTGGTGAGGAGGGATGCGGTAGCAGGGGAGCCTGGAGCATCTACATCCTGCATTACTCTTCTGGCACCTGTAGGAACACTCCTGCCTCTCCTGGTCCCACAAAGGTAATATTAGCACTTATCTTTTCTGGTTGCTTGTGCTGGACACTCCGTACAGTACGTCGCTAAAATGGCATTGAGGTCCTATATAAATCATAGGAGCCGAAGATGCATGAATTCACAAGGTTTTCACCTGATCCAGTTTGGTACCTTGGCGGCCCATGAAAACACCGGAGGGAATATGGTGTCAGATTCGCTGTGGCTGAGTGAGTGGCATATTCGCCTCTGAGTCAGAAGGTTGTGGGTTCAAGTCCCACTCCAGGGACTTGAGCACATAAATCTAGGCTGGCACTCCAGTGCAGTGCAGAGGGAGTGCTTCACTGTTGGAGGTGCCGTCTTTCAGATGAGACGTTAAAACGAGGCCCTGTCTGCCCTCAGGTGGATGTACAGGATCCTATGGTACTATTTCGAAGAAGAGCAGTGGAGTTATCCCCGGTGTCCTGGCCAATATTTATCCCTCAATCAACATGACAAAAAACCAGATTATCTGATCATTATCACATTGCTGTTTGTGGGAGCTTGCTGTGTGCAAATTGGCTGCTGCATTTCCCACATTACAACAGTGACTACACTCCAAAAGTACTTAATTGGCTGTAAGTGCTTTGAGACATCCGGTGGTCATGAAAGTTGCTCTACAAATATAAGTCTTTCTTTTCTTTCAAGATGGTACATCCATCATCATAATTTTAACGCCGCTACCGCCCAATTTCCACCATGTGGAGGGAGTTAAAACCAGCCCTATTAACCATATTATAATTATGTGGTGCAAACTACAGCCACTAATATTATGGACTGTGAAAGTCGAAACACCTTCATGAGTTCCATATTTTGCTTGAGCCATAAATAAATTATTTATGCATTTAAATTTTGAATAAAATATAGTAGGCGTTAAGAAACATGTTTTGTTTTTAAATGTATATTCAGTTTACAGAAATATTCATTATATTTAATCTAAACCAAATGAAATGGGCCATGCACGTAAAACTGTGCTGATTACTTATTATACATGCCGCAGTTGGATGCTTCAGGTTGCAACTAGAAGATAGGATCTCATTCTCCCTGCCATCTGTGCAGTTGCTAATTTAAGTCTGAGGGGTATATATAACCAATCAATATAAGTCCTGCAAGGAGGTGTTATCTTTGAACTGAGCAATTATTACATCATATCAAATAAATTCCTTAGCTTCATCCTATTCTCATACATTTTTAATCACACACTTCAGTGATTTCATTATTTTGCCTGACTTGTAAACATAGACTGAAATTATTGCAGTAGTTTGGGAATGTTTAAGAATGCATATTTTAATATTTTCCATGTTTCTTATTCTGCAGCCTAACTTGTTTCTTTAGTAAATAGGTTATAAATGCTTTTATGAAATATTGTGTTGCTTATATATATTTGGCATTTGCCATAGCTTTTCTGAACTATGACATTTATACAGGGAGGTCTGCATAAAAACTCTTTAGTTTCATTATATAAGGTTAAATTCAGCGTCTTGGACAAGTAGAGGACATGGATGCCAGAAAGGCTGCTGAGCCTTTACAGACCGTCAGTAGTCTCAACTACTGAGATAGGAGTGCCTTCTACCAATAACTTAATGGGCACCCAAACTCGTCCATTAATGGGTAGAGGCAGGTTACAAGACAGCTGAAACTGCAAGCTTGAGGGAAAAAATACTTGAATAAAATCTAGATTTCTTTTCCTTTTATTTGTATAATGTGTTCAGCTGTGGGACAAGGACAAAGTTTCTTGCCATATCCATCACCTCCTCCACATTCTAGATTTCAATTAATAACTTTGCTATCTGGCTAAGTTGTATTTCCAGCTCTGTTGCTAAAGAACATAAGGATCACATTTCATAAGACTAACACGATTTGCAGTGCTGTGGAAGAGCAGAGGGATTTGATGGTATAAGTTTAGGACTTTAAAGGCAATACCTCATGTAACTAAGGTCATTAGAAAGCTAATGAAATTCTTGGTTTTCCCAAATGAGATATCGAATATAAAAGCCAAGGTAATGATAAGCTCATATGAAACCTTAAGACGTCAGTTAGAGTATATATCTACATTATTCCACACGAGAGGAACAATTTTGGTGCTTTAGAGAGGGTATTGTACAGTGTTCAGTTCCATTCACAACTACTAAGATAATGGAGCAGTACTTGCCCGCATACAGCAAGACTTGGACAACATTCAGGCTTGGGCTGGTAAGTGGCAAGTAAGATTCGAGCCACAAAAGTACCAGACAATAACTATCTCCAACAAGCAAGAGTCTAACCACCGCCCCCTAACAATCAATGGCATTACCATCTCTGAATCCTCTACCATCAACATTCTGGGGGTCACTATTAGCCAGCAATTTAACTGGACAAGCCACATAAATACTGTGGCAGCAAGAGCAGGTCAGAGGTTGGGTATTCTGCGGTGAGTGTCTCTCTTCCCAAAGCCTTTCCACCATCTACAAGGCACAAGTCAGGAGTGTGATGGAATACTCTCCACTTACCTGGATGAGTGCAGCTCCCACAAGAAGCTCAACACCATCCAGGACAAAGCAGCCCGCTTGATTGGCACCCCATCCACCACCTTAAACATCCACTCCCTCCACCCCGGCGTATCGTGGCTGCAGTGTGTACCATCGACAAGATGCACTCGCCAAGGCTTCTTCGGCAGCATCTCTCAAACCCGTGACCTCTACCACCTAGAAGGACAAGGGCAGCAAGCACATAGGAACACAACCACCTCCACGTTCCCCTCCAAGCCACACACCATCCTGATTTAGAAGCATATCGCCGTTCCTTCATCGTCACTGGGTCAAAATCCTGGAACTCCCTCCCTAACTGCACTGTGGGAGTATCATCACCACACGGACTGCAGCAGTTCAAGAAGGTGGTGAGCCACCATCTTTCCAAGGGCAATTAGGGATGGGCAATAAATGCTGGTCTTGCCAGTGACGCCTACATGCAGTGAACGAATAAAAAAAAAAGATTTACTAGGATGCTGCCTGGTAATGAGGAAATACAAATACAAAAAAAGACGTAAAACATTGAGGGCTAAAAATTCTGGGGTTTAGCGCCACCTGTTACCAGCAGATTCGGGGGGACAAAATGGCAGGCACCGCATTATCGCCTGCTGCCAACAGGTCCCGTAGTGGCTGCCGTTGCCATTGCCTGCGCTCGCCAAAAGTATTGTAAGAGAGGGAGCCTGACGTCAATCAGCATGCAAGGCTGAGTTGACGCCCGCTCATTCAGTTTTGATTTCGACACACCTATTTTCACGCCTGTGCGTGCAGCCATGAAAAGTGTTTTAGCAGCGTTAACGGCTGTGAAAAGTCTGGCAGGATAGAGGCTTGTATATAATGCGAGATGGATGCTGGAACTTCAAAGGCCTTCTTTGCCAAGGTTCTTCTATTAAAGTTTCATGTTTAGCCCATCAGTGACGGGGATGGAGAGGGGGGAGGGGGGTGTTGCGTTTTCTGGCAGCTTTCCAGGAGGTCTAGAGTGTTTGTGGGTCAGTAAATCAATGGGTGAACTCCATTGCAATGTTTGAAGATGATCTGTGATAAGATCTCTTTTATGATAGTGTCACCTGAACGTCACCCCTTTGCAAATCTGGACTCGACAGCTCAAGATTTTCAGGAATTATAATTAATTTATTCAAAGTTCCATAAACAATTATTTATCAAATCATTATTTTGTGTCGAGTATGCAAGACTCACTAAAAGCTGGCACGATTACTACACATTTAAACACTTTGAAGAGTAACCATTGGGGAAAGATTAGTGTTGAAATGAATGCATCTGAATTCTCTCTGAACCATTAAAAAATCAACAAATATCATTAATAATCGAGTGGCAGATAATATTTTTGTAGCAAGTATGATAACTGTTCTGGTCATGGCCTACAAGTTTGCTCCTTTCTTCTCCATTCCCCTTCACTGCAAGCGGGAGACAGACCTGACCTTCAGCCTCCTGCTAAGCTTGGCGCTGGAAAAAGCACGTTACACCACAAGATCAATGCCATGCTGATGCTAAGTAGCAGGCAGCATCAAAATACCGGTACTGCCTGCAAACTCTGCGTGGGCGGCCATTAGCCACCGCCATTAACGGCAGGTTTCCAGCGACTTGAACTTTTAGCCCCGCGTCTTTTTCATTAGAACAGCGCAGATCACGGAATGAAATGATAGACGTGTTCAAAATTATGAACAGATAGGATAGGGTAGATGGAAGAAGCCTCTTCCCAGTAGCTGAGGGTTCTAGAATAAGAGGCCATAGATATAAAATGAAATGTCGGAGATTTAGAACAGAGGGCAGAAGAAACCTCTTCACACACAGAGTCGTGAAACTGTGGGATTCACTTCCAGGGTTAGTGGTTGAGGCAGAAACTAAGTCAGCATTCAAGATTAGATTGCAGAGGTGGATGAAAGAAAAGGCAATGAAGCGATATGAGCACAGAATGGGTAAATGTCTATCGGACTATTTGTTGGGTAAACACCGAAACAGGTTAGTTGGGTTGATTAGCCTGTTTCCTATTATAACTTCTATATTTTTCATTGTATTTTGTGATATCCAGTTTAAAAAAAACACTTCCATTTTCATCTCCTGCACCACTGTTGAAATGTCAGAGCCAAACCCATTTGTTCTACAAATGGGTTAAGGAATAAAAAAATTGTACCATATTTGCCTCTCTCATGTAGCACCAATTAAGTTACCTCCACAGTATTTTCAAAAAGGATTTGAATTTACAGATAATCATTTGGTTCTGCTAATATGTGTTGCCAAACACGTTTGTGTTTTGAATACCATAGGCCCTTCGAATCAGCACAAGGGCCAACAATAATTATGAAAGTTGAAAACCTTGTCAAAAAACCTTAAATAATAGCATACTCCATCTATACAGAACAATGGAGTTCAGTGTTCCACTTTTTTCAGAGCAGTATGACCATAATAATGGAAACCATGTTTACTTCTTAAAAATATCTTAAGTGGATTAACTTGCTGATATTGTTTTCAATCAGCTCAACATAGAATGCAACTTTACAGCCCAAAACAGGAAGATCGGTCCATCTGTTAATAGCAGAAAGGAAGCCAGTTTATTTGGCTTCATTTTCATAGAATCATTTTCCATACCGTATTAACCTAATTTTGAGGACTCTAGGGACCTGAGATTCAGTTGTGGAAATGTCACTACCTACAGTGTGCTTCACCTAGGACGAGGTTTATGGTTAAAACTGCATTATCTGTAGTTGGATTTTCATTTTCTACTTTAATTTATTGTTAACATGATCAAATGTACTATTGCTGCATACCTTCAGAAAATATAGTAACTGTTGATACAGCACGCAGTTGTCAATAATCCGAATGGCCGCTGCTTACAGGGATCGGATTTCATTGGTCTGACTGATAAAAGAAAAGCTGGACACTGAAGAGTGAGAAAATCTGTTTTCCTGTTAAATAAAGTTTTGAAAGGATAATGCAATTGAATATTATTCAATATTTAAGGGAAAGTTTTTCCTCTACAGGAATTGTTTCTTTTACTCATTTTCTTGCTCATTATCACATCAGCCCACGTGGAACATGTGGCTTAGAAGCTATCATTTATCAGTTTTGTTTTGTTTTATGTTAATTATAAATTTGGCTGTTTTTGCATAATTTGAATTCTGCACCCCATTAGGCACTGTGGTGGTTCTCACATGTCATACTGTCCTTCACATTTCAGTGCTCTGCTAAGAAGTCATTAATACATTCCCTCCATATGGTTTAATTGCTAATATTCCATTATAGCAGGCTGTCGCTGCTGAAGGAGAAACATACCAGACTGTAAACTTCAAGGAAATTACATTACTGAATCTATTTCTTGAACATGAAGGTTGTGAAGATAGCAGATTATAATGAGTCAATTTATATTAACCCATGTTAGTACTGTAAAAATCTACAGACCTAATATTATTGCTAGGCTGCTTTTAGCAAGAATTGCAAAATCAAAAAGTTACTTAAAGGAATCTGCAAACTATTTTGTTTAAAAGAATAAATGTTGAAAAGTCTGCTTCCTGTCATAGCAGAAACATGTGTTCAAGATTAAACATGTACTTAAGAGCAGCTATATAGTCAGAGGTTCTCCACATCAGTAATTAAACAACAGTAAATAATTGCTGCCTTTTATTTGAAATACCTTGGGGGAAAAATTGGGGGGTGCTCTGTTTGGGGCGCTAACTTTTAAAAGTTTGAAAAATTAGCGGCAGGCGCGAATGTTTTCAAACTTTAAAAAAAATTGGCATTTGCGCTCCAGGAATGAAGTGGACTGCTAAATCAAGCGCTCCGCTTCCTTCCTGGAGCGCAAGAGGCAGCAGGCGGGGCGGTAGGTGTGCAGTGCTGCACAATGGGCCGTGCAGCGCTGTCGCATTGGAAGGCTCCTTCCTTCCCTTAAAAGGGAAAGGCCATCACTGCGGGCTCTGCAAAAGAAGAACCTACCTTCTCTTTGACCCAGCCCAATCGGACCGATGCACTGCAGCAGAGTGCTGGCTGATCGATCGCGGGCAGCAAACAAGATTAAAAAATTGGAAGCAGAGATTTAAATTTTTTTTGTTTTACTTACCTCGGCCACCTCGCATTTAAGCAGCACTCCCGAAGCGCCCGGGTTCCTGATGAACACCTCCTACAGCTGTCGGTGTTTTCGCTCGGCGATGCCACAGGTGAATTCCAAAGAACAAATAATTTATCTGGAGTTTTTTTTTAAAAGGCCTCTGAAATATAATTAACATTTCACTGTGAATATTTAGCTTTGCACATCAGGCTGCCAGGGCACTACCAGGATGATGCACAAGCCGATGACAACACGATCTCCGGGCGAAGGAGATTGGGGCACAACGCCGTACCGCCATCACAAAACTCCCGTCGAATTTAGCGAGAGTGGCTGATCTCGCTGCGCCCGGACGCAAACCCTGTTACGCCCCATTATCAGACCCCAGAGGCACTAACAGGAGGTGCAAAGGAGCCCAATTTCTCCCCCTTAGTAAATATAGACGTTTACAGCACAGAAGGAAAGCTTTCGGCCCATCGTGACTGTGCAAGCTGAAAAAGAGCTATCCGGCCTAATCCCACTTTCCAGTTCTTGGTCGTTGCCTCGTAGGTTATGAAGGGTGCAAAATTCACGGAGAACCCCCCCCTGCCAGTGTTTGGGTTCATTCGAAAGGAAATTTAATTTGCGACTTTCTACCGGAAAGTTTGAAATCCGAAAGTGTTTATGGAAGAAACTACGAACTTTAATCAAATTTTGGACTTTTACAAGACAAATTCAAGCCTGTGGACGGGCCTAAGGAATTAAAGAAGCCAACTTGATTATTGGAATAGATCAGATCAGCCATGATCGTATTAAATGACGGAGCAGGCTCGAGGGGCCGAATGGCCGACTCCTGCGCCTATTTCTTAGGTTATGTTCTTCTTAACTAGTGGGCGCGATCCTGTACATTCACCCAATGGGGCAGACGGGGCCTCGGTTCAACGTCTCATCCCAACAACAGCACCTCAGTGTTGCACTGAAGTGACGGCTTGGATTTTAGTGCTGAAGTCTCTAGAGTAACACTTGAGCATTAATGAACAAAGGTCCCAACTTGTCCACATTGTCTGCGCACATGTGGCTGTGGGGGAGATCAAGGCCGCAGAATATATCCCTACAACAACAACAACTTGTATTTATATAGCGCCTTTAACATAGTGAAACGTCCCAAGGTGCTTCGCATGAGTATTATGAGATAAAAAATCTGACACCGAGCCGCATAAGGAGAAATTGGGGCAGGTGACCAAAAGCTTGATCCAAGAGTCGGTTTTAAGGAGCATCTTGAAGGGAGGAGAGAGGGGCGGAGAGGTTTAGGGAGGGAGTTCCAGAGCTTGGGGCCCAGGCAGCAGAAGGCACGTCCACTGATGGTGGAGCGATTATAATCAGGGATGCTCAAGAGGGCAGATTTAGAGGAGCACAGACATCTTGGGGGTTGTGGGGGCTGGAGGAAGTTACAGAGATAGGGAGGGGTTGTGGGGGCTGGAAGAGGTTACAGAGAGAGGGTGAAGTGTAGGGCCTGGAGGAGGTTACAGAGTTAGGGAGGGTTGTAGGAGCTGGAGGCGGTTATAGAAATAGGGAGGGGTGTAGGGGCTGGAGGAGGTTACAGAAATAGGGAGGGGTGCAGGGGCTGGAGGATGTTACAGAAATAGGGAGAGGTGTAGGGGGTGGAGGAGGTTACAGAGATAGGGGGGAGTGTAGGGGCTGGAGGAGGTTACAGAGATAGGGAGGGGTGTAGGGGCTGGAGAAGGTTACAGAGAGAGGGAGGGGCCGAGGAGGCCATAGAGGGTTTGGTAAACAAGGATGAAAATTTTGAAATTGAGGCGTTGTTTAACCGGGAGCCAATGTAGGTCAGCGAGCACAGGGAGTGATGGGTGAGCGGGACTCGGTAGGATACAGTGGGGGCAGCCGAGTTTTGGATCACCTCTAGTTTACGTCGGGTAGAATGTGGGAGGCCAGCCAGGAGTGCGTTGGAATAGTCAAGTCTGGAGGTAACAAAGGCACGGAGGAGGGCTTCCACGTTTAAAAAGGTACTTGGATGTGCACTTGAAGCGCCGTAACCTGCAGGGCTACGAACCGAGAGCGGGAAAATGGGATTAGGCTGGGTAGATCTTGGTCGGCCGGTGAGGACATGATGGGCCGAAATGGCCTCCTTCCGTGCTGTAATTTTCTGGGATTCTGAGATTCTGGAACTGTCTGGGTGTTGGGACTAAGTTAAATTGTCTGGAGGAATGGACATTTGAAAACCCTTCTCCACAAGAGACATTTACATTACAACAATAACTCAGATGGCCAGTCATCAAACTAAACTGAGAAAAGCCATCTTCAACATGAATAAGAACAAAGGGCCCACTACAGCCTGTATGTGAAAAACCAAGCACAAAAGGACATTGCGATTACCAAGCTAATATTTCCATCAGGAAACAGTTTTAGAAGTGCAACCCACCCTAGACATATTAACTTTTAACTAGCCCGCCAAAATATTACAAAGAAAAGTCATGCCCGCCAAATGTAAACAAAGAATTCTGGACTGATTTGGCGCAAAGATTAGGACAACTCAACCCATATAACTGGCCCCCTGTTTTAACAGAGGGTATGCCATATTGCTCGTGCTATACTATGACTATGCCATCAAGAAGAGAGCGAGAGACCAACGCGACAGTTGAAAACTAACTTTTCCAGCCTCGAAGCCTCGAAGTCCTGAAGGAAGGAAGAACATCACCATTGCGGCAGCAACTAACCACAGCCAATGTGGTAACAACGAAAAACCACCGCGATCGACCAAACTCGGAACAAAACTCCAACAGAAAGAAACTGAAGAATCGAAAGTTTCCACTCTACAATCTAAGGCCTGACAACCAACAGGTGAAAACATTGCCTAAAGAGACTTTGAACCTATTTCTAACGAAGAAAACCGGGTACTTGCCCCATAGATCCAAAACGCGCCTTACCGCATCAGCGGACTCAACCCAACTGAAGATTGCGCAGTAAGAAGTCTTCTCCGACGTTCGGGTACGGCAACCCGAACCTACTGAACTCAACAAACCCCAAAATCGCGTACTACCGCTAACTGACCAGAAAGCATAGTCCCTGCCTGCCCTGGAATCTAACCTAGCTAGAAATGGGTATTGGGAGGTGGGAGGTGTAATTTTTACTGTAACCCCCTTTGAATGTGTAATGTATTGGAGTGATTATAAGTTTGACATTGATTTTATACAGACAAGAAAATACAAAGTTCTTTTACATCAAACCAGTTCTCCTTTGCACTTTATCACATCCTCCAAATAAACCCAGAGTCTAGAACCCAAGGGAGTGGGAGCAATTCGAACCGCTCAAGTAGGTCAGAGATGAACCTGTCTCCCGG
The DNA here is from genome assembly GCF_044704955.1 of Pristiophorus japonicus. NCBI lineage: Eukaryota > Metazoa > Chordata > Chondrichthyes > Pristiophoridae > Pristiophorus > Pristiophorus japonicus. The sequence goes on along the minus strand of NC_091993.1, from coordinate 97,276,766 downwards.
GACCACCCTTTACAGATACGGCACTTCAAGTGCATATCCAAGTTCTTTTTAAATGCGATGAGGGTTTCTACCACTAGCAGGCAATGAGTTCCAGATCCCACCATGTTCTGCTTGAAATAAATTCTCAACTCCCTTCTAATCCTTCTACCAATTACTTTAAATCTATGCCCCTAGTAATTGACTTCTCTGCGAAGGGAAATATGTCCTTCCTAATCATTCTATTTAGGCCCTTCATAAAGTTATACACATCAATTAAATATCACCTCAGTCTCTTCTGCTACAAAGAAAACAACCTAGCCTATACAACCTTTCCTCGTAGCTAAACTTCTCCAGTTCTAGCAATATCCTCATAAATCTCCGCTGTACCCTCTCCAGTGCAATCACATCTTTCCTGTAATGTGGTGACTAGAACTGTAAACAGTACTCTAGCTATGTTCTAATTAAGCACTTTGGAAGTGTCTCAATGCGAGGAGCATTCGTAATAAGGTAGATGAATTAACTGCGCAGATAACTGTTAACTGATATGATGTCATTGGGATTACGGAGACATGGCTCCAGGATGACCAAGGCTGGGAACTCAACATCCAGGGGTATTCAATATTCAGGAAGGATAGACAGAAATGAAAAGGAGGTGGGGTAGTGTTAAAGAGGAGATTAATGCAATAGTAATGAAGGAAATTAGCTTGGATGATGTGGAATCTGTAAAAAAAAAATAGTAAAAGGGAATATTATTTGAATGGGGAGAAATTACAACATGCTGCGGTGCAGAGGGACCTGGGGGTCCTTGTGCATGAAACTCTTTTAGAGTCTACCTGCAAAACATGAAACATTAAACCGTGCCACCCGACCTGGATGACACACCAGACATTTACAAGGCTCTTTTTTTCTTTTTTTGTGGGTTTTTTTTTTTGTGTTCTTTTTTTTGTTTTTTTTTTTGGGCACTAAAATCAATTTTTTTTCCTTTTTCCAGTGCCCCCTATAAAAGGGGAGGGGGACACTAAAAGCACCGGCAATTAAAACAAATTAAACTTTAAAACGTAAAATCAAATTAAAATTTGGTTGCCGGGCGTGATGATGCACTCCAGTCCCTCCGGTGCCCACCTCTCGCGGAAGGCCGCGAGCGTACCGGTGGACACCGCGTGCTCCATCTCCAAGGACACCTCCTTGTGCATGAATCCCAAAAAAAAGTTAGTTTGCAGGTGCAGCAGGTAATCAGGAAGGCGAATGGAATGTTGGCCTTCATTGCGAGAGAGATGGAATACAAAAGCAGGGAGGTCTTTCTGCAACTGTATAGGGTATTGGTGAGGCTGCACCTGGAGTACTGCATGCAGTTTTGGTCACCTTACTTAAGGAAGGATATACTAGCTTTGGAGGGGGTACAGAGACGATTCACTAGGCTGATTCCGGAGATGAGGGAATTATCTTATGATGATAGATTGAGTAGACTGGGTCTTTACTCGTTGGAGTTCAGAAGGATGAGGGGTGATCTTATAGAAACATTTAAAATAATGAAAGGGATAGACAAGATAGAGGCAGAGAGGTTGTTTCCATTGGTGGGGGAGACTAGAACTAGGGGGCACAGCCTCAAAATACGGGGGAGCCAATTTAAAACTGAGTTGAGAAGGAATTTCTTCTCCCAGAGGGTTGTGAATCTGTGGAATTCTCTGCCCATGGAAGCAGTTGAGGCTAGCTTATTGAATGTATTCAAGTCACAGATAGATTTTTAACCAATAAGGGAATTAAGGGTTATGGGGAGTGGGCGGGTAGGTGGAGCTGAGTACACGGCCAGATCAGCCATGATCTTGTTGAATGGCGGAGCAGGCTCGAGGGGCTAGATGGCCTGCTCCTGTTCCTAGTTCTTATGGGTAAAGCTGCGGAACATCAAAGGGCAGAAAACGGTAGTGGGAGTTGTATACAGACCACCAAACAGTGGTAGTGAGGTTGGGGATGGCATCAAACAGGAAATTAGGGATGCGTGCAATAAAGATACAGCAGTTATCATGGGTGACTTTAATCGACAAATAGATTGGGTTAACCAAACTGGTAGCAATACGGTGGAGGAGGATTTCCTGGAGTGTATAAGGGATTGTTTTTTAGACCAATATGTCGAGAAACCAACTAGAGAGCAGGCCATCCTAGACTGGGTCTTGTGTAATAAGAACATAAGAACATAAGAATTAGGAACAGGAGTAGGCCATCGAGCCCCTCGAGCCTGCTCCGCCATTCAATAAGATCATGGCTGATCTGGTCGTGGACTCAGCTCCACTTACCCGCCCTCTCCCCGTAACCCTTAATTCCCTTATTGCTTAAAAATCTATCTATCTTTGACTTGAAAACATTGAATGAGCCAATGAGAGGATTAATTGGCAATCTTGTTATGCGAGGCCCCTTGGGGAAGAGTGACCATAATATGGTAGAATTCTTCATTTAAGATGGAGTGACACAGTTAATTCAGAGACTAGGATCCTGAACTTAAAGAAAGGTAACTTCGATGGTATGAGATGTGAATTGGCTAGGATAGACTGGCGAATGATACTTAAAGGGTTGATGGTGAATAGGCAACGGCAGACAGTTAAGGATCACGTGGATGAACTTCAACAATTGTACATCCCTGTCTGGTGTAAAAATAAAATGAGGAAGGTGGCTCAACCATGGCTAACAAGGGAAATTAGGGATAGTGTTAAATCCAAGGAAGAGGCATATAAATTGGCCAGAAAAAGCAGCAAACCTGAGGACTGGGAGAAATTTATAATTCAGCAGAGGAGGACAAAGGGTTTAATTAGGAGGGGGAAAATAGAGTATGAGAGTAAGCTTGCAGGGAACATAAAAACTGACTGCAAAAGCTTATAACCTTCCGGAAGTACTAGGGGACCGAGGGGCTAGCGAGAAGAAGGAACTGAAGGAAATCCTTATTAGTCAGGAAATTGTGTTAGGGAAATTGATGGGATTGAAGGCCGATAAATTTCCAGGGCCTGATAGTCTACATCCCAGAGTACTTAGGAAAATGGTCCTAGAAATAGTGGATGTATTCGTGGTCATTTTCCAACATTCTATAGACTCTGGATCAGTTCCTATGAATTGGAGGGTAGCTAATGTAGCCCCACTTTTTTAAAAAAGAGGGAGAGAAAAAACAGGGAATTATAGACTAGTTAGTCTGACATCGGTAGTGGGGAAAATGTTGGAATCAATTATTCAAGATGAAATAACAGCGCATTTGGAAAGCAGTGACAGGATCATTCCAAGTCATGAAAGGGAAATCAGGCTTGACAAATCTTCTAGAATTTTTTTGAGGATGTAACTAGTAGTGGACAAGGGAGAATCAATGGATGTGGTGTATTTGGACTTTCAAAAGCCTTTTGACAAGGTCCCACACAAGAGATTAGTGTGCAAAATTAAAGCACATGGTATTGGGGGTAATGTATTGACATGGATAGGAACTGGTTGGCAGACAGGAAGCAAACAGTAGGAGTAAACGGGTCCTTTACAGAATGGCAAGCAGTGACTAGTGGGGTACCGCAAGGTTCAGTGCTGGGCCCCCAGCTATTTACAATATACATTAATGATTTGGACGAAGGAATTGAATGTAATATCTCCAAGTTTGCAGATGACACTAAGCTGGGTGGCACTGTGACCTGTGAGGAGGATGCTAAGAGGCTGCAGGATGACTTGTACAGGTTAGGCGAGTGGGCAAATGCACGGCAGATGCAGTATAATGTAGATAAATGTGAGGTTCTCCACTTTCGTGGCAAAATCATGAAGACAGAATATTATCCGAAAGGTGACAGATTAGGAAAAGGGGAGGTGCAACGAGACCTGGGTGTCATGGTACATCAGTCATTGAAAGTTGGCATGCAGGTACAGCAGGCAGTGAAGAAGACAAATGGCATGTTGGCCTTCATAGCTAGAGGATTTGAGTATAGGAGCAGGGAAATCTTACTGAAGTTGTACAGGGCCTTGGTGAGGCCACACCTTGAATATTGTGTACAGTTTTGGTCTCCTAATCTGAGGAAGGACATTCTTGCTATTGAGGGAGTGCAGCAAAGGTTCACCAGACTGATTTCCGGGATGGCAGGACTGACATATGAAGAAAGATTGGATCGACTAGGCTTATATTCACTGGAATTTAGAAGAATGAGAGGGGATCTCATAGAAACATATAACATTTTGACGGGATTGGACAGGTTAGATGCAGGAAGAATGTTCCCAATGTTGGGGAAGTCCAGAACCAGGGGTCACAGTCTATGGATAAGGGGTAAGTCATTTAGGACCGAGATGAGGAGAAACTTCTTCACTCAGAGAATTGTGAACCTGTGGAATTCTCTACCACAGAAAGTTGTTGAGGCCAGTTCGTTAGATATATTCAAAAGGGAGTTAGATGTGGCCCTTACAGCTAAAGGGATCAAGTGGTATGAAGAGAAAGCAGGAATGGGGTACTGAAGTTGCATGATCAGCCATAATCATATTGAATGGTGGTGCAGGCTCGAAGGGCCGAATGGCCTACTCCTGCACCTATTTTCTATGTTTCTATGTTTCTATGTCCTGAGGCTGTGAAATGCACTGTATAAATGCAAGTCTTTTAAGCTGTTCTCAGCTGGGGCAATGTTGGAGGAGTGTGTTATAATTGGCCAAAGTGAGCCCAGAGGGAGATTTTTATTTTAGCCATAGTTTCTGGCCATGTGTGTGTGAGTGTGAGATTGTATATTACACATAAGTTCTATGTATGAACATTACTATTGTATGAATATTACTCGCCAAAGCTTGTTTGACAGATGCTCCCAAACCTGCGACCTCTACAACCTAGAAGGACTCAGGCAGCAGGAGCATGGGAACACCATCACCTCCAAGTTCCCATGCAAGTCACACACCATCTTGACTTGGAAATATATCGCCATTCCTTCATCATTGCTGGATCAAAATCCTGGAACTCTCTCCCTAACAGCACTGTGGGAGTACCTTCGCCACGAGGACTGCAGCGGTTCAAGAAGACAGCTCACTACCACCATCTCAAAGGAAATTAGATATGGGCAATAAATGCTGGTCTAGCCAGTGATGCCCACAGTCTATGAATGAATAATAAATAAAGCATTGAACTAAAAAAACAAAACCATCCCTCTGAAAATGGAGACACATTTAACTGGCAAATTAGATACAAAATTGAACTTTGTGTGCACAAACTTGGGGGACTAGCAAATGGGTTTTTCAAATGACAGGTCAATTTACCATGGTTTGGACAGTCCTTTTGACTGTAATGGAGCTTCCAATAGGATTAGGGAAGACTGTTACAGTGAGAAGTTTATTATAATAATGTTTTGATAACATCACAAACTGCTTATAGGGGTTTCATCTGGATCTCTGCCATTAAGTTGCAAACTTGTTACTCAATCTTAGAAATCTACTATTCCCTCAGGTGATCTTTATTGAAATGTAAAAATATTTGGAAGCAAATTTTGCTTTACTGGTGCAAGTCATGTCTAAAAGGTGCTAATCTTACCCAAATGGTGATGTACGAATAGCACTCAAATTTTTTACATCAATTTATTTGTATTATTATTCACAAACTGTTATATATGTAAACCTGTATATACCTTATGTAGCCACCAGAAGGCTCATCCGCTGGAGTCCCAAGGGATCCCACAATCCCTTGGGAGCACAGGTACTTAAGGAGGCCTCACAGGCTGGAGAGGCACTCTGGAGACCTGCAATAAAAGGCTAAGGTTACACTTTACTTTGAGCTCACAGTATCCAGTCAGACTCTTTATTCATATATAAGAACTGGCGACGAGATACTGATGAAGAACCCAATGATGTAAAGAACAGTGGGCATCCTGGAGAAATTTTCGGAGAGAGATGATTGGGAAACCTTCGTGGAGCGTCTCGACCAATACTTCGTGGCCAACAAGCTGGAAGGAGAAGCGAACGCTGCCAAATGAAGGGCGATTTTCGTCACTGACTGCGGGGCACCAACATATGGCCTCATGAAAAATCTGCTTGCCCCAACGAAACCCACAGAGAAATCGTATGATGATTTGTATACACTGGTCCGGGAACATCTGAACCCGAAGGATTGCGTTCTGATGGCGAGGTACCCGTTCTACAAAAGGTCTGAAGGCCAGGAAGTGGCGAGCTATGTCGCCGAGCTGAGACTCCTTGCAGGACATTGCGAATTTGAAGGACATTTGGAGCACATGCTCAGAGACTTCTTCATACTTGGCATTGGCCATGAAGTGATACTTGGCAAACTTTTGACTGTAGAGACCACAACCTTGAGTAAAGCCATAGCGATAGCCCAGGTGTTCATTGCCACCAGTGACAATACGAAGCAAATCTCTCAGCACATGAGTGCTGCTGCAAGTACTGTGAACAAAGTGATGTTGTTTTCAAATCGCAACGTACAGGGCAGGCCCCACATGCCTGCAGCTGCACGTCTGCAGATGTCTCGGAGTCCACCATCAAGGGTGATGAATGCAAGGCCATTAATACCTTGTTGGTGCTGCGGGGGTGATCATTGTTTCCATTCATGCCGTTTCAAAGGGTATGTTTGCAAGGGCCGTGGAACAATGGGACACCTCCAACGTATGTGCAGGCGAGCTGTAAATCCTGCTAATCCTGCAAAACACCATGTTGCAGAGGAGGACAGATCCATGGCGGATCATGATGAACCAGAGCCTCAGACCGAGGAGGCAGAGGTATATGGGTTGCACACATTTACCACAATGTGTTCCCCGATAATGCTGAAGGTTGAATGAAATGGACTCCCGGTGTCAATGGAGCTGGACACAGGCATGAGCCAGTCCATTATGAGCAAAAAGACTTTCGATAAATTGTGGTGCAGCAAGGTCTCAAGGCGAGTGCTGACTCCCATTCGCACGAAACTGAGAACTTACACAAAGGAACTGATTCCCGTAATCGGCAGTGCTACTGTAAATGTCTCCTACGATGGAACGGTGCACAAGCTACCACTCTGGGTGGTACCGGGCAATGGTTCCACGCTGCTTGGCAAGAGCTGGCTGGGAAAGATACGCTGGAACTGGGACAACGTCCGAGCGCTCTCACCGGCTGACGACACTTCGTGTGCCCAGATCTTAAACAAGTTCTCCTCGCTGTTCGAACCAGGCATCGGGAAGTTCCAAGGAGCAAAAGTGCAGATCCACCTAATTCCGGGGGCACGACCCATCCATCACAACGCGAGAGCAGTTCCGTACATGATGAAAGAGAGGGTGGAGATCAAGTTGGACCGACTGCAATGAGAGGACATCATTTCGCCAGTCCTCAAGGGAGACAGCACCATCAGAATCTGTGGTGATTACAAAGTAACTATCAATTGTTTCTCCCTGCAGGATCAATACCCATTACCAAAGACTGACGACTTTTTGCACTGACTGGAGGAAAGACATTCACAAAGCTGGACTTGACCTCGGCCTACATGACGCAGGAGCTGGAGGAATCATTGAAGAGCCTCACCTGCATCAACACACACAAAGGTCTCTTCATTTACAACAGATGCCCGTTTGGGATTCGATCAGCCGCGGCGATATTCCAGAGAAACATGGAAAGCTTACTGAAGTCGGTCCCGCGCATGGTGGTCTTCCAGGACGACATCTTGGTCACAGGTCGGGACATAGTCGAGAATCTGCAGAACCTGGAGGAGGTTCTTAGTCGACTCAACTGCATGGGGCTCAGGTTAAAACGCTCGAAGTGTGTTTTCCTGGTGCCTGAAGTGGAGTTCCTGGGGAGAAGAATCGAGGTGAACAGCATCAGGCCCACCGATTCAAAGACGGAGGCAATCGAGAACGCACCAAGGCTATAGAACGTACCGGAGCTGCGGTCGTTTCTAGGACTCCTGAACTACTTTGGTAACTTCTTACCGGGTCTCAGCACACTGTTAGAACCACTGCACACCTTACTGCGTAATGGAGATGAATGGGTATGGGGCAAAAGCCAAGAAAATGCCTTTGTAAAAGCTAGAAAATTATTATGTTCAAACAAATTATTTTTTGTTGTATGATCCATGTAAGCGTTTGGTACTAGCATGTGATGCGTTGTCGTGCGGGATCGGATGTGTATTGCAACAAGTTAATGAATCTGGGAAATTGCAACAAGTTGCTTATGCATGCAGAAATCTGTCTAAGGCTGAGAGGGCCTACAGCATGATTGAAAAAGAAGCGTTAGCGTGTGTTTATGGGGTAAAGAAAATGCATCAATATCTGTTTGGGCTCAAATTCGAATTGGAAACTGACCAGAAGCCACTGATATCCCTTTTTTCCGAAAGTAAGGGGATAAATACGAATGCATCGGCCTGCATCCAGAGATGGGCGCTCACGTTGTCCGCATACAACTACGCCATCCGCCACAGGCCAGGCACAGAAAACTGTGCCGATGCTCTCAGTAGGCTGCCATTGCCCACCACAGGAGTAGAAATGGCTCAGCCCGCAGATTTAGTCATGGTAATGGAAGCATTCGAGAGTGAGCAATCACCCCTCACAGCCCAACAGATTAGCACCTGGACGAGCCAGAACCCCTTAATGTCCCTAGTAAAAAATTGTGTGCTTCACGGGAGCTGGTCCAGTGTCCCAGTGGAAATACAGGAAAAGATAAAGCCGTATCAGCGGCGCAAAGGTGAAATGTCTATACAGGCAGACTGCCTTTTGTGGGGTAATCGGGTAGTGGTCCCCAAGAAGGGCAGGGACACTTTCATCAGTGATCTCTACAGTACTCACCCAGGCATTGTAATGATGAAAGCGATAGCCAGATCCTACGCGTGGTGGCCCGATATCGATGCGGACTTAGAGTCCTGCGTGCACAAATGTAACACATGCTCACAGTTAAGCAATGCACCACTAAGTTTATGATCTTGGCCCTCCAAACCGTGGTCCAGGGTCCATGTCAACTATGTAGGCCCGTTTTTGGGTAAAATGTTCCTAGTGGTTGTAGATGCATACTCCAAATGGATTGAATGTGAGATAATGTCGACAAGCACGTCCGCTGCCACCACTGAAAACCTGCAGGCCATGTTTGCCAGGCATGGCCTGCCTGATGTCCTTGTGAGCGACAACGGGCCATGTTTCACCAGTGCCGAGTTCAAAGAGTTCATGACCCGTAATGAGATCAAACATATTCCATCTGCCCTGTTCAAACCAGCATCCAATGGTCAGGCAGAGAGAGCAGTGCAAACCATCAAGCAGAGCTTGAAGAGGGTAACTGAAGGCTCACTGCAGACTCGCCTATCCCGAGTCCTGCTTAGTTACCGCACGAGACCCCACTCGCTCACTGGGATTCCACCCGCTGAACTGCTCATGAAAAGGGCACTTAAGACAAGGCTCTCGTTAGTCCACCCTGATCTACATGAGCAGGTAGAGAGCAGGCAGCTTCAACAAAGTTCATATCATGATAGCGCAAATGTGTCACGCGAAATTGAAATCAATGATCCTGTATTTGTGTTGAACTATGGACAAGGTCCCAAGTGATTTCCCGGCACTATTGTGGCCAAAGAGAGGAGCAGGGTTTTTCTGGTCAAAGTTTCAAATGGACTCATTCACCGGAAACACTTGGACCAAATCAAACTCAGATTCACAGACTATCCAGAGCAACCCACATTGGACCCTACCTTTTTTGATCTCCCAACATACACATCAGTGGCAACCGACACCGCGGTTGGCCACGAAGCAGAACCCATCACCGGCAGCAGCCCAGCAGGATTGACCACACCAGGCAGCCCAGCAAGGCCAGCTGCACAGCAACCCAGCGAGGGCCCAAGTAACAATTCACCAAAACTAGCATTTGCACCGAGACGATCAACCAGGGAAAGAAAGGCCCCAGATTGACTCACATTGTAAATAGTTGCACTATTGATTTTGGGGTGGGGGGAGTGTTGTTATATATTTAAACCTGTATATACCTTGTGTAGCCACCAGAGAGCTCATCCCCTGGAGTCCCAAGGTGTCCCACAATCCCTTGGCAGCACCTGTACTTAAGGAGGCCTCACAGGCTGGAGAGGCACTCTGGAGACCTGCAACAAAAGACTAAAGTCACACTTTACTTTGAGTTCACAGTATCCAGTCAGACTCTTTATTCATGCATAACACAAATAGGAGCAAGTGTAAGGAATACATGAGTCATCAGAGAGAAAAATTATGTGCAAGTCAAATTTAAAGGGATGGGAACAATTTTGGCTAGAAATTACCTAGCACCCCATTTGGAGCGATAACTTTTCAGGGAGCGCAAAGGATTGTCAGGCGGTAAAGATTTGATTCTGCCAGTAACTTCCGCTTTAACTCTCCAAGGGAAGTGGAGCATGAAATCAAGCGCTACCACTTCCCTTAGAGTGCTAAAGGGAGTGAGCGGGGTGGTGTCGGCAGAGTGCTGAGCAATGTTCGGGCAGCACTGCCATTTTTACAGGCTCCTTCCCTCCCTTGAAGGGAAGAGCCAATACTGCTTTGAATGAATCTTCAGACTATGTCTGTTGGGCCACAGTACCTGTACTAGAGAGTGCAGAGCTGCACAATCACGGGGGCAAAAGAAAGCAGAAGACACCAGCATGGAGACATAAATAAATTTTGCCCTACCTGACTATCACTGTCTTTAAATATCGCTCCCCAAGCGGCCAGCCAAGGTGACCTCCTGCAGCTGCAGTTGACGTCTGACGATGCTGCAGGGGATGAAAGTGAATATTACATCCGGGGCAGTAACAGGGCACTGCACACTGAATGACATCACAATCTATGGGGTGCAAGAGATTGAGTTGGTAAGCCTTAGCGCCAGTGCAAAACTGCCAGGCGGGCGGCAGTGATTTCGCCACGCATGATCAGTAATCCCTTAGAGCCTCGCTACCGCCCCCCCGCAGGTGCTAACAGGAGGCGCAAACCAGGCCAATTTCCTCCCCTTTAAAGAGGAGCATCACAAAAGTAGAACAAAAATCCAGAATCCTTCAGAAAGGCTCGCGAGTAATCTCAACATGTTGGCAGCCTTCGTTTAAGCTGAATATACAAGGGATTAAGATGTGGCAGACAACAATAAGGGGAAAGAAAGCCATGTGTAGTTTGAGGCCCTAGCTGTGTCAGCCCAACGATGCAAGTTAGCAGGTAGATGAGACAAAATATGGTTGATTATTTTGGTGGATGCAGTCAATGAGACTTCGCTGGCTGAAAATGACCATGGAATGTTTTCTTTCATGCTGTACTGTGTGATTGGGATGCTACTGAAGGACCACCCAACATAATATTTAGACAGGCCTTCACATGTGTCTGAGCCTTTGTTACAACCAACTGACCATCTTGTGTCACAAACTACCTTGACAGTTGAAGCCTCAGCATGCTTTGTTCATCAGTCAAAGCATGATCAGGACATCGGTCTGCAGATGTGGGTGTATAGATACCAACAAGTGGGCACAGAGCACCTCTTATGCATCCTGACCCATCTGGAATCTCTTCACTGGTCCTCCGCTTCTTCTCAGCACTTCATACTGGGATTCGCATTGGGAAACACACTGATGGCAGTAATGGAGCTGTGAAAATAAAATAAAACCAATGGCATACGATAACGTAAGTGCCAGGAATAGTCGGAAAAAAATTATGGAAACTGGGCCAGAAATGTCCTCAAAACTGTGCAACCAATCGCGCATCACATTTATTTACCCCAGTGTCCTTCAAACTTGTACAACCAGTTACAACAGGCATTCATTTCTTTAACGGAGGTAAACCTCGTCGAACTGCATTCTCGTATAATTTAAAACTCATTACTTGCATCAGATGCCATCCTCTGGTGCTCATCTGTTTTGGCCCTGGAAATGTAATTCAGGCACCCACAAGGGGGAAACCCAATATTACTCGTCTCTAGCCCTGCTTCCTGTGATTAACTCCCTCGGAAATGGCAGACACGGAACATTAAACAGAGGAAAATTGGCCACTTCATTTACTTCCTTATCCAGAAAACCAAAACCTAACGTGGCAAAAGAAATAGAAGAAAGACATTGCAAACAAAGCTGTACGAGCAACTCAATATTCCAAGGCTTGAAGCCAAACCACAAGTCATTGGGGGGACTCAAAATATAACCAACTGAAGTAATGAATGTTGTCTTGTACTAATCAGTGGGAGAGACACGCTGTACATCTACTTATTAGCAAAGCCTGTCGCACTGGCATTTAGGGTAGATAAAAAAAGAACTGTGCCTCAAAATCTTGTTAATGTAGATTTTTTTTTATGCTATCTTCAGTAAGAAGTACAACCGAAGCCATAGCAGAGGGATAGCAAAAGGTTTCCAATTAATGATGATCTTTGCTATCAACAGGACAGAGTGCATGGTTGCAAACTCAAGCTGGCACATTAACACAGTTTTAATCAGATTTGAAATTCAAAATTTGGCTGGAGTTACAGAGGTAGTTTTGTATGGAACAGTTCTGCTTCTTATTTGGTACTATCCTAACAACTTGTAGGCACAAGATTCCTCCTTTCTTGAGGCAAAACAACAACACAATCTGGGCAGGTGGGGGAGAAATTTGGAGAGACTCAGTTATGCTGAGTCTCTGCCCGTTATTTTGAACAGTGCCAGTAACGGTGTCAGCTGCTTCTTGCAACCACCCCTTCCAAGCGGACGCCACTGAAAGAGTCAGGGCTGGCGAGATGACATCATGCGCTTGGAATTCTGTTTAGTTCCACCTCCATTGCCCAAACATATGTCTGCAGCACGTGTATTAGCGTGCCAGCACCTGATCATTGTAGAAATGGGGCCCGGAGGAATTCATAGAAACATAGAAACATAGAAAATAGGTGCAGGAGTAGGCCATTCGGCCCTTCTAGCCTGCACCGCCATTCAATGAGTTCATGGCTGAACATTCAACTTCAGTACCCCATTCCTGCTTTCTTGCCATACCCCTTGATCCCCCTAGTAGTAAGGACCTCATCTAACTCCTTTTTGAATATATTTAGTGAATTGGCCTCAACAACTTTCTGTGGTAGAGAATTCCACAGGTTCACCACTCTCTGGGTGAAGAAGTTCCTCCGCATCTCGGTCCTAAATGGCTTACCCCTTATCCTTAGACTGTGACCTCTGGTTCTGGACTTCCCCAACATTGGGAACATTCTTCCTGCATCTAACCTGTCTAACCCCGTCAGAATTTTAAATGTTTCTATGAGGTCCCCTCTCATTCTTCTGAACTCCAGTGAATACAAGCCCAGTTGATCCAGTCTTTCTTGATAGGTCAGTCCCGCCATCCCGGGAATCAGTCTGGTGAACCTTCGCTGCACTCCCTCAATAGCAAGAATGTCCTTCCTCAGGTTAGGGGACCAAAACTGTCACAATACTCCAGGTGTGGCCTCACCATTGCCCTGTACAACTGTAGCAACACCTCCCTGCCCCTGTACTCAAATCCCCTTGCTATGAAGGCCAACATGCCATTTGCTTTCTTAACCGCCTGCTGCACCTGCATGCCAACCTTCAATGACTGATGTACCACGACACCCAGGTCTCTTTGCACCTCCCCTTTTCCTAATCTGTCACCATTCAGATAATAGTCTGTCTCTCTGTTTTTACCACCAAAGTGGATAACCTCACATTTATCCACATTATACTTCATCTGCCATGCATTTGCCCACTCACCTAACCTATCCAAGTCGCTCTGCAGCCTCACAGCATCCTCCTCGCAGCTCACACTGCCACCCAACTTAGTGTCATCCGCAAATTTGGAGATACTACATTTAATTCCCTCATCTAAATCATTAATGTACAATGTAAACAGCTGGGGCCCCAGCACAGAACCTTGCGGTACCCCACTAGTCACTGCCTGCCATTCTGAAAAGTACCCATTTACTCCTACTCTTTGCTTCCTGTCTGACAACCAGTTCTCAATCCATGTCAGCACACTACCCCCAATCCCATGTGCTCTAACTTTGCACATCAATCTCTTGTGTGGGACCTTGTCGAACGCCTTCTGAAAGTCCAAATATACCACATCAACTGGTTCTCCCTTGTCCACTCTACTGGAAACATCCTCAAAAAATTCCAGAAGATTTGTCAAGCATGATTTCCCTATCATGTCACCTCTTTCCAAATGCACTGCTATGACATCCTTAATAATTGATTCCATCATTTTACCCACTACCGATGTCAGGCTGACCGGTCTATAATTCCCTGTTTTCTCTCTCCCTCCTTTTTTAAAAAGTGGGGTTACAGTGGCTACCCTCCACTCGATAGGAACTGATCCAGAGTCAATGGAATGTTGGAAAATGACTGTCAATACATCCACTATTTCCAAGGCCACCTCCTTAAGTACTCTGGGATGCAGTCCATCAGGCCCTGGGGATTTATCGGCCTTCAATCCCATCAATTTCCCGGCTAATAAGGATTTCCCTCAGTTCCTCCTCCTTACTAGACCCCCCGACCCCTTTTATAACCGGAAGGTTGTTTGTGTCCTCCTTCGTGAATACCGAATCAAAGTACTTGTTCAATTGGTCCGCCATTTCTTTGTTCCCCGTTATGACTTCCCCTGATTCTGACTGCAGGGGACCTACGTTTGTCTTTACTAACCTTTTTCTCTTTACATATCTATAGAAAGTTTTGCAATCCGTCTTAATGTTCCCTGCAAGCTTCTTCTCATACTCCATTTTCCCTGCCCTAATCAAACCCTTTGTCCTCCTCTGCTGAGTTCTAAATTTCTCCCAGTCCCCGGGTTCGCTGCTATTTCTGGCCAATTTGTATGCCACTTCCTTGGCTTTAATACTATCCCTGATTTCCCTTGATAGCCACGGTTGAGCCACCTTCCCTTTTTTATTTTTATGCCAGACAGGAATGTACAATTGTTATACTTCATCCATGCGGTCTCTAAATGTCTGCCATTGCCCATCCACAGTCAACCCCTTAAGTATCATTCGCCAATCCATCCCAGCCAATTCACGCCTCATACCTTCAAAGTTAGCCTTCTTTAAGTTCTGGACCATGGTCTCTGAATTAACTGTTTCATTCTCCATCCTAATGCAGAATTCCACCATATTATGGTCACTCTTCCCCAAGGGGCCTCGCACAACGAGATTGCTAATTAATCCTCTCTCATTACATAACACCCAGTCTAAAGGGTGTTTCTTGTCATTATCTATTTCCATGAAGAAAGAGGCCAATTCAAAACCAGGCCTTTCAGCACTTTTTTATTAAATATCACCAGTTCAAAACTCTATCTTATGCTGCAGCCAGGTGTCACTGTGAACACCCCCCACCCCCCACCGCCCCCCCCCCCGCTGAGGTGCGTACCAGATAAGCACTGAAAACGGCACAGACGTCCGCCCTCATTATGGAAATGCTTCGATCCCTGGATTGGGACAGCATCAGGGGTCCATGGGTTGTGCAGAAGTGGTATTGCTACTTTCTACATGATTCTTTCATTTTCCACATTAAACACAGCATAAAAGCTTATGCAACAACTAAAATACCCATTAAACTATTATTGATCACTAGTCATAAATCCCCTTAAATATTCTGATGCGCAAGAAAGAATTGTGATAGGAAGCTATCTTTGGGACGTACAGTATATATTCAGTAACTGAGGACCCAGAGATGGCTCTGCAGTCCATGTACCAGAACCATCGGAGAAAGAGATAGACTAACTTGCAGCACAAACTATTCAGTGATTTTTGTACTTTCATTTTAAAAGGGTAACTAATTTTTCTATATTTGGGAACAGGGATTGATACAGAGCTGACGGCAGGTTCTCTGTTTCTCTCTCCACAAATGTAGCCTGTCCCGTTGAATGTTTCCATTTTTTCAGGTTTCCAACATCTGCAATATTTTGTAAGAACATAAGGAGCAGGAATAGGCCCTTTAGCCCCTCAAGTCTGCTCCACCATTCAATAAGATCATGGCTGATCTGATCTTCGCCTCAACTCCACTTTCCTGCCTGTTCCCCATAAGCCTCGACTCCCCTGCAGTTCAAAAATCTGTCTATCTCCACCTTCAATATATTCAATGACTCAGCCTCCACAGCTCTCTGGGGTAGAGAATTCCAAAGATTCACGACCCTCTAAGAGAAGAAATACCTCCTCATCTCCATCTTAAATGGGCAACCCCATAGTCTGAAACTATGCCCCCCAGTTCTAGATTCCTCCACGAGCGGAAACATCCTCTCTGCATCTATCCTGTCAAGCCTCCTCAGAATCTTATATGTTTCAATAAGATCACCTCTCATCCTTCTAAACTCCAATGAGTATAGACCCAACCTGCTCAACCTTTCCTCATAAGACAACCGTTTCATCTCAGGAATCAACCTAATGAACCTTCTCTGACCTGCGTCCAATGCAAATATAACGCTCCTTAAATAAGGAGACCAAAACTGCACACAGTACTCTCGGTGTAGTCTCACCAACACCCTGTACAGTTGCTGCAGGACTTCCCTGCTTTTATACTCCATCCCCCTTGCAATAAAGGCCAACATTGCCTTCCTAATTATTTGCTATACCTGCATGCTAACCTTTTGTGTTTCATGTACAAGGACACCCAGATCCCTCTGTAAGCAGCAATCTGCAGTCTCTTTCATTTAAATAATATTCTGTTTTTCTATTCTTTCTACCAAAATGGATAACCTCACATTTTCCCATATTATACTTCATCTGCAAATGTTTTGCCCACTCACTTAACCTATCTGTATCCCTTTACAGAATCTTTGTGTCCTTCTCACAACTTGCTTTCCCACCTATCTTTGTATCGGCAGCAAATTTGGCTGTTGTAATATTTCAAAAGTGTCTTTAATAAAAAGATGAGTAACTTGTACATTTTTAGAAAAATAAAAAAATGTTACTCTTGCGACTGATGTCCCTTGTTGCACCATTTTATAAACTATTTGATGTAAAATTCTGAGCCTTGAAATCACTCAAAGGATCCTCCACATAGTCGGTCTCACAGTACTGTGACTTATCAGCCACAGTGACATTTGAGGTTCCCCAAACCAGCTCACTAAATGGTCATCAACCATCTCCAAGGAGACCTGACAGGTGATATCAAATGAGGGTGGCCGGTTCTTAAGGCCTAACCAACCATTCTGTTGAATGGTTCTCCAGCAGCATCAAATCACAGTATGTCATGCTTTATATGGCGCTGCATAAAAGAAGACATGTCAGGGAATGGAGAAGAAAGGAGCAATCCAAACAGTTACTGTACTTGCACCAAAAGTATGAGCTGCCACCTGATGTTTGTGGATTTTCTAATAGTTTATGAAATGAATGCAGATAAAAGAGATCTTATCAGAGATCATGTTCAATCGTTGCAACGGAGTTCACCCATTGATTTACTGACCCACAAACACTGTAGGCCTCCTGAAAGCTGCCAGAAATTGCAACCTCCCCCCACCCCCCCCCCCCCCCCCCCCCGCCCCCTCCTCCACCACTCTGCCACTGATTGTCAAAAAATGAAAGTTTAAAAGAAGAACCTTGGCAAAGGAGGCGTTTTAAGTTCCGGCATCCACCTGAGATGTTTTCCACTTGTCTGCACCATCCTCATAAGTTCTGCCAGACTCCTCATAGCTGTTAATGCTGCTGAAAGATCTTGTAGCGGCAACACTCACTGGTCTGATTTAGTGTGAGCGGCAATGAGAGTGTAGAATTCCAAAATGGATGAGCTGATGTCAACAAGGCGTTTTTTGACGTTACGCTCCAATTCATTAAAATACTTTTGCCGATGGCAGGTAACGGCAGCATTGTTGACTCGCCGAAAATGGCGGCCGCCACAGGACTCGCCACCAGCTGGCAGAAGAGCACCGGCCTCCAATTTTGGTATTTTATTGCAGTAACCGCTGGTGCAAACCACTTGAATTTCTAGGCCCTATTGTCTAGAGATCCCTTTCTAAAAATCAAACCAAAGGCTTTTTCTCAGGTTAGTTCAATTTTGAATAAATGAAAATAATGGGAAATGTTGAAAGGGGTGTTGTGTGTATATATATATATATATATATATATATTTTCAGTCACACTTATGTTACAAGATATAGTCAATGTTCTTCATACTAAGCTACGGTAGTTATGTATATCAAGGCTAACATGCATTTTTGTGCCATTAATATCATATTAGTCCTCACCACTTCAAAGTCCCTGTAAAATCTCCTGTTTCATTTTAGGTTGTCACCTATATCTATTACATTTCCTATATCTTGTCATATATTGACACAGTCCCTTGACAATCCCAAATACTCCTTTTTTAAAAACTCACAGTCAATTAATTGATCTGAAAATTCTCCATCTTACATTTCATTACCATTTACTGAAAGAAGAAGTCTAAGGTCGAATGTGTCATTAAAACAGAAGCTGATTTCAAGTATCCAAGTTCTCTGGCCTAGATACTGACTTTGCCATTATCTATGCAACTCCTTAGGGAATAGCAAGCTCAAATACATCTCCACAGAGGCCAATACTATTCAGTGAGCAAAAATAATACGGTCAATTCCATTAGAGGGATGAATATTTAATTAGAATGCATTTTAGTGAAGCACATGCCAACTAAACAGCCGCAAATACTTCATAACATCATTTCTCTCCATTAACCCTTTAAACATGGACAATTTCTATACTGGTTGTTGGAATTGGGAATTTTATGGACCATGCCAAAGTATAAGGAAGAATTCCTACCCGTAATGTAATGCTCAGCAGGGTAACTATAGAAGGGTGGGGGGTGGGGGGGGGGGGGGAGAAGGGAGAAATTATTTCATCTATATCTACATATTAAAAATCTTGAAGTTGAAATTTCTGAAATGACACTCCTATGGCGCAGGTGTGATGGAGTGGAACGCCTGTCCGCCCTAGCCCCAATCCAGAGACTGCGTCCCAAATCCTGGTGATGGGATCATTTGTGTGGCTGGTGCAGGGACATCAGTGGTGCCAGCCTCACACTGCTAGCTGGAATTTTGAAACAGCAGGATGGGAACAAGTGGTTCTTTCAGTAAATATCTGGTGAGTGGTAAAGAGGCAATTCTTCTTCATCTAGGCAGTCCGCCGGAGTCAAGGATGACTTGATTCCACACTAATATGAGTTCCAAGGTGACTAATGAGTCTTATGCGGGATCTACAGACTCTGCCACAGGTTGGGCAGGTGGTGGTTGAAGGGACGGGTGGGTGAGGTGCTTGGTTTCTCATACGATCCTTCCCCCGTTTGTATTTGGCTTTTGCGTGCTCCCGTTGAAGAAAGTCGAAGTGTTCAGCGCCTTCTTGAATGTTTCTCCTCCACTTTGAGTGGTCTTGGGCCAGGGATTCTCAAGTGAGGAGGCAATTACTAGGCCGAAGACTATACATTACTCGATGGCAAATGTAGGATTTTATTTTAATTAATGGGCCGAAAATTGCAGCCTTTCTGGATGCGTAAGATCTGCGCAAGCATGCGAAGAAGCCTCGCAAATGCCAGCTCTCGGTGCACGATGTGAGTCAGTAAATCGAACACATCCCTGGGAGAAGGACATTCGCGGGGCAGAGATTGTCTTACCAAGCAAATGTCCTTCAAACTCTTATGCCTGGTAAAAGCATGGCGTATAGCTTACATTTACCAGTGTACGAGTTTTAAAACATAAAAAATTAAATATCATCACAAATTTATTTATTTAAAACCCTGTCTATTAAGGCAAGTTTATTTTTAACCCTATTAAAACATATTTAAAAATTTTAAATATAGATTTTTTTTAAAACATAATTAAATTCAATTTCAATTAATTTTAAATATGGGAGGTGTATTTTTTATTTATTATGTTGTGTT
Organism: Pristiophorus japonicus; assembly: GCF_044704955.1. Classification (NCBI taxonomy): domain Eukaryota; kingdom Metazoa; phylum Chordata; class Chondrichthyes; family Pristiophoridae; genus Pristiophorus; species Pristiophorus japonicus. The sequence goes on along the minus strand of NC_091993.1, from coordinate 97,257,058 downwards.
CCAGTGTTTTGGGGGGGATATTCTCATTGAAAGTAATGGAACCTCATACAAAGAGAGCTCCCATTATTATCAATGAGAATACTAGATGTTCATTGGTGGTCCAGGCCCACATGATCGCAGGTTGCGCTGACGTTCCTGGGATGTGTGAGCCCATCCGTTGCACAGCGAATGGAGACCTCCGACCACAAGTATACGTTCCTAGTGACCACCAGGTATCTTCGTTAAAAAAAATTTGGTCAGAGGTGTTCGCCTGCAGGAAGCCTCCAACCGTAATTTTCCCCTCTAATAAGTGACTTGTTTTAAGAATTTGAGGATTATGATATTTATAAATTACATTTTAAAGGTAGTGAAATCATGATCGCAAAGTTTAAACAGGTGATTATCTCAAACTCAGAATTCACTACTTCCTTGAACAACATCCCAATTTATGAGATTCCATAAAATATAAGTGAGAAATAAATTGTATTCCATTTTTGGTAAGTTTTATTTATTTGAAATTAAAATGATATATCACATGAAATATAGAAAGGGCTTTATTTAACTGCAAGTTACTAAAGAATAATAATACTCAAAATAATATAGTATGTGTACATTATTACATAGAATATACAGCACAGAAACAAGCCACTTGGCCCAACCAGTTCCACTCGAGCCTCCTCCCATCCTTCCTCATCTAACTCAATCAGCATAACTCTCTATTCCTTTCTCTTTATATGCGTATCTAGTTTCCCTTTAAATGCATCTATACTATTCGCCTCAACCATGGCCTCTGGTAGCGAGTTCCAAATTCTCACCAGTCTCTGGGTAAAGAAGTTTCTTCTGAATCCCTAGTTGATTTCTTGGTGACTATCTTATGTTAGGACCGCTAGCTTTGTTCTTCTCCACAAGTCAATACATTTTCTGTGTGTACTCTATCAAAATGGTTCATAATTTTAAAGAGCTATATTTTGGTCACCCTTCAGCCTTCTCTTTTCAAGAGGAAAAAAGACCTTTCCCGATAGGTATACCCTCTCAGTTCTGATCATCCTTGCAAATCCTTTTGCACCCGCTCCAATGCCTCTATATCCTTTTTATAATATGGCAACCAGATCTGTACCGAGTACTCCAAGTGTGGTCTAACGCAGGCTTAGCATTTTCAATTCGTTCCTTCTAGTAATAAAACCTTGGTGCTTGGTTGGCTTTTGTTATGGCTTTATTGACCGCATCAGAACTTTGAGTGATTGTGTATTTGTACTCCCAGATCCTTATCCATTTAGATTCTTTTTTTCCGAGTAATATGTGACCTCCTTATTTTTCTTACCAAAATGTAATACTTCACACTTATCTATGTTGAAATTCATTTGTCAATTATATGCCCATTCTGCAAGTTTCTTAATGTCTTCTTATAATTTGTTGCAATCCTCCTCGGTGCTGATTATCCCTCCCAATTTGGTGCCATCCACAAATTCAGAAATTGCTTTTTTGATTCCAAAGTCTAAGTCATTGATATAAATTGTGAACAACAATGGTCTCAACACTGATCCTCGTGATACCCCACTACCCACCTTCTGCTACTCTAAATAGCTATCCTTTACCACTACTCTCTGGTTTATGTCCTGCAGCCAGTGAGCTATCCATTCTGCTACTTGTCCACTGACTCCATTTGATCTGACCTTATTCATTAGTCAATTTTGTGGTACCTTACCGAAGGCCTTTTTGAAATCTAGATATATTATATCTACTGCATTACCTTTGTCCATTTTCTCTGTTAGCTCTTCAAATAATTCAATGAGGTTGGTCAAGCAAAACTTTCTCTTTTGAAATTCATTATTATATTTTCAGTTTCTAGATTTTTTTTTCTATTTCCTACTTTAGTAGGATTCCATTTTGTGACCTACTATTGACATTAAGCTGACTGGTCTATAATTCGCTGGACATGTTCTATCTCACTTTTTAAATATAGATATAGCTAGCCGCCAGTCCTCTGGCACTATACCCAATGAATTATTAAATATGTATAATAGTGCCTCTGCTATCTCTTCCCCAGATTCTTTTGAAATGTGCAGATCCAATCCATCTTAACTGGTTTACCGACTCTTGGGTTGACTCCAATATCTGATCCCTAGGGGTTTTATCCTCTTTGAGTTTGATTTGTTTATTTAATATTTCTCCTCTTTTTACTTTAATTGTAGCTCATCTTCCAACGTCATGTCCACCTGATCCATCTCACTGGTAAATGCTGAAGTAAAATAATGATTTAATATTTCTGCCATTCGCTATCGCTGCCTATGATTTTATCCCGATCTTCCCTTAATGGTCCTATTCCCATCCCGACTTTCTTTTTTATTTATTTGCCTGTAGAATATTTTATTATTTTGTTTTATGTTCCTTGATAATTTAATTTCATAGTTCCTCTTTCCCTTCCTAATTGTTTTTATGACTTCTCTCCTAATCGCTTCATATTCTCCCTTGTTGTCCTCTTCCCTGCTATCCATGTATTTAGTGTATGTCTTTTTCCAAATTTTTTCCTTTTGTCTTAATTGACTCATGGTGTTTCATTAGTGTTCAATTTGTTCTTGATTTTAGCGGAATATATTTTATTTTCCCAAGTTCTATTCTGAGCCCCTCAAAATCAGCTTTTCTCCAATCTATTACCCTGGCCTTTGTCATTTTTATGACCCTCTCAATTATTATCCTAAACCATATTATATTATGGTCACTATTGCCTAGATGTTCCCCTCCTTTTGCATCTCTTATCTATTCTGCTTCATTCCCCATTGCTGGCTCCAATAATGAATCCTCCCTTGTTGCTCTTCTGACACATTGAGTTAGAAAGGAGTCCTATACACATTTAGGAACTCCATTCCCTGCTCCCCTTTACCTACCTCTTCTGGTGAATTAATTTTGGGGTGGTTGAAATCTCCCTGATATATTATTATATGTTTTTTACTCAATTCCCTAATTTGTTTGCATATTTCTTCTTCCACCTCTCTTCCACTATTGGGTGGTCTGTAGATTACCACTATTAGTGTGGTTGATCCTTTAGTATCTTTTATCTCTATGCAATGGGGGTAGAAATTGACCCCGCCGAAATGGGGCGCTCCCACGCCATTTCAATGGTTTTTATAGCAGCTGCGGTTCAGGTCGGCTCTTAGTTTGTTTTTTTCCATGCATTCGGAACTCGATCGTAATGGGGGCGGCGACACACCTGAGGGGCAGAAGCGCGGCGGTGACAGCAACTGTTGGGTGCCGAGCAGAGTCACCGCCGCGATGACGTCATCGCGTCACCACGGCTCTCCTCTTCACTGAAAGGGTAGAAGGCTCCGCGATTTTTAAACTTCGGGCCACTGGGCCAGGGAGAGTTTCGACCGGGCCAGAGGCCTGGTACCCAAGAGGGTGTGCCAGGCTGCCTATTGGCGACCCAGCCAAACCCAGGGGCATATTTGTCGGGTCAACTTGGCAGTGAGCCAACAAAAAAAAAACATTGCGACAGCAGCAGTGCATCCTCCCCTTTAACCGCCGCTGCAGAAGGCCTCACTGAACCACCAACAAAAAGCTTGTTTTGGCACCGCCAGGCGGGCTGAAGATTTTCGGAGGGGAACGTTACTGTCGGGGGGTTACATCTGCGGTGCGCATGGTAATGATGCGATTAAGACGGATCAGCAGCAGCGGAGCGATGGGGGGGGGGGGGGGGGGGATTGGGGCCAGTCCACGAAAAGTCGGTGGCCACTCCACTCCGCAGCGTGCCGCTGATTTGCGGTGGTAACAGGCCTTAAGGAGACGGGCAATTTCAGCCCCAATGGATTCTACTTCTGTCTGACTGATGGCCATGTTACTTTTTTCTACTGCCGTTATGTTATCTCTAATGAGCACATTTACTTCACCGCCCCTTTTTCCCTCTCTATTTTTTCTAAATATGTTATACCGTGCAATTTTAAATTCACAGTCCTGATTTTTCTGTAGCCTCGTCTCAGTAATCCCTACTATATCTGAAGGGAGACATTTCCCCCTTTTTAGTGGCCTGTTAGTGCCTGTGGGAGGCGCTAACGAGGCGGAAGCAATTTTTCGCCTGGGGAGGCGCTACTGGTTCCTGGGAAATTGCCTGGGAGTCTGCGTAGGTGTTGCCATGGCAGCGCCGCGCCGCACGGGTAGCGCCCCGGGCCACCAGGCAACTGCCGATGACATCACCACCGTGCACAGCGACCCCTCATCGCGCACGCCAACCACTTTCCGACCCGCGAAGCTGGCTAAAGCCGATGTCAAAGCCAGCTTCATCGGCCGCGAAGCTGGCTGACATCCGCTCGCAGGATAGAACTGGTTTGCTGACTCTCGGGTCAACTCCAGCATCTGATCCCCAGCATGGTCCAGGCAGCCATCGTGCAGCCCGTCACTGCAGGCCCGGTCCCACGCTGCCCTGCTGACTTCGTGGAGGCCATCAGAGACCTTGCAGAGTGGGCAGCGGCCCTCCCCTTTAAGCAATGGGGAAGGGCGTTGATCCACATCAGCGCTACACAGAGCTTCCACGCAATGCTGCAGTACCCAACCTAGTAGTGCCCCGAGGCCCTAAAGGAAGTGCAGAGTGCGAGATTGCGCTTCATTTCCTTTGAGGCACGGTAACCCCAATTCAGCGCTGTGGGTGGGACTTCTGCGACAGACGCAGGAAGTCCCGGCCCCAGCAAGTTACCGCCCCCAGTCGGGGCGCAGAGCAATTTTGCCCCTCTCGTTCCTTGCTAAGTATTATCACCTCCAGTTCCCCAGTTTCATTATGGACACTGTGTGCATTGCTGTACAGACAGTTTAACTAACTCTTAATAGCCATTGTTCTCATTTGCTTTTTGACCATCTTTTTGCACTCCTATTCTATAACTCCATTTATTTCCTGGCAATTTATATCCTCCTTTAGCTTAGTCTATCACATGCTCTCCTCTCACGTTTCATTTATATTTAAGCTTGTTTCATTTCTTGTAGATCCCGCACAACACCCACCAACCCCCCGCCCCCCACCATCTTACCAGTTTAAAAAGAAAGAAAGACTTGGATTTATATAGCATCTTTCATGGCCACCAGATGTCTCTAAGCGCTTTACAGCCAATTAAATATTTTTGGAGTGTAGTCACTGTTGTAATGTGGGAATCTTTGCAGCCAATTTGCACACAAGCAAGCTCCAACAAATAGCACTGTAATAATGACCAGATAATCGTTTTTTTAAATTTTGATTGAGGGATCAGTATTGGCTTGCTCTTCTTTGGAATAGTGCCATGAGAGAGCAGACAGGGCCTCGGTTTAACGTTTCATCTGAAAGACGGCACCATCAACAGTGCAGCACTCCCTCAGCACTGCACTAGAATGTCAGCCTATGTTTTTGGGCTCAAGTTCCTGGAGTGGGACTTGAACCCACAACCTACTGCCTCAAAGGCGAGAGTGCTACCCACTGAGCCACAGCTGACACTTAAAGCTTTTGCCACCTCCCTATTTGCCCTTTCTACTAGGACACTGGTCCCATTCTGGAGACCATCCCTTTCCTGTTCCAGTGCTGGTGTCAGTGTCCCATGAAAAGGAACCTCTCATTCCTACACCAGCCCTTCACCCACATGTTAATTCTCCTGATCTATCTATCTTTATGCTAATTTGCATGTGTGTTAGGCAATAATCCAGAGTTCATTACCCTCATGGTCCTGTTTTTAATTTTGTTCCTAACTCCTGATATTCCCTCAACAGAATCTCCTCCCTGTTCCTACCGATGTCATTTGTTCCAACATAGACCACAACAACTGGATTTACCCCCTTAGTTTCCAAATTCCTCTCCAGCCGCCTCGAGGTATCCTTACCCTATAAGAACATAAGAAATAGGAGCAGAAATAGGCCATACGGCCCCTCAAGCCTGCTTCGCCATTCAATAAGATCATGGCTGATCGATCATGGACTCAGCTCTACTTCCCCGCCCACTCCCCATAACCCCTTATCCCCTTATCATTTAAGAAACTGTCTATTTCTGTCTTAAATTTATTCAATGTCCCAGCTTCCACAGCTCTCCGAGGCAGCAAATTCCACAGATTTACAACCTCAGAGAAGAAATTCCTCCTCATCTCTGTTTTAAATGGGCGGCCCCTTATTCTAAGATCATGACCTCTAGTTCTAGTCTCCCCCATCAGTGGAAATATTCTCTCTGCTTTGTCAAGCCCCCTCATAATCTTATACGTTGCAATAAGATCACCTCTCATTCTTCTGAACTCCAATGTGTAGAGGCCCAACTTACTCAACCTTTCCTCATGTCAACCCCCTCATCCCCTGAATCAACCTAGTGAACCTTCTCTGAACTGCCTCCAAAGCAAGTATATCCTTTCGCAAATATGGAAACCAAAACTGCACAGAGTATTCCAGGTGTGGTCTCATCAATACCTTGTATAGCTGTAGCAAGACTTCCCTGCTTTTATACTCCATCCCCTTTGCAATAAAGGCCAAAATACCATTGGCCTTCCTGATCACTTGCTGGACCTGCATACTATCTTTTTGTGTTTCATGCACAAGTACCCCCAGGTCCCACTGTACTGCAGCACATTGCAATCTTTCTCCATTTAAATAATAACTTGCTCTTTGATTTTTTATCTCCAAAGTGCATGACCTCACACTTTCCAACATTATACTCCATCTGCCAAATGTTTTCCCACTCACTTAGCCTGTCCATGTCCTTTTGCAGATTTTTTGTGTCCTCTCCCATCTTTGGATTGTCAGCAAACTTGTTTGCATTACACTCAGTCCCTTTTTCCAAGTCCTATATTCTGCACAGGAGCGCAAAGAACTAGAATAGTCAAAACAAGATTTAAATTCAAACCATGTGTAATCCTCGCACACAAAACTACAGCGATGTTGTATTGTATGGGGAGAAAGGGCAAACTTACGGCTAATTTACAATGTATTAAAAATCAGACCCAAAATTTTAGCTGCAGCTGTAATGTTTGACAGTCGATTTTGTTTGATCTATGGCTATTCAAACTTTCAGCTCAGTTGTGGACCATCAAGCTCATGTTTTACTAATTTTATAAAGTTTTCCACAAATAAAATCATATATTTTCAGTGAATTTATGAATAGCTAAACTAATTTTCAAAGGTTACAACTTTCAAATTCAGCTATTCATCCTTCAAGAAATGTTCTTCTACCAGACTATTTAGCCTCAGTTAATATGGTTGAAGTGTCAAAGTCTACAACGCAGAATAACTTGCTTTTCCAGAAACATTAGTGCAAGCTGCCTTAAGCCGAGGCTCCACGCAACATTTCAGGCTATCGTTTCCTTTTTCACTCAACTGGTTAATTACTCGACTTATAATCATGGTTAACAGCCACCAATCAAAATGGTGACTTCCCACCATTATACTTCCCCTTTCCCAAAATGAATTAAAAACGGGAGTGACAGGAAACTGACCACTAATGAACGATTTGTTATAATGTGAGTTTTCACACTATTCAACAAACTAAATTGACATGTCATTGGATATAATCTAAGAATCCTGGTTCATCAAGCTTTGGAATTGGAAACTACAACTTTTTATTACTGAAATGCCCCAATAGGAGTTTTGCATAGTATATTTTATAGACTGAGCACAAAGGTTTTTGATGAATAGTACCCTGTTTTGATTCCTACTTACAGTCCCAACACAACCCAACTCTTGCCGGCAGCCCTGGCATGACCCACACTGGCAGTTTTGACCTGTCCCAGCTCATGATGGTTGACCTAGCCCAACCTGACCTGAGTCCAAGTGGGACTTAAAGAGAAGGTGAAAACCGGATCTTCCCCCTAGGACTACAAACTAGATATAGAAACACTGTGATGGTTGGAGTTGTGTATCTCTTATGGAATAAAAGTTGTTTGCAACATCCAAATAGTTGCCCAGAATACCCTTTTAGGCTGAATACCCTCTTGGGCAAAATACCCTCTTGGGCAGAATAGCTTAATGGACTGGAGACAGAGTTTTAACTTGCAGACTGCTGCTACATAAACAGAGATGACCTTCCTTTCAGGAATACAAGATAACATACTGAGATGTTGCTATATTAAAAGATAATATATAAAATTATGGGGATGTACTTAGAACATTCAAATGTCTACATAGTGTTAGGAGCTGTCCTTCAGATGAAACATTAAATCAATGCTCTGTCCACCTGTTAAGTAGTTCAGGTAGGCATTAATGATCCCATGACACTATTTGAAGAAGAACAGCGGGTTCTCCCAGTGTTCTGGCCAACATTACTCCCTCAACCAACACCTCCAAAAAACATATTATCTGGGGATTTATTTCTGGAGTTTTGATTTCACAAGAGGAGCGTCAATCTACAGTCATAAGCCAATGAGATCAGAAAGTCAATGGTGCATGGTGCTCGTGAACATGACTTCTTCCCTATGATTCATCACAATTCTACAATGAATTACAATCTCATCTAGACATCTGAGGGAGGCAGCAAGTACAGGTGAGACCATTAGAAAGTAAGGTAGTGAATATCAGAAGAATGCCTTTTATGATGTACTGAAGAGACAAAAGAAAATGCTACATGCCGCACTAGATGTTACCTCCATTTCTAATTCAACTAACTGCATGGAATTAGTAGTTAGTATACATTTTCAACTCAACCCACTCGTCACAAGATGGGTAACTTTTGCATTATATTTTATTTTTATATGACTTTAGATTGAAATGTAATTTTTAAAGTGCCTACAGTTTTTGGTATCTCTGTGGAAATTTATTGTATCTGTAGCAAGAACACTGAAATTAGGTTGTCAGTGTGCAAGCTTCAGTAGTCTTTGAATTCAGGCTCATTAATAGTTCTTTGTAGGTCTGGTGAGTTTTTATACATTATCTCCAGCTCATACGAGATGAAAATGTATGATATTAATTTCTGCTACTGTCAAAAAAAAGGATCATCAGAGGATGGGAGACTACATTACACAACTTATTTATTTAAGTGTTAAAATGGTTAACATCTTAGGTGAACGATCATTGAGAAAAAATTATTTGACCAGCAAATGTACCTGCCTTAAAATCAAAGCAAAGGCAACCATAAATTCATACAGGTCTGTGGTCCTTTGTTCTCTGCTTTGCAGACAAGCGGGGATTCCACATAAAGTCATCTCTCACATAACTTCTATCAAAGACTCATTTAGAAACTACTGAAAAGAATTTCAAGGATTTTGGTGGACACTCTTCTCATTTTTAAACAGTTTATATATTGTGTGTGTCTAGTACTGTAATCTTTATAGCTTGTTGCATCTTACTGCTTCAGTGTAGCTTCTTACTTTCAAATAAACCCAACTACTAATTTTAGCCCAAATGAAAAGGTATGGTTATTTTTGCTACCTTTTGGATTATAAAGGAGAATATGTGGACATCCAACAGGGTCTTTGTGGATATACGGTTATTAAAGGCTAACTGTTAGGTCAGTGGCATGCTAGCCCACTCAAAGCACACATAAGGCTGCAAATTAATGCAAACTGCCATTTTTCTTTGAATATAATTTAAAAGTGCTGGGGAAAAAGCTCAAAACTGTTAACACCTTCATTTACTAATTTTAGAGAAATAGTAGATGTGAGTAACAAGAGGTGCATTCTGTCAACTTCAATAAAATATAGGAAATAAATGTACATAGCTCTCAATTTCTAAAAAGTCCAAATGTCTCTCCTTTTTCAGATGAAATTAGGGATTAAAAAATGGGATAATAATGGTGACACACACATTGGTGGGAAAATGATAGAAAGGAATAGTGAATAAGTGAATACTGAACGGTAAATATTGAGTGATTTGGGGTTTTATATAAAAATAATTCTTAATTTCTCACGTGATCTTAATTACGTTAATAATGGAATTAAAAGTCTTAGATAGAAAAAAATAATGAAAAATATACATTACCATCATCAAATCCCTCACCATCAACATCCTGCAGGAAATCACTGATCAGAAACTTAAATACTGTGGATACAAAAGCAAGTCAGAGGCTGGGTATTTTCTGTGGCGAGTGACTCACCTCCTGACTCCCCAAAGCCTTTCCAGAATCTACAAGGCACAAGTCAGGAGTATGATGGAATACTCTCCACATGCCTGGATGAGTGCAGTTCCAAGAACATTCAAGAAGCTTGACATCATCCAGGACAAGACAGCCCCGCTTGATTAGTACCCCATCCACCACCTTAAACATTCACTCTCTCATCACCAGCACACCGTGGCAGCAAGATGCACTGCAGCAACTCATCAAGGCTTCTTCGGCAGCACCTCCAAAACCTGCGACCTCTACCACCTAGAAGGACAACGGCAGCAGGCGCATGGGAACACCACCACCTCCAAGTTCCCCTCCAAGTCATACACCATCCTGATTAGGAAATATATCATGGTTCATTCATCGTCACTGGGTCAAGATCCTGGAACTCCCTCCCTAACAGCACTATAGGAGTAATTTCACCACACGGACTGCAGCGGGTCAAGAAGGTGGCTCACCATCACCTTCTCAAGGACAATTACAGATGGGCAATAAATGCTGGCCTTGCCAGCAATGCCCACATCCTGTGAGTGAATAAATAAAACATTTCCACAAATGCTCCAGAGTAACATTATGCACAATATTTGTACAGCAAAATGTGCAAAGAGAAGCAAAACCATAAATGCTCTGAAAAATTGATTAAGCACATGTTTGCATGGGCAAATAATTGATCATTGTTCATGTTAATCAGCCATAAATCATCATAATTACTATGCTACTCGGTGTTAATTTAGTTCTTATTCCACATTAGTTCTTCTGCATCTGTGCATTTGCTAGTTATATTCCTTTGTTCCCTTGTTCCTCTCGCATAAAACAATTAGCTTGTTAGCCAGTCACTACAGCTTGCCAGAATACATCTCCCATTCCATTAATGGACTATTACCTGGTGGAATACAACATCTGAGTAATTATATTGGTGAGACTTGTTTGCATTCCCAGTATAGTGAATTTAAATAGGCAAGTGCCATTGTGGATTTAGCCCTCATTAATCAAACTAGAAGTAAGGAATATTTTACTTTATTTCTCTATACTCCATAGTTTAAAGCCATCATAAAACAAAATGTATACTGCCCCTCATTCATTCTAATTAAATGTGATTTATAGATTCATTATGAATTCTATTTACAATACAGTCTTTATTTCAAATTCAGCTCAAATAATGGTTAATGCACAGAGTGTAGATGATGTAGAATCACAAAGGTGTATGTGCTTCGAATTGTAAGTGTGATACTAGGAGCAAATCAAATTATATCAATGAATGCAGATAACTGTGTATAAACCAGATTTACTTATCTGGAGTGAATGATTAAAATACAGACAAAACAGAATCAAGCAAAAATTAAAAACGGATGAGGACTCTGTTATAGGAACAAGTTATGTCATAAAAAAATTAAGCCAATGTTTATAATTTTCTTTAGATGCCTCATTAGTATAAATTGGATGCCTGTTCACAATCAATGGGCAGAAAATCTAATTATTATTTGAGGAACTCTTTAAACTTTTATGCAATTTTGTGATTTCAATTCTCCCATATTGTGCTAATTTTTCCTTCCATTTTTTTCCTTCCTGGTGTCCTGTATATTTCTCTTTATACATACATGTGAGAAAAACTATCTAAAAACAATGATGCTCTTGTAACTTGCTTATTCAAATGCTTTCACTCATATGTACATAACGATATAAGAACATAAGAAATAGGAGCAGGAGTAGGCCATTTGGCCCCTCGAGCCTGCTCCATCATTCAATAAGATCATGACTGATCTGATCATGGACTCAGCTCCACTTCCCTGCCCGCTCCCCATAACCCTTTATTCCTTTATCGCTCAAAGATCTGTCTATCTCCGCCTTAAATATGTTCAATGACCCAGCTCTCTGCGGCAGAGAATTCCATAGATTTACAACCCTCAGAGAAAAAATTCCTCCTCATCTCAGTTTTAAATGGGCGGCCCCTTATTCTAAGTCTATGTCCCCTAGTTTTAGTTTCCCCTATGAGTGGAAATATACTCCCTGCATCCACCTTGTCGAGCTCCCTCATGATCTTATATGTTTCAATAAGATCACCTCTCATTCTGCTGAACTCCAATGTGTATAGGTCCAACTTACTCAATCTTCATAAATCAACCCCCTCATCTCCGGAATCAATCTAGTGAACCTTCTCTGAACAGTCTCCAATGCAAGTATATCCTTCCTTAAATACAGAGACCAAAACTGTACTCAGTACTCCAGGTGTGGCCTTACCAATACCCTGTACAGTTATAGCAGGACTTCTCTGCTTTTATACTCTATCCCCCTTGCAATAAAGGCCAACATTCTACTTGCCTTCCTGATTACTTGCTGTACCTTAACATTTTGTGTTTCATGCACAAGGACCCCCAGGTCCCTCTGTACTGCAGCACTTTGCAATTTTTCTCCATTTTAATTATAATTTGCTTTTCTATCATTTCTGCCAAAGTGGATAACCTCACATTTTCCCACATTATATTCCATCTGCCAAATTTTTACATAAGGAAAGTATTTTTTTCATGCTTTTGGCATACATCACCAGCTTGAGTTTACTTTACTCTTAGTTCTGTTTTCATTCTCCTCCCATCAGATTTCCTTCCATAGTCGTTCTCTGCTGTATATCTCCCTCCCTTTCAGTCATTCTTTGCCACGATGCTTCTAACTTTTTCATCCAATCTTTTCTGCCTCCGTGCCGTGATTATACACCTTGTGGTTTGTAACCTCGCTGGTAATGAGCTAGCCTCCAGTGGTAGGGGGCTAGCAGGGATAAAAAAGGAGCAGCATATGGTAGTGAGGATAGGACGACAGAACCACCAACCTATCAACTGATTGCTTCAGAACTTAGACAGTGTTCATCTTTGTATCTGGGGCATATTCTACATCTATAGCCAATTCAAATTGGCTATAGATGTAGAATATCTATATCTAGATGTAGAATATCTATGTAGAATACCAAAATAGTCTGTTTGTCATTTTGACACCCTAATCTCCATGTATGTTGATGTTGTGCCACAGTATAATCCAATTTGAAATCCAAATTACCCTCTTTCAAAATTTGAGACTATTTTTGTACAAAATACACTTCTTAGTTTAGGTCTAAGTAATCATTCCCTCACTAGGCTAAACTTTTGTAAACACTGAATTTAAAAAAAAAATGATGCTTCAAGAACAAAGATATTGAGAACAGGCATTCAACGATAGCATTGTTGATTACATGAATACAGCATTTCCCTTTTCCTTTCCGAGTGATCCCTACCAGGGGTGTGATATTATCAGCGGCCTTGTATTGAGCACCAATATTGTATTGAAAACAGAAAATGGTCATACGAGTTCCCAGCCAACATCAACGTTTAGTTTTATAGCCTATCCACAATAATTGAAAAAAAGGTGAGCATTTAAACAGCTCACCTACCAGCAATACATACATCGTCTGGGACTCTGCTGCCCGATCATTGTGTATCTCGTGCCTGCACTGCCTCCTGCTTGTAATCGTGTCGAAGAATATCCCCTGCAATGTTGGCCATCTGAACCACCTGTTAACATCAGCCGTGCCTTGCCTTTGGTCCATTCCCTCCAAGCCTTGGGCTCAGCCTGCCTCCCATGCCCAACTTTTCTTCAAATTATCCATAAAAAGAATCAGTTCACTTTAACTTCTGCTTAATTTTTTACCTCTTGCACTTAAGATTATGCATACATCTTTTTCTCCACGTAGCTTTCACATCAACAAGGAGTTCAAAGCTTGTGAGCAATGCCACGGGAGATCCAGTAATTAACATTTGTTAGACTGCGCCAATGCAAGTATCTGAAAATAAATCAGCTGTCCGAGGTTTTAAAACCACTTTATGCACACAGATCCTTAGAGCCGATTAGAATCCCCCTGTCGACAAGTGTAAGTAGGATCTTCAGAACCAAGACATTATTTAAATATTAAAAAGACACCTAGGAACTGAACTTCGACTTTTTCAAATCAAATTTAACTGTGTCAAATCATTCACCAATTCAATGATTTACAAATGATTAACCTGTTTAAAATTAAGGGAAGTAAACAAGAATGTGTATGTATATTGGTGACTTTACCTCACTAATTATATTGCAATGAAATTAAGCTAAAATTCATTCATGATGTAATAATTAGAAATGAATCATATTTAGCTTCACTTCATTACAATATAAAATCTTTGATGTAATAATCAGAAAAGGATTTGAAACACTGATCGGCAACTACAACACTATTCATCAGATAACAAGAGATTTATTCACTCATCATCCATTTACTGACTTCATATGATGACAGTGCTTTGGATAAGGGCTAGAATTTCCCCTAGGATCGCTCATTTACCGTCCGTTTTGGACAAAAAAGTAAATTACCGCCATGTACCGCCCATTTCACCTCCCGATTATCGCTGGCAGTAATTACGGCCTACAATTACCGCCGGCATTGCTGCAAATTTCCCGCCCACATTTGCCGCCCAGAAATCACCCAAAATTCCCCCCCAGCGCGAATTTCCACAAGAAACTATTTTTTAAGGCCCACTACCGCCCGTTATCACTCCGATCACAACCGCCCATTTTTAAAGTACTTAGCTGACTTATGCCCAGCTTTATGCAGATTAAGTATTGCCAGCTGGGATACAAACTTCATTTCGAGTGGAGATTACTAGAATCTTTTTACCATCATAACAGGGTGGCTGATCACTCCAGCTGCTCCATCTTCTCCAATTTATTGTACATCACAAAGCCAGAAACTTTAAAAGAGCAATCAACTGACACTAATCTGACCATAAATGGTCACCAACACCAGGCTCCCTTTAAACACGGGACCATAGGTCAAAGGCCAGTATCGAGCCCACTCCGCTATGAGCGCCGAAACAACCTCGATCATTACCTCTCTCTCCTTCATGTCAGCACTGGTCTCGTCCTTGGTCTTCTCCATCCCGAGGGGGGGGCAGTCCCAACATGCTGTCGAAGCAGGTTTGGATCAGATGGAACGTGTCCGCCTCGTTTAGAAGAGGATCCAGCTTCCTGCTGCCCAGGTGAAGGAGAACAGGTCAGACCGCCCTCGGATAAGGAAAATGACCTTGACCCCCTCACTGGAGCAGGAGAAGCGTGTGCTCGTTCTGAAGCCTCTGTCTCCCGCGGGACCTTCGGACTGTTTGAGCCCAGACAGTGAGTGTCAACAGGTGGTACCAGGGGTCAGGGAGGCCCAGAGGGGGAGCCTCCCATTCCCTGACCCGGAGGGGGAATCACCCCCCCGTTCCCTGACCCGGAGGGGGAACCCTCTATTCCCTGACCCGGAGGTGGAACCGCACCCCCCCCCCTCATTCCCTGACCTGGAGGGGGAACCCCCCCCTCAGTCCCTGACCCGGAGGGGGAACCCCCCATTCCCTGACCCGGAGGGGGAACCCCCCCATTCCCTGACCCGGAGGGGGAACCCCCCCATTCCCTGACCCGGAGGGGGAACCCCCCCATTCCCTGGCCCGGAGGGGGAACCCCCCCATTCCCTGACCCGGAGGGGGAATCCCCCCATTCCCTGGCCCGGAGGGGAACCCCCCCATTCCCTTGACCCGGAGGGGGAATCCCCCCATTCCCTGGCCCGGAGGGGAACCCCCCCATTCCCTTGACCCGGAGGGGGAACCCCCCCCCATTCCTTGTTACATGAATCGAAGACCAAGTTCCCTCTGCAACACAGAATCCTCCGTCACCAGGACAAGTTGCGCTTCACTACCAAGAGACCAAACACTTTCTTCTAAAATGATTTGATATAATGTTGGATCACCTAATCAGGCTCAGCTGCGATACACTCAGAGCCAAGAGCTGGAAAGTGGGATTAGGCTGGATAGATCTTGGTCGACCAGCGCAGACACAATGGGCCGAAATGGCCTCCTTCCGTGCTGTACATTTGATTCTATGATTCATAGCCAAATAGCCCAAAATTCGCTCGGCTCAAAGAGATAGCCACTTGGGTGAGGTGCTGGAGGGCTGCTGTGGATCAGAGCTCCAAGGAGAAGCAGTACTTCCAGAGAAGAAAGTAGGCTGCCACCTTTTTTCAATCTCACTACCAGGTGATATAACAGTCTGGGGACATACCCCGCACCTTCCCAACAACTTTTGCTCCCCATTAAATCCAATCACAGATTGTTTAATTAGACCGACAAGGAGCAACCTCAGCATTTCTTCTGTCAACATCATGAGTTGAACTTCCATCAAGCTCCTGGGCCAACTTCAGTTACTGGACCAGTTTGTGTGGAGAGGAAGCGACATTTGCAGAGGCTGATACAAATATTTTGAACTTGGGATGCATTACAGCTCGTTAAGCTTTAAAAAGAAAATCTGCATTTATCATATTTCATACACAATAAACTACTTTTTTGCAGTCACCATTATGTCAGCAGATATGGAAGCCATTTTGTGAACAGCAAAATCCCACTAACAGCAATGATCTGCTTTTGGTGAAATTGTTTAAATTTAGACGGATTTAGCAGATGACAACCTGCACTGGGATTCAATCTCAGGGAATCAGTGTTCAAACATACATACAGCACTAGGAATACCAAAGACAACAGTCTGCAGTAGAAAATGTATCTACGAAGATGCCTCATACAATTATAAATTGATTACAGTAAGTCACTCGGGAACTGTAGAGAAATATCTGTGGGAAAAAAATATTCTCCGGATAAAACATGGAGAAAGAACGGGAGCAGATATTGGAAGTGTCCATGAAATGTGATATGTCCTTACTATACAATATAAATGCACACGAGGCCCACACTTGAGAAAAGGTCACTCTGTGATCAGTTACCTTTATCACCAAGACCTCAAGTGATGAAGGTGGGTGGAGCTTCCCCTTTTAGACCTGAAAGTCCAGGTTAGGAGTGTCCCCCACAAGTTCACCCGCTTGTGGTCAATGTTCTCAAGGTGTACAACTTAGGTCAGTTTATACATGGGTTACAATGATAGTTGAATACATGACATCACCTCCCCCCCAAAGTCTTATTGGGATCACAGGTTGAGTCTCTCTGGTGGTTTACACTCCCTTGTAGAGCGCCTGAGTTGGGGCTCCGGTTGTTGGGCGCTGGCCTAAGTGTCTGCAGTTTGCGGTGCCTCAGGCCTGTCCGGACTGCCCACAGTGACTGGGCTCTCCTCTACTTGGTTCCGGTGTTCGGTCACCTGTGGTGGAGTAAACTCTACATCATGTTCTTCCTCTGCTTCTTCTATGGGGTTGCTGAACCTCCTTTTAGTTTGATCCATGTGTTTGCGGCAGATTTGTCCATTGGTAAGTTTAACCACCAAAACCCGATTCCCTCTTTGGCAATCACAGTGTCTGCAAGCCATTTGGGCCCTACAGCGTAATTAAGGACAAAAACTGGGTCATTGACATCAATACATCGCGCCCTCGCATTCCTGTCATGGTAGTCATATTGTGACTGACGCCTGCTCTCAACAATTTCTTTCATAGTAAGGTGTATAAGGGATAATCTGATTTTGAGCGTCCTTTTCATTAGCAGCTCTGCGGGTGGAACCCCTGTGAGCGAGTGTGGTCGGGATCTATTGGCCAACAGGAGGCGTGATAAGTGGCTTTGTAGGGAACCCCTTTGTATTCTGAGCATCCCCTGTTTGATTATCTGCACTGCTCGTTCCGCCTGGCCGTTTGAGGCCGGCTTGAACGGTGCCATCCTGACATGGTTGATTCCATTGCCTGCCATGAAGTCCTGGAATTCAGTGCTTGTGAAGCACGGGCCATTATCGCTGACCAAGACATCCGATAGACCATGGGCGACGAACATTGCCCGTAGACTTTCTACCATGGCAGAGGATTGGCTTGAATTGAAAATGGCACACTCAATCCATTTGGAGTAGGCATCTACTACAACCAAAAATATTTTTCCCATGAAAGGACCTGCGCAGTCCACATGGATGCGTGACCAAGGCTTGGCAGGCCAGGAGCAGGGGCCAAGGGGGGCTTCCCTGGGTGCGTTGCCCAGCTGAGCACACGTGTTGCACCTGCGAACACAAAGTTCCAGGTCTGCATCAATCCCTGGCCACCAAACGTGTGACCTGGCAATTGCCTTCATCATGACAATGCCCGGGTGCTCATTGTGAAGTTCTCTGATGAACATCTCTCTGCCCATCTGGGGCATGACTACTCAGTTTCCCCACAGTAGGCAATCGGCCTGAATCGAGAGTTCATCCTTGTGCCTATGAAACAATTTCAATTCCTCAGGGCATGCCCCGTATATGGCTGCCCAGTCCCCATTCAGGACACATTTCTTAACTAAAGACAGTAGCGGGTCTTTATTTGTCCAGACTTTAATCTGATGGGCTGTCACAGGTGAGCCTTCGCTTTCGAAGGCTTCAACAGCCATGACCATCTCAGCATCATGCTCAGTTGCCCCCTCAGTGGTGGCTAGTGGGAGCCTGCTGAGTGCATCGGTGCAGTTTTCAGTGCCCGGTCTGTGCCAAATTGTATAGTCATAGGCAGCTAACATGAGTGCCCACCTCTGTATGCGGGCCGATGCATTTGCATTTATGGCCTTGTTGTCAGCCAAAAGGGACGTTAGGAGTTTGAGATCTGTCTCCAGCTCAAATTTCCTGCCAAACAGGTACTGGTGTATTTTTTTTACTGCATAGACACATGTTAGCGCTTCCTTTTCTACCATCCCGTAGCCCCTTTCTGCCTGGGACAGACGTCTGGAGGCATAAGCTACCGGCTGTAACTGACCATTGGCATTCACATGCTGCAACACACACCCGACCCCATAGGACGATGCATCGCACATTAAAACAAGTTTCTTACATGGATCATATAACGTTAACAGTTTGTTGGAGCAAAACAAATTGCATGCTCTATCAAAAGCCCTTTCCTGGCTGACCCCCAGACCCAATCATGACCTTTGCATAGGAGCACGTGTAGCGGCTCTAACAGCGTGCTCAATTTGGGAAGAAAGTTACCAAAATAGTTCAGGAGCCCCAGGAATGAACGCAGCTCCATCATGTTACAGGGTCTGGGTGCTCTCTGAATCGCTTCCGTTTTGGATGCAGTAGGTCTGATCCCGTCTGCTGCTACCCTCATCCCCAGGAATTCTACCTCTGGAGCTAAGAAGATGCACTTTGCCTTTTTCAGTCGCAGCCCTACCCAGTCCAGTCTGCATAGCACCTCCTCCAGGTTGTGGAGGTGTTCTTCAGTATCACGACCCGTGATGAGGATGTCGGCTTGAAAAACCACTGTCCTTGGAATCGACTTGAGGAAGCAGTCCATATTTCGCGGCGGCCGAATGAATCCTGAACGGACATCTGTTATACTCAAACAACTCCTTGTGTGTCATGATGGTGGTCAGCTTCTTCGACTCACTCGCCAGCTCCTGGGTCATGTAAGCTAAGGCCAGGTCCAATTTTGAAAAGAGTTTGCCACCGGATAGCGTCGCAAAAAGGTCCTCCGCTCTCGGTAGCAGGTACTGGTCTTGGAGTGACACCCGATTGATGGTGGCCTTGTAACCACCATATATCCTGACCGACCTATCCGCCTTGAGCACCGGCACTATCGGGCTCGCCCAGTCACTGAATTCGATTGGCGAGATGATGCCTTCCCTCAGAATGCGGTCCAATTCGCATTCTATCTTTTCCCACATCACGCACGGCACCGCTCTGGCCTTGTGGTGTACTGGCCTGGCGTCCGGGTTTATATGAATCACTACCTTGGTCCCCGTGAAAGTGCCGATGCCGGGTTGAAATAATGAGTCAAATTTGTCCAGGACATGTGAGCATGATATTCGCGCCACAGAAGAAATTGCATTGACATCGCCCCATTTTCAGTTCATGACAGCAAGCCAGCTCCTCCCCAGCAGTACGGGACCATCCCCCGGGACAATCCAGAGTGGCAACCTGTTCTCCAAATCTTTGTGGGTCACGACTACCATGGCGCTGCCTAGCACCGGAATGATCTCCTTTGTATATGTTCGTAGCAGTGCGTCAATCGGCAATAATTTTGGCCTCCTGGCCTTGGACTCCCACAACCTTTTGAACTGTTTGATACTCATCAGGGACTGGCTGACCCCCGTGTCTAGCTCCATTAATACTGGGATGCCATTGAGGAACACTTTCATCATTATCGGTGGCGTCCTGGTATATGAACTGTATATGTGCTCCACATGAACTCGCTGAACTTCAGCTTCCAGCGATTTTCCCCAGTATTCATTTGGCCTCGTAGGGCTTACATTGGGCCCGTCCTCCTCGTACATCAACCTGGCTGCAGGCTTCCTGCACATACGCGCCAAGTGACCGCTGACGTTGCAGTTTCTGCAGGTGTATTGTTGATACCTGCAAGCTCTGGCTGGGTGTTTGCCTCCACACCTCCAGCATGAGCTGGAGGCCCCGTTGTTGGAAACAAAAGGTCCATTACCAGTCGATCGTCTCTGACTGTCTGTGTAACTGTCCTTAAGAGCACCATTAACAGGTGTTGATGGCCCCATTACTGGCCGCATTGTCCATTGCGAAGGCATGAATCGCCATTTAGCTAGCCATTGTCTCTGTTGAATTCCCCCTTTGGGTTCGACTACATGCTGGGGCATGTCCGATTGCCCTTGTCTGCCTAGAGAACTGTGTGCGGTGTTAACAATGTTGACTGCCTGGTCGTTTGCCGCATTTGAACCAAGATTTTTGTAATACATCATTCTGGTCTCTTCCTCCCCTGAGATAAATGTCTGGGCTATCAGAGCCGCCGCTTCCAAGGTCAAGTCTTTGGTCTCAATCAGTTTCCTGAAAACCCCAGCATGCCCGATGCCCTCAATAAAAAAGTCTCGCAGCATCTCCGCTCTGCATGCATCTGGGAACTTACATAGGCTCGCCAGTCGCCGGAGATCTGCCACGAAGTCTGGAACGCTTTGCCCTTCTTGCCGCCGGTGCGTGTAAAACCGGTGTCTCGCCATGTGCATGCTGCTCGCCGGTTTAAGGTGTTCCCCGATCAACTTACTGAGTTCTTCGAACATCTTTTCCGCCAGCTTCTCTGGCGCTAGAAGGTCCTTCATCGGGGAATACGATCTGGATCCACAAATCGTCAGGAGATGAGCCCTGCTTTTGTCGGCCGAATCCTGTCCCAACCATTCCTTAGTGACAAAACTTTGCTGTAGTCTCTCAATAAAGTCGTCTCAATCATCACCAACACAGTACTTCTCTTCTGTGCTGCTAGTGGCCATGCTCGCGTGGTTTAAATCCCAGTTTCTCGTCGCCAATGCTATGTCCTTACTATACAGTATAAATGCACATGAGGCCCATACTTGAGAGAAGGTCACTCTGTGACCAGTTACCTTTATTACCAAGACCTCAAGTGATGAAGGTGGGTGGAGCTTCCCCTTTTATACCTGAAAGTCCAGCTTTGGAGTGTCTCCCACAAGTTCACCCCCTTGTGGTCAATGTTCTCAAGGTGTACAACTTTGGTCAGCTTATCCATGGGTTACAATGATAGTTGAATACATGACAAAATGCTTATTAGAGGACTGTCTCAATCTGGCTGGCCAAAGAAGCAGCCTTCAAAACTGCCAAGTAAAGCACTGGAGAAGCTGATAATCCCACAGGAGTCCCACAGTTTACAATCTATTAATCGGAGTCAATCCTAGGAGAGGGATTTGCCAAAGAGCAGTGGAGCAGTTAAAGAAGCTGTAGCATATGGGGATGGAAAGGCTTCAGTTTTTCAGTTCGAATTCACAAAGGAATGAAAAATAAGGATTGTATGGATCAGCTGAAAAGATACAGGGAATGATGTGAGGAAGCCACATGAACCAACATGACAGGCCTACCACAGATGAGGGGAAATTGCTGAGGGAAAATCTCAGGAGCACCAAGGGAGGTGCCCTTAAAGCAATTGAAAGAGAATGGAAGGTTTTCCTTAAAATGTTGCCCAGGGTAGACTTTCTCAGTGAATAAAGTATTTGACTAGAAGATTCTCGGGAAAGGATGAACAGGCTGATCTGTTTTCTCTTGAAAAGAAAAGGCTGAGAGGTGACCTAATAGAGGTTTCTAAAATGATGAAAGGTTTTGATAGAAAACACACACAATGGGAAGCTAAAGCAAGATTTGCCCTTCTTTTAAGGCGAGGGAGGTTTTCCCACTGATTCATAATCTTACTGAGGAATACTTGGTTAGCGCTTCACAGAATTGATGGGCTCTGAGTACACCTCTCTTTATATTTTTCCCTTCCCAGAAGTGAGTGAGACACAGTACAAGAATGGTTTAGTTGAATAAAGTTTTATATAAAACTTATAATTTGTATTAAGCTTTAACAATATAATAAAACATAATTGTTCTGAATGAAAATTTTGACAAAATTATACATTCTGGTCAACAAACAGCAACAACATCAACAACAGTATAGACACCACTGAAAACACCCTGCACCCTCCCATAATTCTACCTGTGGTCACCTTTCCCAACGCCTTTCCTCCCAAATCCCCCCTGACCCTTGACCCTGACCCCTACCTCCTCCTCCCGCTAACAATGCCCGTGGCCCTGCTCACGTCGGGACCAGTACGTCGTGCACCAGCAGAGCACCTCGAGCGTGACTGCTTGGGTGGGGGGGGACAATGGCAGCGCTATATGTGGGGGATCTGGAGAAGATGGAGGTGCGGAGGACTCATCTGCAAAGTCGGAAGAAACTGGTTTCTTCCGACGATCAGATGCTGTCACCATTGGTGGTATGGCACCTTGGGGTGTAGTCTATATCCCATGACCGTCGATTGCCGCATAGCTTTGGCATTAGCTGTCCGGGTGTTCTCCCTCACCATGGCAATCAGCTCCGCCATGTTCGCCGATTGATGGGCTGCTAAAACCGCGATGCTTTCAGACAACCCAGCAATGGCCTGGAGGGGCTCTCGAATCAAGTCAATGCTGATCCTGGACAGTCCCACCATGTCCAGGCTAGCATCTACCTGTCGCGCAGTGTTCCCACTTTGGCGGATATTTGGATAGATGATGAAAAGCTTCGACAAAGAGGTGAGTTTTAACTAGCATCTTAAAAGGAGGAGAGAGGTGTAAAGAGTTGGAGAAGTTTAAGGAGGGAATTCCAGAGCTTAGGGCCTAGGCAGCTGAAGGCATGGCCGCCAATGGTGGAGTGATTGAAATCGAGGATGCACAAGAGGCCAGAATTGGAGCAGCGCAGAGAGCTCGAAGGCTTGTAGGGCTGGAGGAGGCTGAAGAGATAGGTAGGGGTGAGACAATAGACGGATTTGAAACAAAGATAAGAATTTTAAAATTGAGACAGTGTCGGACCAGGAGCCAATGTAGATCAGCGAGCACAAGGGTGATGGGTAAACGGGACTTGGTGCGAGTTAGGATATGGGCAGCTGAGTTTTGGATGAGCTGATGTTTATGGAAGGTGAAAGATGTGAGTTCTTCCAAGAGAACATTGAATTAATATAGTCTAGGGGTTAACAAAGGCATGGATGAGGGTTTCAGTAGTAGATGACCTGAGGCACACGCAGAGTCAGGCAATGTTATGGAGGTGGAAGTAGGCGGTCTTGGTGAAGGTGCAAACGTGTGGTCGGAAGCTCATCTTAGTGTCAAATACGATACCAAGGTTGTGAACAATCTGGTTCAGCCTCAGACAGTTGCCAGAAAAATGGATGGAGTCGATGGTGAAGGAACAGAGGGTGTCATTTTTACATTGATAAGGGCTGTT
Organism: Pristiophorus japonicus; assembly: GCF_044704955.1. Classification (NCBI taxonomy): domain Eukaryota; kingdom Metazoa; phylum Chordata; class Chondrichthyes; family Pristiophoridae; genus Pristiophorus; species Pristiophorus japonicus. Next base: position 97,233,389 of record NC_091993.1, on the reverse strand, counting down.
TCAGTACTGTTGCAGAGTCGGAAATCTATTGGAGGGATTCAAACATGGAGTTGCAGGAAAGATGGGCACGGATTTGGGAGGCGACAACACGTTCAAAGACTTGGGAGAGGAAAGAGAGGTTGGAGATGAATTACAACAACAATTTGCATTATATATAGCACCTTTAACATAGTAAAACATCCCAAGGCGCTTCACAGGAGTGTTATCTGAAGAAAATTGACTGAGCCACATATGGAATTATTGGACAGGGAACAAAAGCTTGGTCAAAGAGGTATGTTTTAAGGAGTGTCTTAAATGAGGAGAGAGAGGTTCAGAGTGTGAGAGATTTAAGGAGGGTGTTCCAGAGCTTAGGTCCGAGACAGCTGAAGGCACGGCCGCCAATAGAGGGGCAAAGGAAATAGAGGATGTGAAGGAGGCCACAATTGAGGAACACAGAGTTTTCAGAGGGTTGTAGAGCTGGAGGAGGTTACAGAGATAAGAGGGGAGAAATTGGCCTGGTTTGCGCCTCCCTTTAGCGCCTCCGTGGGCGGTAACGGTGTGGCTAAGAGGTTAAACTGGCACAGCAAAATTCAGCGATTGTCACAAACATCCCACACCGGTTTGCGTGGCACTAAAACTTACCATCCAGATTTCTTGCGCCCCAGAGATTATGACCTCATCCGGTGCACAGCGCCCTGTTACCGCCCTGGATGCAATATTCCCTCCAACCCCCTGCATCATCGTCAGCATCAACAACGGCAGCTGCAGGAGGCATTGTCACCTCGGCTGGCCGTTTGTCGAGCACTAATTAAAGTGGTGGTCAGGTAGGGCAAAATGTCATCATGTCCCCAGTGTGGTGTATTTTGCTTTTTTTGGACCCCGCAATTGCTCAGCCCTCACTCTCTTAGAGTGCTTGGGGCTGCTATGCATGGATCGCAGGTGCCATTGCCCAACAGCCGCAGCCTGAAGAATCATTCAACCCATCATTGGCCGTTCCATTTAGGGAAGGGAAGAAGCCTGTAAAACTATACGTTACTCAGCACCCTGCCGACACCGCCCCTCTCACTCCCTTTAGCACTCCAAGGCTAGTGGTAGGGCTTGATTTAGTGCTCCACTTCCCACTTGGAGCGCTAAAGCGGAAGTTCCCAGCAGAATCAAATCTTTACCGCCCAGCAATACTTTTGTGCTCCCGCAAAAAAGTTATCACCCCAAACAGAGCACCACACAATTTCTAACCCAAGGTTGGGCAAAGGCATAGCGGGATTTGAACATTCGAGAATTTTAACTGGGAGCCAATGCAGGGCAGCGAGCACAAGGATGATGGATGAACGGTACTTGGTGCAAGTCAGGATATGGGCAGCAGAGCTTTGGATGAGCTGAAGCTTACGGAAGGTGGAAAATGGGGGGGCCGGCCAGGTAAGCATTGGAGAGCACCCTTAAAAATCAGTGCCTACTATTGTTATTCTTATATATGTATTGAATATATTGGGAGGAGGGAAATTACGGTTGGATGCTTCCTTTGTACAAACGCCTCCATCTCAAAAAAAATCTACGGATCTACCTGTTGGTCCCGAAGAAACGCAAGATCCCAGTGGGAGGCCTAGATTCGCTATGTAAGTAGAAGCTGGAGTCACGTGGGCCTGGACCACCAATCACTATGCAGTATTCTCATTGATAAAAATGGGAGCTCTATTTATACGGGCTCCCATTACTATCAATGAGAAAAAAAAACTAAGACAACGAAACAAAGCATAATAAATAAATAAAAAAACCTCACATTTAAAATTAATTGAAATTAAATGTAATTAAATATTTTAGAACTTTTTTTTTTTGGGGAATTTTTTTAAAATGTGTTTTAATAGTGTTAGTAATTAACTTGCCTTAATGGATAAGGTTTTTAATATAAAAATGAGTGCTTAAATTTAATTTTTATATTTTTTAAAACTCTTACGCTGATAAAAGTAAGCTATGCGCCTGGTTTTACCAGGCATAAAAGTTTGAAGGACATTCGCTGGGCATGCGTTGGGCAAATAGCCCAATCTCTCCCGCGTGGACATCCCTCTCCCTGGGATGCGGAGGATCTGTCAAGAGAAATCTTGACAGATCGGAAGAGCTGGTTTTCGGCGCATGCGCATGCGTGCCGAAAACTGGCTTTTGCGAGGCCTCACTGGGTCCGTGCGCACTTCGTATCGACCTGGCAAGGCCGGAATTTTCAGCCCATTATATTTTTTAAATGTGGTAGATTGATAAATTTTGACCAGGTTCTCCAACCATTACTTCTCAAGTTATGCTGTCTTCTCTTCTACTCTGTTCAATCCTGTTCATGCAGTATAGACAGTCATAAAAACATGGTGACAACATAAAGGAAAAGTGGCAATTGTTCGATTGGCCCTAAAGGTAAATGCCATCATGTAGTAAGAGCGGATATATTAAAATGTTTAAGGAATAATCACCCATCTGTTGGCATATCGATTCTCGGCCTTTTGGCTAAGATCATGCGTAACTGACCTGACAGGGGAGTAACCATGACCAGAAAGTGGTTTTCCCTGGATCAGGAAGGTGGTTCTCCTATGCTTTTTGGAAATAGGAGGTGGGTGGGGGGCTTGACCCATCCACCTCCATGGCACGAACCTGGTATTGCAGTACTTCCAGGAATGGTGCTTTGGCTCTAGGTCTTTTGGCTAAGAGCAAAAACATTGGCGCAGAGTGATCCTTGAATGGGCCCAAGGTGACCTTTGGCGTTTATGATCTGACAAGTTGATCTGACAAAGAATTGGAAAGATTGGCAACGAATAAAACATTAAAAAAAAATCTGTTGGCATATCGAACAGTTTGTAATATTAAGTAATTGTAAATTCATTGAATACCCTTTTTTGCTATTCTACGCAAAGTTTAAAGACAAATATTTTAAAAGTTGCAAAGGACATTCTGTACTCAAAGAGTTAAATTTGGTTTTATTCTGTCATGATCAAAATCCTACCATTTATATGCCATTTCAAAATAAGACTATTAATTGAAGTCTCATTTGTATAGTTTCATTTGTGTGGTAATCAATATGTTGCTATGACAACTGTGGCAGGACATCTCAGTCTTTTACAGATCACACAATATTGTGCATCTCAGCATTGAAATAGACTTTAAATAGGCTTCCATAAAGTAAGGACATGTCTTTGATCTGAAGCAGATTTATTGAAGTGCATCTAACAAAAATAAAACATATTTATGAAAACAAAATGTGGGATCTACAGGTGATAAAGCAAAGAATTTTAATGAAAAGGGTTGTGGCATTGCACACAGCCGATCAGAAATATGAGTTCTCTCTTACCTGGCTCTGTGGCTCTGTGTTGCAGTTATGCTCTGTCTCTCCTCTCTGCTTCTGTCTGTCTCTTTCTCTTCTGCTTCTCTCTCACTAAGCCTTTTTTGGTTCTCTCTTTCCTCTTCTGGTTCTATGTCCTTTTCTTTCAAAAAGCTGTGCTATGTCTTTACTATACAGTAAATATGCACACGAGGCCCATGCTTAAGAGAAGGTCACTCTGTGACCAGCAACTTTTATTCCACCACTGAAGTGGAGAAGATGGATGGAGCTTCCCCTTTTATACCTGAAAGACCAGGTTAGGAGTGTCTCCCACAAGTTCACCATCTAGTGGTCAATGTTCTCACAGTGTACAACTAGTCAGTTTATACATGGATTACAATGACAGTTAAATACATGACATCACCTCCCCCCGCCCCCCCCAAGTCTTATTGGGATCACAGGTTAAGTCTCTCTCATGGTTTACGCTCCCTTGTAGAGCGCCTGAGTTGGGGCTCCGGTTATTGGGCGCTGGCCTGAGTGTCTGCTGTTTGCGGTGCCTCAGGGCTGTCTGGACTGCCCACAGTAACTGGGCTCTCCTCCACTTGGTTCCGGTGTTCGGTCACTTGTGGTGGAGTGAACTTTACATCGTGTTCTTCCTCTGCTTCTTCTATGGGGTTGCTGAACCTCCTTTTTGTTTGATCCACGTGTTTGCGGCAGATTCGTCCACTGGTAAGTTTAACTACCAGAATTCTATTCCCCTCTTTAGCAATCACAGTGCCTGCAAGCCATTTAGGCCCTGCAGTGTAGTTGAGAACAAAGACAGTGTCATGACATCAATACATCGCGCCCTCGCATTCCCGTCGTGGTAGTCATATTGTGACTGACGCTTGCTCTCAACAATTTCTTTCATGGAGGAATGTATAAGGGATAACCTGGTTTTGAACGTCCTTTTCATTAGCAGCTCTGCGGGTGGGACCCCTGTGAGCGAGTGTGGTCGGGATCTATTGGCCAACAGGAGGCGTGATAAGCAGCTTTGTAGGGAACCCCCTTGGGTTCTGAGCATCCCCTGTTTGATTATCTGCACTGCTCGTTCCGCCTGGCCGTTTGAGGCCGGCTTGAACGGTGCCATCCTGACATGGTTGATACCATTTCCTGCCATGAAGTCCTGGAATTCAATGCTTGTAAAGCACAGGCCATTGTCACTGACCAAGACATCAGGTAGACCATGGGTGGCGAACATTGCCCGTAGACTTTCTACCGTGGCCGAGGATGTGCTTAAATTGAGAATGTCACACTGAATCCATTTGGAGTAGGCATCTACTACAACCAAAAACATTTTTCCCATGAAAGGACCTGCATAGTCCACATGGATGCGTGACCATGATTTGGCGGGCCAGGTCCAGGGGCTAGGGGGCTTCCCTGGGCGCATTGCCCAGCTGGACGCACGTGTTGCACCTGCGAACACAAAGTTCCAGGTCTGCACCTATCCCTGGCCACCAAACATGTGATCTGGCAATTGCCTTCATCATGACAATGCCCGAGTGCTCATTGTGGAGTTCTCCGATGAACATCTCTCTGCCCATCTGGGGCATGACTACTCGGTTTCCCCATAGTAGGCAATCAGCCTGAATTGAGAGTTCATCCTTGCGCCTGTGAAATGGTTTGAATTCCTCAGGGCATGCCCCGTATGTGGCTGCCCAGTCCCTATTGAGGACACATTTCTTGACTAAAGACAGTAGCGGATCTCTATTTGACAAGACTTTGATCTGATGGGCTGTCACAGGTGAGCCTTCGCTTTCGAAAGCTTCCACAGCCATGACCATCTCAGCAGCATGCTAGGTTGCCCCCTCGGTGGTGGCTAGTGGGAGCCTGCTGAGTGCATTGGCGCAGTTTTCGGTGCCCGGTCTGTGCCGAATTGTATAGTCATAGGCAGCTAATGTGAGTGCCCACCTCTGTATGCGGGCCAATGCATTTGCATTTATGGCCTTGTTGTTGGCTAAAAGGGACGTTAGGGGTTTGTGATCTGTCTCCAGCTCAAATTTCCTGCCGAACAGATACTGGTGCATTTTTCTTACCGCATATACACACGCGAGCGCTTCTTTTTCTACCATCCCGTAGCCCCGTTCTGCCTGGGACAGCCTTCTGGAGGCATAAACTACCGGCTGTAACTGACTCTTGGCATTAACATGCTGAAACACACACTCGACCCCATAAGACGACGCGTCGCACATTAAAACAAGTTTCTTACATGGGTCATATAGCGATAACAGATTGTTAGAGCATGAAATTTGTTATGCTCCATCAAAAGACCTTTCCTGGCTGTCCCCCCAGACCCATTCACGACCTTTGCGTAGGAGCACGTGTAGCGGCTCTAACAGCGTGCTCAATTTGGGAAGAAAGTTACCAAAATAGTTCAGGAGCCCCAGGAACGAATGCAGCTCCATCGTGTTATGGGTTCTGGGTGTTCTCTGGATCGCTTCTGTTTCGGATGCAGTAGGTCTGATTCTCTCTGCTGCTACCCTCATCCCCAGGAATTCTATCTCTGGAGCTAGGAAGAAGCACGTCACCTTTTTCAGTCGCAGACCTACCTGGTCCAGTCTGCGTAGCACCTCCTTCAGGTTGCGGAGGTGTTCTTCAGAATCACAACCCGTGATGAGGATGTCGTCTTGAAAGACCACTGTCCTTGGAATCGACTTGAGGAGGCTTTGAAAGATCGCGGCGGCCGAGCGAATCCAAAACATCTGTTGTACTCAAACAACCCCTTGTGTGTCATGATGGTGGTCAGCTTCTTCGACTCACTCGCCAGCTCCTGGGTCATGTAAGCTGAGGTTAGTTCCAATTTTGAAAAAAGTTTGCCACCGGATAGCGTCGCGAAGAGGTCCTCCGCTCTCGGTAGCGGGTACTGGTCTTGGAGTGACACCCGATTGATGGTGGCCTTGTAATCACCACATATCCTGACTGACCCATCTGCCTTGAGCACCGGTACAATCGGGCTCGCCCAGTCACTGAATTCGACTGGCGTGATGATGCCTTCCCTCAGCAGGCGGTCCAATTCACCTTCTATCTTTTCCCGCATCACGTACGGCACCGCTCTGATCTTGTGGTGTACTGGCCTGGCGTCTGGGTTTATGTGAATCACTACCTTGGTCTCCATGAAAGTTCCAATGCCGGGTTGAAATAGTGAGTCAAATTTGTCCAGGACCTGTGAGCATGATATTCGCTCCACAGAAGAAATTGCATTGACATCGCCCCATTTCCAGTTCATGACAGCCAGCCAACTCCTCCCCAGCAGTGCGGGACCGCCCCCGGAACAATCCAGAGTGGCAACCTGTTCTCCGAATCTTTGTGGATCACGACTACCGTGGCGCTGCCTAGCACCGGAATGATCTCCTTTGTGTAGCTATGCATTAATTAGCAATAATTTTGGCCTCCTGGCCTTGGACGCCCACAACTTGTCAAACTGTTTGATATTCATCAGGGACTGGCTGGCCCCTGTGTCTAGCTCCATTGATACTGGGATGCCATTGAGGAGCACTTTCATCATTATCGGTGGCGTCCTGGTTATGAACTGTATATGTGCTCCACATGAACTCGCTAAACTTCAGCTTCCAGCAATTTGCCCCAGTGTCCATTTGGCCTCGTAGGGCTTACATCATCCCCGTCCTCCTCGTACATCAACCTGGCTGCAGGCTTCCTGCACATACGTGCCAAGTGACCGCTGGCATTGCAATTTCTGCAGGTGTATTGCTGATACCTGCAAACTCTGGCTGTGTGTTTGCCTCCACACCTCCAACATGAACCGTTGTTGGAAACAAAAGGTCCATTGCCAGTCGATCGTCTCTGACTGTCTGTGTAATTGTTTTTAAGCACATCATTAACAGGTGTTGATGGCCCCATAACTGGCCGCATTGTCCCTTGCGATGGCATGAATCGCCGTTCAGCTAGCCATTGTCTCTGTTGAATTCCCCTTTTGGATTCGACTACATGTTCGGGCATGTCCGATTGCCACTGTCTGCCTGGGAAACTGTGTGCCTCGTTAACAATGTTGACTCCCTGTCCATTTGCTGCATTTAAACCAAGATTTTTGTCAAACATCATTCTGGTCTCTTACTCCCCTGAGATAAATGTCTGGGCCATCAAAGCCGCTGTTTCCAGGGTCAAGTCTTTGATCTCGATCAGTTTCCTGAAAACCCCAGCATGCCCGATGCCCTCAATAAAAACGTCTCGCAGCATCTCCGCTCTGCAATCATCTGGGAACTTACATAGACTCGCCAGTCGCCGGAGATCTGCCACGAAGTCTGGAACACTTTGCCCTTCTCGCCACCGGTGCGTATTAAACCGATGTCTCGCCGTGTGCATGCTGCTCGCTGGTTTAAAGTGTTCACCGATCAACTTACTGAGCTCTTCAAATGTCTTGTCCACCAGCTCCTCTGGCGCTAGAAGGTGCTTCATCAGGGAATACGTCCTGGACCCACAAACCGTCAGGAGATGAGCTCTGCGTTTGTTGGCCGAATCCTGTCCCAACCATTCCTTAGTGACAAAGCTTTGCTGTAGTCTCTCAATAAAGTCGTCCCAATCATCACCAACACAGTACCTCTCGTCTGTGCGGCTAGTGGCCATGTTCGCGTGGTTTAAATCCCAGTTTCTCGTCGCCAATGATATGTCCTTACCATACAGTACAAATGCACACGAGGCCCATGCTTGAGAGAAGGTCATTCTGTGACCAGCAACTTTTATTCCAGCACTGAAGTGATGAAGGTGGGTGGAGCTTCCCCTTTTATACCTGAAAGATCAGGTTAGGAGTGTCTCTCACAAGTTCACCACCTAGTGGTCAATGTTCTCATAATGTACAACTAGTCAGTTTATACATGGGTTACAATGACAGTTAAATACATGACAAGCTGCAGGCTGCATTTTCTGGTAGGGGTGAAAGGGGAAAGGAGCCTGCAGCTCTCAATGGCTCCTCCCCCCATCACTCATGCATCGCTTCCACCCAATCAAGTAACAGGACAGGTAATCAATACAGGTCAGTGCTGTCATTTAATACTGGGGATGCAATTAAGGTGTCACCTGGTGGCTTGACAGGTAATTGTTTGAGGTCAGTGTGGTCATTTGACCTTGGAGTTTACAATATAATGCCACTGTGGCATGATGGTTGCAGGTAAGTGTAAAAGGTAAATTTTTGATAGCAGATTTCAATGGACAGTGCAACTTGTACAAGGATTTCAATATATTACTAATGAATCTCCCATGACCTTACTCACAGGGATTAGGCTGGATAGCTCTTTGTCAGCCGGCGTGGACACAATGGGCCGAAATGGCCTCCATCCATGCTGTAAATTTCTTTGATTCAGTGATTCACAGTTACTTAAGGAAATGGTATTCCTTTCAGCTGCGTTTGTTGTAACAGGCTGACAGAGGTTGCCACGCCATTGCTGGAACAAGTAAGGACAGACTTCACTGTTACAGCATTTCCCATTGATTTCAATGTGAGACATGACAGTGTTAGCAACTCATGGATATTATATGTGTAAGTGTATAATATAATTAAACACATTGGCCCAGAATTTGTGGTTGAAGTTTTCCCAGAGTTTCGGAGACTTCTGGTTACATATTTTAAACGGTCTAAAAATAAACTTACCTTATTTGATAGGATTTTAAATGTTTAAATTATTGAAAAAAAATTATTATTCTGTGCTTTAAAAGTTTTACACTGATAAAAGCAGGCCTTATGCTTTTACCAGTCATAAGAATTTGAAGGACATTCACTGGGCAGGAGTTGGGCAAATAGCACAACTCTCCACCTGCAGAGGTCCTTTAGTTTCAGAGGCGCGCGATCTCTCAAGCGGATTCTTGACATATCGCAAGTTCTGGGTTTAGGCGCATGCACTTCGCATACCTAAACCCGGATCGTGCGGGGACCCCATGGGCACTTGTGCACTTCATACGTACCCGTGGGGTGCACGAATTCAGACCCAATAACTGATCAACCGTAGTCATATAAACAAGGTGGTTATGGCAAGTAGAATTACAAGAGAACATTAAGTATGAGGGTCAGCACTGGGATGCAGTGTAGCAGTATTTTGAGGGGGGAGGTTCGGCTCTCGGAGCACAGGAAAAAACTCTGAAGGCTCCAGAAACTAGAGAGAGAGAGAGAAAAAGAGAGAGAAAACACATATAGATAAGGCACCCTCTTATATCTCTCCTCGAACGGCTCCTGGACTCACTTCCTCTCCACAACCATCTCCAAACCTGGATATTGGTTTGTCAATGTTCCAAGTCCACATCATCCCATCACTCAAAATGTACCTTTGGACTTCCCCATATCATGCCCTCTGTTTATGATCAGGGCAAGTTTCTCCTCGTCCTTGACATGCCTGTGTAACCTGAACATAACCTGAATTTCCTGTGTTCATTCGCGTGTGCATTTTGGCTGCTGCTCCAGACCCGCACCAATTGCTTTTATCTCCCTTTTGTTTCCTCTTCATCCCTCGGGCCAATCTCTCCTCTCACCTCCCCTGTCTGTCACCCAGTCATGTCACCTTTCATTTCTCCCCTGTCAGGTACACTGACCCCCATCCTCAAACTCTATCCCAACCTACTTCTGCCTTCTTACCTGCCCAACCACTGCTCCCTTAGACCCTGACAGCGGATCGACAATCACTATCCGTCTCCGCATTTTCCTCCAGAATGTCTATTCACCTGTGAACAAGGCCTTTGCCAAACACCACCTTATTGTGGATGATTGCATTGGCATTGTGGATGTGACAGGAACTTGGCTCACAGGTGGTGACACCTTATCCCTTACAGAAGCCTTTCCACTTGGCTATACATTCTAACATCTGCCCTGCCCAAATTGGCGCAGTGATGCTTATGACCAATTCAAACCTTGGTTTCTCACCCTACTCCTCTGGTACCTACTCTTCCTTTGAGCGCTTCACCTTGTCGCACATCTCTCAGTTTACGTGTCCATTCTCTATACCCTCCCAAACCCCATCCCAAATTTCTCATCGAGATATCCTACCTCCTTCAGACTCTGCACTGATCAACTGCTCATCCTCTGTGATTTCAATCTCCATCTCAACTCCCCTTGCCCTCTCTTCTCTGATTTCACTGCCCTTCTGTCCTCCCTTAACCAGTATAAACTCTTCTACCTATATTCACGATTATTCCCTCAACCTTGCCATCTGACGAAGCCTCTCTGCTCCCATTGTCTTGATCACATACAAGGCCATTTCTGACAATATCCTTGTATCACTCAGCACTCACATTGTCCTTTGCCCCTTCCAACCCTATTTCCATATAGGGTCTTATCTAGGTTTCACAGTCTGGAATTCCCTCCCTAAACCTTCCTACTTCTCCATCTCCATCTTCTCCTTTAAGATCCTGTTTAAAATTAAGCTTTATGTCTCCCCTCCTAATATCACCTTCTTTGGCTTTGCATCGATTTTTGTCTGATTCCACTTCTGTGCCACTTATCTAGGTTAAATTCACTATATAAATACAAGTTGTTGTTGCTGATTAAACGCTCTGCTCTGATGTAAAAATATCCTGTCCAAGCCAAAGCTTTTCAGACAGGATAAGGCCTTAGGAGTAACACTTTTAATAAAGCTACGAAAAGATACAAAATACAATGCAATGGATAAATGTACTTATGTTATTGTGGAATATGTGTTTTTTATGAACTTTTCACTTTGTGTTAATCCTTTTCTTAGATATTAGAAATTCAGTTACTAAGAACAAAATGGCTCCAAAAATATTCTTCACAAAGCACTTTGAGTGACTTGTGGGGGAAAGATAATATAGTGGCACTCCACCTCGGCAAGATTTTTAACAAGGAATAGATCAATGAATTGGTCAATCTCAGTCAAGGTAAAAACATTACAGCTAACAATATAATTTCAATATCACCACAATCGTATGCACAAACAACCAATCACTGAACCTCCATTGGCGGCTGTGACTACAGTTGTGTAGACTGTACACTCTAGAATTCCATCCCTAAACCTCTCCGCCTCTCCACCTCCCTCTCCTCCTTTAGAATATTTATAACATTATGGAACCTGTTCAGCATTTATAAATAAGATAGAGCACTTACAGGAATAAAATATATCATAGCCGTCTATCTGGCAGGTCCAAAATGCATGCACTATTCTCTCTCTCATATCTAGCAAGTTATTTTCAACAAATAGATGTATAACACTATCTTGAGGGCTTGTGATCGTTTAGGGGTTTCAATCACAATTCCAATTACAAGAAAGTCTGGCCATGCTATACATCTTGTACCCTTTGAAGTTAAAACCTTGGCAACAAGGATACTTCATACAGGATACAAAAGGTAACAACCTAATTCAATCGAATGATAAACTATGGGTATAGCTCACAGGGAATATTTTACATTACATAGGATTACATAAGATATACGACACAGAACCAGGCCATTCGGCCCAACCAGTCCATGCCAGCATTTTTGCTCCATTCGAGCCTCCTCCCGTCTTTCATCATCTAAATCTATCAGCATAACCCTCTATTCCATTCTCCCTCATATACTTGCCTAGCCTCCCCTTAAATGCATCGATACTATTTGCTGCAACCATTCCCTGTGGTAACGAGTTCCACATTTTCACCACTCTTTGGGTAAATACTTTTCTTCTGAATTCCCTATTGGATTTCTTGGTGACTATCTTATATTGATGGCCTCTAGTCATGCTCTTCCCCACAAGTGGTAACATTCTCGCTGTATCCACTTTATATCAAAGCCTTTCATTATTTTAAAGATCTCTATTAGGTCACCCCCTCAGCGTTCTTTTTTCCAAGAGAAAAGAGATCCAGCCTGTTCATCCTTTCCTAATATGTATACACTTGCATTTCTGGTATCCTTCTTGTAAATATTCTTTGCACCCTCTCCAGTGCCTCTATATCCTTTTTATAATATGGCGACCAGAACTTAGGGCTAGAAATTCTCCACCATAACTATTGATTTAGCTCCATTTTTTGGCATTTTTTAGGTGCTAAATAAATTTAAGGTCATTTTGCTAGTTTCACCAGTGGTGTAACGTCGTCATTAAAAAATAAGGGCCAATTTATTTTGAACCGTTTTAGTGACGTCACTCGGCATCAAAAACAACGATAACGCCGTTTTTGAGATTTGCCCCAATAAGGACATTTTTAAGGACAGTGATAAATACCGATTTGAAAAAGCTTGCATACCTGGTCGAGTCCGATCGAAATCGGCGTTAATGGCATCATCTTGTTGAACATATTTCCCCTCATTGTTGTTGAACAATAGAACAACCTGTTTCTGGCTATTATTTTACCCAAAATATTAACCTCAACAAAGCATGGGCTACTGTTGAATTTTTTAAAAAGGTTCTCTTCAACAACGAATAAGGCACTAAATAAATCCAATCACTGCTCTGATTACAGAGGGCCCGCTAAAGCTCACTCGCGTGCTCACACTCCGAATTAGCTAGTATTCTTTTTAATTGCCACTTTGAAGAAAATATTAACTTTATTTTATTGGAAACTATTTTTAGCTCTCCACAATTTTGAAGCAGCAATGTTCCTCTTTTCAAAAGCCGGGCTGTTCCAAAAAGAATAGGTACAACTGTGACTTCAGAAAGTCAGTATCGATCGGCACCAGATACCAATAAACAGCGCTTTGCAGGTTGGGTATTGATACGGGTTTTGTGTGAAAGATTGTTCAAAGAAAAGCTCTCCGTGGGCCGCAAGGTGGCAGCAAAAAGACTCAGAAATGCCACAAGGGAAGTTAAAGGGAAGACGCGCCGGCCCTGGGAGACCTTTCCATGGGTCACTCTTTATAAAGATATATCTTCAAAAACTAAATTTTGCAAAACCACTCGCGATTCAATTCACCTCCCACCCCAACTATAAAATAGCGAGGACCTCCGCAAATGACTAAGTTGAGAATGCAAATCAATCAGCCTATACAAAATGGGAAAATTTAAAGTTAATGCAGATTTTGTTTTTAAGGAGTTGAATATTATTTAACAATTGCAATGTACAGATAAACCCTTTTGGTTAGCACTGCCTTTTTAACCGTCCAACTACAGAGGAAGAATTGAACAAATCCAGATGTAAATGACAATATGAAAAGCGGTCATCTCTTTCAGATCTTTCTTTGTGCATGCACAGAATAGGTATTATTTTTAACGTGAAAAAATTATCTCCATTCTTTAAAATGGTGGTAGTTTAACGCTACGCCAAAATGTAAAACATTTTTGATGAAACTTAACCCCTATTTTTTTGGCATTATTTCGGCATAAACAAAAGGGCCATTATTCGCAAATAATGCCAAAAAGCACTGCTATTCTTAAGTGTGGAAATCCTAGCCCTAAACATGGTCTAACGAAGGTTCGATACGGGTTTAGCATAACTTCCCTACATTTTAATTCTATACCTTTAGAAATAAACCCTAATGCTTGGTTTGCTTTTTTTATGGCCTTGCTAACCTGTGTCGCAACTTTTAGTGATTTGTGTATTTGTACTCCGAGATCCCTTTGTTCCTCTTCCCCACCTAGACTCGTACCCTCCAAGTAATAAGTGACCTCCCTAATCTTCCTATCAAAATGTAACATCTCACATTTATCTGTGTTGAACTTGATTTGCCAATTACATGCCCATTCTGCAAGTTTATTCATGTCCTCCTGCAATTTGTTGCAATCCTTCTCAGTATTGACTATTGAGCCCAATTTGGTGTCATCCGTAAATTTTAAAATTATGTTTTTGATTCCAAAGTTTAAATCGTTAATATAAATTGTGAACAACAGTGGTCCCAGTACTAATCCTTATAGAACACCACTGCACCTTCTGCCACTGTGATTAGTTACCTTTTACCCTCACTCTCTGCTTTATGTCTTGAAGCCAGCTAGCTATCCATTCTACTACTTGTCCTGTGACTCTGCATTCTCTGACCTTGTTCATCAGTTTATTATGTGGTACCCCTTATCGAAGGCCTTTTGAAGATCTATATAAATTACATCCAATGCATTACCATTGTCTACTCTCTCTGTTACCTCTTCAAAACATTCAATGAAGTTGGTCAAGCAAGACTTTCCATTTTGAAATCCATGCTGACTATTCATTATTAAACTTTTGGTTCCTCTATTTTCTCCTTTAGTAGGGATTTCATTATTTTTCCGACCACCGATGTTAAGCTGACTGGTCTATAATTCCCTGGACATGTTCTATCCCCCTTCTTAAATATAGGTATTATGGTAGCTATCTGCCAGTCCTCTGGCATTACACCTTTTTATAATGAATTATTAAATATGTGTAGTAATGCCTCCACTATCTCTTCCTTAGATTCCTTTAAAATGCGTGGATGTAATACTTCCGAACCAAGTGTTTTATTCTCTGAGTTTGATTTGTTTATTTAATATATATCCTATTTTTATTTTAAATGCACTTATTTCATTACTAATCTCATCATCCAATGTTATATTCACCTCTTCTACCTCCCTGATAAATACTGAAGTTAAATAATTATTTAATATTTCTGCTCTCTCTCTATCATTACTTTTGGTATTATCTTGTCTATCCCTTAATGGCCCTATTCCCATCCCAACCCTCCTTTTTTATTGATGTACCTGCAAAATATGTGACTATTTGTTTTATGTTCCTTGATAATTTAATTTCATAGTTCCTCTTTGCCTTCCTAATTGCTATTTTGACTTCTATCCTAATCTTTTCATATTCTCCTTATCATGCATTCCCTTGGTGTCTATGTACTTAATGTATGCCTCTTACCTTACCCTCAATTGTTCCCTTATGGCTTTATTCATCCATGGAGTCTCATTAGTGTTTAGTTTGTTCTTTCCTTTTAGCAGAATATATTGTTCCTGCACTCTGTTGAACATCATCTTAAATGTTTCCCATTGCTGTTCTACATAGATTTTTTTACTAATATTGTTTCCCAAGTTCTGTTCTAAGTCCCTCAAGATCATCTTTTCTCCAATATATTAACCTGGTTTTCATCATACTTTTGTTCTTCTCAATTATCATCTTAAAGCGTCTTATATGGTCACTATTGCCTCGATGTTCCCCTACTTTTACCTCTTATCTGATCTGGTTCATTCCCCATTACTAGATCCAATAGATAATCCTCCCTTGTTGGGATTTTTATATCTGAGTTATAAAGGAGTCCTGTACACATTGTAGGAACTCCATTCCCTTATCCCCTTTACCTTCCTCTTCTGTCCAATTAATATCAAGATAGTTGAAACTCCCCATGATTATTATTCTATGTTTTTTTTTTACGCATTTTCCTAATTTGTCTGCATATTTCTTCCTCCACCTCCTTTCCACTACTAAATGGTCTGTAGACTACACCTGTTAGTGTGATTGATCCTTTATTATCTTTTAACTCGATCGATATGGATTCTATTTTTGTCTTGCTGATAGCAGAAAAACGTGACGCAGCTGTCATTATGTTGCTAATAAGTGCAGCTACTCCACCTCCCCCTTTTCTCCCTCTCTATCTTTTCTAACCTGCAATGTTTAATTCCCAGTCCTCATTTTTCTGTAGGCATGTCTCAGTAATCTCTACTATGTTTGGTTCCTCGCAATGCATAATTGCCTCCAGCTCCCCCTTTTTATTACAGGCACGTGTGGATTGCTGTTCAGAGAGTTTAACTCATTTTTAATAGGACTTTAAACTAATTAGTGGGGGGAAGGGTTCAGGTGAGCGAAAATTGAAACAATCAAATAATAAGGAGAAGGCAATAGAGCAGGGTAGTACTAGGGGAAATGAAAACCAGAGCATGCCAGGAAGGGACAGAATGTATAAACATAAAGGTGAATCAGAAAGTGGGGTCAAAGCAGAAAAAGATGGTAAAAAAACAAATTTAAAAGCTCTTTATCTGAATGCATGCAGCATTCGTAACAAATTAGATGAGTTGACGGCACAAATAGATAAAATTAGTATGATCTAATAGACATTACAGAGATATGTTTGCAAGGTGACCAGGTCTGGGAACTAAATATTCAGGGGTATTTGACAATTCGAAAGGACAAACAGAAAGGAAAAGGAGGTGGGGCAGCACTGTAAATAAAGGATGTGCATTAGTGAGAAACGATATTGGCTCAGAAGATCAAGATGTTGAGTCAGTTTGGGTGGAGATAATGAATAATAAGGGGGAAAAGTCACTGGTGGACATAGTCTATAGGCCCCCTAACAGTAGCTACACTGTTGGACGGAGTATAAATCAAGAAATAATGGAGGCTGGTAAAAAAGGAATGGCAATAATCATGGGCGATTTTAACCTTCATGTTGATTGGACAAAGCAAATTGGCCAGGGTAGCTTTGAGGAAGAGTTAATAGAGTGTATTCAGAATAGGAACCAACCAAGGAGCAGGCTCTCTTAGATCTGGTACCATGTAATGAGACAGGATTCATAAATGATCTCCTAGTAAAGGATCCTCTAGGAATGAGTGACCATAATATGGTTGAATTTCAAATTCAGTTCAAGGGTGAGAAAGTTGGATCTCAAATCAGTGTCCTAAGCTTAAATAAAGGAGACTAGAAAGGTATGAAGGCAGATTTGGCTAAAGTGGACTGGGAAAATAGATTAAAGTATGGGATGGTTGATGAGCAGTGGCAGATATTTAAGGAGATATTTTGTAACTCGCAACAAAAATATATCCCAATGAGAAGGAAAGGGATAACCATCCGCGGCTAATTAACGAAGTAAGGGAGGATATCAAATTGAAAACAAGGGCATACAATGTGGCCAAGACTAGTGGGAGGCCAGAGAATAGGGAAACTTTTAAAAGCCAGCAAAGAACGACTAAAAAAATAATAAAAAGAGAGCGAAGTTAGATTATGAAAGTAAATTAGCACAAAATATAAAAGCAGATAGTAAGAGTTTCTACAGGTACATAAAAAGGAAAAAAGTGTCTAAAGTAAATGTTAGTCCCCTAGAGGATGAGACTGGGGAATTAATAATGGGGAACAGGGAAATGGCAGAAATATTGAACAAATATTTTGTATCAGTCTTCAAGGTAGAAGACACTAAAAACATCCCAATAGTGGATAACCAAGGGGCTATAGGGAGGGAGGAACGTAATACAATCACTATCACTAAAGAAGTAGTACTCGGTAAAATAATGGGACTAAAGGTGAACAAGTCCCCTGGACCTGATGGCTTACATCCTAGGGTTTTAAAAGAAGTGGCTGCAGAGATAGTGGATGCATTGGTTGTAATCTACCAAAATTTCCTGGATTCTGGGGCAGTCCCAGTGGATTGGAAAACTGCAAATGTAGCGACTCTATTTAAAAAAATAAACAGACAAAAAGCGGAAACTATAGATCAGTTAGCCTAACATCTGTCATTGGGAAAATGCTGGAGTCCATTATTAAGGAAGCAGTAGCAGCACATTTGGAAAAGCATAATTCAGTCAAGCAGAGAAATCATGTTTGACAAATTTGCTGGAGTTCTTTGAGGATGCAATAAGCAGGGAGGATAAGGGGGAACCAGTGGATGTGGCGAATTTGGATTTTGAGAAAGCATTCGATACGATGCCACATAAAAGGTTACTGCACAAGATAAAAGTTCATGGGGTTGGTGGTAATATATTAGCATGGATAGAGGATTGACTAAACAACAGAAAACAGAGAGTCGGGATAAATGGGTCATTTTCGGTTGGCAAACAGTAACTAGTGGAGTGCCGCAGGGATCGGTGCTGGGGCCTCAACTATTTACAATCTGTATTAATGACTTGGATGAAGGGACCGAGTGTAATGTAACCAAGTTTGCTGATGATACAAAGATGGGTGGGAAAGCAAATTGTGAGGAGGACACAAAAAATCTACAAAGGAATATAGACAGGCTAAGTGAGTGGGCAAAAATTTGGCATATGGAGTATAATGTGGGAAAATGTGAGGTTATCCACTTTGGCAGAAAAAATAGAAAAGCAAATTATAATTTAAATGGAGAAAAATTGCAAAGTGCTGCAATACAGCAGGACCTGGGGGTCCTTGTGCATGAAACACAAAAAGTTTGTTCACAGATAAAGCAAGTTATCAGGAAGGCAAATGGAATGTTAGTCTTTATTGCAAGGGGGATAGAGTATAAAAGCAGAGAAGTCCTGCTACAACTGTACAGGGTATTGGTGAGGCCACACCTTGAGTACTGTGCACAGTTTTGGTCTCCATATTTAAGGAAAGATATACTTGCATTGGCGGCTGTTCAGAGAAGGTTCACTAGGTTGATTCCGGAGGTAAGGAGGTTGACTTATGAAGATAGGTTAAGTGCTTTGGGCCTATACTCACTGGAGTTCAGAAGAATGAGAGGCAATCTTATCGAAACATAGAAGATAATAATGGGGCTCAACAAGGTGGATACTTCCACTCATTGGGGAAACTAAAACTAGGGGACATAGGGCTCAAAATGGCCAGGAGTTGCTCCGTTTTTTTTGGAGCAACTTGGTTTTTCTGGAGTATCTTAAAAAATCCCCATTTTGCACATTCAATTTGCGCCAGTGTAAGTGAGTTAGTTAGCATTCAAGAAGACACAAAAACATTCAAGAAGAAATAAAATATAAAACTAAATCCTACCTTCATATCAAAACTGGGCCCGGGAAATCAGCGGGCCAGCCGGTGCGGGAGGCCACTCGGCCGGGGATAGGTGCGGGACAGACGACAACGCACCGGGAGGCCATTCGGCCAGGGATAGGAGCGAGAGCGATTAATGTGCCATCGGAGAACACACAGGCTGCATGAAGCAAACTCACCAACTAGGCAGGCTGCAACAGGCTGCAGCATGAGCAAAAGACAAGCAGCGACTTTAACAGCGGGCCGGCCAGTGTGGGAGCCCACCACTCGGCCTGAGATAGGTGCAGGACGACAGGGAGAGCACAGGAAACTGCCCGCCAACATCGAAGCACACACAGGCTGGCTGCAGGAATCAACCTCATAAACAGGCTACAACAGGCTGGGTGAGGGGCGGGGGGGGGGTGAAGGAGAGAGAGCAAAGTCACATGACTGGAGGGGGAGAGTAGAAAAGACCTTTGGGTGTGGTCCATATACATACCATGGGGGGAGAGAGAGAGATAGGGACAGAACTGCGAAACTCTGCTGTGCTGTGCTGCCTGCTTTCTTACCATTTCACCTTCTTCGACCTTCTTTGAAAGTTTAACTAACTTTAAGTATGGGTGCAGTAATATCAATGCCACACCTCTTGCGAGCATTCTGCATTATTGTACTACCTAGGAGACAATTGATTAGAGCTCATCACATCGGGAACATCAGAGCCAGAGGCTGCTGGGCAGGAGGTCTTACCCACCTCGGCAATTTTGAGTCAGACGTTCGTACCTGGACCTCAGTGATGCAGATTGTGTCAGAAGGCTGCGTTTCCGCAGAGAAGTTGTCCGTGAGATCTGTGAGTTACTGAGACCAGACTTACAGCCGAGAAGCGGC
The DNA here is from genome assembly GCF_044704955.1 of Pristiophorus japonicus. Lineage (NCBI taxonomy): Eukaryota > Metazoa > Chordata > Chondrichthyes > Pristiophoridae > Pristiophorus > Pristiophorus japonicus. The sequence continues at coordinate 97,213,677 of NC_091993.1, read as the reverse complement.
AGGTGGACTGCTTTGTCTGTTGAAGTGAAGGTTACAGCTGCACTTTCTTTCTATGCCTCAGGATCATTTCAAGCTACAACTGGAGATGTGTGCACCATCCCTCAACATGGAATACATGACTCCATTCGCCAGGTCACGGCTGCACTGTATGTGCGGAGGAATGACTTCATCAAGTTCCCAATGACCGCCCAAGCAATGCATGACAGGGCTGTGGGGTTCTCAAGGATTGCTTCCCAAAGGTACAGGGCTGCATTGATTGTACCCACATCGCCTTGAGAGCACCTGTGGAGGATGCCGAGCTGTTCAGGAATAGAAAAGGCTTCCACTCCATTAATGTGCAGCTTGTGTGTGACAACATGCATCACATCATGTCAGTCAAAGTAAGATACCCTGGCAGCACCCATGATGCGTTCATCCTACGTGACAGTGTTATATCTGACATGTTTGAGCAGCAGCCAGAAGGGCAGAGCTGGCTACTGGGAGACAAAGGGTACAGCCTCGCCACCTGGCTCATGACGCCCCTACGCTTAATCCGGATGGAAGCTGACCATCAATACAACACGTCGCACATTACGACACACAGCATCACAGAGAGGACCATTGGCATCTTGAAACAGCGTTTCCGATGCCTGGACCATTCCGGAGGCTACGTGCAATATTCCCCTGAGATTGTCGGTCAGTTCACTGTTGTGTGCTGCATGATGCATAACTTAGCCATCATGAGGCAGCAGCAGCTGATAGTGGAAGAAGAAGACCCACCTGTGGTGAGAGTGGCTGATGATAATGATTTGGAAGATGCAGGTGATGAGCAGGAGGAGGAGGAGGAGGTGGTGGAGGAGGATGATGACGATGATCAGGAAGCCATGCAAGTGCCTGAGGCCGGAGAACGACGTCGGAGGAGGACAGGCCATCATGCTCCTTTAACGATTGCTCAAGCCTTGCGCCAGCAGGTCATCCGTGAATGATTTACTGATGCCTGAGGGTTCAGCGACATCTATTCCGCATGGACATGTTTATTTTTTGCAGTTGTTCCTAAATGTTGTGTTGTGTTCATGGAACATGATTCAGTTTTAATGTAAAATATATTTTATTCAAAAGTTTGCAATGTAATTAACATTAGTGTAATATAATTCTTGTATCAAACTTTACTTTAATATGACTCTTTGCAGTGGGGATTGCAGTGGGAGTGGTGGCGTATGGCCTGGGCGTATTCCCTTATTGCAGCAACTAACTCACACATGCCCTCCCTGATGGCTTGTGCCGTCCTTTCCACTATCTCTGACATTCCCTCACTCATGGACACTATTCCCTCACTGATGTTCCCAGAAATCGTTCCCATTTCCTGTGCGATTACTGTTACTTCTCCCGACAGTCCCGTTACCTCATCACCCACCCCACTGATGGTGTGAATGAGTGATCGGGTAAGGTCAATGCTCTCCGCACTTAATGCCAAGATCTGAACCACATCTGTTGCATCCTGCATCTCAAGAGAGCGTGGTCAATTTCTCCTTACCCTCACCCTGGGTCTGCCTCATTGCACCCCCCCAGTGGGAGGCGCAACCTCAGACAGTGGGGCCCTGGGTGTTCCATGCTGCATGCCACCACCATTGGGACCCGCGTCCTTGGACAGTGGGGCCCTGGGTGTTCCATGCTGCATCCCACCACCACTGGGACCCGCCACCTCGGACAGTGGGGCCTTGGGTGTTCCATGCTGCATCCCACCACCACTGGGACCCGCCACCTCGGGTGCTCTGAAACTAAGGAATGTCACACCAGAACTCATGAAAGGATTTGGCAACGCGAAGTCCATTAACGTGGCCTCATCCATATTCAGTACAACATTGTCCCCTTCATCCATCTCCATCCCCTCACCCCCACTCCCCCCCCCCCCACCCCACCTCCAATTTGGTCTGTAGGGTTAAGCTCGTATGCGTCTGAATCTTTTTCTGGATCTTCAGGATTGGCATCAGGTTCTGCAAAATATAACTGCACAGTCAAATGGTTAGCAGCACAGGAGGGGGCAGGATGGGTGGCATGAGTAGTCTCACACATAGCAGGCCAGACAACAGGTTGATTTGAAGGACCACGATGAATTTTCAGGACTTACCCTCTCACTCGCGTTTGGGCCCAGCTTGTGCAGTACTGATTGTTTTTCTCCAGGTAGGCCCCATCAAAGCAGCGACCCTCTCTTCCAAGGGTGTCAGTTGGTGCAGATTTGGTGAGCCTCCCCCTGATCGAATTCTTTCCCTTTTGTTGTGGGATAATTTCTTCTGCAAAGATGAAAATGCAACTTTTTAGCGAGGGTGTCTTTCTGCTGGATGGGACATATACAGCTGGTCACATTTACAATTACAATTGCATTGAATAAATGAAAATATTACTTACACTAACTACTTGACCAAGGTCCTGCCATTTCTTTTTACACTGGCTTCCAGATCTCTGAGTGTTCACCACTGCGCAGTAATCTTCTGCAACTTAGTTCCAGCGTTTCTTCATTTCATTGGGTGGCACTTTTGTGCGACCTCTGTTGCTGGTATTCAGCTCCTACCATCTCTTCTCAGTGACATTAACTAGTATCTCCACTTCGTCATGCAAGAAAGTCTTCGTTCTTGGTGCACGTTGTTGCATTGCTGTATTGAATTGACATTCAGTGATTTTTCCAAACATACAGTCCTTATTTTGCATGCAACAATGATTTTCAGATATACAGCACTCCTTCTGGAACTTTAGCAGGCATGCATGCAGCACTATTAACACAGAGTACGCACTCCTTCTTGATTCCAGCAGATGATTTATTCCACAGCACTCCTTCTGGCACCAAAAATCAAGCAGCTTCGTTTCCCTTTAAAGATGGCCGATTGCCAAAGTTCTGCGCTACTGAGCATGCGCGGACATCGCGACCTGACTCCAATGCGCATACGCAGACGTCCCAAGGACTGTTTTCAGTGCAGGAAGCTGGCTCTGCCCCCCACTCTACAGTCAAAAGTTTGCAAAACATGGTTTCGTGGCCAATGCCAAGTATGAAAAAGTCTCTGAGCATGTGCTCCAAATGTCCTTCAAATTCGCAATGTCCTGCAAGGCGTCTTAGCTAGGCGGCATAACTCGCCACTTCCTGGCCTTCAGACCTTTTGTAAGTGTAGAACCGTTACCTCGCCATCAGAACGCTTTCCTTCGGGTTCAAATGTTCTCGGACCTGTGTGCACAAATCGTGTTATTGGTCGAGTTGCTCCACAAAAATTTCCCAATCATCTCCCTCCGAGAATTTCTTCAGGGTGCCCACTGTTCTCTGCATCTTTGGATTCGCTATCTGTATCTCATCGGCAGTTGTTGTGTATAGAGAAAGAGTCAGACTGAACACTGTGAGCTCAAAGTAAAGTGTGACCGTAGTCTTTTATTGCAGGTCTCCAGAGTGCCTCTCCAACCTGTGAAGCCTCCTTAAATACTATGCTCCCAAGGGATTATGGGATCCCTTGGGGCTCCAGGGGATGAGCCGTCTGGTGGCTGTACAGAGTAAATACAAGTATACATATATAACAACAATGATGGCTGTTGTGGAAAAATAAATATCTCAATGCTGGCATGGAACTCAAGGGTTAAGGAGACATCGGGCCTGAAATTCCATGGGAGGAGGGGAGCGGTTCCCCTTGTCTTCTGGAGGGAGATCAACAGAACTCCCCATTTCCCAGGGCTTTTAACAAGCCTCACAAGAGGTGAAATCTCACCTTTCGCTCACAATGCAAGCACATCATCAGGGAGACAGAGCCAGGCACGGAGACTTCCCATGCTGGGAATTCCAGTCTGCCCGGTTCAGTTGGAACTCAGCATATCTCCTGAGCCTGGCATGCTGAGTGAGTTGAGACGTACCAATCTCCAGATGGGCCAAGGTGGGCCCCACTGGAAACACAAACATGAGAACATAAGAAATAGAAACATAGAAACATTGAAAATAGGTGCAGGAGTAGGCCATTCGGCCCTTAGAGCCTATACGACCATTCAATAAGATCATGGCTGATCATTCACCTCAGTACCACCTTCCTGCCTTCTCTCCATACCTCTTGATCCCTTCAGCCGTAAGGGCCACATCCATCTCCCTCTTGAATATATCCAATGAACTGGCATCAACAACTCTCTGCGGTAGGGAATTCCACAGGTTAACAACTCTCTGAGTGAAGAAGTTTCTCCTCATCTCAGTCCTAAATGGCTTACCCCTTATCCTTAGACTATGTCCCTGGTTCTGGACTTCCCCAACATTGGGAACATTCTTCCTGCATCTAACCTGTCCAGTCCCGTCAGAATTTTATATGTTTCTATGAGATCCCCTCTCATCCTTCTAAATTCCAGTGAATATAAGCCTAGTCGATCCAATCTTTCTTCACATTCAGTCCTGCAATCCCGGGAATCAGTCTGGTGAACCTTCGCTCACCTCTCGCGGAAGGCTGTGAGCGTACCGGTGGATACCGCATGTTCCATGTCTGGCTCGGATGTAACCGCGAAAGAGAGGCAGGCAGTCTGGCTGAATGACCCCCTCGACCGCCCGCTGCTTGGACCGGCTGATGGTACCCTTGGCCGTGCCCAGGAGCAGTCCTACAACGCGGCCCTCGGACCGACCCGCTCCCCTCCGCACAGGGTGCCCAAAGATCAGGAACGTGAGACTGAAGTGCAGTCAAAAATTGAGGAGCAGCCCCTTCAAATAACGGAAGAGGAACTGCAACCTCACTCATTGGCAACAGCTCTACAACTCTTTTGGGGGGGGGGGACAAAATAAATATTAGATCAAGTGCCCCCCGATCTGGGGGACACTCCAGACACTTAACTGCCCCTTTTTCTAATAAATGTTTTTTTTGGGGGGGGTTTTTTGGGGGGGAGTTTTTGTGATTTTTTTGGGGGGCATTAAAACCATATATTTTACAAGTGCCCCCTATAAAAGGGGAGGGGGACACTAAAAATCCGGCAATTAAAGCAAATTAAACTTTAAAACATATAAAATCAAATTAAAATTTGGTTGCCGGGGGTGATGATGCACTCCAGTCCCTCCGGTGCCCACCTCTCGTGGAAGGCCGTGAGCGTACCGGTGGACACCGCATGCTCCATCTCCAGGGACACCCTGGCGCGGATGTACATGCGGAAGAGAGGCAGGCAGTCAGGCTGAACGACCGCCCGCTGCCTGGACCGGCTGATGGCACCCTTGGCTGTGCCCAGGAGCAGTCCTACGAGGAGGCCCTCGGACCTACCCGCTCCCCTCCGCACAGGGTGCCCAAAGATCAGGAGTGTGGGACTGAAGTGCAGCCAGAAATTGAGGAGCAGCCCCTTCAAATAACGGAAGAGGGGCTGCAACCTCACTCATTGGCAACAGCTCTACAACTCTTTTAGGGGGGGGGGGAGACAAAATAAACATTAAATCAAGTGCCCCCGCGATCTGGGGGACACTCCAGACACTTATACCTGCCCTCTTTTTTTGTTGTTGTTTTTTTTGTATTTCTTTTCCTTTTGTGATTTGTTTTTTGGGCATTAAAATCATATAATTTACAAGTACCCCCTATAAAAGGGGAGGGGGACACTAAAACCGGCAATTAAAACAAATCAAACTGTAAAATAAATAAAATCAAATTAAAATTTGGTTGCCGGGGGTTATAATGCATTCCAGTCCCTCTGGTGCCCACCTCTCGCGGAAGGCCGCGAGCGTACCGGTGGACACTGCGTGCTCCATCTCCAAGGACACCCTGGCCCGGATGTAGGCACGGAAGAAAGTCAGGCAGTCAGGCTGAACGACCCCCTCGGCCGCCCGCTGCCTGGACTGGCTGATGGCACCCTTGGCCGTGCCCAGGAGCATTCCTACAAGGAGGCCCTCGGACCTACCCGCTCCCCTCCGCACAGGGTGTCCAAAGATCAGGAGTGTGGGACTGAAGTGCAGCCGGAAATTGAGGAGCAGCCTCTTCAAATAACGGAAGAAGGGCTGCAACCTCACTCATTGGCAACAGCTCTACAACTCTTTTGGGAGAAAACCATTAAATCGTGCCCCCCGATCTGGGGGACACACCAAACATTTTCAAGGCCCTTTTTTTTGTTTTTGTTTTGGTTTTTTGGGTGATTTTTGTGGGTTTTCGGGGTTTTTTGGGCATGAAATCATAGTTTTTTCCTCAAGTGCCCCCTATAAAAGGGGAGGGGAACACTAAAAACACTGGCAACTAAAACAAATTAAACCTTAAAACATAAAATCAAATTTAAATTTGGTTGCCGGGGGTGATGATGCACTCCAGTCCCTCCGGCGCCCACCTCTCGCGGAAGGCCGCGAGCGTACCGGTGGACACCGCGTGCTCCATCTCCAAGGACACCCTGGCGCGGATGTACGCGTGAAAGAGAGGCAGACAGTCTGGCTGAACGACCCCCTCGATCGCCCGCTGCCTGGACCGGCTGATGGCACCCTTGGCCATGCCCAAGAGCAGTCCTACGAGGAGGCCCTCGGACCTACCCGCTCCCCTCCGCACAGGGTGCCCAAAGATCAGGAGTGTGGGACTGACGTGCAACCAGAAATTGAGGAGCAGCCTCTTCAAATAACGGAAGAGGGGCTGCAACCTCACTCATTGGCAACAGCTCTACAATCCTGTGAGCATACTCACAGGTGCAAACATTACAAAGTCCTCTTTCAATTTTTGAATGAATTGGCAGCTTCTGCACTCCTTTATAACATGTTCTAATGTGGTCCTGAGATCACTTTTTTCATTTGCGCAACTTTTCCGGAACTTGTACCTAGCGTATACTCAGGTTCTTCCTATAGTGAACTAATTGGTCCTTGTAATAATGGTTGGAATATTTTGATTTTGTAATGTAACTTATTTTTAGTATCTCACTATAGGACCCAACTGTAAGCAAAGAATTTGGGCCACGTTGTATTGTGAAACTGAGATATACTCATTTATGCCTCCTCAATATGAATATAGTATCGCATCAATTTAACAGACACTAATTTTAACAGACTTTTCATCTGGAACCCAATTTGCACCTACTTTATTTTAATGGATCCATTTTATTTAAAATACAGCCTGTACATGTTTAATTATTCAACACATGTAATGAGTTGAGTGAGGTGTTGCCTTTTTTATTTCCAGTATATAGTTGCAAATGATTAGCTAAAGTTTTCATTGCATAAATACCAGAGCTGCCAAGTAAAAGCAAAATGCCTAGCCATATAAACTGAAAATGATGGAAATGCACAGCGAATGTACAGGATGTGACCAGAAACATTAGCCTATCTTTTTATTTTGCATGTTGACTGATTGTGCTTCGAATACTGTACTTTCTATTTTTATTTCAGATTTGCAGCATTCAAAGTTTCTATTTTTCTCTTAAAATAGGAAGCCTCGAAATTGGATGGCATCCAATAAGACATGGCATTCCTTCTATGACTCAATGTGGCAGGTGGGGCACACGTGCCTGAAGTGCACCGCCTGCCATATCGGTAAAGCCACAAAAAGTGGTGTCCAGGGCCTGCACCTGAAACAGGTGTTAGGTGCTTTCCATATGCAAATTTGGGGTCTAATGGCTGTTTGAGGCACCCCTATGCAAAATTGGGCTACCCTGAATACAGCCATCACCAAAAAGGTAAGTCTATTAAAAAATACTGACGTAAACATGAAGTTGGGAGGAGCTGGAATGCTCCACTGCAGTTCTGAAGACAAGTGCCGATCACCGCTCGACCCCCCTCCCTCGTGCCCGATTTCCCCCCCCTCCCACCTGGTCAACCACTCTTTCCAGATTGCTTCCAGGTACCGATGGCGCAGCAGCACAAGATTGAAATCCTCTTTGCCAGTGATTTGTCAGGATATGGCCAGCAGGTGTCTGTATCTCCCCAGTCTCATGTAAATGAGGCCCAATATTGGGTGTGCTTTGAGCCTATCCTTTCCATCACAGGGATTGGTCCATTGCTATCTGTTGTGAGTAAATTCAGATGCAAGTGTGATTTAGCATGTCTTCTTTAACTCTTTCGTAGTACTTTGGTGTTCAGAAAATAGCTTGCATTCACAGAAAAACATGCCTTAAGTTTAGCTTGACACAAATGTTAAATATTTTGATGCCTGAATTCTATCTTGCACATAATCCTGCTCGGCTCTCACCCATGCCTCACTGACCTACATTTGCTCCTGGTCCCCCAAAGTTAACGGTTCCCTCTCCTCAGGTACTGTCCCCATCTCCTTCCCATCTGTCCTTGCAAACTGCCGCCCCATCTCCAGCCTCCTTTCCTCTCCAAAGTTCATGAACGGGTTTTTTGCCTCCCAAATCTATCTCCAGTTTTCCCGGAACCCCAAGTTTGAATCCCTCCAATCAGGTTTCCACTCCTGTCACAGTATCGAAATGGCTCTTATCAAATCCACAAATTATATCCTATGTGACTGTGACTATGGTAAACTATCCCTCCTCATCCTTTTTGACCTGTCTGTAGCCTTTGACATGGTTAACCACAACATCCTCCTCCAACACCACTCCTCCATCGTCCAGCTAGGTGGGACTGCCCTCACCTGGTTCCATTCCTACCTATCCAGTCATAGCCAGAGAATCACCTGCAATGGCTTTTCTTCCCGCTCCAGAACCATTACCTCTAGTGTCCCCCAAGGATCTATCCTTGGCCCCCTCTTATTTCTCATCTACATGCTGCCCCTCGGCGACATCATCCAAACACACAACGTCAGGTTCCACAAGTACCCTAACGACACCCAGCTCTACCAACCAAAACCTCTTCTGACCTCTCCACTGTCTTTAAATGCTCGTACTGCCTGTCGGACATCCAGTTCTGGATGAGCAGAAATTTTCTTCAACTACATTTTGGGAAGACAGAAGCCATTGTCTTCGGTACTTGGCACTAATTCCATTTCCTAGCTAGTAGCTCCATCCCTCTCGCTAGCATCTGTCTGAGGCTGAACCACACTGTTTGCAAACTTGGCGTCATATTTGACCTCGAGATGAGTTTCCGACCACATAGTTGCACGATTACTAAGACTGCCTACTTCCACCTCTGGAACATCGTCCGATTCCGCCCCTGCCTCAGCTCATCTGCTGTTGAAACCCGCATCCATGCCTTTGTTATCTCTAGACTTGACTATTCCAATGCTCCCACCTTCCACCCTCCATAAACTTAAGCTCATCCAAAACTCTGATGTCCGTATCCTAATTCGCATCATCTCATTCACCCATCACTGGCCTACATTGGCTCCCGGTTAAGCAATGCTTTGATGTTAAAATTCTCATCCTTGTTTTCAAATCCCTCCATGGCCTCAACCCTCCTTAACTCTGGAATCTCCTCCAGCCCTACAATCCTCCATCATATCTGCGCTCCACCAATTCTGGATTCTTGAGCAACCCTGATTTTAACTGCTCCACCATTGGTGGTCGTGCCTTCAGCGACCGAAGCTCTAAGCTCTGGAATTCCCTGCCTCTATCTCTCCACCTCTCTACCTCTCTCTCCTCCTTTAAGGCACTCCTTAAAACCTACCTCTTTGACCAAGCTTTTGGTCATCTGCCTTAGATGTGGCTCGGTGTCAAATTTTGTTTGATAACTTTCCTGTAAATCCTGTGAAGTTTCACTATCTTAAAGGCGCTATATGAATTCAAGTTATTGTTGTTGAACACCTCAAATTTAAAATTTTCATTCTCATGCCTTGCCCCTCCCGAGATCTGTAACCTCCTGAAGCCCTATATCAGAAGTCCACATTCCCTAGATTGTCTTCTAGTACTTAACCCCTTTCTTTGCCGAGCTACTGACAGCCAAGTCTTTATCCACCTAGCCTTCACACTCTGCAAATTCTGGGGTAGAGTTTCCGCTTTGGGCAAATTGTGATTAAAATTGCATCCGTTTTGAAACGTGTTTCACCCCTACCCCAAGTTTCTGCTCAAACTCATTTGCATATCACCGAACACAAAATTTGCCATGAACCAACGCAATCAGGCAACGTTTTGAAAGGTAATTTTTTTTTAAATTTGCATTAAGAAATTTTCCTTCAAATATTTAAATATGGTAGCTTGGTGAAGTTTGATTAAGACAGCAGAAAATAAGTTTATCACAAACAATAAGCACTTTTAATCACAGTATTAATCTACAACCTCTGAGAAACCCGATTTTAAATTACTGAAATTCATTTTAAAAAAACAGATAAATCTATTTTCTAGTTATTTTGGGCCACCATAGTTAGTTTATTCATAAATTAAAACAAAAGTCACATTTAAAAACTTTTAAAACATACCTTTTAGTGTCCTTGCACCCAAAAGTTCCAGCTTAATTTTTAAAGCCTCCCTGAAGGCCTGTAGAGTGCAATCGGCAGAAACTCTGAATGGTGATTAATTCATCCTGGGGACGTGGCCAGGGCCTGCTTCCTGTGCGATGTTTTTGAAACTAGCGCAAAACATTGTGGAAACTCGAGTTGCACTGACCACAAATTATGCTTAAAATTCCATTCTTTTGCGGTGATTACATCGATTTCGACCGAATTGGGACAATTAAACCAGGGCAATCAAGCGGAAACTCCAAGCCACCCTCCTTTAACTGCTGTACCTCTTCACCTGCCTCTCCTCCTTTAAGACCCTCCCTGAAAGCTTTCTCTTTCAACCACCATTTGGTCACTCCTAATATCTCCATCTTTGCCTTGGTGCTCATTTTTTGATTATGCCTATGAAGCACTTTGTGATATTTTTCTAAAGCGAAAGGCCCTATATAAAAGCAAGGTGTTGTTATCTGAGGGATAGGCTAAACCATTCAATTCAAATACAAACATCTTGTGGGACTTGTTCAAATTTGTGTTTGATTGGCCGCCTTTTTTAATTTAACAGGCAATTATTTAAATTTGTTTACCCGGTCATGTTCTTTAAATTATTTCTCAGCTTGACTAGTTCAGATTGAGGAATCTGTCAGAAGCCTTGAGGGAATGATAGTAAGACCAGATAGCTTCTGTGGACAGTGAGAAAGGGGGAAGAATCACCGCATGGGAATACATAGTTTAACACGGCAGTGGTGACTATTGTTGTCATGGTAACTATTTTCTACTTATTTAAGAAGGTTAATGGATACTTTAGCGCCTATGTTGTGTCATTGCTCCTAAAGGGGTGGGCATCCTGTCACAAATGTGCAATGTTTCGGAAGTTTGAAAACAAAGAGGCACATTCCTGACTTTGAGGTCATTTTGTTCAAAGGCCATTTGCAGGATTTTAAAATAGCAGCAGTTTAGGGAAGCCTTGTGGGAGTAGGAGACTGCACGCAAGACTTCTATTTGTTAATAGAATTTAAAAAGGTAAGCGCAGTCCCGCTGTCCTTCTGGCTCCGTCGCTGTTTTCTACTCCAGGTCCTGTTTTGCTGGCAACCACTCGCCAGGGTCCATCTTAGAGCGACTGTCCACTCCCTGGGGTCCATTATAGAGTGACTGTCCACTTCCCAGGGTCCGTCAGAGCGACTGTCCACTCCCCAGGGTCTGTCATAGAGTGACTGTCCACTCACCGGGGTCCATCATAGAGTGACTGTCCACTCCCCAGGGTCCATCAGAGCGACGGTCCACTCCCCAGGGTCTGTCATAGAGTGACTGTCCACTCCCCAGGGTCCGTCATAGAGTGACTGTCCACTCCCCAGGATCCATCATAGAGTGACTGTCCACTCACCAGGGTCCATCTTAGAGTGACTGTCCACTCCCCAGGGTCCGTCAGAGCGACTGTCCACTCCCCAGGGTCCGTCAGAGCGACTGTCCACTCCCCAGGGTCCATCTTAGAGTGACTGTCCACTCCCCAGGTTCCGTCATAGAGCGACTGTCCACTCCCCAGGGTCCATCTTAGAGTGACTGTCCACTCCCCAGGTTCCATCATAGAGCGACTGTCCACTCCCCAGGGTCCGTCATAGAGTGACTGTCCACTCCCCAGGGTCCATCATAGAGTGACTGTCCACTCCCCAGGGTCCGTCATAGAGTGACTGTCCACTCCCCAGGGTCCGTTAGAGCGACTGTCCACTCCCCAGGGTCCGTCAGTGCGACTGTCCACTCCCCAGGGTCCGTCAGAGCGACTGTCCACTCCCCAGGGTCCATCATAGGGTGACTGTCCACTGCCCATGGTCCATTTTAGAGTGACTGTCCACTCCCCAGGGTTCGTCAGAGCGACTGTCCACTCCCCAGGGTCCATCTTAGAGTGACTGTCCACTCCCCAGGTTCCGTCATAGAGTGACTGTCCACTCCCCAGGGTCTGTCATAGAGTGACTGTCCACTCCCCAGGGTCCATCATAGAGTGACGGTCCACTCCCCAGGGTCCGTCAGAGCGACTGTCTACTTCCCAGGGTCCATCTTAGAGTGACTGTCCACTCCCCAGGTTCCGTCATAGAGTGACTGTCCACTCCCCAGGGTCTGTCATAGAGTGACTGTCCACTCCCCAGGGTCCGTCATAGAGTGACTGTCCACTCCCCAGGGTCCGTCAGAGCAACTGTCTAATTCCCAGGGTCCATCATAGAGTGACTGTCCACTCCCCAGGGTCCATCATAGAGCGACTGTCCACTCCCCAGGGTCCGTCAGAGTGACTATCCACTCCCCAGGGTCCATCATAGAGTGACTGTCCACTCCACAGGGTCCATCAGAGCGACTGTCCACTCCCCAGGGTCCATCTTAGAGTGACAGACCACTCCCCAGGTTCCATCATAGAGCGACTGTCCACTCCCCAGGGTCCATCATAGAGTGACTGTCCACTCCCCAGGGTCCGTCATAGAGTGACTTGTCCACTCCCCAGGGTCCGTCATAGAGTGACTGTCCACTCCCCAGGGTCCATCATAGAGTGACTGTCCACTCCCCAGGGTCCATCTTAGAGTGACTGTCCACTCCCCAGGGTCCGTCAGAGCGACTATCCACTCCCCAGGGTCTGTCAGAGCGACTGTCCACTCCCCAGGGTCCATCAGAGTGACTGTCCACTCCCCAGGGTCCATCATAGAGTGACTGTCCACTCCCCAGGGTCCATCATAGGGTGACTGTCCACGGCCCAGGGTCCATCATAGAGTGACTGTCCAATCCCCAGGGTCCATCATAGAGTGACTGTCCACTCCCCAGGTTCCGTCATAGAGCGACTGTCCACTCCCCAGGGTCCGTCATAGAGTGACTGTCCACTCCCCAGGGTCCATCATAGAGTGACTGTCCACTCGCCATGGTCTGTCATAGAGTGACTGTCCACTCCCCAGGGTCCATCATAGAGTGACTGTCCACTCCCCAGGGTTCGTCAGAGCGACTGTCCACTCCCCAGGGTCCATCTTAGAGTGACTGTCCACTCCCCAGGTTCCGTCATAGAGCGACTGTCCACTCCCCAGGGTCCATCATAGGGTGACTGTCCACTCCCCAGGGTCCGTCATAGAGTGACTCTCCACTCCCCAGGGTCCGTCATAGAGTGACTGTCCACTCCCCAGGGTCCGTCAGAGCGACTGTCTACTTCCCAGGGTCCATCATAGAGTGACTGTCCACTCCCCAGGGTCCATCATAGAGCGACTGTCCACTCCCCAGGGTCCGTCAGAGCGAATGTCCACTCCCCAGGGTCCATCATAGAGTGACTGTCCACTCCCCAGGGTCCATCAGAGCGACGGTCCACTCCCCAGGGTCCATCTTAGAGTGACAGTCCACTCCCCAGGTTCCATCATAGAGCGACTGTCCACTCCCCAGGGTCCATCTTCGAGTGACTGTCCACTCCCCAGGTTCCGTCATAGAGCGACTGTCTACTCCCCAGGGTCCATCTTAGAGTGACTGTCCAATCCCCATGGTCCATCATGGAGCGACTGTCCACTCCCCAGGGTCCATCATAGAGTGACTGTCCACTCCCCAGGGTCCATCATAGAGCAACTGTCCACTCCCCAGGGTCCATCATAGAGTGACTGTCCACTCCCCAGGGTCCGTCATAGAGTGACTGTCCACTCCCCAGGGTCCGTCATAGAGTGACTTGTCCACTCCCCAGGGTCCGTCATAGAGTGACTGTCCACTCCCCAGGGTCTATCATAGAGTGACTGTCCACTGCCCAGGGTCCGTCAGAGCGACTATCCACTCCCCAGGGTCCGTCAGAGCGACTGTCCACTCCCCAGGGTCCGTCAGAGCGACTGTCCACTCCCCAGGGTCCATCAGAGCGACTGTCCACTCCCCAGGGTCCATCATAGAGTGACTGTCCACTCCCCAGGGTCCATCATAGGGTGACTGTCCACTGCCCAGGGTCCATCATAGAGTGACTGTCCACTCCCCAGGGTTCATCTTAGAGTGACTGTCCACTCCCCAGGGTCCGTCAGAGCGACTGTCCACTCCCCAGGGTCCGTCATAGAGTGACTGTCCACTCCCCAGGGTCCATCATAGAGTGACTGTCCACTCCCCAGGGTCCGTCATAGAGTGACTGTCCACTCCCCAGGGTCCGTCATAGAGTGACTGTCCACTCCCCAGGATCCATCTTAGAGTGACTGTCCACTCCCCAGGTTCCGTCATAGAGCGACTGTCCACTCCCCAGGGTCCGTCATAGAGTGACTGTCCACTCCCCAGGGTCCATCATAGAGTGACTGTCCACTCCCCAGGGTCCGTCATAGAGTGACTGTCCACTCCCCAGGGTCCATCATAGAGTGACTGTCCACTCCCCAGGGTCCGTTAGAGCGAATGTCCATTCCCCAGGGTCCGTCAGTGCGACTGTCCACTCCCCAGGGTCCATCAGAGCGACTGTCCACTCCCCAGGGTCCATCATAGGGTGACTGTCCACTGCCCAGGGTCCATTTTAGAGTGACTGTCCACTCCCCAGGGTTCGTCAGAGCGACTGTCCACTCCCCAGGGTCCATCTTAGAGTGACTGTCCACTCCCCAGGATCCGTCATAGAGCGACTGTCCACTCCCCAGGGCCCATCATAGGGTGACTGTCCACTCCCCAGGGTCCGTCATAGAGTGACTGTCCACTCCCCAGGGTCCGTCATAGAGTGACTGTCCACTCCCCAGGGTCCGTCAGAGCGACTGTCTACTTCCCAGGGTCCATCATAGAGTGACTGTCCACTCCCCAGGGTCCATCATAGAGCGACTGTCCACTCCCCAGTGTCCGTCAGAGCGACTGTCCACTCCCCAGGGTCCATCAGAGAGTGACTGTCCACTCCACAGGGTCCATCAGAGCGACTGTCCACTCCCCAGGGTCCATCATAGAGTGACTGTCCACTCCCCAGGGTCCATCATAGAGCGACTGTCCACTCCCCAGGGTCCATCATAGAGTGACTGTCCACTCCCCAGGGTCCGTCATAGAGTGACTGTCCACTCCCCAGGGTCCGTCATACAGTGACTTGTCCACTCCCCAGGGTCCGTCATAGAGTGACTGTCCACTCCCCAGGGTCCATCATAGAGTGACTGTCCACTCCCCAGGGTCCATCTTAGAGTGACTGTCCACTCCCCAGGGTCCGTCAGAGCGACTATCCACTCCCCAGGGTCCGTCAGAGCGACTGTCCACTCCCCAGGGTCCATCAGAGCGACTGTCCACTCCCCAGGGTCCATCATAGAGTGACTGTCCACTCCCCAGGGTCCGTCAGAGCGACTGTCCACTCCCCAGGGTCCATCAGAACGACTGTCCACTCCCCAGGGTCCATCATAGGGTGACTGTCCGCTGCCCAGGGTCCATCATAGAGTGACTGTCCACTCCCCAGGGTCCATCATAGAGCGACTGTCCACTCCCCAGGGTCCATCTTAGAGTGACTGTCTACTCCCCAGGTTCCGTCATAGAGCGACTGTCCACTCCCCAGGGTCCGTCATAGAGTGACTGTCCACTCCCCAGGGTCCGTCATAGAGTGACTGTCCACTCCCCAGGGTCCGTCATAGAGTGACTGTCCACTCCCCAGGGTCCGTCATAGAGTGACTGTCCACTCCCCAGGGTCCGTCATTGAGTGACTGTCCACTCCCCAGGGTCCATCATAGAGTGACTGTCCACTCCACAGGGTCCATCATAGAGTGACTGTCCACTCCCCAGGGCCCATCATAGAGCGAATGTCCACTCCCGAGGGTCCATCATAGAGTGACTGTCCAATCTCCAGGGTCCATCATAGAGCGACTCTCCACTCCTCAGAGTCCGTCATAGAGCGACTGTCCACTCCCCAGGGTCCATCAGAGCGACTGTCCACTCCCCAGGGTCCATCATAGGGTGACTGTCCACAGCCCAGGGTCCATCATAGAGTGACTGTCCACTCCCCACGGTCCATCTTAGAGTGACTGTCCACTCCCCAGGTTCCGTCATAGAGCGACTGTCCACTCCCCAGGGTCCATCTTAGAGTGACTGTCCACTCCCCAGGTTCCGTCATAGAGTGACTGTCCACTCCCCAGGGTCCGTCATAGTGTAACTGTCCACTCCCCAGGGTCCGTCATAGAGTGACTGTCCACTCCCCAGGGTCCGTCATAGAGTGACAGTCCACTCCCCAGGGTCCGTCATAGAGTGACTGTCCACTCCCCAGGTTCCGTCATAGAGCGACTGTCCACTCCCCAGGGTCCATCTTAGAGTGACTTTCCACTCCCCAGGGTCCGTCAGAGCGACTGTCCACTCCCCAGGGTCCGTCATAGAGTGACTGTCCACTCCCCAGGGTCCATCATAGAGTGACTGTCCACTCCCCAGGGTCCGTCATATAGTGACTGTCCACTCCCCAGGGTCCATCATAGAGTGACTGTCCACTCCCCAGAGTCCATCTTAGAGTGACTGTCCACTCCCCAGGGTCCGTCATAGAGTGACTGTCCACTCCCCAGGATCCATCTTAGAGTGACTGTCCACTCCCCAGGTTCCGTCATAGAGCGACTGTCCACTCCCCAGGGTCCGTCATAGAGTGACTGTCCACTCCCCAGGGTCCATCATAGAGTGACTGTCCACTCCCCAGGGTCCGTCATAGAGTGACTGTCCACTCCCCAGGGTCCATCATAGAGTGACTGTCCACTCCCCAGGGTCCGTTAGAGCGAATGTCCATTCCCCAGGGTCCGTCAGTGCGACTGTCCACTCCCCAGGGTCCATCAGAGCGACTGTCCACTCCCCAGGGTCCATCATAGGGTGACTGTCCACTGCCCAGGGTCCATTTTAGAGTGACTGTCCACTCCCCAGGGTTCGTCAGAGCGACTGTCCACTCCCCAGGGTCCATCTTAGAGTGACTGTCCACTCCCCAGGTTCCGTCATAGAGCGACTGTCCACTCCCCAGGGCCCATCATAGGGTGACTGTCCACTCCCCAGGGTCCGTCATAGAGTGACTGTCCACTCCCCAGGGTCCGTCATAGAGTGACTGTCCACTCCCCAGGGTCCGTCAGAGCGACTGTCTACTTCCCAGGGTCCATCATAGAGTGACTGTCCACTCCCCAGGGTCCATCATAGAGCGACTGTCCACTCCCCAGTGTCCGTCAGAGCGACTGTCCACTCCCCAGGGTCCATCAGAGAGTGACTGTCCACTCCACAGGGTCCATCAGAGCGACTGTCCACTCCCCAGGGTCCATCATAGAGTGACTGTCCACTCCCCAGGGTCCATCATAGAGTGACTGTCCACTCCCCAGGGTCCATCATAGAGTGACTGTCCACTCCCCAGGGTCCGTCATAGAGTGACTGTCCACTCCCCAGGGTCCGTCATACAGTGACTTGTCCACTCCCCAGGGTCCGTCATAGAGTGACTGTCCACTCCCCAGGGTCCATCATAGAGTGACTGTCCACTCCCCAGGGTCCATCTTAGAGTGACTGTCCACTCCCCAGGGTCCGTCAGAGCGACTGTCCACTCCCCAGGGTCCGTCAGAGCGACTGTCCACTCCCCAGGGTCCATCAGAGCGACTGTCCACTCCCCAGGGTCCATCATAGAGTGACTGTCCACTCCTCAGAGTCCGTCAGAGCGACTGTCCACTCCCCAGGGTCCATCAGAACGACTGTCCACTCCCCAGGGTCCATCATAGGGTGACTGTCCGCTGCCCAGGGTCCATCATAGAGTGACTGTCCACTCCCCAGGGTCCATCATAGAGCGACTGTCCACTCCCCAGGGTCCATCTTAGAGTGACTGTCTACTCCCCAGGTTCCGTCATAGAGCGACTGTCCACTCCCCAGGGTCCGTCATAGAGTGACTGTCCACTCCCCAGGGTCCGTCATAGAGTGACTGTCCACTCCCCAGGGTCCGTCATAGAGTGACTGTCCACTCCCCAGGGTCCGTCATAGAGTGACTGTCCACTCCCCAGGGTCCGTCATTGAGTGACTGTCCACTCCCCAGGGTCCATCATAGAGTGACTGTCCACTCCACAGGGTCCATCATAGAGTGACTGTCCACTCCCCAGGGTCCGTCATAGAGTGACTGTCCACTCCCCAGGGTCCGTCATTGAGTGACTGTCCACTCCCCAGGGTCCATCATAGAGTGACTGTCCACTCCCCAGGGTCCGTCATTGAGTGACTGTCCACTCCCCAGGGTCCATCATAGAGTGACTGTCCACTCCCCAGGGCCCATCATAGAGCGAATGTCCACTCCCGAGGGTCCATCATAGAGTGACTGTCCAATCTCCAGGGTCCATCATAGAGCGACTCTCCACTCCTCAGAGTCCGTCATAGAGCGGCTGTCCACTCCCCAGGGTCCATCAGAGCGACTGTCCACTCCCCAGGGTCCATCATAGGGTGACTGTCCACAGCCCAGGGTCCATCATAGAGTGACTGTCCACTCCCCACGGTCCATCTTAGAGTGACTGTCCACTCCCCAGGTTCCGTCATAGAGCGACTGTCCACTCCCCAGGGTCCATCTTAGAGTGACTGTCCACTCCCCAGGTTCCGTCATAGAGTGACTGTCCACTCCCCAGGGTCCGTCATAGTGTAACTGTCCACTCCCCAGGGTCCGTCATAGAGTGACTGTCCACTCCCCAGGGTCCGTCATAGAGTGACAGTCCACTCCCCAGGGTCCATCATAGAGTGACTGTCCACTCCCCAGGTTCCGTCATAGAGCGACTGTCCACTCCCCAGGGTCCATCTTAGAGTGACTGTCCACTCCCCAGGGTCCGTCAGAGCGACTGTCCACTCCCCAGGGTCCGTCATAGAGTGACTGTCCACTCCCCAGGGTCCATCATAGAGTGACTGTCCACTCCCCAGGGTCCGTCATATAGTGACTGTCCACTCCCCAGGGTCCATCATAGAGTGACTGTCCACTCCCCAGAGTCCATCTTAGAGTGACTGTCCACTCCCCAGGGTCCGTTAGAGCGACTGTCCACTCCCCAGCGTCCGTCAGTGCGACTGTCCACTCCCCAGGTTCCATCAGAGCGACTGTCCACTCCCCAGGTTCCATCAGAGCGACTGTCCACTCCCCAGGGTCCATCATAGGGTGACTGTCCACTCCTCAGGGTCCATCATAGAGTGACTGTCCACTCCCCAGGGTCCGTCATAGAGTGACTGTCCACTCCCCAGGGTCCGTCAGAGCGAGTGTCTACTCCCCAGGGTCCATCATAGAGAGACTGTCCACTCCCCAGGGTCCATCAGAACGACTGTCCACTCCCCAGGGTCCATCATAGGGTGACTGTCCGCTGCCCAGGGTCCATCATAGAGTGACTGTCCACTCCCCAGGGTCCATCTTAGAGTGACTGTCCACTCCCCAGGGTCCGTCAGAGCGACTGTCCACTCCCCAGTGTCCATCTTAGAGTGACTGTCCACTCCCCAGGGTCCATCATAGAGCGACTGTCCACTCCCCAGGGTCCATCTTAGAGTGACTGTCCACTCCCCAGGTTCCGTCATAGAGCGACTGTCCACTCCCCAGGGTCCGTCATAGAGTGACTGTCCAGTCCCCAGGGTCCGTCATAGAGTGACTGTCCACTCCCCAGGGTCCGTCATAGAGTTACTGTCCACTCCCCAGGGTCCATCATAGAGTGACTGTCCACTCCCCAGGGTCCATCATAGAGTGACTGTCCACTCCCCAGGGCCCATCATAGAGCGACTGTCCACTCCCCAGGGTCCATCATAGAGTGACTGTCCACTCTCCAGGGTCCATCATAGAGCGACTGTCCACTCCTCAGAGTCCGTCATAGAGCGACTGTCCACTCCCCAGGGTCCGTCAGAGCGACTGTCCACTCCCCAGGGTCCATCATAGGGTGACTGTCCACTGCCCAGGGTCCATCATAGAGTGACTGTCCACTCCCCACGGTCCATATTAGAGTGACTGTCCACTCCCCAGGTTCCGTCATAGAGCGACTGTCCACTCCACAGGGTCCATCTTAGAGTGACTGTCCACTCCCCAGGTTCCGTCATAGAGCGACTGTCCACTCCCCAGGGTCCGTCATAGTGTAACTGTCCACTCCCCAGGGTCCGTCATAGAGTGACTGTCCACTCCCCAGGGTCCGTCATAGAGTGACTGTCCACTCCCCAGGGTCCGTCATTGAGTGACTGTCCACTCCCCAGGGTCCATCATAGAGTGACTGTCCACTCCCCAGGGTCCATCATAGAATGACTGTCCACTCCCCAGGGTCCATCTTAGAGTGACTGTCCACTCCCCAGTGTCCGTTAGAGCAACTGTCCACTCCCCAGGGTCCGTCAGTGCGACTGTCCACTCCCCAGGGTTCGTCAGAGTGACTGTCCACTCCCCAGGGTCCATCTTAGATTGTCTGTCCACTCCCCAGGGTCCGTCAGAGCGACTGTCCACTCCCCAGGATCCATCTTAGAGTGACTGTCCAGTCCCCAGGTTCCGTCATAGAGCGACTGTCCACTCCCCAGGGTCCATCATAGAGTGACTGTTCACTACCCAGGGTCCGTCAGAAAGACTGTCCACTCCCCAGGGTCCATCATAGAGTGACTGTTCACTCCCTAGGGTCCGTCAGAGCGACTGTCCACTCCCCAGGGTCCGTCAGAGCGACTGTCCACTCCCCAGGGTCCGTCAGAGCGACTGTCTACTTCCCAGGGTCCATCATAGAGTGACTGTCCACTCCCCAGGGTCCATCATAGAGCGACTGTCCACTCCCCAGGGTCCGTCAGAGCGACTGTCCACTCCCCAGGGTCCGTCATAGAGTGACTGTCCACTCCCCAGAGTCCATCATAGAGTGACTGTCCACTCCCCAGGGTCCATCATAGAGTGACTGTCCACTCCCCAGGGTCCATCATAGAGCGACTGTCCACTCCCGAGGGTCCATCTTAGAGTGACTGTCCACTCCCCAGGTTCCGTCATAGAGCGACTGTCCACTCCCCAGGGTCCGTCATAGAGTGACTGTCCACTCCCCAGAGTCCGTCATAGAGTGACTGTCCACTCCCCAGGGTCCGTCATAGAGTGACTGTCCACTCCCCAGGGTCCGTCATAGAGTGACTGTCCACTCCCCAGGGTCCGTCATAGAGTGACTGTCCACTCCCCAGGGTCCGTCAGAGCGACTGTCTACTTCCCAGGGTCCATCATAGAGTGACTGTCCACTCCCCAGGGTCCATCATAGAGCGACTGTCCACTCCCCAGTGTCCGTCAGAGCGACTGTCCACTCCCCAGGGTCCATCAGAGAGTGACCGTCCACTCCACAGGGTCCATCAGAGCGACTGTCCACTCCCCAGGGTCCATCATAGAGTGACTGTCCACTCCCCAGGGTCCATCATAGAGCGACTGTCCACTCCCCAGGGTCCATCATAGAGTGACTGTCCACTCCCCAGGGTCCGTCATAGAGTGACTGTCCACTCCCCAGGGTCCGTCATACAGTGACTTGTCCACTCCCCAGGATCCGTCATAGAGTGACTGTCCACTCCCCAGGGTCCATCATAGAGTGACTGTCCACTCCCCAGGGTCCATCTTAGAGTGACTGTCCACACCCCAGGGTCCGTCAGAGCGACTATCCACTCCCCAGGGTCCGTCAGAGCGACTGTCCACTCCCCAGGGTCCATCAGAGCGACTGTCCACTCCCCAGGGTCCATCATAGAGTGACTGTCCACTCCCCAGGGTCCATCATAGGGTGACTGTCCACTGCCCAGGGTCCATCATAGAGTGACTGTCCACTCCCCAGGGTCCATCTTAGAGTGACTGTCCACTCCCCAGGGTCCGTCAGAGCGACTGTCCACTCCCCAGGGTCCGTCATAGAGCGACTGTCCACTCCCCAGGGTCCATCATAGAGTGACTGTCCACTCCCCAGTGTCCGTCATACAGTGACTGTCCACTCCCCAGGGTCCATCATAGAGTGACTGTCCACTCCCCAGGGTCCATCTTAGAGTGACTGTCCACTCCCCAGGGTCCGTTAGAGCGACTGTCCACTCCCCAGTGTCCGTCAGTGCGACTGTCCACTCCCCAGGTTCCATCAGAGCGACTGTCCACTCCTCAGGGTCCATCATAGAGTGACTGTCCACTCCCCAGGGTCCGTCATAGAGTGACTGTCCACTCCCCAGGGTCCGTCAGAACGAGTGTCTACTCCCCAGGGTCCATCTTAGAGTGACTGTCCACTCCCCAGGGTCCGTCAGAGCGACTGTCCACTCCCCAGGGTCCATCTTAGAGTGACTGTCCACTCCCCAGGTTCCGTCATAGAGCGACTGTCCACTCCCCAGGGTCCGTCTTCGAGTGACTGTCCACTCCCCAGGGTCCATCATAGAGCGACTATCCACTCCCCAGGGTCCATCATAGAGTGACTGTCCACTCCCCAGGGTCCATCATAGAGCGACTGTCCACTCCCCAGGGTCCATCTTAGAGTGACTGTCCACTCCCCAGGTTCCGTCAGAGAGCGACTGTCCACTCCCCAGGGTCCGTCATAGAGTGACTGTCCACTCCCCAGGGTCCGTCATAGAGTGACTGTCCACTCCCCAGGGTCCGTCATAGAGTGACTGTCCACTCCCCAGGGTCCGTCATAGAGTGACTGTCCACTCCCCAGGGTCCGTCATAGAGTGACTGTCCACTCCCCAGGGTCCATCATAGAGTGACTGTCCACTCCCCAGGGTCCATCATAGAGTGACTGTCCACTCCCCAGGGCCCATCATAGAGCGACTGTCCACTCCCCAGGGTCCATCATAGAGTGACTGTCCACTCTCCAGGGTCCATCATAGAGCGACTGTCCACTCCTCAGAGTCCGTCATAGAGCGACTGTCCACTCCCCAGGGTCCATCAGAGCGACTGTCCACTCCCCAGGGTCCATCATAGAGTGACTGTCCACTCCTCAGAGTCCGTCAGAGCGACTGTCCACTCCCCAGGGTCCATCAGAACGACTGTCCACTCCCCAGGGTCCATCATAGGGTGACTGTCCGCTGCCCAGGGTCCATCATAGAGTGACTGTCCACTCCCCAGGGTCCATCATAGAGCGACTGTCCACTCCCCAGGGTCCATCTTAGAGTGACTGTCTACTCCCCAGGTTCCGTCATAGAGCGACTGTCCACTCCCCAGGGTCCGTCATAGAGTGACTGTCCACTCCCCAGGGTCCGTCATAGAGTGACTGTCCACTCCCCAGGGTCCGTCATAGAGTGACTGTCCACTCCCCAGGGTCCGTCATAGAGTGACTGTCCACTCCCCAGGGTCCGTCATTGAGTGACTGTCCACTCCCCAGGGTCCATCATAGAGTGACTGTCCACTCCACAGGGTCCATCATAGAGTGACTGTCCACTCCCCAGGGTCCGTCATAGAGTGACTGTCCACTCCCCAGGGTCCGTCATTGAGTGACTGTCCACTCCCCAGGGTCCATCATAGAGTGACTGTCCACTCCCCAGGGTCCGTCATTGAGTGACTGTCCACTCCCCAGGGTCCATCATAGAGTGACTGTCCACTCCCCAGGGCCCATCATAGAGCGAATGTCCACTCCCGAGGGTCCATCATAGAGTGACTGTCCAATCTCCAGGGTCCATCATAGAGCGACTCTCCACTCCTCAGAGTCCGTCATAGAGCGGCTGTCCACTCCCCAGGGTCCATCAGAGCGACTGTCCACTCCCCAGGGTCCATCATAGGGTGACTGTCCACAGCCCAGGGTCCATCATAGAGTGACTGTCCACTCCCCACGGTCCATCTTAGAGTGACTGTCCACTCCCCAGGTTCCGTCATAGAGCGACTGTCCACTCCCCAGGGTCCATCTTAGAGTGACTGTCCACTCCCCAGGTTCCGTCATAGAGTGACTGTCCACTCCCCAGGGTCCGTCATAGTGTAACTGTCCACTCCCCAGGGTCCGTCATAGAGTGACTGTCCACTCCCCAGGGTCCGTCATAGAGTGACAGTCCACTCCCCAGGGTCCATCATAGAGTGACTGTCCACTCCCCAGGTTCCGTCATAGAGCGACTGTCCACTCCCCAGGGTCCATCTTAGAGTGACTGTCCACTCCCCAGGGTCCGTCAGAGCGACTGTCCACTCCCCAGGGTCCGTCATAGAGTGACTGTCCACTCCCCAGGGTCCATCATAGAGTGACTGTCCACTCCCCAGGGTCCGTCATATAGTGACTGTCCACTCCCCAGGGTCCATCATAGAGTGACTGTCCACTCCCCAGAGTCCATCTTAGAGTGACTGTCCACTCCCCAGGGTCCGTTAGAGCGACTGTCCACTCCCCAGCGTCCGTCAGTGCGACTGTCCACTCCCCAGGTTCCATCAGAGCGACTGTCCACTCCCCAGGTTCCATCAGAGCGACTGTCCACTCCCCAGGGTCCATCATAGGGTGACTGTCCACTCCTCAGGGTCCATCATAGAGTGACTGTCCACTCCCCAGGGTCCGTCATAGAGTGACTGTCCACTCCCCAGGGTCCGTCAGAGCGAGTGTCTACTCCCCAGGGTCCATCATAGAGAGACTGTCCACTCCCCAGGGTCCATCAGAACGACTGTCCACTCCCCAGGGTCCATCATAGGGTGACTGTCCGCTGCCCAGGGTCCATCATAGAGTGACTGTCCACTCCCCAGGGTCCATCTTAGAGTGACTGTCCACTCCCCAGGGTCCGTCAGAGCGACTGTCCACTCCCCAGTGTCCATCTTAGAGTGACTGTCCACTCCCCAGGGTCCATCATAGAGCGACTGTCCACTCCCCAGGGTCCATCTTAGAGTGACTGTCCACTCCCCAGGTTCCGTCATAGAGCGACTGTCCACTCCCCAGGGTCCGTCATAGAGTGACTGTCCAGTCCCCAGGGTCCGTCATAGAGTGACTGTCCACTCCCCAGGGTCCGTCATAGAGTTACTGTCCACTCCCCAGGGTCCATCATAGAGTGACTGTCCACTCCCCAGGGTCCATCATAGAGTGACTGTCCACTCCCCAGGGCCCATCATAGAGCGACTGTCCACTCCCCAGGGTCCATCATAGAGTGACTGTCCACTCTCCAGGGTCCATCATAGAGCGACTGTCCACTCCTCAGAGTCCGTCATAGAGCGACTGTCCACTCCCCAGGGTCCGTCAGAGCGACTGTCCACTCCCCAGGGTCCATCATAGGGTGACTGTCCACTGCCCAGGGTCCATCATAGAGTGACTGTCCACTCCCCACGGTCCATATTAGAGTGACTGTCCACTCCCCAGGTTCCGTCATAGAGCGACTGTCCACTCCACAGGGTCCATCTTAGAGTGACTGTCCACTCCCCAGGTTCCGTCATAGAGCGACTGTCCACTCCCCAGGGTCCGTCATAGTGTAACTGTCCACTCCCCAGGGTCCGTCATAGAGTGACTGTCCACTCCCCAGGGTCCGTCATAGAGTGACTGTCCACTCCCCAGGGTCCGTCATTGAGTGACTGTCCACTCCCCAGGGTCCATCATAGAGTGACTGTCCACTCCCCAGGGTCCATCATAGAATGACTGTCCACTCCCCAGGGTCCATCTTAGAGTGACTGTCCACTCCCCAGTGTCCGTTAGAGCAACTGTCCACTCCCCAGGGTCCGTCAGTGCGACTGTCCACTCCCCAGGGTTCGTCAGAGTGACTGTCCACTCCCCAGGGTCCATCTTAGATTGTCTGTCCACTCCCCAGGGTCCGTCAGAGCGACTGTCCACTCCCCAGGATCCATCTTAGAGTGACTGTCCAGTCCCCAGGTTCCGTCATAGAGCGACTGTCCACTCCCCAGGGTCCATCATAGAGTGACTGTTCACTACCCAGGGTCCGTCAGAAAGACTGTCCACTCCCCAGGGTCCATCATAGAGTGACTGTTCACTCCCTAGGGTCCGTCAGAGCGACTGTCCACTCCCCAGGGTCCGTCAGAGCGACTGTCCACTCCCCAGGGTCCGTCAGAGCGACTGTCTACTTCCCAGGGTCCATCATAGAGTGACTGTCCACTCCCCAGGGTCCATCATAGAGCGACTGTCCACTCCCCAGGGTCCGTCAGAGCGACTGTCCACTCCCCAGGGTCCGTCATAGAGTGACTGTCCACTCCCCAGAGTCCATCATAGAGTGACTGTCCACTCCCCAGGGTCCATCATAGAGTGACTGTCCACTCCCCAGGGTCCATCATAGAGCGACTGTCCACTCCCGAGGGTCCATCTTAGAGTGACTGTCCACTCCCCAGGTTCCGTCATAGAGCGACTGTCCACTCCCCAGGGTCCGTCATAGAGTGACTGTCCACTCCCCAGAGTCCGTCATAGAGTGACTGTCCACTCCCCAGGGTCCGTCATAGAGTGACTGTCCACTCCCCAGGGTCCGTCATAGAGTGACTGTCCACTCCCCAGGGTCCGTCATAGAGTGACTGTCCACTCCCCAGGGTCCGTCAGAGCGACTGTCTACTTCCCAGGGTCCATCATAGAGTGACTGTCCACTCCCCAGGGTCCATCATAGAGCGACTGTCCACTCCCCAGTGTCCGTCAGAGCGACTGTCCACTCCCCAGGGTCCATCAGAGAGTGACCGTCCACTCCACAGGGTCCATCAGAGCGACTGTCCACTCCCCAGGGTCCATCATAGAGTGACTGTCCACTCCCCAGGGTCCATCATAGAGCGACTGTCCACTCCCCAGGGTCCATCATAGAGTGACTGTCCACTCCCCAGGGTCCGTCATAGAGTGACTGTCCACTCCCCAGGGTCCGTCATACAGTGACTTGTCCACTCCCCAGGATCCGTCATAGAGTGACTGTCCACTCCCCAGGGTCCATCATAGAGTGACTGTCCACTCCCCAGGGTCCATCTTAGAGTGACTGTCCACACCCCAGGGTCCGTCAGAGCGACTATCCACTCCCCAGGGTCCGTCAGAGCGACTGTCCACTCCCCAGGGTCCATCAGAGCGACTGTCCACTCCCCAGGGTCCATCATAGAGTGACTGTCCACTCCCCAGGGTCCATCATAGGGTGACTGTCCACTGCCCAGGGTCCATCATAGAGTGACTGTCCACTCCCCAGGGTCCATCTTAGAGTGACTGTCCACTCCCCAGGGTCCGTCAGAGCGACTGTCCACTCCCCAGGGTCCGTCATAGAGCGACTGTCCACTCCCCAGGGTCCATCATAGAGTGACTGTCCACTCCCCAGTGTCCGTCATACAGTGACTGTCCACTCCCCAGGGTCCATCATAGAGTGACTGTCCACTCCCCAGGGTCCATCTTAGAGTGACTGTCCACTCCCCAGGGTCCGTTAGAGCGACTGTCCACTCCCCAGTGTCCGTCAGTGCGACTGTCCACTCCCCAGGTTCCATCAGAGCGACTGTCCACTCCTCAGGGTCCATCATAGAGTGACTGTCCACTCCCCAGGGTCCGTCATAGAGTGACTGTCCACTCCCCAGGGTCCGTCAGAACGAGTGTCTACTCCCCAGGGTCCATCTTAGAGTGACTGTCCACTCCCCAGGGTCCGTCAGAGCGACTGTCCACTCCCCAGGGTCCATCTTAGAGTGACTGTCCACTCCCCAGGTTCCGTCATAGAGCGACTGTCCACTCCCCAGGGTCCGTCTTCGAGTGACTGTCCACTCCCCAGGGTCCATCATAGAGCGACTATCCACTCCCCAGGGTCCATCATAGAGTGACTGTCCACTCCCCAGGGTCCATCATAGAGCGACTGTCCACTCCCCAGGGTCCATCTTAGAGTGACTGTCCACTCCCCAGGTTCCGTCAGAGAGCGACTGTCCACTCCCCAGGGTCCGTCATAGAGTGACTGTCCACTCCCCAGGGTCCGTCATAGAGTGACTGTCCACTCCCCAGGGTCCGTCATAGAGTGACTGTCCACTCCCCAGGGTCCGTCATAGAGTGACTGTCCACTCCCCAGGGTCCGTCATAGAGTGACTGTCCACTCCCCAGGGTCCATCATAGAGTGACTGTCCACTCCCCAGGGTCCATCATAGAGTGACTGTCCACTCCCCAGGGCCCATCATAGAGCGACTGTCCACTCCCCAGGGTCCATCATAGAGTGACTGTCCACTCTCCAGGGTCCATCATAGAGCGACTGTCCACTCCTCAGAGTCCGTCATAGAGCGACTGTCCACTCCCCAGGGTCCATCAGAGCGACTGTCCACTCCCCAGGGTCCATCATAGGGTGACTGTCCACAGCCCAGGGTCCATCATAGAGTGACTGTCCACTCCCCACGGTCCATCTTAGAGTGACTGTCCACTCCCCAGGGTCCGTCAGAGCGACTGTCCACTCCCCAGTGTCCATCTTAGAGTGACTGTCCACTCCCCAGGTTCCGTCATAGAGCGACTGTCCACTCCCCAGGGTCCGTCTTAGAGTGACTGTCCACTCCCCAGGGTCCATCATAGAGCGACTGTCCACTCCCCAGGGTCCATCATAGAGTGACTGTCCACTCCCCAGGGTCCATCATAGAGCGACAGTCCACTCCCCAGGGTCCATCTTAGAGTGACTGTCCACTCCCCAGGGTCCGTCATAGAGTGACTGTCCAGTCCCCAGGGTCCGTCATAGAGTGACTGTCCACTCCCCAGGGTCCGTCATAGAGTGACTGTCCACTCCCCAGGGTCCGTCATGGAGTGACTGTCCACTCCCCAGGGTCCATCATAGAGTGACTGTCCACTCCCCAGGGCCCATCATAGAGCGACTGTCCACTCCCCAGGGTCCATCATAGAGTGACTGTCCACTCTCCAGGGTCCATCATAGAGCGACTGTCCACTCCTCAGAGTCCGTGATAGAGCGACTGTCCACTCCCCAGGGTCCGTCAGAGCGACTGTCCACTCCCCAGGGTCCATCATAGAGCGACTGTCCACTCCCCAGGGTCCGTCATAGTGTAACTGTCCACTCCCCAGGGTCCGTCATAGAGTGACTGTCCACTCCCCAGGGTCCGTCATAGAGTGACTGTCCACTCCCCAGGGTCCGTCATTGAGTGACTGTCCACTCCCCAGGGTCCATCATAGAGTGACTGTCCACTCCCCAGGGTCCATCATAGAATGACTGTCCACTCCCCAGGGTCCATCTTAGAGTGACTGTCCACTCCCCAGTGTCCGTTAGAGCAACTGTCCACTCCCCAGGGTCCGTCAGTGCGACTGTCCACTCCCCAGGGTTCGTCAGAGTGACTGTCCACTCCCCAGGGTCCATCTTAGATTGTCTGTCCACTCCCCAGGGTCCGTCAGAGCGACTGTCCACTCCCCAGGATCCATCATAGAGTGACTGTTCACTACCCAGGGTCCGTCAGAAAGACTGTCCACTCCCCAGGGTCCATCATAGAGTGACTGTTCACTCCCTAGGGTCCGTCAGAGCGACTGTCCACTCCCCAGGGTCCGTCAGAGCGACTGTCCACTCCCCAGGGTCCGTCAGAGCGACTGTCTACTTCCCAGGGTCCATCATAGAGTGACTGTCCACTCCCCAGGGTCCATCATAGAGCGACTGTCCACTCCCCAGGGTCCGTCAGAGCGACTGTCCACCCCTCAGGGTCCATCATAGAGTGACTGTCCACTCCCCAGGGTCCATCATAGAGTGACTGTCCACTCCCCAGGGTCCATCATAGAGCGACTGTCCACTCCCGAGGGTCCATCTTAGAGTGACTGTCCACTCCCCAGGTTCCGTCACAGAGCGACTGTCCACTCCCCAGGGTCCGTCATAGAGTGACTGTCCACTCCCCAGGGTCCGTCATAGAGTGACTGTCCACTCCCCAGGGTCCGTCATAGAGTGACTGTCCACTCCCCAGGGTCCGTCAGAGCGACTGTCTACTTCCCAGGCTCCATCATAGAGTGACTGTCCACTCCCCAGGGTCCGTCATAGAGCGACTGTCCACTCCCCAGTGTCCGTCAGAGCGACTGTCCACTCCCCAGGGTCCATCAGAGAGTGACTGTCCACTCCACAGGGTCCATCAGAGCGACTGTCCACTCCCCAGGGTCCATCATAGAGTGACTGTCCACTCCCCAGGGTCCATCATAGAGCGACTGTCCACTCCCCAGGGTCCATCATAGAGTGACTGTCCACTCCCCAGGGTCCGTCATAGAGTGACTGTCCACTCCCCAGGGTCCGTCATACAGTAACTTGTCCACTCCCCAGGGTCCGTCATAGAGTGACTGTCCACTCCCCAGGGTCCATCATAGAGTGACTGTCCACTCCCCAGGGTCCATCTTAGAGTGACTGTCCACTCCCCAGGGTCCGTCAGAGCGACTATCCACTCCCCAGGGTCCGTCAGAGCGACTGTCCACTCCCCAGGGTCCATCAGAGCGACTGTCCACTCCCCAGGGTCCATCATAGAGTGACTGTCCACTCCCCAGGGTCCATCATAGGGTGACTGTCCACTGCCCAGGGTCCATCATAGAGTGATTGTCCACTCCCCAGGGTCCATCTTAGAGTGACTGTCCACTCCCCAGGGTCCGTCAGAGCGATTGTCCACTCCCCAGGGTCCGTCATAGAGCGACTGTCCACTCCCCAGGGTCCATCATAGAGTGACTGTCCACTCCCCAGGGTCCGTCATACAGTGACTGTCCACTCCCCAGGGTCCATCATAGAGTGACTGTCCACTCCCCAGGGTCCATCTTAGAGTGACTGTCCACTCCCCAGGGTCCGTTAGAGCGACTGTCCACTCCCCAGCGTCCGTCAGTGCGACTGTCCACTCCCCAGGTTCCATCAGAGCGACTGTCCACTCCTCAGGGTCCATCATAGAGTGACTGTCCACTCCCCAGGGTCCGTCATAGAGTGACTGTCCACTCCCCAGGGTCCGTCAGAACGAGTGTCTACTCCCCAGGGTCCATCTTAGAGTGACTGTCCACTCCCCAGGGTCCGTCAGAGCGACTGTCCACTCCCCAGGGTCCATCTTAGAGTGACTGTCCACTCCCCAGGTTCCGTCATAGAGCGACTGTCCACTCCCCAGGGTCCGTCTTCGAGTGACTGTCCACTCCCCAGGGTCCATCATAGAGCGACTGTCCACTCCCCAGGGTCCATCATAGAGTGACTGTCCACTCCCCAGGGTCCATCATAGAGCGACTGTCCACTCCCCAGGGTCCATCTTAGAGTGACTGTCCACTCCCCAGGTTCCGTCAGAGAGCGACTGTCCACTCCCCAGGGTCCGTCATAGAGTGACTGTCCACTCCCCAGGGTCCGTCATAGAGTGACTGTCCACTCCCCAGGGTCCGTCATAGAGTGACTGTCCACTCCCCAGGGTCCGTCATAGAGTGACTGTCCACTCCCCAGGGTCCGTCATAGAGTGACTGTCCACTCCCCAGGGTCCGTCATAGAGTGACTGTCCACTCCCCAGGGTCCGTCATAGAGTGACTGTCCACTCCCCAGGGTCCATCATAGAGTGACTGTCCACTCCCCAGGGCCCATCATAGAGCGACTGTCCACTCCCCAGGGTCCATCATAGAGTGACTGTCCACTCTCCAGGGTCCATCATAGAGCGACTGTCCACTCCTCAGAGTCCGTCATAGAGCGACTGTCCACTCCCCAGGGTCCATCAGAGCGACTGTCCACTCCCCAGGGTCCATCATAGGGTGACTGTCCACAGCCCAGGGTCCATCATAGAGTGACTGTCCACTCCCCACGGTCCATCTTAGAGTGACTGTCCACTCCCCAGGGTCCGTCAGAGCGACTGTCCACTCCCCAGTGTCCATCTTAGAGTGACTGTCCACTCCCCAGGTTCCGTCATAGAGCGACTGTCCACTCCCCAGGGTCCGTCTTAGAGTGACTGTCCACTCCCCAGGGTCCATCATAGAGCGACTGTCCACTCCCCAGGGTCCATCATAGAGTGACTGTCCACTCCCCAGGGTCCATCATAGAGCGACTGTCCACTCCCCAGGGTCCATCTTAGAGTGACTGTCCACTCCCCAGGTTCCGTCATAGAGCGACTGTCCACTCCCCAGGGTCCGTCATAGAGTGACTGTCCAGTCCCCAGGGTCCGTCATAGAGTGACTGTCCACTCCCCAGGGTCTGTCACAGAGTGACTGTCCACTCCCCAGGGTCCATCATAGAGTGACTGTCCACTCCCCAGGGTCCATCATAGAGTGACTGTCCACTCCCCAGGGCCCATCATAGAGCGACTGTCCACTCCCCAGGGTCCATCATAGAGTGACTGTCCACTCTCCAGGGTCCATCATAGAGCGACTGTCCACTCCTCAGAGTCCGTCATAGAGCGACTGTCCACTCCCCAGGGTCCGTCAGAGCGACTGTCCACTCCCCAGGGTCCATCATAGGGTGACTGTCCACTGCCCAGGGTCCATCATAGAGTGACTGTCCACTCCCCACGGTCCATCTTAGAGTGACTGTCCACTCCCCAGGTTCCGTCATAGAGCGACTGTCCACTCCCCAGGGTCCATCTTAGAGTGACTGTCCACTCCCCAGGTTCCGTCATAGAGCGACTGTCCACTCCCCAGGGTCCGTCATAGTGTAACTGTCCACTCCCCAGGGTCCGTCAAAGAGTGACTGTCCACTCCCCAGGGTCCGTCATAGAGTGACTGTCCACTCCCCAGGGTCCGTCATTGAGTGACTGTCCACTCCCCAGGGTCCATCATAGAGTGACTGTCCACTCCCCAGGGTCCATCATGGAGCGACTGTCCACTCCCCAGGGTCCGTCAGAGCGACTGTCCACCCCCCAGGGTCCATCATAGAGTGACTGTCCACTCCCCAGGGTCCATCATAGAGTGACTGTCCACTCCCCAGGGTCCATCATAGAGCGACTGTCCACTCCCGAGGGTCCATCTTAGAGTGACTGTCCACTCCCCAGGTTCCGTCATAGAGCGACTGTCCACTCCCCAGGGTCCGTCATAGAGCGACTGTCCACTCCCCAGGGTCCGTCATAGAGTGACTGTCCACTCCCCAGGGTCCGTCATAGAGTGACTGTCCACTCCCCAGGGTCCGTCATAGAGTGACTGTCCACTCCCCAGGGTCCGTCATAGAGTGACTGTCCACTCCCCAGGGTCCGTCATAGAGTGACTGTCCACTCCCCAGGGTCCGTCAGAGCGACTGTCTACTTCCCAGGCTCCATCATAGAGTGACTGTCCACTCCCCAGGGTCCGTCATAGAGCGACTGTCCACTCCCCAGTGTCCGTCAGAGCGACTGTCCACTCCCCAGGGTCCATCAGAGAGTGACTGTCCACTCCACAGGGTCCATCAGAGCGACTGTCCACTCCCCAGGGTCCATCATAGAGTGACTGTCCACTCCCCAGGGTCCATCATAGAGCGACTGTCCACTCCCCAGGGTCCATCATAGAGTGACTGTCCACTCCCCAGGGTCCGTCATAGAGTGACTGTCCACTCCCCAGGGTCCGTCATACAGTGACTTGTCCACTCCCCAGGGTCCGTCATAGAGTGACTGTCCACTCCCCAGGGTCCATCATAGAGTGACTGTCCACTCCCCAGGGTCCACCTTAGAGTGACTGTCCACTCCCCAGGGTCCGTCAGAGCGACTATCCACTCCCCAGGGTCCGTCAGAGCGACTGTCCACTCCCCAGGGTCCATCAGAGCGACTGTCCACTCCCCAGGGTCCATCATAGAGTGATTGTCCACTCCCCAGGGTCCATCATAGGGTGACTGTCCACTGCCCAGGGTCCATCATAGAGTGACTGTCCACTCCCCAGGGTCCATCTTAGAGTGACTGTCCACTCCCCAGGGTCCGTCAGAGCGACTGTCCACTCCCCAGGGTCCGTCATAGAGCGACTGTCCACTCCCCAGGGTCCATCATAGAGTGACTGTCCACTCCCCAGGGTCCGTCATACAGTGACTGTCCACTCCCCAGGGTCCATCATAGAGTGACTGTCCACTCCCCAGGGTCCATCTTAGAGTGACTGTCCACTCCCCAGGGTCCGTTAGAGCGACTGTCCACTCCCCAGCGTCCGTCAGTGCGACTGTCCACTCCCCAGGTTCCATCAGAGCGACTGTCCACTCCTCAGGGTCCATCATAGAGTGACTGTCCACTCCCCAGGGTCCGTCATAGAGTGACTGTCCACTCCCCAGGGTCCGTCAGAACGAGTGTCTACTCCCCAGGGTCCATCTTAGAGTGACTGTCCACTCCCCAGGGTCCGTCAGAGCGACTGTCCACTCCCCAGGGTCCATCTTAGAGTGACTGTCCACTCCCCAGGTTCCGTCATAGAGCGACTGTCCACTCCCCAGGGTCCGTCTTCGAGTGACTGTCCACTCCCCAGGGTCCATCATAGAGCGACTGTCCACTCCCCAGGGTCCATCATAGAGTGACTGTCCACTCCCCAGGGTCCATCATAGAGCGACTGTCCACTCCCCAGGGTCCATCTTAGAGTGACTGTCCACTCCCCAGGTTCCGTCAGAGAGCGACTGTCCACTCCCCAGGGTCCGTCATAGAGTGACTGTCCACTCCCCAGGGTCCGTCATAGAGTGACTGTCCACTCCCCAGGGTCCGTCATAGAGTGACTGTCCACTCCCCAGGGTCCGTCATAGAGTGACTGTCCACTCCCCAGGGTCCGTCATAGAGTGACTGTCCACTCCCCAGGGTCCATCATAGAGTGACTGTCCACTCCCCAGGGTCCATCATAGAGTGACTGTCCACTCCCCAGGGCCCATCATAGAGCGACTGTCCACTCCCCAGGGTCCATCATAGAGTGACTGTCCACTCTCCAGGGTCCATCATAGAGCGACTGTCCACTCCTCAGAGTCCGTCATAGAGCGACTGTCCACTCCCCAGGGTCCATCAGAGCGACTGTCCACTCCCCAGGGTCCATCATAGGGTGACTGTCCACAGCCCAGGGTCCATCATAGAGTGACTGTCCACTCCCCACGGTCCATCTTAGAGTGACTGTCCACTCCCCAGGGTCCGTCAGAGCGACTGTCCACTCCCCAGTGTCCATCTTAGAGTGACTGTCCACTCCCCAGGTTCCGTCATAGAGCGACTGTCCACTCCACAGGGTCCGTCTTAGAGTGACTGTCCACTCCCCAGGGTCCATCTTAGAGTGACTGTCCACTCCCCAGGGTCCGTCAGAGCGACTGTCCACTACCCAGGGTCCGTCATAGAGTGACTGTCCACTCCCCAGGGTCCATCATAGAGTGACTGTCCACTCCCCAGGGTCCGTCATACAGTGACTGTCCACTCCCCAGGGTCCATCATAGAGTGACTGTCCACTCCCCAGGGTCCATCTTAGAGTGACTGTCCACTCCCCAGGGTCCGTTAGAGCGACTGTCCACTCCCCAGCGTCCGTCAGTGCGACTGTCCACTCCCCAGGGTCCGTCTTAGAGTGACTGTCCACTCCCCAGGGTCCATCATAGAGCGACTGTCCACTCCCCAGGGTCCATCATAGAGTGACTGTCCACTCCCCAGGGTCCATCATAGAGCGACTGTCCACTCCCCAGGGTCCATCTTAGAGTGACTGTCCACTCCCCAGGTTCCGTCATAGAGCGACTGTCCACTCCCCAGGGTCCGTCATAGAGTGACTGTCCACTCACCAGGGTCCGTCATAGA
Source organism: Pristiophorus japonicus (assembly GCF_044704955.1). NCBI lineage: Eukaryota > Metazoa > Chordata > Chondrichthyes > Pristiophoridae > Pristiophorus > Pristiophorus japonicus. Next base: position 97,178,079 of record NC_091993.1, on the reverse strand, counting down.
GTGACTGTCCACTCCCCAGGGTCCGTCATAGAGTGACTGTCCACTCCCCAGGGTCCATCATATAATGACTGTCCACTCCCCAGGGTCCATCATAGAGTGACTGTCCACTCCCCAGGGCCCATCATAGAGCGACTGTCCACTCCCCAGGGTCCATCATAGAGTGACTGTCCACTCTCCAGGGTCCATCATAGAGCGACTGTCCACTCCTCAGAGTCCGTCATAGAGCGACTGTCCACTCCCCAGGGTCCATCAGAGCGACTGTCCACTCCCCAGGGTCCATCATAGGGTGACTGTCCACTGCCCAGGGTCCATCATTGAGTGACTGTCCACTCCCCACGGTCCATCTTAGAGTGACTGTCCACTCCCCAGGTTCCGTCATAGAGCGACTGTCCACTCCCCAGGGTCCATCTTAGAGTGACTGTCCACTCCCCAGGTTCCGTCATAGAGCGACTGTCCACTCCTCAGGGTCCGTCATAGTGTAACTGTCCACTCCCCAGGGTCCGTCATAGACTGACTGTCCACTCCCCAGGGTCCGTCATAGAGTGACTGTGCACACCCCAGGGTCCGTCATTGAGTGACTGTCCACTCCCCAGGGTCCATCATAGAGTGACTGTCCACTCCCCAGGGTCCATCATAGAGTGACTGTCCACTCCCCAGGGTCCATCTTAGAGTGACTGTCCACTCCCCGGTGTCCGTTAGAGCAACTGTCCACTCCCCAGGGTCCGTCAGTGCGACTGCCCACTCCCCAGGGTTCGTCAGAGTGACTGTCCACTCCCCAGGGTCCATCTTAGATTATCTGTCCACTCCCCAGGGTCCGTCAGAGCGACTGTCCACTCCCCAGGATCCATCTTAGAGTGACTGTCCAGTCCCCAGGTTCCGTCATAGAGCGACCGTCCACTCTCCAGGGTCCATCATAGAGTGACTGTTCACTCCCCAGGGTCCGTCAGAAAGACTGTCCACTCCCCAGGGTCCATCATAGAGTGACTGTTCACTCCCTAGGGTCCGTCAGAGCGACTGTCCACTCCCCAGGTTCCGTCAGAGCGACTGTCCACTCCCCAGGGTCCATCAGAGCGACTGTCTACTTCCCAGGGTCCATCATAGAGTGACTGTCCACTCCCCAGGGTCCATCATAGAGCGACTGTCCACTCCCCAGGGTCCGTCAGAGCGACTGTCCACCCCCCAGGGTCCATCATAGAGTGACTGTCCACTCCACAGGGTCCATCAGAGCGACTGTCCACTCCCCAGGGTCCATCATAGAGTGACTGTCCACTCCCCAGGGTCCATCATAGAGCGACTGTCCACTCCCGAGGGTCCATCTTAGAGTGACTGTCCACTCCCCAGGTTCCGTCATAGAGCGACTGTCCACTCCCCAGGGTCCGTCATAGAGTGACTGTCCACTCCCCAGGGTCCGTCATAGAGTGACTGTCCACTCCCCAGGGTCCGTCATAGAGTGACTGTCCACTCCCCAGGGTCCGTCATAGAGTAACTGTCCACTCCCCAGGGTCCATCATAGAGTGACTGTCCACTCCCCAGGGCCCATCATAGAGCGACTGTCCACTCCCCAGGGTCCATCATAGACTGAGTGTCCACTCTCCAGCGTCCATCATAGAGCGACTGTCCACTCCCCAGAGTCCGTCATAGAGCGACTGTCCACTCCCCAGGGTCCGTCAGAGCGACTGTCCACTCCCCAGGGTCCATCATAGGGGGACTGTCCACTGCCCAGGGTCCATCATAGAGTGACTGTCCACTCCCCACGGTCCATCTTAGAGTGACTGTCCACTCCCCAGGTTCCGTCATAGAGCGACTGTCCACTCCCCAGGGTCCATCATAGAGCGACTGTCCACTCCCCAGGGTCCATCATAGAGTGACTGTCCACTCCCCAGGGTCCGTCATAGAGTGACTGTCCACTCCCCAGGGTCCGTCATACAGTGACTTGTCCACTCCCCAGGGTCCGTCATAGAGTGACTGTCCACTCCCCAGGGTCCATCATAGAGCGACTGTCCACTCCCCAGGGTCCACCTTAGAGTGACTGTCCACTCCCCAGGGTCCGTCAGAGCGACTATCCACTCCCCAGGGTCCGTCAGAGCGACTGTCCACTCCCCAGGGTCCATCAGAGCGACTGTCCACTCCCCAGGGTCCATCATAGAGTGATTGTCCACTCCCCAGGGTCCATCATAGGGTGACTGTCCACTGCCCAGGGTCCATCATAGAGTGACTGTCCACTCCCCAGGGTCCATCTTAGAGTGACTGTCCACTCCCCAGGGTCCGTCAGAGCGACTGTCCACTCCCCAGGGTCCGTCATAGAGCGACTGTCCACTCCCCAGGGTCCATCATAGAGTGACTGTCCACTCCCCAGGGTCCGTCATACAGTGACTGTCCACTCCCCAGGGTCCATCATAGAGTGACTGTCCACTCCCCAGGGTCCATCTTAGAGTGACTGTCCACTCCCCAGGGTCCGTTAGAGCGACTGTCCACTCCCCAGCGTCCGTCAGTGCGACTGTCCACTCCCCAGGTTCCATCAGAGCGACTGTCCACTCCTCAGGGTCCATCATAGAGTGACTGTCCACTCCCCAGGGTCCGTCATAGAGTGACTGTCCACTCCCCAGGGTCCGTCAGAACGAGTGTCTACTCCCCAGGGTCCATCTTAGAGTGACTGTCCACTCCCCAGGGTCCGTCAGAGCGACTGTCCACTCCCCAGGGTCCATCTTAGAGTGACTGTCCACTCCCCAGGTTCCGTCATAGAGCGACTGTCCACTCCCCAGGGTCCGTCTTCGAGTGACTGTCCACTCCCCAGGGTCCATCATAGAGCGACTGTCCACTCCCCAGGGTCCATCATAGAGTGACTGTCCACTCCCCAGGGTCCATCATAGAGCGACTGTCCACTCCCCAGGGTCCATCTTAGAGTGACTGTCCACTCCCCAGGTTCCGTCAGAGAGCGACTGTCCACTCCCCAGGGTCCGTCATAGAGTGACTGTCCACTCCCCAGGGTCCGTCATAGAGTGACTGTCCACTCCCCAGGGTCCGTCATAGAGTGACTGTCCACTCCCCAGGGTCCGTCATAGAGTGACTGTCCACTCCCCAGGGTCCATCATAGAGTGACTGTCCACTCCCCAGGGTCCATCATAGAGTGACTGTCCACTCCCCAGGGCCCATCATAGAGCGACTGTCCACTCCCCAGGGTCCATCATAAAGTGACTGTCCACTCTCCAGGGTCCATCATAGAGCGACTGTCCACTCCTCAGAGTCCGTCATAGAGCGACTGTCCACTCCCCAGGGTCCATCAGAGCGACTGTCCACTCCCCAGGGTCCATCATAGGGTGACTGTCCACAGCCCAGGGTCCATCATAGAGTGACTGTCCACTCCCCACGGTCATCTTAGAGTGACTGTCCACTCCCCAGGGTCCGTCAGAGCGACTGTCCACTCCCCAGTGTCCATCTTAGAGTGACTGTCCACTCCCCAGGTTCCGTCATAGAGCGACTGTCCACTCCCCAGGGTCCGTCTTAGAGTGACTGTCCACTCCCCAGGGTCCATCTTAGAGTGACTGTCCACTCCCCAGTGTCCGTCAGAGCGACTGTCCACTACACAGGGTCCGTCATAGAGTGACTGTCCACTCCCCAGGGTCCATCATAGAGTGACTGTCCACTCCCCAGGGTCCGTCATACAGTGACTGTCCACTCCCCAGGGTCCATCATAGAGTGACTGTCCACTCCCCAGGGTCCATCTTAGAGTGACTGTCCACTCCCCAGGGTCCGTTAGAGCGACTGTCCACTCCCCAGCGTCCGTCAGTAAGACTGTCCACTCCCCAGGTTCCATCAGAGCGACTGTCCACTCCCCAGGGTCCATCATAGGGTGACTGTCCACTCCTCAGGGTCCATCATAGAGTGACGGTCCACTCCCCAGGGTCCGTCATAGAGTGACTGTCCACTCCCCAGGGTCCGTCAGAGCGAGTGTCTACTCCCCAGGGTCCATCATAGAGAGACTGTACACTCCCCAGGGTCCATCAGAACGACTGTCCACTCCCCAGGGTCCATCATAGGGTGACTGTCCGCTGCCCAGGGTCCATCATAGAGTGACTGTCCACGCCCCAGGGTCCATCTTAGAGTGACTGTCCACTCCCCAGGGTCCGTCAGAGCGACTGTCCACTCCCCAGGGTCCATCTTAGAGTGACTGTCCACTCCCCAGGTTCCGTCATAGAGCGACTGTCCACTCCCCAGGGTCCGTCTTAGAGTGACTGTCCACTCCCCAGGGTCCATCATAGAGCGACTGTCCACTCCCCAGGGTCCATCATAGAGTGACTGTCCACTCCCCAGGGTCCATCATAGAGCGACTGTCCACTCCCCAGGGTCCATCTTAGAGTGACTGTCCACTCCCCAGGTTCCGTCATAGAGCGACTGTCCACTCCCCAGGGTCCGTCATAGAGTGACTGTCCACTCCCCAGGGTCCGTCATAGAGCGACTGTCCACTCCCCAGGGTCCGTCATAGAGTGACTGTCCACTCCCCAGGGTCCATCATAGAATGACTGTCCACTCCCCAGGGTCCATCATAGAGTGACTGTCCACTCCCCAGGGCCCATCATAGAGCGACTGTCCACTCCCCAGGGTCCATCATAGAGTGACTGTCCACTCTCCAGGGTCCATCATAGAGCGACTGTCCACTCCTCAGAGTCCGTCATTGAGCGACTGTCCACTCCCCAGGGTCCATCAGAGCGACTGTCCACTCCCCAGGGTCCATCATAGGGTGACTGTCCACTGCCCAGGGTCCATCATAGAGTGACTGTCCACTCCCCACGGTCCATCTTAGAGTGACTGTCCACTCCCCAGGTTCCGTCATAGAGCGACTGTCCACTCCCCAGGGTCCATCTTAGAGTGACTGTCCACTCCCCAGGTTCCGTCATAGAGCGACTGTCCACTCCTCAGGGTCCGTCATAGTGTAACTGTCCACTCCCCAGGGTCCGTCATAGACTGACTGTCCACTCCCCAGGGTCCGTCATAGAGTGACTGTGCACTCCCCAGGGTCCGTCATTGAGTGACTGTCCACTCCCCAGGGTCCATCATAGAGTGACTGTCCACTCCCCAGGGTCCATCATAGAGTGACTGTCCACTCCCCAGGGTCCATCTTAGAGTGACTGTCCACTCCCCAGTGTCCGTTAGAGCAACTGTCCACTCCCCAGGGTCCGTCAGTGCGACTGCCCACTCCCCAGGGTTCGTCAGAGTGACTGTCCACTCCCCAGGGTCCATCTTAGATTATCTGTCCACTCCCCAGGGTCCATCAGAGCGACTGTCCACTCCCCAGGATCCATCTTAGAGTGACTGTCCAGTCCCCAGGTTCCGTCATAGAGCGACTGTCCACTCCCCAGGGTCCATCATAGAGTGACTGTTCACTCCCCAGGGTCCGTCAGAAAGACTGTCCACTCCCCAGGGTCCATCATAGAGTGACTGTTCACTCCCTAGGGTCCGTCAGAGCGACTGTCCACTCCCCAGGTTCCGTCAGAGCGACTGTCCACTCCCCAGGGTCCATCAGAGCGACTGTCTACTTCCCAGGGTCCATCATAGAGTGACTGTCCACTCCCCAGGGTCCATCATAGAGCGACTGTCCACTCCCCAGGGTCCGTCAGAGCGACTGTCCACCCCCCAGGGTCCATCATAGAGTGACTGTCCACTCCACAGGGTCCATCAGAGCGACTGTCCACTCCCCAGGGTCCATCATAGAGTGACTGTCCACTCCCCAGGGTCCATCATAGAGCGACTGTCCACTCCCGAGGGTCCATCTTAGAGTGACTGTCCACTCCCCAGGTTCCGTCATAGAGCGACTGTCCACTCCCCAGGGTCCGTCATAGAGTGACTGTCCACTCCCCAGGGTCCGTCATAGAGTGACTGTCCACTCCCCAGGGTCCGTCATAGAGTGACTGTCCACTCCCCAGGGTCCGTCATAGAGTGACTGTCCACTCCCCAGGGTCCATCATAGAGTGACTGTCCACTCCCCAGGGCCCATCATAGAGCGACTGTCCACTCCCCAGGGTCCATCATAGACTGAGTGTCCACTCTCCAGCGTCCATCATAGAGCGACTGTCCACTCCCCAGAGTCCGTCATAGAGCGACTGTCCACTCCCCAGGGTCCGTCAGAGCGACTGTCCACTCCCCAGGGTCCATCATAGGGGGACTGTCCACTGCCCAGGGTCCATCATAGAGTGACTGTCCACTCCCCACGGTCCATCTTAGAGTGACTGTCCACTCCCCAGGTTCCGTCATAGAGCGACTGTCCACTCCCCAGGGTCCATCATAGAGCGACTGTCCACTCCCCAGGGTCCATCATAGAGTGACTGTCCACTCCCCAGGGTCCGTCATAGAGTGACTGTCCACTCCCCAGGGTCCGTCATACAGTGACTTGTCCACTCCCCAGGGTCCGTCATAGAGTGACTGTCCACTCCCCAGGGTCCATCATAGAGCGACTGTCCACTCCCCAGGGTCCACCTTAGAGTGACTGTCCACTCCCCAGGGTCCGTCAGAGCGACTATCCACTCCCCAGGGTCCGTCAGAGCGACTGTCCACTCCCCAGGGTCCATCAGAGCGACTGTCCACTCCCCAGGGTCCATCATAGAGTGATTGTCCACTCCCCAGGGTCCATCATAGGGTGACTGTCCACTGCCCAGGGTCCATCATAGAGTGACTGTCCACTCCCCAGGGTCCATCTTAGAGTGACTGTCCACTCCCCAGGGTCCGTCAGAGCGACTGTCCACTCCCCAGGGTCCGTCATAGAGCGACTGTCCACTCCCCAGGGTCCATCATAGAGTGACTGTCCACTCCCCAGGGTCCGTCATACAGTGACTGTCCACTCCCCAGGGTCCATCATAGAGTGACTGTCCACTCCCCAGGGTCCATCTTAGAGTGACTGTCCACTCCCCAGGGTCCGTTAGAGCGACTGTCCACTCCCCAGCGTCCGTCAGTGCGACTGTCCACTCCCCAGGTTCCATCAGAGCGACTGTCCACTCCTCAGGGTCCATCATAGAGTGACTGTCCACTCCCCAGGGTCCGTCATAGAGTGACTGTCCACTCCCCAGGGTCCGTCAGAACGAGTGTCTACTCCCCAGGGTCCATCTTAGAGTGACTGTCCACTCCCCAGGGTCCGTCAGAGCGACTGTCCACTCCCCAGGGTCCATCTTAGAGTGACTGTCCACTCCCCAGGTTCCGTCATAGAGCGACTGTCCACTCCCCAGGGTCCGTCTTCGAGTGACTGTCCACTCCCCAGGGTCCATCATAGAGCGACTGTCCACTCCCCAGGGTCCATCATAGAGTGACTGTCCACTCCCCAGGGTCCATCATAGAGCGACTGTCCACTCCCCAGGGTCCATCTTAGAGTGACTGTCCACTCCCCAGGTTCCGTCAGAGAGCGACTGTCCACTCCCCAGGGTCCGTCATAGAGTGACTGTCCACTCCCCAGGGTCCGTCATAGAGTGACTGTCCACTCCCCAGGGTCCGTCATAGAGTGACTGTCCACTCCCCAGGGTCCGTCATAGAGTGACTGTCCACTCCCCAGGGTCCATCATAGAGTGACTGTCCACTCCCCAGGGTCCATCATAGAGTGACTGTCCACTCCCCAGGGCCCATCATAGAGCGACTGTCCACTCCCCAGGGTCCATCATAAAGTGACTGTCCACTCTCCAGGGTCCATCATAGAGCGACTGTCCACTCCTCAGAGTCCGTCATAGAGCGACTGTCCACTCCCCAGGGTCCATCAGAGCGACTGTCCACTCCCCAGGGTCCATCATAGGGTGACTGTCCACAGCCCAGGGTCCATCATAGAGTGACTGTCCACTCCCCACGGTCATCTTAGAGTGACTGTCCACTCCCCAGGGTCCGTCAGAGCGACTGTCCACTCCCCAGTGTCCATCTTAGAGTGACTGTCCACTCCCCAGGTTCCGTCATAGAGCGACTGTCCACTCCCCAGGGTCCGTCTTAGAGTGACTGTCCACTCCCCAGGGTCCATCTTAGAGTGACTGTCCACTCCCCAGTGTCCGTCAGAGCGACTGTCCACTACCCAGGGTCCGTCATAGAGTGACTGTCCACTCCGCAGGGTCCATCATAGAGTGACTGTCCACTCCCCAGGGTCCGTCATACAGTGACTGTCCACTCCCCAGGGTCCATCATAGAGTGACTGTCCACTCCCCAGGGTCCATCTTAGAGTGACTGTCCACTCCCCAGGGTCCGTTAGAGCGACTGTCCACTCCCCAGCGTCCGTCAGTAAGACTGTCCACTCCCCAGGTTCCATCAGAGCGACTGTCCACTCCCCAGGGTCCATCATAGGGTGACTGTCCACTCCTCAGGGTCCATCATAGAGTGACGGTCCACTCCCCAGGGTCCGTCATAGAGTGACTGTCCACTCCCCAGGGTCCGTCAGAGCGAGTGTCTACTCCCCAGGGTCCATCATAGAGAGACTGTACACTCCCCAGGGTCCATCAGAACGACTGTCCACTCCCCAGGGTCCATCATAGGGTGACTGTCCGCTGCCCAGGGTCCATCATAGAGTGACTGTCCACGCCCCAGGGTCCATCTTAGAGTGACTGTCCACTCCCCAGGGTCCGTCAGAGCGACTGTCCACTCCCCAGGGTCCATCTTAGAGTGACTGTCCACTCCCCAGGTTCCGTCATAGAGCGACTGTCCACTCCCCAGGGTCCGTCTTAGAGTGACTGTCCACTCCCCAGGGTCCATCATAGAGCGACTGTCCACTCCCCAGGGTCCATCATAGAGTGACTGTCCACTCCCCAGGGTCCATCATAGAGCGACTGTCCACTCCCCAGGGTCCATCTTAGAGTGACTGTCCACTCCCCAGGTTCCGTCATAGAGCGACTGTCCACTCCCCAGGGTCCGTCATAGAGTGACTGTCCACTCCCCAGGGTCCGTCATAGAGCGACTGTCCACTCCCCAGGGTCCGTCATAGAGTGACTGTCCACTCCCCAGGGTCCATCATAGAATGACTGTCCACTCCCCAGGGTCCATCATAGAGTGACTGTCCACTCCCCAGGGCCCATCATAGAGCGACTGTCCACTCCCCAGGGTCCATCATAGAGTGACTGTCCACTCTCCAGGGTCCATCATAGAGCGACTGTCCACTCCTCAGAGTCCGTCATTGAGCGACTGTCCACTCCCCAGGGTCCATCAGAGCGACTGTCCACTCCCCAGGGTCCATCATAGGGTGACTGTCCACTGCCCAGGGTCCATCATAGAGTGACTGTCCACTCCCCACGGTCCATCTTAGAGTGACTGTCCACTCCCCAGGTTCCGTCATAGAGCGACTGTCCACTCCCCAGGGTCCATCTTAGAGTGACTGTCCACTCCCCAGGTTCCGTCATAGAGCGACTGTCCACTCCTCAGGGTCCGTCATAGTGTAACTGTCCACTCCCCAGGGTCCGTCATAGACTGACTGTCCACTCCCCAGGGTCCGTCATAGAGTGACTGTGCACTCCCCAGGGTCCGTCATTGAGTGACTGTCCACTCCCCAGGGTCCATCATAGAGTGACTGTCCACTCCCCAGGGTCCATCATAGAGTGACTGTCCACTCCCCAGGGTCCATCTTAGAGTGACTGTCCACTCCCCAGTGTCCGTTAGAGCAACTGTCCACTCCCCAGGGTCCGTCAGTGCGACTGCCCACTCCCCAGGGTTCGTCAGAGTGACTGTCCACTCCCCAGGGTCCATCTTAGATTATCTGTCCACTCCCCAGGGTCCATCAGAGCGACTGTCCACTCCCCAGGATCCATCTTAGAGTGACTGTCCAGTCCCCAGGTTCCGTCATAGAGCGACTGTCCACTCCCCAGGGTCCATCATAGAGTGACTGTTCACTCCCCAGGGTCCGTCAGAAAGACTGTCCACTCCCCAGGGTCCATCATAGAGTGACTGTTCACTCCCTAGGGTCCGTCAGAGCGACTGTCCACTCCCCAGGTTCCGTCAGAGCGACTGTCCACTCCCCAGGGTCCATCAGAGCGACTGTCTACTTCTCAGGGTCCATCATAGAGTGACTGTCCACTCCCCAGGGTCCATCATAGAGCGACTGTCCACTCCCCAGGGTCCGTCAGAGCGACTGTCCACCCCCCAGGGTCCATCATAGAGTGACTGTCCACTCCACAGGGTCCATCAGAGCGACTGTCCACTCCCCAGGGTCCATCATAGAGTGACTGTCCACTCCCCAGGGTCCATTATAGAGCGACTGTCCACTCCCGAGGGTCCATCTTAGAGTGACTGTCCACTCCCCAGGTTCCGTCATAGAGCGACTGTCCACTCCCCAGGGTCCGTCATAGAGTGACTGTCCACTCCCCAGGGTCCGTCATAGAGTGACTGTCCACTCCCCAGGGTCCGTCATAGAGTGACTGTCCACTCCCCAGGGTCCGTCATAGAGTGACTGTCCACTCCCCAGGGTCCATCATAGAGTGACTGTCCACTCCCCAGGGCCCATCATAGAGCGACTGTCCACTCCCCAGGGTCCATCATAGAGTGAGTGTCCACTCTCCAGGGTCCATCATAGAGCGACTGTCCACTCCCCAGAGTCCGTCATAGAGCGACTGTCCACACCCCAGGGTCCGTCAGAGCGACTGTCCACTCCCCAGGGTCCATCATAGGGGGACTGTCCACTGCCCAGGGTCCATCATAGAGTGACTGTCCACTCCCCACGGTCCATCTTAGAGTGACTGTCCACTCCCCAGGTTCCGTCATAGAGCGACTGTCCACTCCCCAGGGTCCATCATAGAGTGACTGTGCACTCCCCAGGGCCCATCATAGAGCGACTGTCCACTCCCCAGGGTCCATCATAGAGTGAGTGTCCACTCTCCAGGGTCCATCATAGAGCGACTGTCCACTCCCCAGGGTCCATCATAGAGCGACTGTCCACTCCCCAGGGTCCATCAGAGCGACTGTCCACTCCCCAGGGTCCATCTTAGAGTGACAGTCCACTCCCCAGGTTCCATCATAGAGCGACTGTCCACTCCCCAGGGTCCATCTTAGAGTGACTGTCCACTCCCCAGGTTCCGTCATAGAGCGACTGTCCACTCCCCAGGGTCCATCTTAGAGTGACTGTCCACTCCCCATGGTCCATCATAGAGCGACTGTCCACTCCCCAGGGTCCATCATAGAGTGACTGTCCACACCCCAAGGTCCATCATAGAGCGACTGTCCACTCCCCAGGGTCCATCATAGAGTGACTGTCCACTCCCCAGGGTCCGTCATGGAGTGACTGTCCACTCCCCAGGGTCCGTCATAGAGTGACTGTCCACTCCCCAGGGTCCATCATAGAGTGACTGTCCACTCCCCAGGGTCCAACTTAGAGTGACTGTCCACACCCCAGGGTCCGTCAGAGCAACTATCCACTCCCCAGGGTCCGTCAGAGCGACTGTCCACTCCCCCGGGTCCATCAGAGCGACTGTCCACTCCCCAGGGTCCATCATAGAGTGACTGTCCACTGCCCAGGGTCCGTCAGAGCGACTGTCCACTCCCCAGGGTCCGTCATAGAGTGACTGTCCACTCCCCAGGGTCCATCATAGAGTGACTGTCCACTCCCCAGGGTCCGTCATAGAGTGACTGTCCACTCCCCAGGGTCCATCATAGAGTGACTGTCCACTCCCCAGGGTCCATCTTCGAGTGACTGTCCACTCCCCAGGTTCCGTCATAGAGCGACTGTCCACTCCCCAGGGTCCGTCATAGAGCGACTGTCCACTCCCCAGGGTCCGTCATAGAGTGACTGTCCACTCCCCAGGGTCCATCATAGAGTGACTGTCCACTCCCCATGGTCCGTCATAGAGTGACTGTCCACTCCCCAGGGTCCATCATAGAGTGACTGTCCACTCCACAGGGTCCGTTAGAGCGACTGTCCACTCCCCAGGGTCCGTCAGTGCGACTGTCCACTCCCCAGGGTCCATCAAAGCGACTGTCCACTCCCCAGGGTCCAACATAGGGTGACTGTCCACTGCCCAGGGTCCATTTTAGAGTGACTGTCCACTCCCCAGGGTTCGTCAGAGCGACTGTCCACTCCCCAGGGTCCATCTTAGAGTGACTGTCCACTCCCCAGGTTCCGTCATAGAGCGACTGTCCACTCCCCAGGGTCCATCATAGAGTGACTGTCCACTCCCCAGGGTCCGTCTTAGAGTGACTGTCCACTCCCCAGGGTCCATCATAGAGCGACTGTCCACTCCCCAGGGTCCATCATAGAGTGACTGTCCACTCCCCAGGGTCCATCATAGAGCGACTGTCCACTCCCCAGGGTCCATCTTAGAGTGACTGTCCACTCCCCAGGTTCCGTCATAGAGCGACTGTCCACTCCCCAGGGTCCGTCATAGAGTGACTGTCCACTCCCCAGGGTCCGTCATAGAGCGACTGTCCACTCCCCAGGGTCCGTCATAGAGTGACTGTCCACTCCCCAGGGTCCATCATAGAATGACTGTCCACTCCCCAGGGTCCATCATAGAGTGACTGTCCACTCCCCAGGGCCCATCATAGAGCGACTGTCCACTCCCCAGGGTCCATCATAGAGTGACTGTCCACTCTCCAGGGTCCATCATAGAGCGACTGTCCACTCCTCAGAGTCCGTCATTGAGCGACTGTCCACTCCCCAGGGTCCATCAGAGCGACTGTCCACTCCCCAGGGTCCATCATAGGGTGACTGTCCACTGCCCAGGGTCCATCATAGAGTGACTGTCCAATCCCCACGGTCCATCTTAGAGTGACTGTCCACTCCCCAGGTTCCGTCATAGAGCGACTGTCCACTCCCCAGGGTCCATCTTAGAGTGACTGTCCACTCCCCAGGTTCCGTCATAGAGCGACTGTCCACTCCTCAGGGTCCGTCATAGTGTAACTGTCCACTCCCCAGGGTCCGTCATAGACTGACTGTCCACTCCCCAGGGTCCGTCATAGAGTGACTGTGCACTCCCCAGGGTCCGTCATTGAGTGACTGTCCACTCCCCAGGGTCCATCATAGAGTGACTGTCCACTCCCCAGGGTCCATCATAGAGTGACTGTCCACTCCCCAGGGTCCATCTTAGAGTGACTGTCCACTCCCCAGTGTCCGTTAGAGCAACTGTCCACTCCCCAGGGTCCGTCAGTGCGACTGCCCACTCCCCAGGGTTCGTCAGAGTGACTGTCCACTCCCCAGGGTCCATCTTAGATTATCTGTCCACTCCCCAGGGTCCATCAGAGCGACTGTCCACTCCCCAGGATCCATCTTAGAGTGACTGTCCAGTCCCCAGGTTCCGTCATAGAGCGACTGTCCACTCCCCAGGGTCCATCATAGAGTGACTGTTCACTCCCCAGGGTCCGTCAGAAAGACTGTCCACTCCCCAGGGTCCATCATAGAGTGACTGTTCACTCCCTAGGGTCCGTCAGAGCGACTGTCCACTCCCCAGGTTCCGTCAGAGCGACTGTCCACTCCCCAGGGTCCATCAGAGCGACTGTCTACTTCTCAGGGTCCATCATAGAGTGACTGTCCACTCCCCAGGGTCCATCATAGAGCGACTGTCCACTCCCCAGGGTCCGTCAGAGCGACTGTCCACCCCCCAGGGTCCATCATAGAGTGACTGTCCACTCCACAGGGTCCATCAGAGCGACTGTCCACTCCCCAGGGTCCATCATAGAGTGACTGTCCACTCCCCAGGGTCCATTATAGAGCGACTGTCCACTCCCGAGGGTCCATCTTAGAGTGACTGTCCACTCCCCAGGTTCCGTCATAGAGCGACTGTCCACTCCCCAGGGTCCGTCATAGAGTGACTGTCCACTCCCCAGGGTCCGTCATAGAGTGACTGTCCACTCCCCAGGGTCCGTCATAGAGTGACTGTCCACTCCCCAGGGTCCGTCATAGAGTGACTGTCCACTCCCCAGGGTCCATCATAGAGTGACTGTCCACTCCCCAGGGCCCATCATAGAGCGACTGTCCACTCCCCAGGGTCCATCATAGAGTGAGTGTCCACTCTCCAGGGTCCATCATAGAGCGACTGTCCACTCCCCAGAGTCCGTCATAGAGCGACTGTCCACACCCCAGGGTCCGTCAGAGCGACTGTCCACTCCCCAGGGTCCATCATAGGGGGACTGTCCACTGCCCAGGGTCCATCATAGAGTGACTGTCCACTCCCCACGGTCCATCTTAGAGTGACTGTCCACTCCCCAGGTTCCGTCATAGAGCGACTGTCCACTCCCCAGGGTCCATCATAGAGTGACTGTGCACTCCCCAGGGCCCATCATAGAGCGACTGTCCACTCCCCAGGGTCCATCATAGAGTGAGTGTCCACTCTCCAGGGTCCATCATAGAGCGACTGTCCACTCCCCAGGGTCCATCATAGAGCGACTGTCCACTCCCCAGGGTCCATCAGAGCGACTGTCCACTCCCCAGGGTCCATCTTAGAGTGACAGTCCACTCCCCAGGTTCCATCATAGAGCGACTGTCCACTCCCCAGGGTCCATCTTAGAGTGACTGTCCACTCCCCAGGTTCCGTCATAGAGCGACTGTCCACTCCCCAGGGTCCATCTTAGAGTGACTGTCCACTCCCCATGGTCCATCATAGAGCGACTGTCCACTCCCCAGGGTCCATCATAGAGTGACTGTCCACACCCCAAGGTCCATCATAGAGCGACTGTCCACTCCCCAGGGTCCATCATAGAGTGACTGTCCACTCCCCAGGGTCCGTCATGGAGTGACTGTCCACTCCCCAGGGTCCGTCATAGAGTGACTGTCCACTCCCCAGGGTCCATCATAGAGTGACTGTCCACTCCCCAGGGTCCAACTTAGAGTGACTGTCCACACCCCAGGGTCCGTCAGAGCAACTATCCACTCCCCAGGGTCCGTCAGAGCGACTGTCCACTCCCCCGGGTCCATCAGAGCGACTGTCCACTCCCCAGGGTCCATCATAGAGTGACTGTCCACTGCCCAGGGTCCGTCAGAGCGACTGTCCACTCCCCAGGGTCCGTCATAGAGTGACTGTCCACTCCCCAGGTTCCGTCATAGAGCGACTGTCCACTCCCCAGGGTCCGTCATAGAGCGACTGTCCACTCCCCAGGGTCCGTCATAGAGTGACTGTCCACTCCCCAGGGTCCATCATAGAGTGACTGTCCACTCCCCATGGTCCGTCATAGAGTGACTGTCCACTCCCCAGGGTCCATCATAGAGTGACTGTCCACTCCACAGGGTCCGTTAGAGCGACTGTCCACTCCCCAGGGTCCGTCAGTGCGACTGTCCACTCCCCAGGGTCCATCAAAGCGACTGTCCACTCCCCAGGGTCCAACATAGGGTGACTGTCCACTGCCCAGGGTCCATTTTAGAGTGACTGTCCACTCCCCAGGGTTCGTCAGAGCGACTGTCCACTCCCCAGGGTCCATCTTAGAGTGACTGTCCACTCCCCAGGTTCCGTCATAGAGCGACTGTCCACTCCACAGGGTCCATCATAGGGTGACTGTCCACTCCCCAGTGTCCGTCATAGAGTGACTGTCCACTCCCCAGGGTCCGTCATAGAGTGACTGTCCACTCCCCAGGGTCCGTCAGAGCGACTGTCTACTTCCCAGGGTCCATCATAGAGTGACTGTCCACTCCCCAGGGTCCATCATAGAGCGACTGTCCACTCCCCAGGGTCCGTCAGAGCGACTGTCCATTCCCCAGGGTCCATCATAGAGTGACTGTCCACTCCACAGGGTCCATCAGAGCGACTGTCCACTCCCCAGGGTCCATCAGAGTGACAGTCCACTCCCCAGGTTCCATCATAGAGCGACTGTCCACTCCCCAGGGTCCATCTTAGAGTGACTGTCCACTCCCCAGGTTCCGTCATAGATCGACTGTCCACTCCCCAGGGTCCATCTTAGAGCGACTGTCCACTCCCCATGGTCCATCATAGAGCGACTGTCCTCTCCCCAGGGTCCATCATAGAGTGACTGTCCACTCCCCAGGGTCCATCATAGAGCGACTGTCCACTCCCCAGGGTCCATCATAGAGTGACTGTCCACTCCCCAGGGTCCATCATAGAGTGACTGTCCACTCCCCAGGGTCCGTCATAGAGTGACTTGTCCACTCCCCAGGGTCCGTCATAGAGTGACTGTCCACTCCCCAGGGTCCATCATAGAGTGACTGTCCACTCCCCAGGGTCCATCTTAGAGTGACTGTCCACTCCCCAGGGTCCGTCAGAGCGACTATCCACTCCCCAGGGTCCGTCAGAGCGACTGTCCACTCCCCAGGGTCCATCAGAGCGACTGTCCACTCCCCAGGGTCCGTCAGAGCGACTGTCTACTCCCCAGGGTCCATCATAGAGTGACTGTCCACTCCCCAGGGTCCATCAGAACGACTGTCCACTCCCCAGGGTCCATCATAGGGTGACTGTCCACTGCCCAGGGTCCATCATAGAGTGACTGTCCACTCCCTAGGGTCCATCTTAGAGTGACTGTCCACTCCCCAGGGTCCATCATAGAGCGACTGTCCACTCCCCAGGGTCCATCATAGAGTGACTGTCCACTCCCCAGGGTCCATCATAGAGCGACTGTCCACTCCCGAGGGTCCATCTTAGAGTGACTGTCCACTCCCCAGGTTCCGTCATAGAGCGACTGTCCACTCCCCAGGGTCCGTCATAGAGTGACTGTCCACTCCCCAGGGTCCGTCATAGAGTGACTGTCCACTCCCCAGGGTCCGTCATAGAGTGACTGTCCACTCCCCAGGGTCCATCATAGAGTGACTGTCCACTCCCCAGGGCCCATCATAGAGCGACTGTCCACTCCCCAGGGTCCATCATAGAGTGAGTGTCCACTCCCCAGGGTCCATCATAGAGCGACTGTGCACTCCCCAATGTCCGTCATAGAGCGACTGTCCACTCCCCAGGGTCCATCAGAGCGACTGTCCACTCCCCAGGGTCCGTCAGAGCAACTATCCACTCCCCAGGGTCCGTCAGAGCGACTGTCCACTCCCCAGGGTCCATCAGAGCGACTGTCCACTCCCCAGGGTCCATCATACAGTGACTGTCCACTCCCCAGGGTCCATCATAGGGTGACTGTCCACTGCCCAGGGTCCATCATAAAGTGACTGTCCACGCCCCAGGGTCCATCTTAGAGTGACTGTCCACTCCTCAGGGTCCGTCAGAGCGACTGTCCACTCCCCAGGGTCCGTCATAGAGTGACTGTCCACTCCCCAGGGTCCATCATAGAGTGACTGTCCACTCCCCAGTGTCCGTCATAGAGTGACTGTCCACTCCCCAGGGTCCATCATAGAGTGACTGTCCACTCCCCAGGGTCCATCTTAGAGTGACTGTCCACTCCCCAGGTTCCGTCATAGAGCGACTGTCCACTCCCCAGGGTCCGTCATAGAGTGACTGTCCACTCCCCAGGGTCCATCATAGAGTGACTGTCCACTCCCCAGGGTCCGTCATAGAGTGACTGTCCACTCCCCAGGGTCCATCATAGGGTGACTGTCCACTCCCCAGGGTCCGTCATAGAGTGACTGTCTACTCCCCAGGGTCCGTCATAGAGTGACTGTCCACTCCCCAGGGTCCGTCAGAGCGACTGTCTACTTCCCAGGGTCCATCATAGAGTGACTGTCCACTCCCCAGGGTCCATCATAGAGCGACTGTCCACTCCCCAGGGTCCGTCAGTGCGACTGTCCACTCCCCAGGGTCCATCATAGAGTGACTGTCCACTCCACAGGGTCCATCAGAGCGACTGTCCACTCCCCAGGGTCCATCTTAGAGTGACAGTCCACTCCCCAGGTTCCATCATAGAGCGACTGTCCACTCCCCAGGGTCCTTCTTAGAGTGACTGTCCACTCCCCAGGTTCCGTCATAGAGCGACTGCCCACTCCCCAGCGTCCATCTTAGAGCGACTGTCCACTCCCCATGGTCCATCATAGAGCGACTGTCCACTCCCCAGGGTCCATCATAGAGTGACTGTCCACTCCCCAGGGTCCATCATAGAGCGACTGTCCACTCCCCAGGGTCCATCATAGAGTGACTGTCCACTCCCCAGGGTCCGTCATAGAGTGACTGTCCACTCCCCAGGGTCCGTCATAGAGTGACTTGTCCACTCCCCAGGGTCCGTCATAGAGTGACTGTCCACTCCGCAGAGTCCATCATAGAGTGACTGTCCACTCCCCAGGGCCCATCTTAGAGTGACTGTCCACTCCCCAGGGTCCGTCAGAGCGACTATCCACTCCCCAGGGTCCGTCAGAGCGACTGTCCACTCCCCAGGGTCCATCAGAGCGACTGTCCACTCCCCAGGGCCCATCATAGAGTGACTGTCCACTCCCCAGGGTCCGTCAGAGCGACTGTCTACTCCCCAGAGTCCGTCATAGAGTGACTGTCCACTCCCCAGGGTCCATCAGAACGACTGTACACTCCCCAGGGTCCATCATAGGGTGACTGTCCACTGCCCAGGGTCCATTATAGAGTGACTGTCCACTCCCTAGGGTCCATCTTAGAGTGACTGTCCACTCCCCAAGGTCCGTCAGAGCGACTGTCCACTCCCCAGGGTCCATCTTAGAGTGACTGTCCACTCACCAGGTTCCGTCATAGAGCGACTGTCCACTCCCCAGGGTCCGTCTTAGATTGACTGTCCACTCCCCAGGGTCCATCATAGAGCGACTGTCCACTCCCCAGGGTCCATCATAGAGTGACTGTCCACTCCCCAGGGTCCATCATAGAGCGACTGTCCACTCCCGAGGGTCCATCTTAGAGTGACTGTCCACTCCCCAGGTTCCGTCATAGAGCGACTGTCCACTCCCCAGGGTCCGTCATAGAGTGACTGTCCACTCCCCAGGGTCCGTCATAGAGTGACTGTCCACTCCTCAGGGTCCGTCATAGAGTGACTGTCCACACCCCAGGGTCCGTCATAGAGTGACTGTCCACTCCCCAGGGTCCATCATAGAGTGACTGTCCACTCCCCAGGGCCCATCATAGAGCGACTGTCCACTCCCCAGGGTCCATCATAGAGTGAGTGTCCACTCTCCAGGGTCCATCATAGAGCAACTGTCCACTCCCCAGAGTCCGTCATAGAGCGACTGTCCACTCCCCAGGGTCCATCAGAGCGACTGTCCACTCCCCAGGGTCCATCATAGGGGGACTGTCCACTGCCCAGGGTCCATCATAGAGTGACTGTCCACTCCCCACGGTCCATCTTAGAGTGACTGTCCACTCCCCAGGTTCCGTCATAGAGCGACTGTCCACTCCCCAGGGTCCATCTTAGAGTGACTGTCCACTCCCCAGGTTCCGTCATAGAGAGACTGTCCACTCCCCAGGGTCCGTCATAGTGTGACTGTCCACTCCCCAGGGTCCGTCATAGAGTGACTGTCCACTCCCCAGGGTCCGTCATAGAGTGACTGTCCACTCCCCAGGGTCCATCATAGAGTGACTGTCCACTCCCCAGGGTCCATCATAGAGTGACTGTCCACTCCCCAGGGTCTGTCAGAGCGACTGTCCACTCCCCAGGGTCCGTCAGAGCGACTGTCCACTCCCCAGGGTCCATCAGAGCGACTGTCCACTCCCCAGGGTCCATCATAGAGTGACTGTCCACTCCCCAGGGTCCATCTTAGAGTGACTGTCCAGTCCCCAGGTTCCATCATAGAGCGACTGTCCACTCCCCAGGGTCCATCTTAGAGTAACTGTCCACTCCGCAGGTTCCGTCATAGAGCGACTGTCCACTCCCCAGGGTCCGTCATAGAGTGACTGTCCACTCCCCAGGGTCCATCATAGAGTGACTGTCCACTCCCCAGTGTCCGTCATAGAGTGACTGTCCACTCCCCAGGGTCCATCATAGAGTGACTGTCCACTCCCCAGGGTCCATCTTAGAGTGACTGTCCACTCCCCAGGGTCCGTTAGAGCAACTGTCCACTCCCCAGGTTCCGTCAGTGCGACTGTCCACTCCCCAGGGTTCGTCAGAGTGACTGTCCACTCCCCAGGGTCCATCTTAGAGTGACTGTCCACTCCCCAGGGTCCGTCAGAGCGACTGTCCACTCCCCAGGGTCCATCTTAGAGTGACTGTCCACTCCCCAGGTTCCGTCATAGAGCGACTGTCCACTCCCCAGGGTCCATCATAGAGTGACTGCCCACTCCCCAGGGTCCGTCAGAAAGACTGTCCACTCCCCAGGGTCCATCATAGAGTGACTGTTCACTCCCTAGGGTCCGTCAGAGCGACTGTCCACTCCCCAGGGTCCGTCAGAGTGACTGTCCACTCCCCAGGGTCCGTCAGAGCGACTGTCCACTCCCCAGGGTCCTTCAGAGTGACTGCCCACTCCCTAGGGTCCGTCAGAGCGACTGTCCATTCCCCAGGGTCCGTCAGAGCGACTGTCCACTCCCCAGGGTCCGTCAGAGTGACTGTCCACTCCCCAGGGTCCATCATAGAGCGACTGTCCACTCCCCAGGGTCCATCATAGAGTGACTGTCCACTCCCCAGGGTCCATCATAGAGCGACTGTCCACTCCCCAGGGTCCGTCTTAGAGTGACTGTCCACTCCCCAGGTTCCGTCATAGAGCGACTGTCCACTCCCCAGAGTCCGTCATAGAGTGACTGTCCACTCCCCAGGGTCCGTCATAGAGTGACTGTCCACTCCCCAGGGTCCGTCATAGAGTGACTGTCCACTCCCCAGGGTCCATCATAGAGGGACTGTCCACTCCCCAGGGTTCATCATAGAGTGACTGTCCACTCCCCAGGGTCCATCATAGAGCGACTGTCCACTCCCCAGGGTCCATCATAGAGTGAGTGTCCAATCTCCAGGGTCCATCCTAGAGCGACTGTCCACTCCCCAGAGTCCGTCATAGAGCGACTGTCCACTCCCCAGGGTCCATCAGAGCGACTGTCCACTCCCCAGGGTCCATCATAGAGTGACTGTCCACTCCCCACGGTCCATCTTAGAGTGACTGTCCACTCCCCAGGGTCCATCATAGAGCGACTGTCCACTCCCCAGGGTCCATCATAGAGTGACTGTCCACTCCCCAGGGTCCATCATAGAGCGACTGTCCACTCCCGAGGGTCCATCTTAGAGTGACTGTCCACTCCCCAGGTTCCGTCATAGAGCGACTGTCCACTCCCCAGGGTCCGTCATAGAGTGACTGTCCACTCCCCAGGGTCCGTCATAGAGTGACTGTCCACTCCCCAGGGTCCGTCATAGAGTGACTGTCCACTCCCCAGGGTCCATCATAGAGTGACTGTCCACTCCCCAGGGTCCATCTTAGAGTGACTGTCCAGTCCCCAGGTTCCATCATAGAGCGACTGTCCACTCCCCAGGGTCCATCTTCGAGTAACTGTCCACTCCGCAGGTTCCGTCATAGAGCGACTGTCCACTCCCCAGTGTCCGTTATAGAGTGACTGTCCACTCCCCAGGGTCCATCATAGAGTGACTGTCCACTCCCCAGTGTCCGTCATAGAGTGACTGTCCACTCCCCAGGGTCCATCATAGAGTGACTGTCCACTCCCCAGGGTCCATCTTAGAGTGACTGTCCACTCCCCAGGGTCCGTTAGAGCAACTGTCCACTCCCCAGGGTCCGTCAGTGCGACTGTCCACTCCCCAGGGTTCGTCAGAGTGACTGTCCACTCCCCAGGGTCCATCTTAGAGTGACTGTCCACTCCCCAGGGTCCGTCAGAGCGACTGTCCACTCCCCAGGGTCCATCTTAGAGTGACTGTCCATTCCCCAGGTTCCGTCATAGAGCGACTGTCCACTCCCCAGGGTCCATCATAGAGTGACTGCCCACTCCCCAGGGTCCGTCAGAAAGACTGTCCACTCCCCAGGGTCCATCATAGAGTGACTGTTCACTCCCTAGGGTCCGTCAGAGCGACTGTCCACTCCCCAGGGTCCGTCAGAGTGACTGTCCACTCCCCAGGGTCCGTCAGAGCGACTGTCCACTCCCCAGGGTCCGTCAGAGTGACTGCCCACTCCCTAGGGTCCGTCAGAGCGACTGTCCATTCCCCAGGGTCCGTCAGAGCGACTGTCCACTCCCCAGGGTCCGTCAGAGTGACTGTCCACTCCCCAGGGTCCATCATAGAGCGACTGTCCACTCCCCAGGGTCCATCATAGAGTGACTGTCCACTCCCCAGGGTCCATCATAGAGCGACTGTCCACTCCCCAGGGTCCATCTTAGAGTGACTGTCCACTCCCCAGGTTCCGTCATAGAGCGACTGTCCACTCCCCAGAGTCCGTCATAGAGTGACTGTCCACTCCCCAGAGTCCGTCATAGAGTGACTGTCCACTCCCCAGGGTCCGTCATAGAGTGACTGTCCACTCCCCAGGGTCCGTCATAGAGTGACTGTCCACTCCCCAGGGTCCATCATAGAGTGAGTGCCCACTCCCCAGAGTCCGTCATAGAGCGACTGTCCACTCCCCAGGGTCCATCAGAGCGACTGTCCACTCCCCAGGGTCCATCATAGGGTGACTGTCCACTGCCCAGGGTCCATCATAGAGTGACTGTCCACTCCCCACGGTCCATCTTAGAGTGACTGTCCACTCCCCAGGTTCCGTCATAGAGCGACTGTCCACTCCCCAGGGTCCATCATAGAGTGACTGTCCACTCCCCAGGGCCCATCATAGAGCGACTGTCCACTCCCCAGGGTCCATCATAGAGTGAGTGTCCACTCTCCAGGGTCCATCATAGAGCGACTGTCCACTCCCCAGGGTCCATCATAGAGCGACTGTCCACTCCCCAGGGTCCGTCAGAGCGACTGTCCACTCCCCAGGTTCCATCATAGAGTGACTGTCCACTCCACAGGGTCCATCAGAGCGACTGTCCACTCCCCAGGGTCCATCTTAGAGTGACAGTCCACTCCCCAGGTTCCATCATAGAGCGACTGTCCACTCCCCAGGGTCCATCTTAGAGCGACTGTCCACTCCCCAGGGTCCATCATAGAGTGACTGTCCACACCCCAGGGTCCATCTTAGAGCGACTGTCCACTCCCCAGGGTCCATCATAGAGTGACTGTCCACTCCCCAGGGTCCGTCATGGAGTGACTGTCCACTCCCCAGGGTCCGTCATAGAGTGACTGTCCACTCCCCAGGGTCCATCATAGAGTGACTGTCCACTCC